>NC_045640.1:33814181-34427752 GCF_009829145.1 Chiroxiphia lanceolata
GATTTGGAACTCTGCCTTTGGGTCAAAATGTCTCAGATGCTTTGTGGTCTCCATGGCAGTTCTGTTTCTCAAGCAACTTGCCTTGAAAAGACCAGTGTTACCTTCTGCCATTTGTTGAGGATACCCTTATTTTCCTTCCTCTTTCCTTTGTGGATGAGACCTTCTCTCATATGCTGTTCAGAAGTGACTTTAAATATCTCTTCCTTTAAAACACGTGTTTTAACTGGTTGACTAAGGCCAGCTGATGAATGATCCTGCAGGATATTTCACACCTGACCAGTAATTTTCGAACTCAGTGCTAGCTGTTCTGAGTATAAACCCTATCTTTACCAAACAAGAGTCTTTTCTAGGAATATGACTATAATGCAGGTATGGTTAATACCTGAGTGAAGGTGGCCTGATCTGCACTGTAGTTTGGTGAAGATGATAGTTTATCCAATGTATGGTTCATTTGGGAAGTTCTCTGGTCCACCAGACTTCCCTGTCCCCTTGGGTCAGTTCTAAAAAACAGACAGAAACAACAGTCAACTCAAAGCTAGAAGTGAAAAGTTCCATAGGTAGTGGTGACTGGCAAGTCTGTGCATAAAGGGGAGTTATCTATAAGTGATATCAGATAGCTCTGTGCCAGGTTTTATTTCTTAGCAGTACTACCTGTGTACGAAGCACATCAGCTGTATTAAATGTTGACAAGGTAACCGACCTAGTTGATCAAGGGAAGATGTAATCTTTTTAGATTTTAGTAAAGCTTTTGATATTGTCTCTTACAGGATCCTTCTGGACAAAATGGACACTATCCTTCTGGACAGCACAGAGCTGGATAAACACATCATGCGATAGGTGAGCAATTGGCTCACGGATCAGGCACAAAGAGTAATGGTGAATGAGGGAACATCAGACTGGTGATCTGTCTCTAGTGGTATTCTGCAGGGCTCCATCTTAGAACAAATGCTCTTCAATGTGTCCATAAAAATCTTGGATGCAGGACTCAAAAGTAGACAAAGTAAGTTTACTGACAAGACTAAACTGAGAGGAGCTGTTGACTCCTTCGAAGGCAGGGAGGCCTTGGAGAGAGATCTTGACAAATTAGAGGACTGGGCAATCACCAACCATATGAAGTTCAACAAGGGAAGTGCTGGATTCTGCACCTGGGATGGGGCAACCCTGGATGTATGTACAGACTGGGGAATGAGATGCTGGAAAGCAGTGCCATGGAAAGGGACCAGGGGGTCCTGGTTAATGGCAAGTTGAATCTGAGTCAGCGGTGCCCTGACAGCCAGGAGGGCCAACCATGTCCAGGGGGGCATCAGGCAAAGCATCACCAGCTGGTCCGGGGAGGGGATTGTCCCACTCTGCTCTGCACTGGTGTGACCTCACCTTGAATATTGTGTGCAGTTTTGGGCACCACAATATAAGAAAGATATTAAGCTAATAGAGAGTGTCCAATGGAGGGCAACAAAGATGGTGAAGGGCTTTGAGGGGAAGCCATGTGAGGAGCATCTGAGGTCACTTGGTCTGTTCAGCCTGGAGAAGACTGAAGGGAGACCTCATTGTGGGGAGCTTCTTCACAAGGGGAAGAAGAGAATCAGGCGCTGATCTCTTCTTTCCAGTGACCAGTGCCAAGACCCAAGGGAACGGCATGAAACTGTGTCAGGGGAGGTTTAGGTTGGATATCAGGAAAAGGTTTTTCACCCAGAGAGTAGCTGGGCAGTGGAACAGACTCCATAGGGAAGCCTTGGTCACAACACCAAGCCTGACAGAGTTCAAGAAGCATTTGGACAACACTCTGAGGCACATGGTGTGATTTTGGTGTTGTCCTATGCAGAGCCAGGAGTTGGATTTTGGTGATCCTCGTGGGTCCCTTCCAACTTAGGATATTCTATGATTCTATGTCTTACCCAGTCATGACTTGTTTAACCAAACAGCTCTATGAAACACATGGTCTTCAGCTCATGCAGGGAACCTCCTGAGACACCAAGTACTTGAAACCGAGATATTTCAATTAGCAGAAGTGTCCTAAATGCAGCTCAACCCCAGGCGTTACCAGCAAATATACTGTTTATTTAGTGGCCTCTGGGGTTTTTCAAGGTTCATAAATTTACCTTCTGATTATTTATAAACTGACTGTGGAGACATTTGGCAACATTTTCAGTTGCTTAAAACAAACCACAAGTGTGCTGATCATGTTCATCACTGGTCCAGTACTTGCAAGTTTTATGTGATTTGATGGAATATTTATTGCTATGGTAGTAATATCTTGGGGTCTAATTCTGCCGGTTTTGATGTTGTTAGGGACCATTTATGAAGAAAGGCATTATGCAAAGTCATAAAATATGGCAAAATCTGAAGGCACTATGGGAGTATTTCTGCATCAAAGGAACATGTTGGCGGGGGTAGCATCACAGAACAGCAATGGCATGGGAAGTCATGCCTGCTTAATTGGAACATGTAACTACTTCACTATTTAAAGTCATTTTTTGCAGTTTACAAAGGAACTAAAATAAAACCCCATCACCGTATCACATAGTTCATGGATATCAGTGGAAAACCTAGACAGTATATAATGCTGGATTTTGGGGAAAAGGCTTTGAAGACAAAAGGAGAAAAAAATCCAGAACACCAGTATCTACAAGAAATCCAGCTACAGTTTTAGAGCTTCTTTCCTGGGCTGATCCTTGCCTCTCCCTTCACCTGTGGCAGCACTTTAAAAGCTGACATTGGATTTTTTATGATGCCAGGTTTGTCACCACTTCAGTGGGATGAGCATGAAGCTGAGTTTAAAGCTGTGCAAAACAGTAACTTCTGCAGATTTTCTTGGTAAGGTTGGAGGGGAGCCAACTTCAGCGAAGAGAAACTCATCTTACAGCCAGAATCCGTCACCAAGTCCAATGTGCTCTTACAGACAGATCCTTTATTGCCTCCTGTTGCTTAACTCATTCAATGGCCCTCTGCAGAGGAAGAGGTCAGTGCTGATCCATTATGAGAGGACCATGTGTATTTCAGGACATTAGGCTACTAGTGTATAGGATAGCCAAAACCCTAAGCATTATCCTAAAATGCCCACTGCCTTTTTAGGTATATTGGTCACCTTAAAGCATTGACATTTCTAAGAAATAAACATTCCTTTTTGTTTTCAAGGAAAGCTCTCTGCAAACTGCAAATCTCTGCAAAATTTGGCAGCTTTTGGTGGTTTTAGTAAGCATTTATCAAAAAGTTCACTCTGAAGATTTTGTTTTATTTTGCCCTCATCCTTCCCCACCTTAAAGTAATCAGTAGTCTCTCAAGTTACTTCACAGCCATGTTTTTTACAGATGATTTTAGGCATAAAGAGCAGGACAGGAGGCACAATGTGATTGATATTTCTGAGAGAATCTCAGAGAGACCAGGAGATTCTTAGAAAACACAAGAGGAATGACAGTATGGCATGATGTCACAAGATATGGTGAAGATATCATATGTTATGTACATCTGTTGATGTTATCTTTGTTTGACCCATCTTGAGATTTCAAAAGAGGAGTTCCCTTTAGTCTTCCCAGCTTTAGCTTTGCTCCTTTTCAGGTTCTGCTCACAGAACCAGCACATTAGTCACACTCCTTCTACACCATTCTAAACTTCTACACTTCTTTGAAATATCAAACAAGTTTCCAGAGGGACCTGACCCATCTATGGGACTTGTGATGATCTTTTGCTAAATAGCTGGAATATTTCTTTCCTGCTAAAATGATAAGATTGTAAAGGGATGCTGTTGTGTATTAAGTTTTGATTTCACTTAAAAGTCATGTTTACTCTTTGCACATACAAGATTTCTACAAGGAAATTTCTTGTATTTTGTTGACATTAGTAAAGAAATATGGCAAGACCACAGCATTAGGAATTTTGTCTGGTTTTTGTAACAGAATGACCATTTCAAACATGATTCCTTTTTATTACCAAAAAAAAAAAAAGATACTGAAAGCAAAGGCTAGCAAGCAAGACAGAGAAAGTTATCTTCAAGTTATTTCTTGCCTTCTGGCCTTGTGACCTTACTGTGCAGAGCCACTAATATTTTGGCCATTTTATTTACTACTGGAGGAAAAAACCCCGAATCCTTTCATGTTCTTGGAATGGCTCCAAAACAGAACACGTATACCCTGCTGAAGGTGACCTGTTTTAGGGATTTTTTATCCCTGCTAGATTCTGGTTTGCCATTATTGAAATGCCAGAGTGAAGCATTTACTAGCTTTGTCTCTATATTTACAATACCTTTTGACTGAGATGTCTAAGAGCTTTAAACATATGCTTTAAACAGTGGACGGTTGGCGCTGACATTTGTTGCAAATCTTTTCAGAGGGCTGTGTGGAACCGTTCTAATCCGGGAAGAGCCACTGACTCGCTGTGTGATCTGACAGAGTGACATATCACTTGACCTCAGTCACAGCAGCTGTAAAATGGGGTGGAACACAGAGCCTGACAGAAAAGAGGAGGATGCTTTAGGCAGAGGTTTCTCTAGCAAATAAGTTTCAAATCCGTGGCTTGGCTTCTTCCTTATTCCTCCAAAAATTTGTGATGAGTTTTAGATCAGAATTGGGTTTTATAACATTTATTTTGAACTTCTTTTTGGCAGTGACAGGACGCGTTGCATAATCACCTTATCTTGAGTACTCGGGGTGGAACAAGACACTGTGGACTGGGTTGTAGAGACGGGCTGATAAAAGCATCTCCCGGTACGTCAGTTTTGCAGGGCAAAAGAAACGTTTCAGACAAAAAACATGCCTCCCTTCCTGCCCCTCTCGGAACCGCGGCACGACGGCGGCGGGGTAAGCGGGGACAGCCGCGGGCGACACAGAGCGCGCGGCCGGCGGCGGCGGCGGGGCCTGCAGGGGGCGCGGCGGGGCCGCTCCGCCCGCACCCACACGGCCCTCGGGCGGCAGCCACGGCCCGGCACCCACTGGGCCCCGCACCCCCAAAGGCCCCCGGACACCGCGCCCCTGGAACCTCGGGGTCTGAGGAGCGAGAGGAGGATAAGTTGTCACTCCCGGTGATACGTTCTTTGTGAAGTCAGAAAGAAATATTCGAGCTTTTCCCCCGAGTGTTTTGGGTGGGAATTCGGCTTTCGGGGTTTTTTTTAATGTGTTTGGGGGTTATGTTTTATTTGGGTTTTGGTTTTTTTGGGGGGTTGTTTTGGCTTGTGGGGTTGGTTTTTTTTTTTTCCTTTTCTTTTGGGTGAGTTGGATTACTGGAGGAGTGCCGGAAAAAGGTTGAAGATCCCATCAGACACAGAGTGCCGTGTTTTCTGTGAGATGGCTGCTGGTGCCTTAAACGGCGGCTGAAACTCGATCCCGTTCGTGCGACTCCAAGTATGGGAGCTCGGGAGAAGTCCTGCACTTGGGGCAATATGGCTCTCCCCGCCAAATTTCCTAACGATGACATTACCAGCATTCCGATTTCATCTAACTCATGTCTGAGAATAACCTTAAACCAGATTCCCTGTCGCTGCCTGTGCAGCACACTTACTTTTAAACTTAGGTTTCCTGCTATTTATTCGTGTCAAACTTCTTCCTCACCTTAGCTGTTTTGTCGTACAGTTGGGTAGACCTTGAATTACTGAACATCTGGAAAGTCACTTGAGTTTGCATATGGATATCCCCCCTCTGCAGACAAATCTTTGGTGGGCAGTGCTTGTGCCGGTGCATCTCTGCACTTCCCAGGAGGAACGGGGCTCTGCTCACTCTTGCTTTGAAGTGTGACCTGGCAAGGTTGGGAGGTGGAAAAGGAGGAGGGATACCTTTCCAGCTGATAAAACTTTAAGACAGACTGAGGACTGCTGTAAAATATTTTAAAGTGAAACTGGTTTAAATCCAATCTTAATGGGAGATTAAGGGGCAGACAGAAGGGTCCAGTCTCCATCCTCAAGTATGTGACATGCCCAGGTGACATGAGCCAAGCTAAACTGAAAATCAGTGCACAAAAGGAACCTCATTCTAGCCTCTAGAAAAGTTATTGTAGCACAGCCTCTGCCAGAATCACCTGGCACAGCCACTGGAACTGATGTCCTGCTTGAACTGTCCTGTCTCACTTGCATTCCTGAGCCATCAACAGCACGTGGATGGGCATGCAGCAGTCAGCAAGTCTGTTACAAAAATAGAAACACAATAGATCTTTCCGTTTGCCAGCGTGCCTTTCCCAGTCCTTACCCTTTTTTACTGTCACTGAAATGGAGAGGCATGTGAGGTGCTGTGTCCCAGCTGGACATGACCTAAGCACATCTGAGGGTGTTCTGATCTAGTTTTAGTCCAGGCAAAAGCAAATAATTTTTATTGGAGTCTACCCAAAGGTTTGAAGCAGTCATACTGTAAATGGGATGTTGTAACGAGCCTTTTTCATAATTCTTCATAATTTGCTTTGTGTTATTCTCATATAAATCAAACTAAATCAGTCTGAAGGGCTGAAGCAATTACAAACGATGGAATCTTAGCAGTGGCAGCCCATGGGAAGATAAGCCTGCCACCTCCCTCAGCCATCTTACTGCTGCTCTCATTGCCATGTGACCTGGCACCTAAGGCACAGACACACTCGGGTACCTGACTCTACTAATTTCACCTGCCTCAGCAATTGGTCCATGGTAACTAGAATCACCCTGGGCCAAGAGTATGTATTGTACATCTCACATGTAAGGTCATTGCTCCCTTCAGATGGTTGCAACACTTGTACAGTTTAAAATTCAATCTTTAGGAATTGCCTCAATTTGTCTCCGACTGGTAACAATTAGGTCATTATAAATGGACACTTCTTTAAAATAAAAATAAATTTTCATCAGCAAACTAATTTAATGTACCATGAACACAGAAGTAAATTAGGTAGTTTCTGTTTCTAATTTTCAGATACTTGCACTTGAATTGCAAATAAACCAAGAGGGCTTGATGTCTATAAAATATTTTTTTCATTTTTAGTTCATAATTTCGTGCTGATTTTTTAATGTGTCTTTGAATTATCACTGTGACTTCCTGTGTTTCTGTAAAGAAGGAGAAAGAACTGTTCTCCATCCCAGGGATATGCAATGTCATATCTACTGTTTTCTTTTCCTTTATTTTCCTAGATCTCCTAGATTGAATGTCTTATGAAATAAAGAGTAAAAGATTATGACAGTTCTAGGGAAAACTCTTGAATAATTTACTCCAGATTTCTGAATTAGAGAAAGCACTTTGCTGTATATTTACACTTGACTTTTAATTAACTCTTGGGTGTTTGCAACAACAGCATCTCAGCAGCCAAGGAGATCTTGTGAAGCTGTTTCCCTTCACTTAGTAGCCTACTGTAAGATTTTAAAAAAATGATCTGCAAATTTTTTCATGGATTTTTTCCCCCTGGTATCTTCTAATCAATATGAAATGTGAAAATCCCCTTTCTTATAAACAATAAGAAGAGCAGCAGGCACTTATCTCTCCTCTGTGGTGACCACTGACAGGACCCAAGGGAACAGCCCTGAAATTATACCAGGGGCTGTTTAGATTGAATATTAGAAAAAAGTTCTGCCCCCAGAGGGTGGTTGGGCACTGGAACAGGCTCCCCAAGACAGCTGGTGTGACTGTTGGAGATGGTCCTGTGCAGGGCTAAGGGTTGGATGGAATGATCCTTGTGGGTCCCTTCCAACTCAGCATCTTCTGTGATTCTGGTTTTTTTGATTGTAAAAAAATGTATTTTCATATACTTATCCCAGATCAAAGTATAAGAAACAATATATATGTCATTTCTGGAAAGGGCAGAGTTTCTATAGCTTAATATTACTTCTGTAGACTTTTTAAGAGCATCTGTTCTGGTGGTATCCAGCAAAATAATTTGCTTCTGTGACTTCTTTTCCTTCAGATCTTCCCTTTAAAGTAAACCAAACCAAATTTTGCTGGACATCTTCCTTTGGGAGAAAGGAAGGTTTGTGCCAGCCAAACAGCTTTCTAATTCCCTGTTTCATTTCCTGAAAACACAAATTAGGGCTGAGCTGCTGGGTGTCTGAAGTACTCCCTGTTGTCTTTGTTGTATCTGTTATCTCAGACGCTGTTGAGAAGACTATATAAAAGAGCATACAGCAGTTGTGACCAACCACACAGTAATATAATAAAGGTTCATCCTTCCTCACACAAAACATATGTAAGTTTGTTTAATATTGTAATACTTGAAAGAAGTCCAGAAATAGTGTAATTTTTATGACTAAGCAGAACAGTGTTTCAAGAAACATTGCTGGTTCAGAATGCTCCTGATGTCTTGGACCCTCTGACTTTTGATGCTGGAGATTGATGCAGTGCTTCAGTGAGTAGTACTTGCACATTTTGAGTGGTAGGGAAAATATAAAGTGCTCTTGATAACACTTGTGTGGTAGCAACCATCATCATGGAGCAGACCCCGAAAGACAGATTTGCATCGCACTTGCCACCTTGGTCTTTGTCTTGCTGAATGTCTGATCAGCCAAGTCAAGGTTCCTGTTCTCTAAGAAAGATTCTTTGGGTCACTAACTGGTGTATTTATTAATGCAAACTATCTGTTCATCTCTAATGGAATTGTTTTAATAACATCTTTCTTAACATTGTTCTGGTTTTGTGCATCTTTTTATGATTTCTGCATTTTTTCCCCTTTAGCCTTTATGCTGAAAACTTCTATAAAAATAGTTATCATCCATTTAAATGGACTTTGTCTACTTCTTATTAAACAGAAATCTTTGTGTTTCGGTAAAATCTGTGGATCTGTTTGGAAAAGGCTTTTTTCAAGGAGACAAAATTTTCATTTGAAAAGTAGCATAATTTTCTGGTTTGTCTAACTTATTACTTAGGCTACCTTTTAATTGCTGTTACTTTTTTTGTCCCTGCAACAGGTGTAAACATCCTGGCACTTAGCGGAATAGAGAAATAGCATGCTAATTTCACAGTGTCTTTACACTTATTTATGCAGTGAAGGCTGATATTTTAAAAAATGCAAACATCCCAGTGACAATTAGTCTATAGCTGCTGCACCTTGAACTTGGCAACAGGACTTCCCCAGAGCCTACTTGAACCATCTCCTTCTGGCTCAGAGAAGAGTCTGGTTTCCTTATGCTACTTCCTGGCTGCTGAAGTTCTACCTTCCTTTCTTATTTTCCTTATCTGATTTATTTCTAATGTCTGTGGATGTTTAGCTAACTTTACTTACAAACATATGACTTCCACTGCCTCTTCCCTGAAGGCTAATGTGAAATCCAGCTGAGAAAAGTCTCTGGTACCATCCTTTAACTTCAGTGTTGTAAAAATGCAAGGGATTCCAACAGCTTGGCTGCCTGAACTGGGAGGGTGCTGAGAAGGTGTAGGCAGGATGGCTCTGTGGGTCCATATCTTAAACCAATGGCAGAGTTATAATTAAAAAAAAAAAAAAAAAGATGTGATGCATCTTATATACAAAAACAATAGATGCTCTGGTTACTGATTTACATACATGAAAACAGAAGCAGAAACTGTGCCTGCACACATCCTTCAGTGCCATGAAAAGATGGCACTAGAGCAGAGCCTTTGTCACTCCAAGCTTAGGATCCCACATACTTGTCCACAATGTCGCTGAAGGGAAGGAGTTCTTTTAACAACAGGACACTGAAACAACCACAAAATGTTAGAGAAGCCAGAATTTAATAACAATAAGCAATATGAGATCTGTACTCCCAGCTCAGTCTTGTACTCCACTTGAAAGGCTATGGAAACCTCTGCTAATTTTATATCCTGTAGTTTGCAACCACATCCAGTAGGACTTGTTAGATAAATTACAAGGGCATTAGCTGATGGGATACTACTCAAGGCTAAGCCTCAAAATCTTGTATTTCCTGGAAGAATCCTCTTTTGGGGTTGGGTTGTGTAAATTCAGCTCCTTACCCATTTAGCTGTGCAGAGCTCCAGAAGCAGCAAGATCTCCCTGTTCTAATTTGCCCATATTTCATTTATTAGCCCTACCAATCTAGTGTCTTGTTAATCTTCTGTACTGCTGCTCCATGAAGCAGTCTGGGCTACCAGCTGCCAGAAAACATTAATGAATGGCTGCTGTGCATACTGAGGGCAATTGCATGTTCAAAGAGCAAAGGGGAAGGTCTCCTGGACATCCCTGGGCAAAGTGTACTAGTGAGTGCTAGGACACTTTAAGCCACCTTTTACCCTTGTCCTCCCTATGGTCCTGCACTGATCCCTGCCTCCAGAAGGTCATGTTTCCATTCTTCCTTGAGGTGGCTCTTTCCACTTACGTAGGTAGCCAGCCTGTTTCCCCAGCAGAAGGAGGACTCATGGACAGTTTGACTCTTTTGTGTAAAACATCAGTGAGATATTAAACAAAACATCTTAATTAGCAGCAAAAAAGGAATTTTTATTCCACACAATTTGGGAAGTGAACACAGAAACTTGAAAAATTAGAACATAATACTGAAAGTATTCTACTTTCAATAGTAATAATACTAATGGAAATACTAATATTTTATCTGATGACTTTGACACCAAAAGTAGGCAGGTAGCAGTGAAGTTTGCCCATGAGATACAGCTATGAAATGTTGTCAATATAGCTGAAGTCAGAGACAACATAAAAGGTGAATTGGATAGTCTTGGGGACATGAAATTCAGTCATAAAACTAGATAGTGCCCTTGCATACTGATAAGAAGTATTTCTCTTATGAGCTGGGACTCCATTGTTTGAAATGATGACCAAGAAGAAGCCTGGCCTGTGCTGCTTCTTCCTGAGGCGGCTGAGCTCTCAGGGCTGTGTAACTCTGCTTTTGGCTCCTGCCATTTCAAAAGGCACACTGACAGCCCATGGAGTAAGACCATATCTCAGCCGGCTCCCTGGTGTGCCACAGCTCTCCGTGGGCTGCAGAAGGTAAGTGGTAGTGTATTACTGACATGCTGGCAGTCATCTCGACTGAATTCATCCTCATGCATTAACATTCAAGAGAGAAACGAGGACTTCATCACTCCACAGAGGAAGCAGACTTTCTGCATGACCTGTGGGGCTTTTTTGTATGGCTTGAGAAATTGGCTCATTGAACTTTTAATCTGAGGTAATGTTTTAAGTTTAGTAATAATAGAGACATTTTTTCTTTAAAATGCCCTCATTTTTTCTCTTTAGTGGCCCTTTCTCCACAATGAAGGCTGGTTTTGAGAAGAGGGCGTAAGTATGGCTGAGAGGAGGGAAACGCAAAGCAGTAGTCTGACGTGGCATTCTGCATAAACCTGCTTGTTTGCTTTCAAGATGTGTCTCATGGGACAGTTTTACTATCCCCAGCAGAGCTACTGATGCCTGTCCTGAAGTAAGATAATTGGTTATGATCTGTCCTGCCCAAATATCTACAACCCCTTTCTGGAGTTAGTAAAAAATCTTCCTTACCGGCCAACCTTCAAGTGTATCTTCAAGAGGGACATAAAACCCAGCACGACTCCCTTATCACATGGCATTAACTGACATGGTGCTGTCATTTTCGATATGTGTGACTTCTTGCCTCCAAGCCCCATACTGAGATCTCGTGTTCCTTTTTTCCCCAGGGTCATGTCGTACACAGAGTCCCCACTGTGTGTTTGCTTTGCTGGGTCAAGGAAAACATGAGATGACAATTTTATCCTTTCCTATTAATGGTTGAAAGTATAGAAGAAAAAACAAGGTCTTTGTGGATTTCATCTTCAAGACTGAATTTATAAATCAGGGCAAAATGTAAAGATGGACCCTCTTCAGGGCTTTTGACCTCCTGTATCTTTAAGAGAGGGGTAGCAGGGTGGCATCTTCCAGGCTCTATAGCTGTCACAGATTTTAACTGTTTTCTTCTGAATAGCAAGTATTCGATTCAAAGAGTGCCTGGCAAAAGATTCTTGTATTTTTCCAGTGGCGGCATTGGAAAAATTTCATGTATGTATAAGATCCAGCATCCACATAGGCTGTTGGTGTTTTCTGCAACTTTTTGTAAGTTTGGGGAAAACTTAATAAGTACTGTTTCTCTTTCTTTCTTTAAAAAAGACAAGGAGAGAAAGCCTGCATTTTCTGCCATTTCCCAAGAGGCTTTTTATCTGTTTAAACCAACTAGGGATTTTTCACATATTGACATAAGCATTCATTTGCTAATTTGCTAGACATTAAACTGCACAGCATTCTTGAATGAGACTGGAATACTTGGGTACTTAGTGCTGCTCAGACCCCGCATCATTCCCAATACACATATGGTTTTCCTCCTCTATCTCCTAGATAAAAGTCACTGTTTGATCGCCTTAAGGAAAAGAATGAGTTAAATGGACCAATATTCTAGCCTTGGCTCTAAAACTGGGCCTTTTCAGAAACTCCTCAGCACCTGCAGCAGCTAGGTCATTTGCACATACATAAATAAATAAATTAACAATGAATAAATAATTTAATCCCACCACACAATGCCATCTCGCAGATCTGATCCTTTGCTCCCAGTGAATTTGTCCATTCCTAATTCTTTTTGATAAAGTCCTCAGATACTTGCTGACTGTCAGTCTAATTTTCTTATTGTTTTCGCTTGATTAGTTCTGTATGACCTAAGGTCGCCCTTAAAATCCACATCTCTCGTGAAGACTCCGAAAGGCCTTCTTTTTTCAAAGGGATGGAAAGTGCCTGCCATTTCTCCGGACAAAAGCCTGGAAGGTTTTCAGTTATTAGCCTCCTGAAGCAGCCCTTTCGCTCACCCAAGCGCAAAAAAAACTCATTAGGGGGCACCTTTCTTTCTGGCTTCTTTATCTGATGCATGTAGGGTTTACGTGTTTCAAGATTTGCAGGTCTTGGATGAATTTGGACAGCCTCGCTTTTAACCCTGCCGGACTGCGGTTATGCCCACCACAGACGTTTGCTGTAGCTCCATGCCTTGAACCACCTGGAGATGCTTTGTCTTTTCAAGAGGTGCTTTACACCCCGTTTCGTGGTGAGCAGCAGACACTCCAGCATGCTGCTGCACTTGGAAGCCACTCTCACACGGCGTGTGGGTGGAAAGGCAGGCAAGGCTGCCAACTGATGACAGACTCCACATTTTATACTTTGTGGTAAGTTCATGTGTCTATCATGCAGCCCTTATTACCATTGGAGTGATTTGCAAGACTAAGGTAGTATGGCCCTGAGAGCCTGCCATGACTGGGCTGCACTATGCCCTGGTGTGCTTTTTCTGGTGTGCTTATTCTTTTTCAGGTGGCAAAGTAAATACTTGGTAAATACTCTTCTCACACCTGAGGCATGTCAGGTGGGCTAGGGAGAATCCCTAAAGATGCATCCTTATACACATTATATGTGGGCATCTTGCCCTTCAGAGGGCATGTGCAAAGTTGCCAGTTCCTGCATTCACTTGAGCTGACAGAGGTTATAAATCAGGACAGTATCTGGTTTGCTATGCTTAAACAGCACTGCCCAGCAATGCCATACCTATGGTTACCTTTTAAGAAGAAAAATAACCTGAAATTGTACTGGCAGGTATTACAATAAGGAAAGTTGCTCACTTATCTAGCCTCTGGTATTTTGTTAAGGAGACACCTCATTTGATTGAAAAAAGAGCTAGGAACAAACCCCTTGTTTCTCTGTCAGAAAGGGCTGCCTAGTGTCTTTGATGAGAGACCTCAGTTCAGGCTGGGATCTGAGCCTAAAGAGGAGAATGATGCACAGAAATAGAAGCAAAATATTCAGATCCAAAAGGCCTAGGTGGAAGATATCTTTGGCAGATGTCTTGCTCCTACAATACTACTTTTGGTCCTGAAGATCATCTTGTCTTCCACTGGGGTAAGAACTGACTATGATCCCTCTGGGTTAAAATATGATAGAAAAGCTCAGGGCTGCAGCTGAGGTCCTACTTCCAAGCATGCAGGGGGCAGTTTTGTGGCCACCAATCTTTGTCCTGGTCATTTTCAAGGATAGTGTTCTTGTTAATTTGGAAGAATGTACCATTATGACCACTATTTTTTTCTGAACTCGCCAGTTCCTCTGAAATCCCTGTGATACCAACACTTTACCTCAATCTATTTTCCTTCTGAAATCTGGCTCCTCTGAAATCTGAGGGAGGCAGCACTCAGTGAAGTAAAGGAAGCTGTGTGCATAAGGCTTAGCTTATGTGCAAATCCTTGCAGGGTCAACACTGTGAACTGCATTATTTTTTCCACTGGGATAAATTTTGAGCAGCAATTAGTTGGATATAGTGTCAAATAATGTGGAAACTATGTGATCTACTCCATAGTACAAATTAAGTTACATTATTGTCTGAAGAATAGCAGAAACAAGAAGTGAGAAATTAGGGGGGAATTTTGGACTGCAACCTGGCAGTAATTTAGAATCACAGATTCATGAAATGGTGTGGTTTGGAAGGGACCTAGTTACTCTTGATTTAGTATCCTCTAACAGTAGGGTCTTGCTTACTGTTACAAATCTGCCAGCTGGGTAGCTGTCAAAATTAATTCCACTTTGTGTAACCTGGGTGATCTCCTCTCCTGGAAAACTTCAGGACTACAGTTGGTCTTTGGGACCACATAGAAATTGTTATATTGTGATATATCAAATCTGTAGAGGCAGCTGAAGGCACCAGGAAACAAATCACAAGGAGAAATTACATCAGCATGATAACAGGCGGAGTCGTTTTATAACTTTTTGCATCAGTTTATTTCCCTATCTCAAGCTATGTGGGAGAATTTGAAGCTTACTGAATAAACACTATGCAGTGATAAAGAAGGAGTTTGAAGATTGAGAAGAACTCTTAATGTGTCACTGAGGAGATCACGTATCTTGTGTTAAAGTATTAAGACACAAAAGCTTGGAAATCATGGTAAAAATAAGACTGAACCATGATGGGTGGTAATGTCCCTGGAGATCCGCTTACTGTCCCTCATTCAGAGGATTTTCTATCTGAGTAAGCATTATTTTAGCAGTCTGGTGTCTATCGGCATAAAGTTGTGATCCTTAGAAAAATTTCTGAAAACATTGATGACTTTGCTGGGAATTTGCTGGTTAAACACACAGTTATTTGGCTAATAATTAGAATAACTTCCTGTTTTTCTTACAAATAGTCATTATCTGTTGTTAAGGCTGTCCTGTGCAAGGCCATGTTGGACCTTGATGATCCTTGTGGGTCCCTTGAAACCTAGGATATTCTACGATTCTATAATTTAGTGTAATTGTATTTTAGCTTTTACTGTGTTGAGGGAAGGTTTGACAACTAGTCTGAAATAGCCCTGGAACTCAGAAAACTTGAGAAACTTTAGTTATAAACAAGGACAACACATTGGGTTTTCAGGATTTTGTGAGACATTTCGCTACACCTCGAAGTCTCAATATTTTCCCGATGCCAGGTATTGTCCACACTGAAAAGGAGCTGAAAACTTAAGGTTATGTAAAAGCTCAGCTGTGATTCTGACATCCTAGTGGTCAGGTGTGGGCAAATATAGTTTATTTCAGTGGGAAAAAAATAGTGGTTGTGAACCTCTGTTCTAACAAGATATGCTGTTCCAAAAATGGAAGGAAACTGGGTGAGTAAGTGGTTCAGCACCAAAATAGCAAAATCTTTCTTTTTAAAATGCATGAAGCACAAGCTTCAGCAGCAAAACTGGGTGCTGATGAATTCTAAAAAAAAATAAATTCTTTTTCTAAAGAAGAGTTTAAACATTGGCTATGCTATAATGTATCTATTTGCGGTGAAATGCCAATTCCTAAGTACACTCATGGGAGGGAACGCACTTTTATTTCTTCACTCGTGTCAGCAGCCAGAGCTGGTAAAATTTCTGTGGCTGTAATGAAGAGGAGAAGAGAGAGGAAATTATTTCCGTTTAAATGAATGGCAAAATTCTCCCCTGGTGTACATGTGCTTAAGAATATAGATTTTCTGATTTTATGTGTAGATGTTTTATACATGGAGTTCCTGAAGCCCTTTGCTTCACGTTGGCAAAGATGGCAGAGGAATAACATAACTGCAGTTATGCAGACATCTTGAAGCTAAACCAGTGCCATGGAGAGGCTCAAGCTTCTGAATTTGACATTTTGACAACCAGATTATGGAGAAAGGACGCTGGCTTTCAGTGGATGGCAAACAGTTTTGTCTGAAATGGTGCTTTCTTGGGGGAAATATTAAAAATCCCATTCTTCCCCACCCAAAATTCTTTCCATGTGTTCTGCAGTACATGCAACTAGTACATTAAAAGTATTTGTCAACTGGGATTTGTCATTAGTTGTTACAGTTTAGTGGCTGGACTGGCTACACCTTCAGTTTGTGTAACAGTCACACAAAAATGAGATTTTTTTGTAATTAAATGTGATATTATAGCATGGTCTAGCCCCTCTGAAATATCTGAGCAGATAAATTAGGCTACTTGCCAGGCAGCAATGCAGGTGGGATTCAGCTGCCCTGATTTTGATCCTACTTGTATATCTGAATCTGACCTATTGATCCTACATTCCCTCCTGATTCAAAAGAGGAAACATATATATTCCAAGGAAAATCAGCTCATCTTAAAAGAAGAAAATAAAATCTGTCTGATAAATTGTCCTCTAGAGGTACCTGTTTATCCCTCTTGATTAGAAAGATTGTTTTGAATGATTAATTCATTCTTAGACCTCTACCTCTGAAACACCTAACAGTTTAAAGTCAGATGATCATAAAGTTCAGTATGTCCTTCTATTATCAGGCCACTGAAATGATTTTTCTTTTGTGGTATGGTGTTACATTATGACAAATACATGAATTTTTCCAAGTACACGAAGTACAATTTTTCCAAGTACGTGAATGAAGAAGTCCCACTGGTCTTCTCCCATCTTTGTATTTTAGTCTGGTGAGGAATGAAACTCACCAGCGTTCTGCCTGTGTGTTTGTGGACCTACAGGCTCTAAAGCATACTATGTCCTCACCTTATGCCCTGGTTAGCTGTGATGAGATGCTCAAAGACATTTTGTGCCCTACCAAATCATTGTCATTTTCCTGCAGTAACTTCTTATCTTTATTTTTTTCTGTTTGCAGTTACAGTGCCTGGAAAACTCTTTGAAAGGCCTTTAGGAAGCTGGATGCTGGCAGCAGGGGTTACCTCTCTGTTCCAGAACTCCAGTCCTAAAATTCCTGTAACTTCCTGCTAAAAGAGGATGAAGTTTAGCATTCTCTCTCTAAATTTGATCTTAAACTGAAAAGGCAAATTGATTATAAATCCTCTTTGGAAGAGGCTCATAAAAAGCTGGCCAAATACAACCAAAAAAACCCTTTGCAAACCTGCTACAAATTAACATAGCATATTTTCATGACTAGCAGAACAACACTTATGTTCTCCCAGTTGCCTATCCCTGTAGCTATGTCATACACTCCTCATAGGGATGCATGTCTTTTACCTACTTGTTGCCTGCCATATCCAATAGTGTAAGTTGCTTTGTGAAAGGGTGGTAGAAACCCCTTCTGAGAGTATGAAGCAAAGCTGACTGTAACACAGTTGCTAACTGCACGTAACATACAACAGATTAAGAAAATAAATGCCAAGATGCTGCCCCTCTACTCCACTCTGGTGAGACCCCACCTGGAGTGCTGCATCCAGCTCAGGGATCCCCAGCACAGGCAAGACATCAACCTGTTGGAACAAGTCCAGAGGGGGGCCACCAAGATGATTAGAGGGATGGAGGACCACTCCTATGAGATAAGGCTACAAGATTGGGATTGTTCAGATGGGAGAAGAGAAGGCTTGGGGGTGACCTAATTACGGTCTTCCAGTACCTGGAGGGAGCCTACTAGAAAGATAGAGAGAGACTTTTCACAAGGTCATATAGTGACAAGAGAAGGGGAATGGCTTCAGACTAAAAGAAGGTAGGCTTAGATTAGATATTAGATAAAAATTCTTTACTGTGAGGGTAGTGAGGCACTGGAACAGGTTACCCAGAGAGGGTATGAATGCTCCATCCCTGGAAGTGTTCAAGGTCAGGCTGAATGGAGCCTAGTCTAGTGAAGGGTATTCCGGTCCATGGCAGGGGATTGGAACTAGATGATCATTCCAACCTAAATCCTTCTATGATTCTATGATTAAAGTTGCAGCATGGAGAGCTGCAAATAGCTTTTGAGAAGATGTAATATTTGGTGAAGAACAGCATGCCGTGTTGCTGCTTGGAATCTCACCATAGAAAAGTCATTTGATGTCACAGAGTTGGATTAGCTCCTGCATAAGCACACAGATGGAGGTTGGCCTTTCATTCAAGTGTAGATTTTTGTTTGGGGTTTTTTGTTGAAGAAATATTTTATGCACTGAGTACCAGAGGCACTAGGACCTGCTCTGTACATGACTTCACTTTCATGATCAGAGTAATTGTGTGTTTAAAATCAGATTAGGTTATTTACTTCCCATACATCTTTATAAACATGTAGCTGCATAGTTGAATTAATAAAATGAGAATAAGGAGCCACTGAAACATGTATTGCTTACATGTTTGGTAAGGTCTCTGTGATGCAACTTCATTGTGTCTTCTCATGGAAGTAACTATAGCTTCGTGGATGCCCAGGAAGCTTGGCCTACCTGCAATAGCTAAGGATGTATGCACAATATATACACATGGGTAACAAGCATATAGGAGTCTTATTTGCTTTAACATACTGTCTTTTCTGCAAATGGTTATTTGTAACCTGGTGGAAACAGTGGCACCTTTAATCATCATTTAACTAAATTTCCTAGATCTCTGCTGCCTAACAGGTTTTGGCATTATGCAGCAAATGATGTACTCTCGCTCATGCTTTTTTCCAATTACTTTCTCGTCTTTTCCAGACATCAAAGAGAATTTAAGTGGGTGGTCAAAAACTAAGCAATCCCAGTTATGGGGTAGAAAACTGGAATACTTTATTGAACACGCTTCGCAATAGAAGGGCTTGGGGGCAGGACATGTTAATGAGGAGGATGAGCTATGTTAATTAGGGAACTACACAAGGTTTTACTGCAGTTACCCAGTAGGTTAATATTTCCCTCAACGAAGATTAGATAGGGGGAAAGGGATTAAAAGGTTTAGACATGGTCTGATACAATCATCTCAAGAGTCCTTTCTTATTTCTACTGGAGCCAGGCTTAATCCATAAGGTTGAATCTTTAACAGGTCTTGTGAGGAGGATTCAGTCCTTCAGATCAAGGGATTCTTGTCAGCCCCTATTGCCCAAGGCCCACTGCATTGACCCATTGAACTCCTTTCTGCAGATATTATATTTTAGGATCCAACAAATTTACGATACTTTCATTAATAAAACTCCAAGACTTGTTCTTTTCTCATTTCTTTTAGAGAGGAGAAGGTACTGTATGAAAAGAAAAGTTTGTAGCATAGAAAAATTTTTATTACATCATATGATAAAAAGGGATTTTGTAGTGGAATATGAAAGACTCAGGTTATATTGATTCTCTTAGAACATTCCAATATATCCTTGTCTTATATGGGATACATATTGTCTCAGTGTTTCCTGAGGTTCTGGAAGTTTTGTAATCTTTGCTCAGTGAAGGTCAGTGATCCCTGTTACACTTTTCTCATTTTGAAATTGAAGCTATATGAGGTTGGTTTGATAGATTTTTCTATTATTGTTCCTTCTACTGATCCCGAAACCCCAGCAGTCAATTTGATAGTATTATTTCCATCCTACCATCTTTGGTAGAAAACTCTGTACCCTAACTTCTACTCACAGCTATAGCGTCATCACATCTTGCAGTGAGTAAGGTTGTACAGGTGTATCAAATATCTGTCTGTATCAAAAACCTGTCAGTATCAAACCATGAGGTTGTCCTAGGATACCTTAAAGGACATTTTAGTTTGGGGAAAAAGGAAGACAAACCCCAATGTTATATCTTAGTCATAAAATATGTCCTGGGATAGTTTACTTTGGCTGAACGCCAGGTATCCACCGAGGCTGCGCAGATCTCCCCACCCCCCAGAGGGAAAAGGGAAGATGAAAAAAATGTAAAAACCCGGGATTTACCAAGAAAGGCAGTTTTATATTTACACAGAGAGGAAAAGAAGGAACTATAAGCACTATACACACAGGGAAAATTAACAATAAAGACTATTTCCCCATGAAAGGCATTTTCCTCCTCTGAAGAAGCAGCCTGTCCATCACCATGCAGCTACTCGGAAGAGAACAGAGAGCCCTTACTTCCTTCCCATCTTTTATGTCTGAGCTGATGTAACAAAGTATGGAATATCTTATTGGTAAAATATACATCAAATGACCTATCCTATTCCTGTTTCCTTCTCAGGGAGAGTAACAAACCCATCACAAATACTGACCTTTAAAGGCTACTCTTTCTGAATTTTTCCCCTGTAACAGCTCTAATGTAGCATGCATGGGAAGATATGAGGATCTAATAAAGCCACACTTAAACAAATAGCTAACCAAACCAGACTAGGAAATACTGAGAAAAAATTAAACTGAATGGAGCTGTACTATGGAAGAGGGCCTGTATAAGCTTCTTATGTGTGTAATACATAATGGTATACACATGATACACAAAGCACATGGTACACAGGGCACTTGTAGCTCCAGAGGAGGAGAATGAAGGCAGGTGTGAAAGCCACAGTGTCCGCTCCTCCCTAGCATTGAGAGAACAGTGAAACCGTGTCACAGCTTTGTGCTCCAAATTGAATGTGACTTTGTTGATATCTTGAGATCAAACCCTCTCTGGACAGACTGCCATCTAACCTCTCCTTTGAAAGGATAAACCAGGGCACAGTGTTTCCTTCAAAGACAAATTGAAGGAAAAGACAAAGAAATTGCTTTTTAGGGGCAGAGTGGTTATGAGAAGGTGCTTCTGAAGTGGGACACAGTTTTTAGCCTTCAACCTTGAGACTTCCTAGAATTTGGGGATTTTGCTCTGTGACATGGGCTCTGTTTCCAAGGCTGGAAACTCCACAGTGTGGCACTGCCACCAAAGCCCCCAGGTCTTTGAATAATGCATTCAGACTGGTGCAAAACCACAGGAAGAAAGAAGAGTTCTGACCTGTCCTGTATGTGCTCAAAGTCCATAAACATTTTTAACTTATTTAAATAGTAGCATTTCCTTCCAGGCTTTGCCTGTTACCTATTGAAAACATTTAAGATGAAGAGTTTATGAATAGGCTACTTATGTCTCTTTGATCTAATTGACGATGTTTTACTTAAATGATAGTGCAAACAAATCCTTGTGATAAAACAGGGATTTGCAGATGTTTTCAATAATGCAATTTTACAAAGATCAACATAAACTCTTCTACTGCCTGAGTAAATGACAAACGAGAGTCAGATGTAAAACTGCAACCTCATATTTTGCTGTACTTTGATTCCAGCATGATTATTGCCCTCAGCACAAAGAAATTACTGAGATGTGACTATGCTGTATAACTGTTTTCTGCATTAAGAAGAATTCCAGAATTACATATAGGACATGGAAAGTGTGAGGAAAAGAGAGGAGTTTGGATAGCAGGGAGAAGAAGAGGTGGAAAAGAAGACATGAAAGGCATAGGGAAGGAACGCAAGGCAAACTGTGGCAAAAGGGATGTGATGGTCTAAGAAGGAGAAAGATGCTAGCTGAAGGAAAGGAATAGGACATGATAGAGCAAGTCATTCACCATTAGGATTTTTAGCCAAGATGGTGCATAACAGAGAAGCTAGTACTTTGAGGGCTTTGGGAATTAGTTTATTTTCAGGAACAAAATGCTGTGCTAGCTGCTGCCAGACACCAGTAAATAGCACTGCTGTGTCAGATGATGAACATCACCAGGCCAGACAGGAACCCCACCTGGGACCAGGTGCAGCCTTTACAGGCCCGGCACAGGTGACATCCAGCTCCTACCTGTTCCCACCAAAGTTGGCAGATGGTGCTTACGGCAGAGCTAAAATAAATCCAGGGGAAAAAAGGCTAAAAGTGTCTGCCCTATAGATATGGAAATGTAAAATAAAATGAAGGCAAATTATATGAACCTCTGTCAAAAGACTGGGGATGCCAGTCCTGAGGGAGCTCTGTGTCCTGCTGCCTATGTGGATCCAGCTGTGGGCACAGAGCATGGCACACAGGTGTGGATCTGATCTGGGAAGGCTGCTCAGGTCCTGAGCATGGTACAGCTGATTTTAGCAGATGCAAAAATAATTTGAGGGGGCAAAAGTCAGGGTCAGCAGAACCCTGAAAGGGTGGAGGGAGGGGAGACTTTTATCCTAAAGTAATTCTAAAGTCAAAGAGAGATTTGTCCTCCACAGCTAAATGAAAACAAAAAGAAAAAAGAAAACAAAAAAAACCAGGATAGCAACATTTGGGAGACAAAGACTCATGGACTAGTGCGAGTTTGCAAAATTATATGCAAATGACCCCAGTTTTGACCATTGTGGCCCTCTGCTGATCCCAGACAGAAAATCTACTTAGCAAAGGAAAGTGTTGTTTAATTTGGTTAACCGGGGCAAAAATGTTGAATATATTTATATTTTCAGAAAAAAAAAGCCATATCTTTAATGCTTTAGTACCAAAGTGGGATCACAAGAGCTTAATGCTCACAGAATAAAAATTTTCTCCATATTCTGCACCTAGTGCTGGTAAAAATGAGCATTTAACGTGCTTTCATAACAGGCACCAGCCTCTCTGCTGCTGCTGGATGTGTTCAGTTGATCCCAAATTGCTCTGTGTTCACTGACCAAGAGAGAGTTTCCCTCTGGATTTACCATCCTAAAGGTGTCCCGAGGAAATGCGGGTGTTTTCCCCCCCTCCCTGGCTGACTCCTCGCGTTATTCCGCCGTGTAACCTTTTCCCCACTAATCTGGGATAGCAGATTTCCCTGTATTTACAGGTTAAATGGAAGGTACACATTCCACTTTTTACTTATTGTAATGAAGATCTTTTTGTCTGTCTCCGAATAAAGGCTCGGGCTGGTTTACAAATTGCGGGTCAACCCATTCCGTGACCTGGGCAAACAGCCCAGGTCAAATCTCCTCAAGGCCTCCCCACCCAAATGGAATAAGTTAATTTACCCCTCGGCGGCTCCGGCCCCGCCGGGCATACCCGGGCTGCCCGGGAGCGGGGGGTAGCTGGGGTCCCCCTGCCCTGCTGCCAGAGGCTGCGGAGGCACCCGGGAAGTTTGGTTCAGGCACGGCCGGAGTTGCCTCACCGGGAGAGAGCCGTGCCGCGGCCTCGGGAAGTCGCTGGAAGGATTCACTCCCAGGAGCTTCCATCGGTTTTATTCCCCGTGCTCCGCGTCTCTGCAGCGGCCGCCTCCCCTCCCCGCCCCGGTCCTGCGCCGTCCCTCTTATTCCTCCTTCTCTGAACAAGCTGCGCCGCGGAGAAATTCGCTGGCAAAGCACATGGGAGATGCCGGTGCCGTTCGGACACGTGCCCCCGGAGCATCCCTCCACGGGTGCGTGGAAAGGCGGGATTCGCGGATGTGCGGAGCATCCGCCACCTCCGAGGCATCCCAGGACTTCCTCTCAGCCCCCCGTGGCCTGGGAGCAGAGGCCAGGTGGCACCGAGATCCGTCCTTCCACGCCGTGCCCCCTCTGCCCGCAGTGCCACGGCCAGTGCGTGCAGAGGCATCCCTGGGCCTCGCGGACCACGTCTCGCTCGTGGGGCTTTTGCCCTGGATGGGTGGGGAGAGTCACCACCACCACCCGAGGAAGCTCCCTCACGGAAACAAGAAGGGGGGCGAGTATAAACGTTTATTCCGAGACATCGCTTGTACAGGCACCGCACCCGCGGATGGGAAGAGGAGCGGGTGGGGGCAGCTCCAGGCCCCAGGAGAGGACGGGCGGGAGCAGAGCCAGGGCCCTGGGGCGGGCAGGGGCTTCTCGCCCTCTGGGACTCCAGCGCATCTCACTCTGTCCCGGCAGCCTCCCCGTGCGCCCGGGTGTAACCTGCAGTGTCCGCGGTCATAAATAGGATTTTTTCAGGCGGGACGAGTCTCTACAGCATGGAGGGGTGCTGGCCTGGGGGCAGCCCGAAGGCATTGGGGTGGGAATGGCCGAGGAGGTTGAGGTAGTGGCGGTCCAGCCCCTGCACGGAGGAGAGGAAGGTGCTGCGCTGCTGGCCGGGGCTGGCGAGGGGCACGGCGGCGCTGGGCAGGTGATAGGGCAGGGAGGGGCTGCGGGCAGTGCCGTGCCAGGGGAATGGCCCCCCCGAGGACGGCTGGAGCACGGCCTCGGCGGGGCTGTGGCCGTGCCCGGAGCACTCGGGCCCGGGGTGCAGCTGGTAGGAAAAGTCCGGCTCCGGCAGGGAGCCCAGGGAGGTGAAGAGGGGCTCAGTGACGAAACGCGCTTTGGACTGGAGGAAGGCCAAGATGCGAGCGTACTTAGTGTCTTTGGTCTCCATCCTCTCCACCGTCGTCAGGTAGTGCACCAGGTTCTTCATGCACTCGTGGTAGCCGTAGTGGAAGTAATTGGCGAACTCGGAGAGCAGCTCTGCTGGAAAGTAAGAGACAGGGACCCGAGCTCCTCAGGGTCTGGCCGCAGGAGGAAGGGGCAAGGCCGCCCCTACGCCCCAAGTGACCCGGCGGGGGCCCCGGGAGGCCGCTCCCGCCCACCTACCCTTCTCTCGTCCGCGGGGGAAGTCTGCCGAGTGCAGAGCCCGCAGGTACTGCACCGTCATCTCCAGGATTTCCGCTTTCTCCAGCTTCCCCGAGCTCTGCAACGGGCAGAGCAGGTGGGCATCACCTCTCCCCTGCGGCTACTCTGCGCTCTGCCGGGCCGCCCCCAGCCCCCCCGCATCGGGGGGATGTCGCAGCGCACCGGGGAGAAGGGCGTAGGGGCTGCTCCCCCCCGCCTACCTGCTTGGCCAGAGCCATGGGTACTGTCTTCCCCAGCTCGGTGAGGCAGCGGTTGATGCGGTCCCTCCTCCGCTTCTCAATCACTTTGTGGGAAACCGGCGTCCTCTGCAAAACATACGGGGCGCGTTAGTGGAGCAGGAGAAAGCAGCCGGATCTAGTCTCGCCGAGACAGTCGGCCCCGGCCCCGACCCCTCCAGCCACTGCCCAGCCCGCTCCGAGCAGCGGTTCCGAGCACGGCTCAGCCCCGGGAAGGATGATGCTCCGGCGGCGGGTCCTCCCCGCGCCGCCTCAGTGGTTCCCGTCCGTGCGGACGGCCTCGACAGGACAGGAAGGTTTTTGGGGGCGTGGGATAGATTTTTTTTTCGGGGGGGGGCTTTTCGAAGGGGAAGGCGGTGAGGGGGCCGGGGCCAGGTCCACCCGGCCGCCCCACAGAGCCATGCGCGCAAGACGGGCGGCGACTCACCCTCCGCTCCTTGAGCTTGGAGGCCATGGTGGGCACTGCATCCCCGCTCTCTCCGGGCCCCTTATAAAGCCATCACTTCTTGGGGGGGACCCCGGGGGGCCTCCACGGGCCCGCTGATCCCATAGGATTAGGAACGAGCGGCGCTGGGGGAATGTATGCATTAAAGATCAGGGTGGAAGGGGGCGAGGGGATGAGGGGGAATTTTTTCTTCTCTTCTTCCTTTCCCCCCCCCCTTCGCCCCCGTCCACGCAGCCGGGGGCGGCCCAGCTGTGTCGCCCCACGTGGACCTCGGGGACACACGTGACGATCCCACAATAGCGGCGGGGATGGGGCCGGGGATGCGGCGAGCGGGACGCAGGGCGCGATACCGCGCCCTGCGTCCCGCTCGCCGCATCCCCGGCCCCATCGCCTGCCTGCAAATCCCCGGCACCCCGCACCCCTCCCCTTAGCCCCGGCGCTGACTGCATTTTAAAGCCTGTCCAGAGTCATTAAAGTAATTAAGTAAGCCCTTAATAGGCTGTTCCGCCCAGTTCAAGGGAGAACCCTTGGAGACGGAGTGGCCCCGTTTGTTCTCAGGCTTTTCTCACACGACTTGGTGACACGTCCATCTTTATAAGAGATGGCAGCGAGGATTTTTTTGTTTACACCGCTTTATGCGCCGGGGACACCCCGGCAGGTGTGGGACCGGGGGGCTGGCACACGATATCCCCCTCATCACCCCCCCTTTTTTTTTTTTTCCGCCGGCCCAGGGAGGCTCTCGCCAGTCTTTGGCACACGACGCTCCTTTTTTGTGTGGTGTGCGCGTCTGTGCGTTGTTGTTTTACCCCCCCTGCTCCCCCCTCTCCTTTGGAGAGGCTCAATTTGTAGCCTATTATCCTATAGGAAAATGTCCCATTGAAAAGTATGAATAGTTTCATTGGGCCTAAATTTTAATAATGCGGGTCAAAGAAAAGAGGGGCAAATAAAGAGGGGATCGCAGCTGGTCCGAGAGTGCATTATTCGGTGTCACCTGCGAGCGGGATCGCCGACAGACCCCCATTCATTTGCCTAATTTTGGTCAATTTAACAAACTTCAGGAGAAATTATTGTGGCATTGTTAAGCAGGGTAAAGCTTTCTGATCGAATTAACAGCATGTTTTGATCCGGTAAATGTCATTAAAAAGAAAGAAACAATCGCGTTTAAAGGGGGGCTCCGAGTTAAACGCGCCAAGTGGAGACGCCGGAGCGCAAAGCTCACAAAGGGAGCAAGTAACTGCCACAGGGGAACTTTTGTACGCTCACATTGCTGAGGTTTTTTACACAAAAAGGCATTATTTCATACTTGAATACGTTTAATCCAACAATTGTCTATTTTCTGCAAACATATTTTCACAGCATTGTTAGCTTTCCTCTCCGCGGCCCTCCGCCCGGGCAGCCGCGCTCCTCGCCTGGCGAGCGCACCGAGCCCCCGGCCCGCCCCGCACCGCC
Organism: Chiroxiphia lanceolata; assembly: GCF_009829145.1. Classification (NCBI taxonomy): domain Eukaryota; kingdom Metazoa; phylum Chordata; class Aves; order Passeriformes; family Pipridae; genus Chiroxiphia; species Chiroxiphia lanceolata. The sequence goes on from NC_045640.1 coordinate 33,840,811, forward strand.
CCGCACGGCCCCGCACCGCCCCCGCCGGGGCCGCCCCGCCGCGCCGGGGGGGCCGCCCGCCCCCGCCGCCCGCCGCCCCCCCGACAGCGCGGCGGCGGGCGCGGCCCCCGCGGGGCTCTCCACGGCCGGCGGTGCGCCTCCGAGTCCGGCACCGGCCCGGGGCCGCCCGCCGGTGTCCCCCCCCGGCCCTGCTGCCGCCGCCCCCCGCCCCGGCGCTGCCGCGGGGCGCTGCCACCCCCGAGGGCGAGGGAGGACCCGAGGGCGGCCGGGCAGGCGGCGGGGCAGTCTGGCGCCTGGTTCTGCCCTCCCGGGCGACGTCGCCGAGCCCCAGGCAGGACTGTGGAGACGGCGACATCCCCGCCCTGTGAGCTCGGGGAGCTGTTCTCTCGGAAACTTCCACATCTCCTCCCGTGCCCCGTGTTTTTCCACCCGTTCCCCCTTGCGATTTAAAATGGGAGAATCATCGCCACGGCATCTCTCCGTGTGGGAACGGCGGGCGGCACGGCCGCTCAGGCCCGTTCACTTCCCCAGAGGCGTCCGGGGGACAGGCGCGGTGCCGGCCCTAACCCCGTGCCCCAGGCCGGTCCACAGCCTCCTCGGGCCGGCCGGGAGCACCGAGGGCTCCGCGGGAGGATGCTCCGCGGTGGCCCCGGGGCGCGTCTCCCCCGGTCAGTGGGGCGGAGCTGGCCGGGCCCGCTGCCCGCCCGGGCACCCCTGCGTGCCGTTCCGCCGGCCGTATTATTCTTCCAGGAGCCTTGTAGGTTTCGGTATATTCATTCTCGTACAATGGGATTAAACACTAACCGTTATCATCCAAATTAACTAAACTCTGAATAGCAAATGCTGGGGCTTTTATTTTTTTCCTCCTCTTTTGCTCCACTGGCGGAGATGGAGTTGATCCTCTTACTGTCTGTGTTAACCGCCAGCTGCAGGCACCCGCGAGGCAACTTCTTACACGAGGGAAGTTGTTTATTTTCTCGCTGGCTTCTCCCTCGTTGATTCCCCTTCGGGCCGGGCTGCCTGGGGCAGCGGCGGGCGGGGGGCGCGGGGCAGCCGCGGCATCCCCGCGTGTACCGTTTCCTAACCCTCGGAGAGCTGCGGCGGGGCTGAAGCCAGAGCGAGATCACCCGCCACTACCGCGGTCGGACTGTCAGTCTTGTAGGGAAGCCAGGCAAAGGCGGGTTTGAATATTTTTTAGTTTTAGTTCCCCGTGGGCGCCTGTTGGCTCTCCTTGCGGGAACGCGTGCACGGTTCTTTGACAACCCAAGGCGGACACCCGCGTCCCCATCACCCACCACCGATTCTCTGCTCCCGCTCAAGTGCCCCGCCGGCGGCAGCCCTCTCCCCGGGCGAGAGGCTAGCCGGGCACAGACCGTGCCCCGCTCCGCGTGGAGGGGGATCAGGCCGCTGGCGCCCCGGGATCGCAGGGCAGGGGGAGACAGCACCGCCCCGGCCGCCCCTCTCACCCTCCCCGCGGCCGGCCTGGGGGTCCCTGCCTGGCGGGGCTGTGCCCTGGAGGAGCGGCCGGGCCGGCCCCGGGCTGCGCTGCCGGGATGCGCACAGCTGTGCGGGACCGGCGGCTGCTCCGTGCCCTTCGCCGCGTCTCAGTGGCGTTCGGCCCCTGTTCCGTGGACACTGGCGCTGCCGACCTCTGCGAGCCGCGGGCTCTGCCGAGGAGGCGGAGGTCATCTCGGAGGTGTCAAGCTGCTTTGAAGTGGTATCTAGGTTTGCTTTTTTAAAGGAAAATAGGTCGTCTCCTCGCTGTTTCTTTCCCTCTTCTTTTTTGACTCCTATATAATAACCTTGTGTTTATACGCAATTACTTCACCAAGTAATTTAAGCTGCAGATATTAGGGTTGAAAATCATTGTCACTGTGCACACGCAAGAGGCCAGCTAATCAGTCTCCCATGGAAAGTGTTGCCCGTGAAACTGGTGGATCGAGTGCAGGAAGTAAAATTCCCAGCGTGGCTGGGGCTGGAGTTGGCCCTACCGGCATGGTTTCATGCTCGCATACCGGAGGTCCTGCTGTGTATTGCGGAGAGGCAATCATGCTTCTGGATGATCTCATGGCTGATAGGGAATGAGAGAACTCACTGGGTACAACAGGTCCTATTTGTTGGAGGGGGTAGCTTTATTACTTGGCAATCCTGGATCTGCGAAGAAGCAGTGATCACAAGAGAATGTATTTCATTTAGTAGTTTAGCCCTCAGCTGTACATGCAGCAGTTCATCACACCGTTCTGGCTTTCGCTGTGAGTTTGTTTACTCTGTCGTATTCTAGGTGAGGCTAGGTTGGGTTAGCAATTTTGAAACAGGAGTTCCCAGTCTTTTCACAGCTCCTAATGATCTCTGTGTCTGAGGCTACTTCGTCGTCATATTATTCCTCAGCTGCAGAGGTTCCCCTTACCTCGATGTTACTGTTGTTTCCAGCTGTGGTCTGCCTCTGAGTTTTCCTCCTCTGTCACAGTGGAAGACACATGCTCCTTTGTTTCCTAACCTGCCATGAATGGTGGTATCACCAGGGGTGAGGTGATAACATGATAGTATTTGGGACCCGATCCCAAGATGGTCCTTCAAAGAAGAAACCATGCTTGTAGCCATGACTCTCTTGTATTGCTGGGTAAATTACAGGGTTCTCTCCTCAAAGTCCTAGAGTCCTAGGCTCATCCCTGGAAGTATTCAAGGCCAGGTTGGATGGGGCTCTGATCAGCCTGCTCTAGTAGAAGGTGTCCCTGCACACGGCAGGAGGGTTGGAACTAGATGATTTTTAAGATCCCTTCCAACCCAAGCTGTTCTATGATTGTATGATTCTGTGGTACCATCTACCTGGATTTTGACATTGTCTCTTGTAACATCCTTGTAGAGAAGCTAATGATGTGCAGGCTGGATAAGACAGTGAGGTGGATTGAAAACTGACTGAATTGCCAAGCTCAGAGGGGGATGATCCGTGGCACAAAATTTAGTGTCCAGTAATGTCCAGTAACTGGCAGTGTACTCAGCAGTTCAGTACTCAGTCTAGTCACATTTAATGTCATTGTTAATGAGCTGGATGGTGGGGCAGAATGTACCCTCAACAAGTTTGCAGGCGACACAAAACTGTGAGAAGCAACTGATAAACCAGAGGGTCATTCTGCCATCCAGAAAGACATCAACAGGCTGGAGAAATGGGCTATCTGCAGTTCCATGAAATTCAGCAAGGGTAAGTGTGAAGTCCTGTACCTGGAAAGAAACAACCCCCTGCACCAGTACATGCTGGGGGGCTGATTGGCTGGAAAGCTGCTCTGTGGAGAAGGACCCGGGGGTCCTGTTGGACACCGAGTTGAACGTGAGCCAGCAGTGTGTCCTTATGGCCAAGAGGGCCAATAGTATCCTGGGGTATATTAAGAGGACTGTTGCCAGCAAGTTTTGGGAGGTGATCCTGCCACTCTGCTGAGCACTAGGAAGTCCACTGGACTCTACTGGAGTTCTGGGTCCAGTTCTGGGCTCTTCAGTACAAGACAGAGATGGCCATACTGAAGAGCGTCCAGCAAAGGGCCACAAGGATGATCAGGGGACTAGAACACCTCATGTATGAAGAGAAACTGAGGGAGCTGACACTGTTCAACCTCAAGAAGAGAAGGCTCAGGGGGCGCTTACCAATGTTTACAAATACTAGAAAGAAAAGTGTAAAGAAGTTGGAGTTGGGCTCTTTTCAGTGGTGCTAAGTCATGAGACCAGAGGCAATGGGCACAAATAGAAACACAGAAGTTTCTGTCTAAACATGGAAAAAGCCTTTCTTCTTTGAGGGTGGTTAATCACTGGAACAAACTGCCCAGAGAGGTTGTGGTGTCTGCAATCCTTAGAGGTACTCAACATCTGTCAGGTTGTGGTCTTGGGCAAGTGGCTCTAGGTGGCCATGCTTGAGCGGGAAGGTCAGACCAGAGGACCACCAGAGGTGCCTGCCAACCTCAGCCACCTCGTAGTTCTGTGCACTTCCTGTGTGAACATTTAGTTTTTGTGTAATTCAGTCTCAGTTTGGTTTAGCATAGAAGAAATGTCTTTTGTCTTACACTACACAGCAGATTCAGCTCTTTTACTCTGTTCAGAGAATAGAGAAACAATTCATTTAGATTCAGGGCTTCTACACCTGTGTCAAGCAGAATAAATGGGAGGGAAGCAGTCTTTTTGTTTATTGTACTTCACCACGTGTTACATTGCAACTCGGCTCATTAAAGACTCGTTAACATCCATTATACCTATGATTGCTTTGTAAACAATGCTAATTCAATAGGACTTCAGAGCTTAATTCCCTTTAGAGTCCTCTGTAACTCCTAGCCGTGACATTTTTTCTTGCTGAAAGGGAAAAAGGGACCCCGTGAGAGATTTATAGACTCTGCAAAACCTACTAATTTAGTAATGCCATAGTTGAAGCATCCTATTATTATGAACCCTCAGTACTGAGCTTATTGCATGGACTAGGAACTTCAAGGACTTCTTTTCAGCAAAAAAATATCCTTTGGGTCAGCCCAGCTTTGCTCTGACTTCCAAGGACCAAGTGGACCAAACACTACTCCCTGTTACATTGACTTCCAGAGAATTAATTATGCTCTTTTTGCTAACTCTGAGAGATTCAGAATGCTGCACAGAAAGGCTGTGCCACGTTTCTAAGGTTTAAATGTTGGGCTTGTAACAGTCATGACACAAATGCAGAAAAAGAGGTAGATGATGGGACCCATATCCCCATTTCTCTTCCTTGTAGAACAACGAGGTGATATCGATAGTCCTGCATGTTACACTGGTGGCTGGCTTTGATGAGGTTTTCCAGTGTCAGCATGTGGCAAGAAGCATAAACATAAGATCTCAGAGACTTTGTGAAGGCAGCTGATGTAAGGGTTATACTGAAAGAAAGGGACTGATGCCTTGGGGTTCCTGCAGAGTCTGTCATGCCTTCTAGGCAAGGACTGCAGTCCCAAACAGTTGCCTTTTGCAGCTTCATTATCGTTGGGTGAGTGGGTGGCCAGCCTTCCTGCTGGCTCTGTTTCTTGGATGCTGAGTGGTTCTTGTTGCTGAAGGCTGAGCCATCACTTGTTTCTCTGAAACCCATAGCAGCTTTGAGTTATCTAGTGTCTTTATTCAAAGAGAGGAGGGATGGATACAAGCAGAAAGGGAGATCTGGGACATGCAGCTGGGAGGCACTGCTGTTTGATGCTGGGAAAAGGCATCTTACAAGATATAACAGCTTTCCATTACCATCTGAGTTTTTATTCTGTGAAAGTATTGCCTTTCTGGCTGAGCACTCTTCTGCTTCTGTTTGGGTTGTCCTTCTTCAAGTCAAGTTCTTTGTGTTTGAACATTGCCAGTAGTTCTCTCCTGTTTGTGAACTCACAGCCCAAAGGCAATCCCAAAGGTGAAAGTCCCACAAATTCCTCAAAAACAGGTGTGACATTTGCTTGCATGTCCGGGCTTTAAAATAGTATTTCCTCGCATATGTGGCAGCAAGGTGAGATCTCTTCTGCTACACAGGCAAAATATGACTATTAAATGCAAATACCTTCTTTAAAAAGGTGTCAAAGTATTTTGGGTAAGCATCATGCCCCACTCGCCCTGTTCTTTGATTCTTCCTTAGTGCACCACTATCTAATGTGGTTAAAGAGAGGATAACAGAGCTCTGATCCTACCTCATAAGGCCATTTTTCTGGCAAGACTTGGCAGATTTGACGAAGAGGTGTCAGATGGTGACCAAATATTTCTGCAATAAATCTCTCTTTATGGGTAAAATTAAGAGTATATTGAAACCCCAGAATTCATAGGTCATGAGCCAAGCCTCCAAATTGTAAAGATCAGTTAAAAGTCAGGAACTTAAAATTGTCAGCAATAACAAAAAGCCAGCCAAAGGTAGGTTATTTCTGTGGTTTTCTCTTGGTGCTCTTTGCTTCTCCAGCTTTCATGGCTCAGGTTCTCAAGCATTCCTTATGACCATTAGAATGGAAATTATTTTTTATTAAATTCTTGGATCCTTAAGCAAAAGCGTAACCACTCAATTTCATTGGAATTGCTAACGAAAACAGAATGGTTTGAGGAACACTAGAAAGAGTGTCTGTGCTAAATATGGTGCCACCTACTTTCATTTCATCTGGCTTATTTTTTAAACTAATTATAGCAGGCTGGGAAGAAGTACCCATGTCCCCTCTGGCTTTAATGCCATGTCTGTCCCATGGACCATTTGATGGAAGTCTATTCTTTATGTCATGAGAGTGTATAACCACCTCATGCATGGGCTCAGATTCCATTCTTCCTTCACATTCACACTCCATCCCCCTAATGGCACAGATAAGAGTTTGTCTGGGCACCCAGCCTGTTGTGGAACGTGAAACATTAGTTACTTCTTTTTCTAATAAATTTGGTTTGAGAATGGGATAGGGAAAACAAAGCCTGAAAGTGTCAGTGCCAGAAAGGAGAGCTGGGAAGAGGCTGTCAGTGCCAAGCATTGGAATCACTTACTGCATTCAACTGATCTGGCATTGTTTCACTGAAGATATATATATATTTATATATGTACATATATATATATATATGAAAGTATTGTATAAATGGCATTGATATAAAAAGCACTCATTTCTGCAGTGTTATATTATATGCATATATGAAGATTCATATAAAAATGCAGATCGGAATGTCATCACTGTGCCCCATGGCACATGTGGCTGACAAGCTACGAGGGAGTGGAGAATGTGTCCCACAGTTTGGTCCCAGCACTTGCAAGGTTGAAATGTCCCAATTCTTCTTCCACAGCCTGCCTGTCTGTGGCAGGCGCTGTTAGATAAAGAAAGAAAACATTATTTGTATTACTTGTCACCACGAATTTTAAAAAATAACTTAATGTCGAGGAGTGTTAACACTCGTGGCGAACAGGAAGGCTTGTTTTTCACCATCCAACACGAACATCGTCACCGGGGAGGCTGGTCAGCCCTTTCCCTGTGTGGAAGCCTTCATAGCTTTGTGGGAAACTGTGGGGACATTAGGGGTTGGCTACTGCCCTCTAGTGATCTTCACCGTCACCTGAGGTTTTAATTCGCCTTTTATTTTTCTAACCAAGTTGCTAAAAATAAACTTTGTGTGTGAACAGATGCATGAAATTCAGTATTATGAAACAGTGCCTGAATCACCAGATCGCAGGACTTACATGAGGCGATGGACTGTACCTAGAGTGGACATCACCTGATACAGCTCTAAAAATACAGTTAGTGGAATCCAAGCATGCTGTGCAAGGCATTTATATTATCAGCTAAGTTAGTTATTTCCCAATTCTTTAGAAATTGATTTATCTTGGTTTGAATAAGCTTACTGATAAACTTTTTCCTTAAACAAAAACATTGCTGCGTTTTAAATACAGCCTTTTAATAATAAGCAACTCACCCTTCTCTCAACAAAAAACCAAATAAAACCAAAATAATGACCATGGGAAATGTTATAGCAGATAAATTACTGAGAAATAACTGAGAATTAAATAAAATATTGAGAATATTTCGTTCAAAAATAATGATTTAGCTGGATTTTAAGTAGCACTACAGAACTTTCTCCTTTTTTCTTTTTTTTTTTTGTCCTCTATGCTAAGATGAGCAAATATCTTTGAATTAAGAAGTAAAACATGTGCTTTTTTTGCTATAGCTATTGATTCAAAATGCTTGGTTCCCTGCTTAATTTCTCATCAAGTGTTACCTGATGGAAGCGCTGTTTGAGCAGAATTCTACTGTTGGCATTAGAGGGCAGTCTTGAGGGTGTATATGTTTTTTTGGTTTTGTTTTTGTTTTTTTTGCATATCAGTCTGGCTAGGATCTAATTTAAAGCAGCTTAAGGCTATTTTTGCTCTAAAAGCAGTACAGTCAATTAAGAAAAACTGTCTCATTAAGTCTAGTGCCCAGCTGTGTTGCTCATTCATGAACATCAACAACTGTGGGTGAGAGACAGCCGAGCTGCTCTGCAGATAGAATGGCTGCAATTACGAGATTCTCAGAGCGACAAGTGTGTTGATTTAATTGGCCTATGTATTAAGCACACAAGAGAGCCACCTTTACTTTTATCCTGGAAAAATAATTGAGTGAAAAATTGGTTCACAGCTCTGACTTGTTTTCAGCAACACAACTTAGTGAAATGAACATGCTTAAGTTCTCTGCAGAGTCTCATAGACTGCTCCATGTTTTGAGTCGGGACATGATAGCGTCACACACATGAACAGTGCAGCTTATCTGCTCTATCGTGCCTCTTGTGCTCTTGCTTCTAGGCCGATGAATTCTGCTTGCCGTCGTCTGTAGGTACAATGTCTTTGTATTTCATCACTTATCCTTGAGACTTATGTAGGGCAAAGGTTACAAAAGTTCTTGGCATCTGCTCTATGATGTAGGAGGAAACCAGCATCAGCAGAGAGTCTCTTGTGTAATCTACTGATGTTTTTGGAGATATGTTTGGGTAACAAAATGTTCACTTTGCATGATCAGGCTGCTTCCTATAAAGATTGTCTGCTATAAAAAAATGTTTTTGTGGCAACTTTATAAAATGAAACCTTACAAAGGCATGAGAATAATTAGCAAAACCCAGATTTATATGACTTATAAGGAAAAGTTCTAGAGCAAATAGAAAGGAAACAGAAAGCAAATGATCTTTCATTAACATGGGATTGTCAAATTATAGTGATTCATCATTCAGCTGCAGGCAGGGGAAGGTTAAAACGTGGAAAAAATGATGATCTAGGTGAGAATGTATTTCAGATCCTAAACCACCTCTCCATAAGCTGTGCTGATAGCTACTCTGTTTCTTGGTGATTGTTCTAAATTTAACATCACTTGTCTTGAAATGATCTTGAACGGTCCTAAAAGTATCTTGGTACTGGAGATGCCAATTTTTCTAGTAATTTCCTTAAGATGTCAGCAGAATTATTAGCTATGAGAAGCAATGCCCTGTCCTCATCTCCGTGGCAAGACGATGTTTGTCTGCTGCAATACAGTACTTTAAAAAACAGCATACTCTCAATTTCCATGGTTTTCAGTGTGTCCTAGATACCTTTGAAGATAACTCCATTTATGGCTGACAACTGCAGGGGTAGGAGGGTCTCATGTCCCCTAACCTGATAGTTGGGCCATTCAAAAAGGTGAACAGGGGTCTTGCCAGGTGCTGTGCTAACAGAGCAGATTTTCCAGGTAATGGGGTAAACCAGGTTCCCTATAAACTGGCTAGACCTGAGTCAGGCTGCTTTTTCCCCCCTCTTCTCCTAACAACCTCTTTCCCCTGCTTTCCCACTCTTATCAGAGCCAGCAAAAGCCAAGAATGTGGAAAAACTTGATTTCCACTAAAATCGGTCCATAGCAATGACTTTTGGTACTAGATACAGAGGAATCTCTTAAATATCTTTAGGAGTGCAGCATTTAACATGTGAAAATCCTGGTCACCTTATACAATTAGTTGCTCCAGATGCATCAGTCAGCCTGCAGTAAGCGTAACAGCTCTGAGAGCAACCAGAAAGTCCATAGGACTGTCTCAAACTCTTGGAAACCTAATAAACAGCAGCTCAATGAAGCAATAGACTCTGCTGCTGCCTGAGCACATCCCACACTGTTGTTTCTGTGGAGGCACTTGCATACATTTGGCATACAAGTTAAACATACACAACTAACACACTGTACTTCGGCATAGAATCACAGAATATCCTGAGTTGGAAGGGACCCACAAGGATCATCAAGTCCAGCTCCTGATATTGCACTTGGCATCCCCCCATGTGCCTGAGAGCATTGTCCAAATGGTTCTTGAACTCTTTCAGGCTTGGTGCTGTGACTGCTTTTCTGGGGAGCCTGTTCCAGCACCCAACCACCTTTTCCTAATATCCAACCTAAACCTCCACTGACACAGTTTCATGCCACTCACTTGGGTCCTGTCACTGGTCACCAGAGAGAAACGTCAGTGCCTGACCCTGCACTTCCCCTCATGAGGAAGCTGAGACCACAATGAAGTTTCCCTTCAGTCTTCTCCAGGCTAAATAGATGAAGTGACCTCAGCCACTCCTCACACAGCTCAAGGCTTTTCACCATCTTCATAGCCCTTGATTGGACACTCTCTAGTATCTTTATATCCTTCTTATGCCATGGCATGCAAAACTGCACCTGGGACTCGAGGTGAGGCTGCACCAGTGCAGAGCAGAGCGGGAAAATCATCTCCTTCAGTCAGCTGGCAATGCTTTGCCTGATGCCCCCCAGGACACCGTTGGACCTCCTGGCTGCCAGGGCACTGCTGACTCATATTCAACTTGCCACAGACCAATATCTCCAGGTCCCTTTCCTTGGCACTGCTTTCCCGCCTCTTGTTCCCCAGTCTGTACGTACATCCGGGCTTGCCCCATCCCAGGTGCAGAATCCGGCACTTTTCCTTGTTAAACTTCATATGGTTGATGATTGCCCAGCCCTCTAATTGGTCAAGATATCTCTGCAGGGCCTCCCTGCCTTTGAGGGAGTCAACAGCTCCTCCCAGTTTTGTGTTATCTGCAAACTTAGTCTACTTTTCAGTCCTGTGGAACCCCACTAATGACTGGTCACCAGCCAGAATAGTGCTGTCACCTAAAACCACATGGTGGAAGGAGAGAAAGAGTTCATCCCAGGGAACAGCATTTTATAGCTTTCTTTGGTGTTATAACTGGCCTTTTTCTCCCTTTGGAGACAGTGGTCTGCAGAGCCCCATGTTTCTTCAGGCTGTCTCTAGATGGTCTTCCCTCTGCCCTGCTCCTGGTTGCCAACATGCACCTCCTGGGAAGACAGAACCTTATAATTATTAACAAGCGATAAAAATTAATTTACTTTAATCCCTGCACCTGAATCGTCACAAGTTATCCTATCTGTCTGGCAATCCCATGTGAAGAAACTGGGTGAGGACAGAGTCCTGTCTCTGCAGATCTGACTTACAGGGCTGGGCTGGGTTGCACAAGCTCCCACTTCACCGGAGAGGCTAAGGGGAGCTGCCAGCAGCTCACCCCACTGCTCCAGCTAGCAGGCTCCTCTGCTCAGCTAACTGAATAATGAGGGAGAAGGGTAAAGAGAGATAAGAATGAAATCTGAGGGAGTAACTGGTGTTTGAGCAGTGAAAGTTTTTCTCCGGTGTCTGTTGCACAGGGCTGAGTAATAGTGACAGCTGTTTGTATGGAAATGGTGAACTTGCCCATGCTAACTGCTTGCCAGGTTACCTTAGCACAGAGGCCCAGTCTGAGGAAGCTACTAAAACACTGCAGATCAGCAGGGAGGAAATATTGCATTTTATTTATATTTTATTAAAATATTGCATATTTATTGCCTTGTTAGTTTTGACAATGATTTTATACTGAAGGAGTAAATCATGTTTAGCACCACTCACATGTGTGTAGGATACCCAGTGGCAGCTATAAAAGTATAAGAGGTAGACTGGAAGGGGAAGATCCTTAAGTTTCCCATGAAGACTATTTTCCCAACATTTTTCTGTTATCTTCCATTCCCGTTCTGTCCTCTCTTTTGTGCTTTGCAAACCCTTACTCCTTCTTCTTCATTTGCTTACCCATGGCTAGGATGTACACAATCAGCCTTCTGCATATTGCTATTTCCTCTCACAAGTGTTTTTGTGGAGATGGAAGTCACAGCCTCCCCATTTGTGTTGGACCTGTGATCAAAAACCTGTAGCAAACATATATTTGCTTGATGATTCGGCATGCAGACTGTTCAAAGATGATCTCACAGAAACAGCTTATTAATTCAGTATGCACCTTTGCAGGTTGTTTTTACTTAGAGTGTGTTTTGCTGTATCTGTCTGGGGAAGAATTTGGTTTGAAATAATGTCGGGAAAACAAGTGGCTGTCAGCTGTAATGGTACTCAAGAGCAAATGCACAGAGAAGAGCATGGACAAGCAGCACAGACAGCACTGCAAGAAGTGCATTTCAGTGCATTTGCTGTATATCAAAGGAGCACTGCTTGTACCTTCAATCCTGCTTTTAATACCCATGCATCAGTATAAAGTCAACTGCAAATTAGACAGATTTTGACATAAAATCAGAAGAGGCATATGAAATGATGTTGATGTGTTTTACCTTTTTGAGATATTTTTGTAGCATGAATCAGCTGATTGTTCTCATAACACTTCAAACTGCCTTGAAAGCTGAAAGCATTAATGAATCTGCAAGTGAAATTAGGAGAGTTTTTCTTTTCCTTTTGGTACCTCCATCTGTAAAAAAAGTGTTTTTATTTAAAAAGTCATGTTAGCTAGGTGAGATTACTCTGCAGGATGGGAAGGAGACTATCAAGAAATATGTTGATGAACAAGTAGACTGATGAACACTAAGGGGCTGTTTTCATATTCGTTTTATATTACCACCAAGAAAAAAAAAACATGCTGTCCTCTTGACCCTTATGGCAGAAATGGGGGACAGGAGAAGTTGGTCCAGGATGTACATGAGAGGCTGGATGGACACAACTGTGGCTGATGGCTCTTGGAACATGACCATGTAATTCTAAATTACAACTGTGCTATTTTTATTAAGCAATGATTTTCATCCACAGTTTTGTAAGTCCCTGCATTATGAGTTCTGTTACTTGGATCCTCACTTAACCTTGGCCCATTGGTATTTTCCTTTTTATACGATAAACACAAATTACAGCTTTTCATTATGCGTAGACTACTACACCAACCAAGTCATCCTGCTACTGATGTCAGCACTGGAGCCCTTAGACACAGTTCCTGGTTCTTATGGTCTTTCTTACTCTTTCTGCATGAGCTGACATTGCTACTTCTTGCCTCTCAAATCATTCCCAGTCTGTTGCAGAGGTGGTCTTAGGAATCACCCTAGTCATGGCATTCACTCGTGCGATGTAAGTGTGTGTGTAGTATTATTATATTATTATTTTAGATTTTCTCTGTGTGGGGATGCTGCCTGGGTGCCTCTCTACTGTCTGCAGAGGAGTGCTGAGGTTTGACAGCTGATACTGCAGGCACTGACACTGGAGAGTGGGTGCTGCATGGCATGGGGCAATAAGCAGAAGGAGGAAAGGGACCATGGCTACTGTCACTCTTGGTCCCGGATGTTCTCTTTCAGAGCAAAACTGGTTTTATTTCACAGCCACTGGGCCTTTTAACTCCAAAACAGTCCATGAGAATCTATTGGGGTCATTCCATTAGCACCAGAGAGCATTAAATTATGTCTCTAATGGCACTAAATGCCTCTGTTTTCACTTGTTGGCAGTTTCAGTCTATTTAATGTTTTTATTTACACTTGCATGTTCATCTTGATTTTCTAAACATGGAGTTAAAACACTGAAGTGTCAGTACAAACTTTCTCTGTTGGTGATGCTACCTTCTATTTCCTTCAAAGAATTTTTTCCTGTTCTAGTGTTGTGTTATCTGGCAGCTGGAGAGGGAGGTAAAGAGCAGCCTCAGGCAAAATAGTTAAAGGGAGAAGGAGGAAGACGTTAAAATTTAGGAAGAAAACCAGACTAATTTTTTTGATTTGATCTATTATACTAAGGCATAATCTTTCAAAGAAGCTGCATTAGCAGAGGCATCTTTAAACACCCTGGGTAGAAAGCTCAAGGGAGCACTGTAGGGAATTGTCCAACCCTGGTAAAAGGGAGAAGTAAATTGCTTAATAAGCAATTCTCCATTTGTAATCCTTATTACATTTCACCCTAATCACTGAGCATTAACAGCAGCAGCTGTGATAGCAGAAGTCATAAATTTTTTTTGGATCAGAGAGTTCTCCCTCTTTTTCTGGGAACTTCATATTCCAGTACTATTTTGGGAGTTCGGGGACCTTTATTTAGCAGTGTAAATTTTAGTTTCCAGACACACAGAAGCATATTTTGTAATAAGCTTGCTGAAGACAAATTGCTGGTATTCAGTATCTATGAGATGCATTGTCAGAAAGTTTAAGATTTTTAGAAATTTAAAGCACCAGATAAGCTCAGGTACCTGTTTAAGTATTTTGCTAAATAAGGTTGCATTTAAGACTGCTTCTTTTCCAGTGGAATTTGCACCCTTCAATCAGTGTGAAAGGTTTGTCAATGGAGTGCTTAACCCAATAAGCAAACAGCCAAATATTTAAATAAGCTCCTACTGAGGTGGTTTTGTTTTCCTGTGGTTCTTGGAAAACAACATGCATGAAAGGTGATACAATTTGACCTCTAAACTGCTGTGAAGATTGGTAAAAAATCCAGAGTATCTCCTACAGATTGAGGGAAGCCCTTCCAACAGATATAGGTTTGTTGCAGCAATACAAGGTTTCAATTAAACAGTGGATTTTAGGTTTTCTACTGTTTACCATAATTCGTATTGGTTTTTTGGTAGGAAACAGTGTTTTCGCTATCTGACCTTTTTGGTATTTGTAAGCGGCATTCAGGAATGAGCCTTGAGCCTCACCCAAGGTGTCCCGCTGGAGAAGTGGACACCTGACCCTTCAGTTAATCACAGGAATGCCCTGCACAGTGCTTGAGGTAACCTACATCCCTCAAAGCAGAATCCAGAGCTGAGGCAGTCTGGTGGTTATTCTTGCCAGGCACATAGGAGACAGTGGCTACTTGCCTTTTATCACCAATGCACCGGCGACTGCTTTCCTTTGGGAGGCTTTTCTCACATTTTCCTTTTGTTTGCTTCTAGTGAACCATCAGCGTTGCTTTCCAGATGAGGCATTTAATCAAGGTTTTGTAAGTTCTGCACAGTTGCCATTAATCTTTTCTAATGTGTTGTGCTAGGAATTACCTCCTAGTGCCTTTAAAGGGAACTTGGTTTAATTTTGAGAGTTCTTCTTTAGATCCATAATAAGGCCCGAAAAAGCTGGCCTGACTATCCCATGCTAGGAGATTTGACAGCTTCCTTCAGGGTTTGGTCCATCTGACAGCTGCAGTTCACAGTCCATTGAGAGACCAAATAGTGTGTATTTATCTTGGATTGACATGTCAGCTCAGCTCTGGACTTCGCCTTTCATCAGCTTTCATTCTGCATGTTATACAAGTTTGCAGTTGGAATCACAGGTCATCAATTTGGGGATTAAAAAAGTCAACATTTTTTCAAGGGAGCAGGGGCAGAGGGAGGCCCTTTCAGCAACAGCTTGGAGTGGTAAGACCACAGCAATGCTGACATGTTTAAATATCTGGAGACATTTAAATCCCACATAAACGCAATCCTGTGTAACCTGCTCTAGGTGAACCTGCTTTAGCAGAGGTGTTGGACCAGATGATTTCCAGAGGTCCCTCTTAACCCAACCATTCGGAGATTTTGTGATTAAGTATAGAAAAAGCTTTGGCACTGGCCATCTTTCCAGAGTATTCTCTGATTTCTTGTGGACTTTGGCACTTCTGTCCCTCATGTCTCTGATTCATATCTGCTTTTGTCTGCTACTTTTCTGATTGCCTTCCTTTTTGCTGGGTCTCAGGGCTTGTAGGTAAAACATAGTCGTCTCCAAGAAGACTCCTGATTTCTTTTCCTGGCTTCCATAAACACTGAGAATTGTGACTAATGTGGACCTACATCTTTTGGTGTCTGAACTCTACCTGCACAGCACTAGGATAAATTTTGCAGCAGTCTTATAAAGGTCTGTTCCTTCCAGGAGTGACTTGATGTTACCCTCCCGCTCTACACATGGATGTCATGGGCAGGTCAGTGAGGAACGGAGAAAAGAGAGGTGATGTGATGGCTCAAGAGGAAATGATCTGTGAAGAAGGTGTGGCTGGACTGATGTATTTTGTTTGGTAACATGGTGAGCTGACCAGTCCCTGAAAGACACGGATGAAACTGGTAGATGTTTTTAGTGGGGCAGTCTTTTTTATTCAGGAGGACCTCAAGGAGCAAACCTGGACTATTTTGATGTTTCAGCATTGAAAAGTAATATTGATCCATCTACAATCATACCTCCTTGTACTGTTTCTCTTGTGCCTCAGGTAGTTCTTTTCCCTTTTGTGGGTGCAAAAAGAAAGAATGCTAACCCAAAATGTAGTGTAAATGTAATGTCTTAGGAATTACTTGAGGTAGGATGCCTAGAAGTATTGCCATTTTTTAATTTTCTGACTGGTGTTTCTTCTGAATTATACCTTTCAGCTAGAGACTCCCGGGTAAGAAAGGTGTGGTGATCTTCAGACTGGTTTGTTTACCTGATTTGAAAGTAGCTTTTAAACTAGGTACTTAATCCTCTCCTGTTACTCAAGAATCTCTGTCATTGAAATTGGGAGTTTAAGCTGAAGACACATTGCCTTGATTGAGTCTGTCTGCACCTTGCATTTTAGATAATATAAAAGTGTTTTTAGGTGAAATTTTCACTAATAAGTCTTTAATGTAATAAGGTTTAAGAAAAAATGGATATTTTTAAACCTTAAATGTGTTTAAGAAAGAAGTTGTTTAAAAATGTCATCATCATCACCTAAGGAGTCCTTCTGTTGTGCCTTTTGCAATCGGACTTGTCTATCTCACATTGGCCTTTTTAGCCACCAGCGTCCTTGTAGCAAGTGTGGGTAGAGTCCTTCCCAAATTTTTGTTCACTGAAGCCCAGCCATGATGATGTTTCTTTTTCACTAAAAACTATGCTTACTCTATTCTGGGAGACAGGGTTTTTTGAGGTTTTATCAATGCAGAATCATTTGATGGGCATACTGTGCAGGTCGTACAATTGTTGTGAAAATGACCTTTTGTAACCTCCTCACTTCCTTATTAGGTTATCTTTTGCCTAGTGATTGTCTCCCAAATGAATTCTAATTCTCTGTACCAAACCCTCAGGGCACCTCAGCATTTGTGAATGGTTAACTCTGATCTCAGATAGCTGGTTGCATTCTTTCGGGAAGCCCAAGCCAGTGACATTACTTTAACCTTTTACCTACTTAACTTTTCCCATAACAACTACAGTTCCCTCTGCTCTATCTACCTTACACACCCAGCAAAACGTTGAGGTATTCATGGTAAATACATAACACATAATACATAATACATGCAAAGGACGTATGCTTGGTCCTACAAAATACTATCTTTCCCTGCTGTGTTGTCCTCCAGTCTTTGCTGCTTAAGAAACTGCAGAGATGACCATTCCAAACAATTTTGCAGCATATGGAATGGTGCATGTTGCTCCAACATGCAGTGTCACAACGGGGTTGGCAAAGGCAGCCTGAAAGAGATCATAGACCCAAATTGCTGCAACAGTCTGATGAAAGGCTGTGGAAAATGCAGTGTTGCAAGTCAGGCAGAGGTGAGCAGCAAGCACAGCGCTGGAGTTTGGAGAGGACAAGTCCAGACCCCAGGAAACTCAATCTGTTGGACCCTCAGAAGATGCAAAGGTGTATCCAGTCTGCCTCTAGTGCAGGGAGCCACCTTTTGCCCATGTGTCACTGTGGTGCAGGTGACTCTGAGGAAGGAGCCCAGCTCAGCATATCTGTGCAGATTTAATTTGATCTATGAGGTCAGGATGCACCTTAGATGTCTTCTACTGCATGGTGTGTTTAAAATACAACTTGCATCCATACCAAGCTTCATGGACCTGACCTTATTTGCTCACAGAAACCCTGTGGTGGCTGATGGATGGTAATAGGAATATCTTGGCTGCTGCACACATAGGTCATAGGGATGTGGCCACAGAGTTTGCAAGGATGCTCCCCAAGAGATCTGCCTGCCCATCTCCATGCAGGAACAGTTCTTGGCCATAGAGCCCAAGCCTGTGCTTTGATGGAGCATTGTGGCATCGAGATGTGCTTGGATGGGTCTGTGGCCTGAAGAGGTAGAGGGCCATCAGATGGCACTCAGTAATCTGCAGTGAGGTTCCTGTGACAATGGCACCAGTAACGTGTGTGGAAAAATAACATTAAAATCCGTCCATTTTTTTCAGCACTGGAAACCAAGAGAAGATGATGTACTATCCAGGCTAAGGCAATTGCATGCAAACTACAGTTTTGCTAATAACAATTTTTGGATGGTAAGAATGAGAAAAAATTGGAGACACACAAGTAATTTTGGCTTCCTATTTTCTTTGTTTGTTTGGTGGGTTGGTTGGTTTGTTTTGTTTTCCCCTGAAACATCTCACAAATCTGCACTGGCTTAGGGAAAAACCCCCAAACATTTTTGGGGGGTTTGGTTTATTTTAAAATTAAATTTGGTTTGGGAGAGCAGTTTGAAATGACAGGCTGAACTTTTGTACTGAAAATGTGAAAAGGAGAAAAGAAAATGTAGTGATGAGTAAATGGTGAGGTGGAGGCCTGAAACTGTTGATATAAATATGTTGATACTGATACAAATTTATGACTATCTTTACTGACCTGCAGGAAAAAACACAATGACCTACAAATCACAGGTTTGAAATCTCTGTGTACCAGGACAGGGATTAAAATAATAATTGTTCAGACAAAATTATTTTCAGTATGAAGGCTGTTACTTTCAAGAATTACTGCCATTCTGCTTATCCATCTTGAGATTTCTGTGCAAGTGTCCTCCTTTTCTCCCACTTTGCCTGAGGTCCAGTAAGACAGTTGAGCAAAACAGATACTTTTAATATAAGAAAGAAATATCTCCTTAAGTAAAGCTGTCAAGCTGTGAAATGTTCTACCATAAGTGTCTGAATTGTTGTTATTAATTACTGTAGTGCATAGTAGTTTGCTCTTGGGCTGGGTGCTAACAGTTCTGAGCAAACAAATATTCCCGCTCTGAGGAGCTTGGTCTGGGTCAAAGGCTAAAGGCATTTTGGCAGGGTAGGAGGAAACTGAGAAGCTGCAGTACAGCCTGAGAGATTATAGTCCCAGCAGACCTTTTCTAAAGCTCTTCCTGAAGACCTTCTTAGTGTAGCAGTGCTTTAAGAAAGCATTAATTGGAAGGCAAGTATGGAATCACCTCAGGAAGACAATGACTACAGAGGTTTTTAGCTCTTCACTGGGAGGGGAGAACGGCAGATTAGGACCAGGGTGAGAGGCGGGGATGGGAGCAGGTGTGAGCTACATCCATCTCTCAGATGGGAGAGGGTCACCAGTGCACATGAGGAGTTAGAGAAAAGAGCAGCGTAACATGGTGAAAAGGCTTTTAAGGATTTATGGGAGCAGCTGATTCTATGTCAAACAGGTGTTGAGAGTGAGTCCAGGAACATGATGCCCAGTACAAGAGGAGCACTGGGCCCCAGTACAAGAGGAGTAGGTAGGTTTTGAAGCTCCTCTGAGAACTGCTTATATGCCCAAAGAAGGACCCTGCAGAAGAACTGCATTTGTAGCTAGTGATTCCCCTCTGGATTATTTTAAGGGAAGCACTGATGCTTGCTCCGAAAGGATGCTGAGATATTTTTCTCAGGAATCGAATGCCCTTTTTCCTCTCTTGTTTATGTAATAAGCTCTGGCTGACAGATTTTGTTTGCTTGGTTTTGGTTCGGGGTTTTTTTGTTTTGTTTTGTTTGGGGTGAGGGGTTGTGTTTTTTTGGGAGGGATGTTTTTGTTTGGTTGGTTGGTTGATTGATTTTTGACAGTGTGGGGGTGGTGGTGGGATTGTTGGGGGGAGGGGATTGTTTGTTTTGTTCTGTTGTATAGCAGTGGCATTTGGTGTCCTAGGCTGGAAGCAAGAACAGCCCCTGTGAACGTGAAAAAATTCAAATCTGGTGACATGAGAGGATAAAATTATGGGAAAATTAATATGGTCAGTTTTTCCTTAGATTAAATCAGCAACATCTTGTGCAAAGAGAACTGGTGGAAGGGTGTAATATGAGAAGCAGAGGCCAAACTAGGGTGGATGGTGTTTCTGGAAGAGGAAAGAACACTGTTCTGTTAGGGAAGACCATCCTTCCTACAGGATTTCTCTCAGAGATGATCTGTAGTATCAATCCAGGTGACAGGTCTTGATGAATTAGTGCGACAAGGTGAGGTGGAGAGAAGTTGTAATGGGAGGAACAGGGAAAAGAATCAAACATAGAAGAGGATACAGAATGGTGAGGAATAGCACTGTGCTAATGGATAAAAGAAGGTGAAGCCAAGAAGAAAGAGCAAAAGTGTAATGATTCCTTGCAAACCACATCTCACAGGATGGAGTGTTTCAGGAAAAAGCTTAGATAGCTTGAGGCCAAAGAACAGCTATACATTAGATGAGGAATTAGAGGTGAACTGCTTGCAAAGAACATCTTCATTCAAGACTCTTTTTTTGAATGGAAGGAAAAAAGGGCTGTGAATTGGATGAAGTTGTGATGACGATAAAACATACAACTGAGGGATGGAGTGGTTCCTTGAGCAGAAAATGGAATTGCTGTGGCTGATTGTGAAAAATTGAGAAAGCAGAGGGAGAAAAGTCTTCAATCAGAAGGCTGGTGGGAAATAACTAGGTGAAGTTCAGGTAATAACATGGCAGAGAAGAGACTGCAGGGCTGCATGAGGATGATAGAGATAGTGGAAATTGCAAACAGCAGCAATATAGCAGAGACTACCTATCTCCTTAAGTCTCTTCTCCTCCCTTTGTTGGGTTTGATCGAGATGAGAGTGGCGAGAAAAATTAGATACTGTACTGGATTTTCAAGTCAGGGTATATTTGCCTTTGTAAGTCTAGCTGCAGTGCTTGAAGGCAGAAGCCTTGAGTGTGGTTAAGCATCCCTTTCTTGACTCATTTTCAATACAGTGATTGTCTTTCAGCCTAAGTGGGTTGGGTCTTGGCATAGTTTGGGATCACTTGGAACTTTAACTGCAAACAAAACAATATCTGGTTTCCGTTTTGACCTCACAATTCATAGCGTAGTTTTACTCACTCCTAAGTTTCTCCTGCTCTCTTTTGGATCATAAACACAACAAACATTTTGTCTTTGTCTCTCTGAAACCATCCTCTTACAATTGTTTGTGGAAGAAAATAAGCATATAGATGCCAACTGTCAGATAAAACGTATCTGTGGTGACATGTAAGAGAGTCCTAGTGTTGAGAACACATGCACTGTAGGATTATGCAGTGAATTAGAATTTGTTTTGCAAGAATACCCATGTAACCATTCCATAAACAAACTTAACAATGTAAAAAAGATGCAGAGAATGATAATAACCAGCACTCCCCTGCCCTTCTATTTCCCAACTTCTCTTGAGATGAAATCTGACTTAATAAAATAGTATCTGTGAATACATAACAGCTCAACAACCACTATTCCTTTGCACCACTATATCCAACTCTGCTGCTGGTATATGTGATGCCATCCTAAGTGTTCTTAAACTTTTAATAATATCCATACAGGAAAGTTGTATAGATTTATCAAATGAAACCAATTTGAAAACCATTGTAGTCTATTTGAATTCTTTGTGCATGCATGCAAACTTTCAGTTTTCATGCAGCGACATGTCTGTTTGCACCATACTATGTCAAAATGCTCTGAGAGTGGTAAGTACAAACACATGTAAGCATAAAATCAATGTCACACCAAGTCAACTACAAAGCCAATCAATAAATCATGGAAGGTGATCCCTTTGAAGACCAGACTAAATACAAGATAATTCTGTGGACATTGATACCAGTTTATTGGAGTACCTCAATCACTGTTAGGTAGTACCAGCACAGTGGTCTGCACAGGAGAACTTGCTTGTTACTCAATTTTAGAGAAGGGGAAAACCAAGTGTCTTGGTCAGGAGTTCTGAGATAACCCTAGGTCTCAAGGTCTTGTCCAAATTTCTGTGGCTTTATAGTATGCTAAACTACCCGGTAGCATCTAAATCTGGCATTAGATGAAAGCAAAGTTGACAATTGCCCAACGGTAGTTAGATATGACTGGAAAAATGGTGTTCTGAAAAAGGAGTTAGGGTGAACACAACACACCAAGATTTTCACTTGTCTCTTCTCCCCAGGTCAGCAGCACCATATATACGTATTTTGAAGGTGATGGGGAGAGGTACAAGAATAGTCTGACTACTGTGGGCATTTATGTATGCAAAGAGCTGAACTAGACTGTGACCTCCTGTTCCTGGGATAAGGGAACTCAGTTATATTACCATGAGCTTGTCTGTGGCAGCAGAGTCTGGCACAGCCCTTCTGCCGCTGCTGTTCAGTTGAATTTTGACCCCTCCAAAGGAAGAGCAAAGTGTACCATTCTGCTTCATCCTCAGAGCAACTACGGTTCAACTTTGCCCAGACTACTGAGAAATGCTGAGCATGCAGGTCCGACTACGTCTGATTGGTACAACAGGGCTGCCAGAGCAAAGTCAAATCTCTAGCTATATATAAGAAGGAAACAGAAATCTTTGGACTTGCAACAGTGGACTTTTCGCCATACTTAGTAGTAACAGTTAGACTACAGATCTAAGCAGGCAGAAAATCCATGACTCAGACAACCTTAGTTAGTGGAGCTTAGAGGAAATGAACTATGCTTTGACGCATTGCATTTGAGAATGCTTGCAATGGCTTATTTTGCATGTTTCAAAAGAAAGTCAAGGCATTTAAATGGAATATTTTTTTTTCTGAGGATATTCAGGATCAAAAAGAAGTCATGAAGCAGTAAAACATCTTCATGAACAAAAATATTCCCAAGAGGTATGCAATGTAATATAAAAGCATATCACCCTGTGTAACATAAAATTATCAATAACTGACCATCTTTCTCTTTTACAAGAGAAAGAATGCCTTTCAGTAGAAACAGATTTCAGGACAATGTAAACAAGTTTTATGACAGCAGTAGATCAAGAATAGAGGCAACTTCACCTACTCCTCTCAGAATGTTATACTAACATGCTGAGGATGCAAAAATTCGTGTCTTTGGAAGTGGTCCATGCCTTATTTTATCTACCATTAGTTGATCACTGCCATCCATTGATAAATCTGTGCCACCTTAATGCAGAGTGGATCAGGACAGCCGGGTATCCCATGGTAGCTGAACTCTGCTAGACTACAGAGTGGTGTGGCTACCCCACCCTTTTCACTCGCTTTCCTGGACATGATGGCAGAAGAGTCTGAAAAATCTACACAGTGGATTTGATGACCTGGATGAAGCATAGTATAGGATGCATATGTGCAAAATCCATGAATTCTGACGATTCTGTAACAAGAGAAACTGGCTTATAGATAAAACATATAGCCAAATGAGAAGTGTACTGGAGGTGTTCCATCAAGAAGTCTCCTAGAAGCCCGTAAGATGTTCTCCATGAGATCAGGGCTGGCTGTAGGTGAGAGTACACTGCTTGGGCAGCAGGAGAAGGAGAACTGAGGGGCTTCAGGTTGTGGAGGCATAATTTGTTCCTTGTTCAACTCTGTAAGCCTCTTTCAGAGCTACAAGAGCTAGCTGTCTTGTCCTTTCTCCAGACTCTCTTCCTCCTGATAGCTGAAGGGACAAGGTGAGATCCAAGAGCTGGCAGCTGTAAACAGCTTCTGTGAGCCAAGGTTGGCAGACTTTGATTCCCATGGCTTGCCAAACAGATGCTCAGTAGCTGTGAGTTAATTACATTTGGGATTGCAATGAACTCTCCCCAGTTCTCAAAGCCATGAGGGGCTGTGTGACTGCTTCAGTATTACTGTAGTAGCTGCAAGTGATCCAAGAGACAGCTGGGTAAAACTGTAATTATGAAATTGCCTATGAGTTGCTAAGTAAAGACTAGCAGAGAAAAGAGGCTTCAAAGTAATGCCTAAATGTCTCTCAGCCATGCTTAACCTTTGGTGACTGAAACTTACATGTTCCCCTCCATATGTGTGTATGAAAATTTCCAGGGCCTCCAAGTTTGGAACAAAACTAACTTGGAGGAAAACCATATCTATGTGTTAATTTGCTCTAATGTGTTTATTTTCTCTACACCTGTTGGTGTAAAAGCAATACTTTGGTCATGAAAATTACACCAAGAAATCTTTGAACAGAGTAGATTTTCTAGAATAAGCGGCTAATACAACACTTGTGGGGAGGTGAGGAAAGAGTGGCTTACTTGAAATTCAGAGTTAAGAAACCTGTGTCAGATAACAATATGTGATGATTGAAAGGCAACTGCAGATCAAGGCTGCAGTGCAGACAGACAAAGGAAAAAGCAGGCAGAGCCTCTTTGTAATGCCTGAACTTCCTTTATCTTTAGGACCCAGGAGATTTCAATCACAAGTAATACTGGCAAATAACTTATTTTAAAGGGCAGTTATCTCTGTGACCTGTAGTATGTGAATGAAGCATAGCTTACTCAAATGGCAAATCAGCAGTATTATTTTGAATTAAATATTAAGCAGTTTAAAGTCCAAGAGCATGTTAGAGGCGTGGTGCGTGTGTAGTGTGTGGGGTACACTTGTATGCATAGACACGCCTGTGCTGGGGATGGAGAGGGCAGCAAGGAGCAGGGAGGGGCAGGCTTGATTGGATGTGAATAATGGGCTTGATTTCCAGGCTTTTCATCATGAAGCCTCTTCCAGACTGAAAACTTTCCTGTTCTTCCTGTCTTAAAGCAGATTTCATGGCGAAACAATTCCAAGACTTTGGCTGTCATCCAAACGTACTTGGAACTGTAGTATTTTAGCTGATCAGCAGGCTCCTTTAATTTTTTTGTCATGCAGCCAAGATCTTGCCGTATAAAGATAATCCTCAGTTCAGCTTTACCATTACTTTTCCTTAGGAAGCAGTGTTTAAGAAAAATAGTGTTTGGCCTTAGTGATTCTGAGATATTTCAGTAGACTGTTAATGGATATTACAGAAACATGAGTCTGATTTTTTATATATATCAGATATATGTATGTATGACTTTTAACAGGAGTTTAACAAACTGATAATAAGTTCTACCTGAAAATAGTGGGACACTGATAATTGTATCTATTTCTGTAGGCAGCAAGTAGGGAGACTCTTCCTTGTATTTTTAAAAATTCTTGTTTATCAAACTGCAGATTACTATACACCTTCATTGTAGGCAATAAGAACATGGGTTTGTGGGAAGAAAAGTTATGTGATGACAAACTATGTGAAATTAAGTTGCAAACTATACTGTCACTATTTAATTTTTTGATACAGACTGCATGAGTTTTGAATTGTTTTCTGTTTAGGGGCAAGATCCTGAAACCCTTATTTGTAAAAGTAAGCAGACTGCAGGCAACAGGATTGCTCCCCATAAGCTATATTTTTTGCAAGAGCAGGATGTACATACCCTGAAATTACTACACTGCTCAGAATCCCAGTGAGCTTTATGTGTCTGTTTTGCTTACTGGTTATTTTGCAAGGCTTTGGGCTTTGATTGTCAGCGTGTGTTGCTTCCAAAAAGTGATCTGCATTTTGACAACTACTTTGTTGTGTAAGTTCCCATATAGTGTCTGTCCTTTTCAACGACTGGCTATGGAGACACTGCTTTGCCTTCAACAGGGTGGCTTTATTTTCTGCAAAGCAATAAAATCGAAATATGTCTTTGTCCAAAATTCTTTTGGACTATCTTTGTTTTAATCCTAGGATTATTGTGTGCTTGCACTAATGTTTCCTGCTGGATTGTACCAAAATGGCTTTATGAATGACATTCAGAAGGTACAGCTTCTTTTTTTTTCCCCATCCAACCATAACTATCACGTTCAAAAGAGGACTGCTGGCTTCCAATGACTGCAAGGTTCCCACTGTGCACACTTAACTGCATGAAATTTCAGTGCTTACTTTTAAGCAGTGTTGTTACTTTTCAGATTTTTGTAAATGGTGAATGTCAAGTATGTGAGGAACTCCCAACAGTTGCATTGTAGTAACTTGAAGGGATTTTTACCATCTCCAGAAGAATACAGACTTTCACTTCATGATCTTCTTTTTATTCATAAGGCAGTTTGTATGTTTTTAGAAAAAAAATATTTCTGTTCCAATGAACATGACTCCTATTCTGCTTGTGAGAAAACAAGATCAGGAAGCATCAATGTGTGTATAAATTGAGTTTACATTTACTTACTTTTACTTCATATCCTGTGGGTTTGTATTTGCCTTCCTTCCCACTTTCCTGCCCATCCTCCCCCATGTTTTTCAGGTGAATCTCAAATATGACACATTTTTCCCAGGATCCTGTTGTTCCTATGATAATCTCTGCCCTTCTTGGAGTTTGCAGCCTAATAAAGTCTCAGGCCTGTTCCAGCTGTTAAGGAATCCTCAACGCAGCAGTGGGAAAATTGTCTAGGGAATGCCACATAAGGTCTTGAGAACCTTTTATCACACAAGAGATACCTGAGTTTTTACCCAAACCTTGCATATAGGAGTCCTTTTAATGCTGTTTTCACCTGAACTTTTTACAATCTCCACTACATCTTCTAGGAGCACTGTTTCATTTTCAGTGGGTCATTAAAGGAAAATGATGCTGCTTTATGCTCTGACTCCTTCTATAACTTACTCCCCCTGAAACTCTAGAAAGTCTTCGTGCTGACCAAGGGGTTTGTCCATAGTGGATCAGTGTCATATGGAGGCTTTACCCTGGAAAGAGACTAATTTGAACAAGTTTTCAATATATCTCAGAGTGTTCAAGTGAACTTAAATTAATTTAAAAAAAACAATCAGCACAAGGGACACTCCAAAGTTCACCATAAAAGTAGTTTATGGAAGGACAAAAATAAATGTCACCACTGGAACTCCAGATTTCTGTTCATCAGTTTGAAGCGAGACTATTTCCTGGAGCTCAGTGGTATTATCCAGGTGTTTTGTAGTCACAGGGGGTAGCCTGAGTATGAACTCCAAAACATACATCTTGTCACTCAATTTTCATTACCTCTCGGGAGTTTTTATGCCAGTTCATCTGACAGATCCTAACACTAGTTCTTAGTTTTGCAACTTCAAGGACCCCTGATCTTCTCCACCACTGCTCAAGGAGAAAGCAGAAAAAAGAGTCCCTCCCCTCCTCAGATAAACTTTGACCCAATTCAGGCTAATCTTGGGAAAGGCAAGTGCCATCAAAAGCTGCTGGGGAACTTCAAGAGGAGGAGGACACAGAAGAGCTTTGTGTGACAGTCCAAGTCAAAGCTTAGTCATGTATTAACTCAGCATTGATGACACATGCCACCCTACATTCAGCCTTAACTTCATTCCTTCAGATGTTTTATTGTTATAGGGGGATTTTGAATGGAGAAAGATATGATTAGACATCAGCTTCAACACATAATTATGCTTAAAGTAACAAAAAATACCCAGAGCATAAATTTTTGTCATACCATTAGCTTTTGCCTGAGCATGGATATTGTAGACCATTTTCTTGACAGTTAGAAGAAAGAATCTTTTTTTGGTTCCTTTTGTTGTGATCACCATACAGAGGTGAATGAGGACATTTTATGCTCTGGCTCCAAATATACTGTGGGAATCCTGAAAGGTTACAAAGGGCACAAAGGACCAAGTATCATCTGGAAATAAGAGATCTCAATGCTGATGTATTTTCCTACTTACTAAAGTAGGGAAATTTCCCTGCTTACTAAAGTAGGGAAAGCTCAAGGGTTAAGTTCATGACTTTGTTGTGCGCTTGCATATGAGACCTGCTAGCTTTGATGCTGTCAACGGTGTGATTCAACTTGTGGTGTCCCTACACAATTTCTGAGGATGTCTGCAAGAAAAGAAATTCAGGAGTTTGTCAAACTGTGAGCAACAAGGGAATAAAAAAAGTCAGTGCTGTGGTTGTTGACTCCTATTGCAATCATCTTAGATATCAAATACATTTCATACAATGAAAAAGATCAAAGCTGACAATTACAAAGTAAACTTGAGTACTGACATTATTCTGCTTTGAAAAATGTTTTACCACTTTTTATGTTCTTTAAGAAAAATACTTGATATTAGGAAATGTGTAAAAGAGAACATACAGAGAATGGGCAGGGGTTTTCTTTTACTTTTTCTTTTTTCTTTAGCTACTACTCAAGAAGTGACTTTAGCACTAAAAGGGAATTCCAAAAACATCAGCTGCAGCAGTCCGTCCTGGGTGGAGCAGCACAGCCAAGTCTGGCGAAGGAGTGTTTTGCCAGGACATTTAATAACCAGTGCAGACATGGCAAGACTCCCTATTTTTCTGGGTGAAATAAGCCATGCCAGCTCTTTTGAGTGTTGTCATGTTAACACCGGGGGCCCTTGCCAAACTGTGTTGATATGGGACTGTATCTTTTGCCACCTTTCCCTGATTTACATCAGGGAAATTTTGCAACTTGTATCTGAACTGTTTAATTCAAAATAGAAGTAAAGATTTTTGGCACTTCAGGTTTAGTCACTAATAAGTAGGCACTGGAGTATCAGACAACAAATACATGGTTTTATCCTGCCACTTTTCATTGAGGACCTAGTAGTAGGCATTGAGGCAGAAACATTTTGCAGTTTTGCTCTTATTCTTGATATTAATTTTGTTCTGTAGGCAAATCAGTGCACTTCTCTTTGCCCTTCTTTCTCAATCTGTGAAACGGAGATAATGTTGCTCTGAGATTTCAGATGGCTGGGCAATGCCATTGCGGGCTAAATCCCAGGGCAGTTTCAGAAACCTGAAGAGATCAGCATCATTGTGACTTAGTTGGAAACAGTCCTGGTTTGGTCTGGGTATGTGTCAGCAGAAAAATTGACCTCAGGAGGGTAAGACTGAAACTGTGACTTTTCTACTAGTGATGATAATGCTGTGAAATGGAAGGCAAGATCTGCACTGTTACAGGAGACGTGCTTTTGGTGTAATCAAAATGTACGTGTCTTGTGGTTGGTTCTGTGGTAGCTGCAGATCTGGAAGGAAATTAGGAAATGTGGTTGTGAAAGAAAAAAATATGTTGACCAGAGCATTAGGAGACAGTTACCCTCTCTTCTGTAGGAAACCAGGAATTAACTGTTTTCTTTAATGATTGGAAATAAGATATATTCTATTTCAAAGAGACTTCTTGAAAGGCTGGCTCAGTTATACCAACCTCTCCTCAATCACACTCCAGCTTGCCCTCTGGGCAGCCCTGTGAACTTGTCCATGGTTTGTTTACAGTCTCACTGTCTGCTGTCTAAGGCTCAGAGGATGTGCTGGGAAAATGGTAGGCATGCAGTACGTGCAGTGTGGGAAATTGTCTTTCTTCCAGAATGGAGGCTTTTAAACTCCTGTACTATTGCTTCTGTTCCTCTCTGCTGTGAAAAGAACAGAACAACTCTACTTCAGGTTATATGCAGATTGTATTTTTTTTCCAAAACTATCCTAGCAGCAAAAAGATCAGACAAAATCTCTGCAGAGGAGATTTAACATACTGCAGGGCTTTTGTCTAATGTGACATATTACCTGAAAAGTAAAATCTCAGAGAGCATTTATTGGAGTGACAGAAGCCTGGTGTCCTCACAAGTTCTTGTTTCTAGCTCTCCATTCCCCACGCATGCCCTGCATGGACTCTGCCAGAGCTTTTGCTGCATTGCTGCTGCCTGATGTAGCTGATATGCTCTCAGTTCCTCTCTGAATGGTGTTTGGGATAGGAAGAGGTCATCAGAGAACCAATGAATACAAAGAGTAAAATCATAGCTGAAAATGGTCTTTCAGTTTTATGCCATTAGGATTAGCAGGTTCCCGTTGACCACAGCTGTCTGGCTGCTCAGCTCCCAGGAAGTTTCTTAACATACCAGAAACTTGAGCTGACACAGAGTGGGTCAGGACTTCCTCTTCTCTCTTGCTGTATCGCATGTGTAAGAGGCTGATGATCCATTGCGCCATGCAATGGAAGCAAGTGGCTCTCCTGGCAGCAGCAGCTTCAGATGTGTCTCCATAAGTCAGTCCCAAAGATACTCCTGTGTTGCACCTCTGTGTGGATATGAAGTGAGAAGGGAATTAGGGATCTTTTTCTTGGATGTTTCTTCTCCACTCTGTATGTTTGGACTGCTACTTAGAGTAGGGAAAAAAGGGTGATGGCAAGTTTGTGGGTTGTCTTCTTGAAGCTGGAGTGTGTAAACTGTGCTGATGCTGCGCTTGTGAGAAGAGTTGGATGTGGGAAGGGAAGCTAGGGTATGTGTTGGTATGAGATGACTGCAGTTTCAGAGGGAGAGCAAGAAAACTACTGCCAGGAAAGAGGAAGGGTATGCCTTGGGATAAATGATAAGGAAGAGTGAATATTTGTCAATATATTGCAGGGAGCCCTTGGTGTTGAAATTATATTTGTGATCACTGATCCATCACAGCACCTGGGATTAAGGGAGCAAAAGGCTCTCTGGTGACAGAGGCTGCTTGAAAAAATGTATGCAGGCTCCACAGTCAAGTGGTTTGTGCTCACAGCAGTGGCGGGGCTGAGGGAAAAGCCAGACTATTACTCCAGTGCTATCTGACCATTGACCAAACTATATATTTAAAATAAATAATGTTTAAGTCTGTAACAAAGTTTTAAAGCCTAGATTTGTGCAAGAGTCAGGTACTGCCCCATCTCCCAAATTCTGATTTCTGCATCGGGTGTTATTTCTGTTCCTTTTTCAGAACTGTGATCAATACTTTAAGAAACAGAGTCCATGCACTTGCTTTTTGGGTGTGTCCAAATTTTCTGACCTTACTGCAGTGCCTACGTGTCTTTTCCTTTTTACTCTGTTTGTGCTTCTCACAAGGCATCGGAAACTTTCTTCCTTCTTCCTCCACTCATGTAAATTAGCTGAGCTTATCAGAATTCTGGAAGCCTAGGCAGTGTAGTTTGATTTCAGGATTGCGGTAGCACAACTTAATCCAGTCAGACCTCAGATTCCCCCTGCCTTGCAGCACAAGAGCTCTCTGAAGCAAAAGGAGTTCCTCCTTAAAGGCAGCTGCTATATTAGGATAGCTTTGTATGGCAGAGGACAGCTCAGGACTTCTTGTTTCTTTGACAAATATGCCAATGCATGTATAAACCTGAACAAATACTGTTTTTCTTGGACTTTTACAGGGAGTACGGACGAATGCGTGGCTTAAGCACTCACTATTCTGCTGTAAAGTGAGCCCCAGCAGCATGACTGTAGAGCAGCAAAGCTATAAAACACCGCTGCAGAAAGGGGTGGTGAATTCAGAACTCAGCTGCTCCATTGCTTCTGAAGAGGTGCCACCTCTATAAGCAAACCTTTCAGTGCTAAATTCCTCTCTCCAGACAGGAAAGGGAAGGAACAGCCCACCTGGAAACAAATTAACCTAAGAACTTTTCCTCTTCTCAATTTATTAGCATATAAAATCCTTGAACTGACCCTAGAGTAGATTTTTATGCAGAAATGAAGGCAGGTACCAAGGGTTTAGTGGACTTTTACCGCTATTGTTGAATTAATATGGAAGATCACTTGGTTTTGATGGCAGTGATCAGTAGTGCAGAAATGTGAGACAGCTGCCTTTGGATGTAGTGGGTTTGGAGTCATGGGCTGATAGAATTCCTACCAGCATGTGCTCCTGTGTTAAGGAGAAAGGAAGCAAGAGGTATGTACTTACCAGCCAGTTCCAGTAAAAATCAGAAAATAATTTCCACCCCATCATCTTTAAATTACTTCGTAAGCCTTGCAGGTTCCCAACTCCACTGTCTGTAGACACCACACTTGTGTAGTGTGGATGTGAGTGGGTAACCATATAAATCAAGGATTAGCAATCTACACTGAATAAGATGATAAAGCTAATCCAGGGAAGCAGCAGCTACTTGAATACTTTCTTTCAAGATATTATTGCAGCTAATATTTGGTTTGGGTAGTCATGGAGTTTTTCCTCCTAGCTGGGCTAGTCAGAAGGTAAGAGAGAGATTACTGCGTGCTATGGAGAGAAGGTAGGTCAGAGTTGTGGCTGCAACCTGTGGAGACCAAGGGCTTGTTTAGAGATGTATTTGTGATGTCTTCACTGCTGTGCTCTCCTCTCCTGTTGTGCTCTGGCCAATTGTGTGTAGTGAACTATGTCACAGATCTTACAACATTGATCTCCATCTCCCTGTGGGAATTGTCTCTCAGTTTTTATGGCTTTGCAGTACCGTCTTCCCCGAGGGATAAAGATCAAGCACTCTGCCACTGTTGAAGTGCCACAACTGGCTGAAAATCGGCCTTGCTTTTTGGTTTGTCCATCTCACCCAAGCTCCAAGTGCCCTTCTTTCTGTGCACTGGAGAGTTTTGTTTTGCTTTGTTTAAAGTGATAAAGCCTTCATAACAACATCCGGGCTTGCATTTTGACCTGCCATGAAAAGGAGGTCCTAAATAACTGTTAAGGTAGTTGATGGTTTGCTTAAATGTAACACTGCTGGAACACCCCTTCCAGTCAGTCAAAATTATCTGGGGCCATCTGTCTTCAGGTCCAGCCTAGCACTGTATTACCCACTCCTATCTCACCGAGCGTTTATTACTGATGCTTGTAAAGAGTTCTGATGACAAAAGACCTGATGTTTGAGATACGGATATCAATACCGTAATCAGAATTCATCAGTCACCTATCTGTAGGTGCTTTCCACTAGTTATCTCCTAACAAAAATGGAAGCTCTTTTCCTGGAAAATGGAAGCATAACTGGTAGGGGAGTAGAAAAGGAATAAGGAAGCTTGCCAGCAAGCTTGTGAGTCCAGGGGTTGTTGAGCCTTGTATTGTGTAATGGCAGTAGATGCTGGTTTTGGATGTGCAACTGAATGTGACATTCCACAAACGGATATGACAAACATAGGGTAGCAAAATAAAAAGATTTAGATAAGCTACTATTGCAGTATTTGCATCAAAATAACACTCAGACACTTGGTCTTTCAACAGGTGATGTGAGAAAGCAGCACAATGTGCTTGCGCGTGTATGAAGTTCCAAAAATTAAGTTGCTACGCAAGTGAAGCTGGGTAGGGGGCTGGGGAAGAGGACCCTGTTACAGCAAAGGTTCATTCTGGTTTCATATGTCTTTAGAGGCCTGGAGGTGACTGAGCTTTGCTTTGGGCTTAGCTCATTACATAGAAGCAAGGATTTCTGGAAAGAACAATTATCAATCTTAATTTCTTCCAGAACTTAGAGGAGAAGTTCAGTCTGTCGTCACACAAATGTAGCTTACAAGCCTGTTAAGAAGAAAACCGTGTGCCTTTTTGAAGGAATTGTGGAGGAGTAAAATGCACTGACACACAATATTTGACTACTCCTGAAGGCACTGCAAGGTGTGTAATGCTGTAGAAGGTGGACAAAGTTGGAAGAATTCCCTGGACTTGGAGCTACATGTGCTTTTCCCTTACTGCAGGATGCTAGGAATATCACTAACCAACTTCACATCTTCTAATGGCCACAAATGATATTGAACAGCCCTCTACAGCTGTGCAGTGGCACTGGCTTGGAACTCCAAGAGTTCCTTTTGTTGCTGCTGTTGTTCCCTTGCAGTTGATCCACGCTGAGTTCTGTGCAGCCTGCTGTGATGAATCTTGGATCTTCTGTATTGGAGGGGAATCAAGCTAAAGCATGGTCTGGGGCACAGGGACTGTCCTGAAGAGCTGCACTGTGCTGTTTTCTGCTGTGGCAAGGAGGTGAATGTCCACAGAAGGCTGAGCCTCTCCAGCTCTCAGTGACTGCAGAGAGGGAGCTGCATTTATTGCGCTTCTCAGGTAATGTTTGCTCAATGCAACGATGCCAGATAATTCAGCCATTCAAAGCTATTTGGACTCATTTGTCTAAGTAGAGTGTCAGCTCTGGGCTAATCTCGTCAATTATTTAATCATCTTGTACCACCTGAGAGCACTGGTGTGGAGATGTCTCTGAAGCACTTATTCATTTAGGTTGTTTTATACTCCATTTATACCTATGCTTCCATTATTTTGCTGCACCATGTGAAGATGCACATGGAAAGGCTCTGGAAGGCTTTGCTGCATGGTGGTTTTGCACCCAAGGCACAGGGTGGAGGCTTCGTCACGGGAACCATGATTTTCCTCTAGCTTGAGGAAAGCTTCTTAGTTTTCTTTCCTTGTAACCAGGCTTAAGCCAGCAGGTGCTCATGAAGGTTTTAATTCTTGATTTGTCTCTCATGGCTCACAGACATGCTCCTGAGAGCCAAATTGGGGCTGATTCCCAGTCCAGATGTGACAGTAGCTCTCCAGGGGACCCTGCTGCCCTGTTGCAGAGAGAGAGGTGAAGTATATGGATGGTTCTAAGTAAGACTGTGATGTTGGTTTTGGAAGTCCTTGCTGGCTTGCTCTTTATATTCAGCCTAGGATTTGGATTACCCAGCAGTGCATGTGTCAGCTCAACTCTGTTACTGGTTACACACCATGGTCCCCTATAGGAACCTCAGATAAATGTTGTTTTAAACACTGCATCTTTCAACTTGGTCCACAATTTACTAATGTGGTACGCAGTCTGTGTAAGGTTGTTATTTCTAATCCTATAAAATAATTATTGATGCTCAGAGTGAACTATTGTCCTGGTGTGGGAGATGTGGAACAACTGTACTGGGGGTAGCAGTGTAGCAGAGGAAAGGGAAAATGCAGTCGTGGTGTGACACCAGCATGCAGACTATCAATGCACAGACTCTCATCTGAACAAAAATTTAGCAAGTAGTGATTAAGATATTAAAACAAATTTTCATCAAGTAATGGTTTTACCCTGATGATTTCTTTTTCCTCTCCACAATCCAAAGATTTTGCTGTTGCTATTGACTTTACCTGGAAAGCACTCCTGATATTATCAGGGGAAGTAGTCTGCTGAAATTTAGGATGGATATTATATTTGCTCCCTGATGATTTAGTTAGGATTTTAAAATACTGATAAGGTGTGTAGTTACTACATCCTGTACTTATTTGCAAGTCCATTCATGCAAGGTAAGATACCAATTGCATGCTTCTCAGTTGGGCAGAGATCTTTTGATTAAACACCTCTCCATAATCTTTCTGAATTTCATTCACATTATGTACTTTTTGGTGCTGTACATATAAAGGAGAATATTCTCCACTTTGTTGGTCCCTTGAGAAATGTGGATATTGGTTGAACAATTTTTCTTCTTTCCACTCAGCTCTTCTTGTAGCTTGTGAAATTTGTAGCAAGTCTAATATTACACACATGTAGTTTTGTGAATAAGTCTACTTCAACTGTATGCACACAAACTGAGTATGAAAAAAACAGTTAAAGGAAACTGAAAGTCTACAAGATAGCATCATGTTAAAAATTAATGTTTCATAACCATCCTGAAACACAGTGTATGAGTTCTAGACTTATTTCTAATACTTGCAAACAGGAAAGAGAATTACTAATTCTGACTAATTTACCCCAAGCAAGTGGTTGTCTATGACCTAAAGGACCAAAATAAAAGCTTTTTTTTTTTTGCTTGCTTTGGAAAAGAATCAATTTTTCTGTGTCAAAGGAAGCAGCTCCTGGGGAAGAAAGGGGAATTTATCAGTAGTGAAATTCCTCTGGTTCTCCCCACTGATCACAACTTCTCACTCTTGGTCCTCTTCCCACTTAGCACAAAAAAAAAAAAGAGTCCTAATACAAGATTTTATAAAAATCCCCTCCCACTTTCCCTAACTGAAAAGCTGAAACCCTTTCATGCCAGAAAGCTACTGAAAGGAGTAGGTACACAGTGAGCTGAGCAAGAAAGTCTGAGGAAGAACAAACTGGTTTTACCTTTTTTTTTTTAATTAGGGATTTATGTATGGTGAAAAGAGGAAACATTAAGCAAATTGGAGATGACCTTCTTTTTACCAGACCTTACCATATGAAAAGCCAGGGGAATCTTGTCCTAGATTTCCGTGGAAGTAGGGCTGAGAGAGTCACACTAACCTGTGAATCCCTCAGCACCAAGAGGTAACTTATTTCTGTTGGACCGGAAGTCATTAGTAAAGAATTTTGATGCACACAAATAATCACAGTCTTAAAACTGGAGTGTTATCTGAAAGATACAAGCATCTTCCTATAAAATGGAAACAGTATTTTTGCCCTTTCACTTGGAATTTTTTCCATGTTTTTATTTCTTAAGGATAATTAACTAATTACTTTTCCAGTCGTGGTCTCAAATGACTGAAAACCAAGACACTCCCTCCAAAAAAAGTACCTCGATTTGTGCTTCCCAACATTTATACTGCTCTTTTCCTAACCAGAAGTGCTGTGCAGCTGCAATTTAGTGAGGAGGTCTTTCCATGTTTGCATGTCCTGCAGAGAAGGCCCTGCTTGGTGGGAGGGTGCTGCTGTTCGGCCAACACGCCGCATGCTCTCTCAGTGGAAAGGTTCATAAAGGTCCCTTATTGAGAAATATTTTTGTTACATGAAGAGTTTGAATACTTGAAGTTTTTAAGTTTTCAGAGACATTTTGGTCAAACCCATTTGCTTTGGTACTGTAAAATTCTTCGTGAATCCTTCACGGATACTGAAGGGAATTTTTTACTTGGTGGAGAACTTGCATTTTAAGACATACACATTCTTAAACTATATGTGTCTTTAAAATCTGATCATACCAAGGGTAAATACAACTGTGTAAAACCAGTGCCATTTTACTGTAGATAAAACCTCACTAAGCAGCAATAGATCTTTTAGGCAGTACACTGCACCTGCTGTGTATTAAAAATTCTGTTGAATATAGAATCTTTCTAGGGGAAAGATTTTCATCAACTCCAGAAGAAGTTGAATGAGGTTATTAGCTGACCCTAGTGTTCATGTGTGCACATAATCACATTAAAGGACTTCTAAAAATTCAGTGCTGCTTTATTAGTTACTATGGTGATAAGGAGGAGACCATTACTGTATATGGCCTGTTTGGACTGATTGAAAAAAAGGTTGAAGATGATCTCTGCATTCCTTTCACTCCCTTTGTATTTCTATTTCACAATTCTTATTGAATTAACCTGTCAGAAATGTCCCTGTGGTTCATCATCCTATGCTACAGTAGGTGATAACAGATGTCAGGAAGTATCTGTTGATGTGCTTCAGTTGGGTAGTTTTCCTGAAGTTCAGAGTTATATAGCTTTCATTATGTGTTCTGAATGACTGCACCAGGCTGCTGGACACCGACACAATTTCCTGGCATTCCAGGCAA
This sequence comes from Chiroxiphia lanceolata, assembly GCF_009829145.1. Classification (NCBI taxonomy): domain Eukaryota; kingdom Metazoa; phylum Chordata; class Aves; order Passeriformes; family Pipridae; genus Chiroxiphia; species Chiroxiphia lanceolata. Next base: position 33,877,575 of record NC_045640.1, read on the forward strand.
GCTCAAACCACCCTCTCACAGGAGGGAGAACTCCTTCTGCATGAGGCAAAGCCATGCCCTCCACTACTTTCTGGTAATATGATAAAGGTTCTGTCATCCTTGTAAGAGCAAGATCTCTGATAACTCAGCATAGTTTGTGACTGTGGCTGCTCCAGGGTTTATATTGTAGGCTTTGAAGGGTTTTTTTCCAAGCTTAGTGGGGTAGATAACAGTAGAGAGAAAGTTGCATTCGACAAGCCTTTGAAAGCAAAATGAGAATATTGAGTTTACTGAAGGATAATGAATGAACTCGTGTTTTTACAAAGCCAAGAGCTACTTTTCAGCTTCATCACTTACCACCGATGATTCAAGATGAGCCTATGCTTACTAAAAGAGACATGCTACAGGATGCACCTGGTGTAATGTTGCTTCTTTCCAAAGTGGGTACAGAACATGGGGATCACGTGCCCTGCAGCCTTGGAGGCCATGGGCCAGCTGCAGGAAGAGAAGAGCTGTGCCATTACAGAGGGTAAAGCAGCTGCTGAGGGGGAAAAATATTACCCTACTTTCTGGAAAGGTTACTAGCTCTTGGATTTTTTTTTCTTAATTTTTTATTAACAGCTCATGTTAAATTTCTAATTTTTCTAGTTTGTTACCAGCTAGTCTCTAGATTGTTATCTAAAGGTTACCTCTGCTTTATATTGCCTGTTAAGGTGTTAGCCAAAGAGAGCAGAGGGAAGTTTGCATTTGCCCTGGGGAAGAACCTATGCAAGCTGCACATTTGCAATTTTTTTTCATGTCCAAAGTTGAAGGGGAAGTGTAGGATACTGAAATTTTTGCCACATTTGATATTTGCTCAGGAGTCCTGAAGTTTGTGGTTTCACTCTAAGATGCCATGGGTTTAGTGAGAAGAGCAGCAACTGTATTTAACCTTGTAGGTGTGCAGTTAATAACGTAAGAACAAAAACAAGTAAGCAAAAACTTCCTCGTCTGGGCTTATAGGATAATTTTCAGTTTGTCATTAACTCAGACAAGCCAAACTGGTGTCTTTTGCATTCTTCAATGATTTGTGCCAAATAGTATGTTTCAACCTTTAGTAATTTCAGCTGAAAGTGTATTTTAATCTTACTTTGGTGTTTTGTTGTGGATTTTTTTTAATGTACTCAGTGCTCCATACTAAACCTCTGGGTCCTCATTCTCCATGGTCACCTCAAGAAATAAAAAGTTAAAAAAACACCTGCCCTAAATGTGTGTTTTGTTAAAGTTCTGTCAGCAAATGCTCATGTAATGGAAACTTCACGTGTAACAAAAGCAGTACCTGGTGCCACACCGGTGGAGTGGGAATGCAAAGGTAGATTTTATTTCCGGGCAGTTGGGAGCCACAGGCTTCTCGGTGACCTTGAGGTGAGCCTTGCCACCTGTTGCCCTTTTTACACAAGTAGCCTGTGCCAGCCAGCATGAGCGAGTGCTGACCTCTCTGGGGAGAAGCAAGCAGAGCACAGGAGGGCAGTGAAGCAGCCTGGCAGAGCAGTTTGGTTTGGAGCACATGAAGTGCTTGTGACCAGCACGAGAGCCGCAGGCTTCACACACTGCCAGAGCTGCTCCTGCCTGCTGGCACTGCCAGCGCCTGCACCTCGTACTGCTGTTACCACGTCTGGATACACCAGGCAGTGCTGGCTGCTGTTGCAGGGAGCCTAGAATAAATTCAGTCTTCCAAATTGATTGACCGTATGATTTCTCTTTAAGCATTGTTATGGGACTAATAATTTCAAAACACAAATGAATGGGGGATCAAATAGGAAAAGAAACTGCAGAATGTTTATGTAACTTGAAATAAAAATAACTGCTTTAAGTTTAGCTAACCCAAACTTAAGTATGGCTTAATCAACTCAATTTTTTTTTAACATTAAACTTTAAGTCTGAATTTAAAATCTTTGCTCTTTTCACCCGTCATATTGATCTAATAATTTCTTAGTTTCTAACTCTGTTTCTCTCTACAGCTCTCCAGCTAAAATATAAATATATATGCTGTATTTACCTTGTGGGAAAAAAAGCACCATTATCTAAATAGCAGCCCAACTGCTGGGGTGTTCTGCCTATGTAACAAAATTCAGGATGGTCGCTTTGTAGGTTTTGAAGGTGTTATATGTTTTTGTTGAGAACAGGTCCTAGCCACTGAGAAGCAATGATTGCATTGGGTTGTTTAGTGGCACCTGGGACTCACTAGCCCATTCTAGAGACTCTAGCTGTTTCCTTAATTGAAGTCTTGAAGTTTAAAAGAGTGAAGGACCATCAGCCTTATAGATGCTTTCATCAAAACACCTCAGGTATCATAAAGGTAATGAATAAAATAATATGGTGAAAGGACTGTGCTGGACCTGCTGGCACCTGCAGCCAGCAGGAACTTGCCTGTGTGTTCTGTCACATGCTGCAAGTACCACTGCCTTTCATTTTAGGGTCTCCATGTACTTTATACATATACAAATTTATGGTAGTGCTTAAGAGACTTAGATCTCTTCATCTGAGTGCTCTCTTACTCTGGTAGTGATTGAAAGTTCAGAAATACAATTTGAGATGTGGTCATATAAAATTTGCATTATCAAGGTTAAACAACCTTGCAGTAGGATCTGTCACTGTTTCATAGAAGAAAATGTTAGGAAGGAACTTAATGTAGTTATTTTTGAGACAGATAAAATTCTGTCTAGTAAATGTTTGTTGGTGCTAGATATTTCTAGACAGGGACCTTGGAAAATCAGTTTTCTAAAGCACAAATATGTAGGTGTCCATGAATGTCCATGAAAGCTAAGCACTTCAAATAATATTTTTTAATATCACTAAGTGGTTTGTTACATGAAGTAGTACTCAAATATTCCTCCAGGCCCATCTCTATCTAAGGAATAGGAATTTCATTACCAGGATGTATAGTAAAAGATGTATTTCCAAAGATAAATGCTTTTTCATCACTTAAAATAGTGTTGGATGTAGCTGACTCTAGGAGGTTTGCATCTTAAAATATAAGAAAACAAAATAGAGAATAAACTTAGACCATTAAAATATCCCTAGACATGTTCATTAGTTCCTCCCACAAGACAACAGGTTGCAAATGATCTCTTCACTGAGTCACTCCTCAGTAGAGACCACTGATGTGTATCTTCCTGTCTTGTGTAGCATAGGAGAAAGGAAGTAGCCTCAAGCAGCCTCACATGTCCCTCTCTGCAGGAGCTTGAACGCTGCCTGGGGAAGGACAACTTGCAAGAACAAATATGCTCCTGTGTGGAGCAGAGGCTCCTGCATCCCATACCAGGGATCCCTCTGCTCCAGCTGGGCTGCACTACTGCATGAGGCAGCAGAGGGTAGCATGGATGAGAGGCCACAGCTGGAGCCAGGGAAGATCAGGGACATGATAAAGTGAGGTCTCCACGATAGGTAATTGGAGTGATGTAATTGGAGTGGTAGGTGTCACAAGTGGGATGGGCCGGGGAAGCAGAAGTGATGGTTTCAACAGCTTGTGCTGTTCAGGAACGGGATAGGGAAACTTCATTTCCAAGAACTACTTGGTGTTCCAACTCTAAAACTTTCCTGGGTCCAAGTGTGGTGGTGGAGTATGTGTTAGCCAGCACTCACCAGTAGGGACACCGTGCAAATACCTTGTAGCTATTTTGTGTAGACAACTGGATACATGCTCAATAGATAATCTGATTAATGACGGTTCCTTCTAACATAGGCATGGACAAAAATTGCTTATTTTCTTCTTATAATCAATGTTTTACCAAGCAGAGGCATATTTAGCCTGGTTTTCAAGTCTATTTCCCAAGCCAGACTTATTTGTTTTCCTGTTCAGCAACTCTATGAATTACCCCATCGCAGTGGAGGAAGGAGGGTGGAATTGTTTCCACCCATTTCCAGAGACAGGTGATTTATGATGAAGGGCCTTGACAGGTTGTTCAGTTAATCCCTGGATTGGCTTTTATCCCAAATGAAGATGTAGTTTACTGATATACCTTGCTGTGGAATACTTCAATGAGCTGTACGTTAGCCATGCTGATCTTATCCATGCTCTTCAAGCCTTTTATTTAAAGTATTCCCAGGACTTGTCTTCACCACACCATCAACTTGTGAGTTGCCTCTAGCTCTCTCCCTGTCCAAACACAGCTTTGCACTGAAGCAGGAAGGAGTGCACAACCTCAGATTTGTAGACAAAGAGCATTAACTAAAGCCTGAGCTGCTCCAACTGCCAACCTGAGCTCCCTGCACTTAGTCCCTCTTTCCCACAGAAGCCAAGCACTGGAACAGGGCTTGCCACATGTGGAAATTGTAAGTCTTGTCCAGAAGCCTGTGCTTTGGCATCTTTTTACGCTTACATGGGTGGCTCCTGTGGATCTTCTCCCTTTGTTTAAGGCAGGCAGTTGATAATTTCCAGCATCTGCTCGCCCATTGTTTTGGTCTGGCATCTTCAGGCTCAACTTGTTTGGCATTTGATGGCCTCGGGCAGATGAGATGTGGGGCCAACCTTTTGAAAGCAGAGTTCTGTTTACACACATGGTTCAAGTATTGTGACATAAGTGTCATATGAAAATGCAATTAACAGAATTAATGTGCGTGTTCAGTCTGCAGATATGTTTTGTAAGAAATAAGGTTTGTAGAAGCCTTTTTGAATGCTAGGCACTAATTTAAAATCGTAGTATCAAAAGCACTACATACAAGCTCTTTGGCCTTGGGAAAGAGAGCTAATTCTTTCTGGTTTCCCTTTCTGAGTCCAAACGAACCCTTGCAGTGGCGGAGCATGCTTTTTAGCTGGCAGCTTTGGGGAAATGGGCACACTGAACTTGAGATATTCTTGAAAAGCAGATGTTCCTTGCCATGGCATCTAGACTGCTCCTGAGGCTGAACTTGTGCTTATGCATCGATTCTCATTAGAAATAGTTGCAAGAAGGTGTGGGTATGTGAAGAATGTGAGAACACGCTGTGCATTTAGCGGTCATTGTTGGCAAGGGACATTCGATATACTGTGGGCTGGCAATACCTGGGGTTCTGCTGTTCATTTTTGTGTTAAACGTGTGCCGGTGAACTGTGAATTCTACCAGATAAAACAACTTACTCCTTTTGGGAGCTGGAAAATGTTGTGATCAGGATGTGTTCCAGCAGAAGAGGTGGTATTTTATTTTTTGACACAGCCAATTTGTTTCTTAGTTACAGTTTAAACACGATAAATATTTAATTTCTGAGCTTTCTTGCTCTGATTATCTCTGTGTAATATTTTGCTTGATATTCAGTTAAGCGGATAGAACGTTATCATTGGTTCATATATTTCAGTAATATAGCTTTATATATTGCAGCTTCTGTTCTCAAATAGATTTTAGAAGTAAAGAACATAAACTTTATCTTTTTTTTGTGTGGTGCCTTTGACCCTCAAAAAGATATATATACAGAGGAATGGTGGTTGGAAAATACTTTACAAGTGAAAAAAGCGAACAAGTTGTCTTGTTCATATTGTACTGAGAGAAACAACTAGCAGAACATTCTTCTTATGTTTGCGGTTTAACTTAAATAACTCTCAAATTTGAAAAGCTTTATGTTGATAATTTTGATTAACCAAGTAGTAAACTTGCTAGTAAACTTTCACACGTGTAGAGCTTAGAGGAGGAAGGAGGTGGAAACACAGCCTGTGAACCAAAGTTCAGAACAAGAAGGACTAGTGGCAAATGAGCTGACACAATTTAATCTGTTGTTGTTTTAGGCTGACTTTTCCAGTCTTGTGTCATTACACAGGTACCTTATCATTTGAGGAAATAACATTTTTGTTAGCCTGACATAAGCAAGCTGAATCAGTTATGGCCAGGTTGTCTTGTTTTTACTGGACGGAATACTATTTCCATAGGACTCCTCAATCTCCTTCATATTTTCTGGGGTTCAAACTGATACCTGAATGCTTTGAGAAGGGCAGTTTCTGTGTGCTGAGTGTGAACTAAACAGAGACTTTGTCAGTTTGTACAAACGTTCATTGGAAGATCCTAAACCATAAGCTACACATTTATCTTACAAGAGGTATGGAGTAGGAGAAGGAAAACTATTTGATAAACAGAGACAGTAATAGAAAGTGGAAGGAATAGTAAGCATAGCCAAAAAATCCTTCCTGTATTTTAAAAAAAAAAAACACACACAAAATCCTCAAAACACAACAAAGTCATTACATGCTTAAAAACATGGAATTGCTATTTAAGTTGGCTTTCTAGTTTTGTTTCCTTTTTGTTTTTTAAGTCTCTCTAGATATATTTGTGTATGTATGTGCATAGATCTATCTATCTATCTATCTATCTATCTATCTATCTCATGTCTCTTTTCTGGTGTGCAATAGAAGTTTCATAATTTTTTTTTCTGTGCTTTTATGCAGAGGATTTTGTAAACATTTTATTTTCCTCATTAGGTATCTCGACATTCAGAAGACCTATGTTTCATGGAACTCAATACACTCATTAATTCCTTACTTCTGTCTTTCTAAGCTGAAGAACTATTTAAGGTAACATATGGAGGGTGACTGAAGCATGGTTTAGGCTGGCTCTGCACAGACCTTTATCCAGAGTCCTGCCAGTACAGCTCATTCATGACCCTAGTACGTTAGGGTTTGTGTTCATCCACGTGTAAGGAAGGCAGACGACTGTAGTTTGCAGGAATCTCCCTAAATATATTTTTTCTCTCTGGTCTAGGATAGAGTTTCTTACTTCTGGGCATCTCTTACCTTTGGGTTATTTGCTGCAGTGCCCAATATGATGTGTTGTTTCTTAGAGCAAAATGCACTTGTACAGTGACATAGACCTGGCATAGAGATAACCAGATTCAGTTGTCCTCAACAAACCAGTTTGTCTGTTTCAAGCCTACAATATCTTATTCTAGTATCTTCTTTACCCAGTACCTTTTTGTCCCATTTAGGTTGGAAAAGACCTCCAAGATCAAGTCCAACCATTATATAACTGTCATATAACTTCAAGAAACTTAGGTCCCCGTGTCTTTCAATGTCTTTCAGTGTGTGGCAGGAACATGTGCACTTGCAGCCCAGAAAGTCAACTGCATCCTGGGCTACATCAAAAGAAGTGTGGCCAGCAAGTCAAGGGAGGTGACATATGTCCTAGCCTTGTCTTCCTCAGTGCTGGCTCCTGCTGTTCCCCACTGGGTCTCCATATGGACCCCAAACCTGACTTATTGCCTCAAATTACCCAAGGCTGTTGGTCCTGGAAAAGAGCTTTGCTTCTACTGGAGTTGACCTCAGCTCCTTGCTGGTCCCTGACTATGGAGGGACCCCACTCCCCTTTCCTGCTCCCTGGTGTTTCCTGTCAGCACAGACATTCCATTTCTCAAGTGTATGAAAGTTACAAATGCAAAATCAACATTATTCCATTTCCTACTAGGAAGAGGATTGACAAGACATAAGTAACGTCCTGCTCCACAGAGTGGTGTAGTTGCTTATGTTTTTTAATTGCTATATATGCTAGACATTTTGAAGTGCTTATTTACATAACATCTTTGTTTTTCTTCTCTTGCGATTGAACACAAGTGTTAGCAGATGCAGATACAGAATGGTAGGCTAGACAGTCTGTTTTGTATAAAAATGATATGCTTAGGATGGTTCTGAAATGATACACTCGGGACTGCCATATTCAGTAGAGTCATGTGCAAAGCCTGTAAATAAAAATAAAAGAACACAGCTAAGAGATTTTTTCCTGTCAGATGCTTAATTTATTTTTTCAATGAGCACCAATACATTTATACAAGAACAGTACTTTGACATCAGCATTACTGGGAAAAGCAAATAACAGTGCTGAAAATTCTATAATGTCCATATATTGCTGAAATGGAAATCCTCTGTTTTGGGTAATCTATTTATGGGATAATTGCCCTGTTAATGTCGTGGTCCTGGAGAGAAGAGGGGTCCAAGAAAGCTGACTGATTTTTTAAAGATCACCTTCTCCAAGCTCAAGAGTAGTCCACCCCCACATGATCCTTCCCCTCTGCTCAGCACTCGGGAGGCCACACTGGGGAGCACCGTGTCCACTTTGGGCTCCTCCCTACAAAAGAGACATGGACATACTGGAGAGAGCCCATGAATATGGTAAAGGGACCGGAGCTTTTGTCATAAGAGGTGAGGCCGAGCAAAATGGGATTATTCAGCCTCAAGAAGGAAAAATTTGGGGCTAGGGGGGATCTTCTTGATGTGTGTAAATACCTGTTTTGGGGGCAAAGATGGAGGCAGAACCTTCTCAATGATACTCAGGGAAAGCACAAGAGGCTATGGACACAGGCTGGAATATAGGGAATTTCCTTTAAACAAGAAAGCCAGAATCTCCTTTTGGATGTCTTTATTGACTCATTTGTTTTATCTGACATATTTTATGAGCAGATTTCCCTAATTAAATGGATTTAGAGTCTGTATACCATGTACACCAATAAAAAGAATTGGTTACACCTCAAATATAATTAAAAATGCTTATGTAGTTGCTAAAGGATCCTAAACCCTGCTGGTCCACAAGAACACCCGGTTCCTCAGTACCCCTGTGTAAGACAGTCCAATATTGTTACTGTAGACCTTGTTTATGTACAGCTCCTACTTCCACTTGTTCTATGTATGTTTCTCTACACAGTTTGGTTGAGACTGGGTCCCTATCTTTTCTGAGTAGCTGGAAAAAAGCCAGTTTCAGAGAGTAATGTAGTCCCTGGATGTATAATGTGGTAAGTGTCAAGGAGCATCAGAGAAATGATACCTGGCATTAGAGAGATAGCTTTTTAAATATTGTGTAGCTGGGACTTTTGCAATTTCATGTTGCTGACAGAATTCATGAAAAGGTATGCATGAGAGAGAGAGAGAGATATTTTTTAGATACTCTCCTGTGAAAGACAAGAGAAAATCAGTTCACTGAAGTTTCTTGGAGAAAGCACTGAAACGTGGTTTATGGCCTTTAGAAACCCAGATATGGAGAAAGATGTCCTAATGAAGGATTAATTAGCATAGTAGTCAATATAATAATAAGTTTTGGCATTTGGCAGATGGAATCTAGATGCATTCAGGACAAAACATGAAATTACCAGTACCTGAAATGGTGTATGCATTTCTTCATCACTTGTTTCCTTCATCCAAAACCCTGGACAAAACGCAAAAAATCACTCGGCAGAGTCTAGCTGTGTCAACATGAGCACGAAATGTGGTGCAACAGGAGCAAAGCAGCAGAGCCCACCCGTGGCAGAGCAGCTGATGTCCATGCTGCCCGTGCTCTGGGGCCTTACTCAACTAGCTTTAGCATGGTGCTATGGACTCCATGCCCATGAGCAGCTGCAGTCAGTCAGAGGCACTCCTGGATCATGTGCTTCCACCTCCTTTCCTGAGAAAGGAATTTATTTTGCATTTCTGAGCCACTCCACAGTGTGAACCCAAGTGAAGTGGGGCCTATCAGCAGCTTCACAAGTGCCCTCCTCCTTTGTGCTAAAAAGTGAACACAAGCTCCTTCTTTTGATAAAAATCTGTTCTGCAGGAAATCGTTTGCCTGGTATACTCCAGTATAAACTGAAGCATCAGGAAACAGTAGTTGCTTTTATGTAAAATAAAAGTACTTCTGGTAATTTATAAAATATAATATATATATATGAAAGTGTACAGCCTTAATCCCCCCCCAGATAACACTCTTAAAATAACCCAAACAATACCCATGAGACACAGGAAGATTATGACAATGCAGAATGTGCAACACTGTGGGACTTTGACATGTGGGTTGATGATTTACAGGTCTAATAGACTGATGCAGCACATGGCCAAAACAAAACCAGTTGTGGTAACAACTGCCATCCGGAGGCACCTAGACAGACTTGAGAGGTGGGCCCGTGTGAACCTCATGAAGTTCAACAAGGCCAAGTGCAAGCTGGGTTGGGGCAATCCCAAGCATGAATACAGGCTGGACAGGGAATGGATTGAGAGCAGCCCTGGTGAGAAGAATTTGAGGGTGTTGGTGGATGAGAGGCTGGACATGAGCTGGCAACGTGCACTTGCAGCCCAGAAAGCCAATTGTGTCCTGGGCTGCACCAAAACAAGAGTGGCCAGCAGGTCAAGGGAGGTGATTCTGATCCTTTTCCCCACTCTGGTGAGACCTCACCTAGAGCACTGCATCCAGCTCTGGGGTCTCTAGCATAAGGACATAGACCTCTTCAAGCAGGTCCAGAGGAGGGCCATGAAGATGATCAGGTGGCTGGAGCACCTCTCCTCTGAAGACAGGCTTAGAGAGTTGGGGTTGCTTAGCTTAGAGAAGGCTCTGGGAAGACCTTACAGCAGTCTTCCAATATCAGAAGGGGGTCTGCAGGACAGCTGGAGAAGAACTTTTCACAGGGGCATGTAGTGATAGAACAAGGGGGAATGGCTTTAAACTGAAAGACTGTAGGTTTTGATCAGATATGAGGAAGAAATTCTTTACTGAGAGGGTGGTGAGACACTGGAACAGTTTGCTCAGTGAAGTGGATTCCGCATTCCTGCAAATGCTCAAGGCTAGGTTGGATGTCGCTTCGAGCAACCTGGTCTAGTGGAAGGTGCCCCTGCCGATGTCAGGGGGATTAGAACAAGATGATCTTTAAGGTCCCTTGCAACCCAAACCATTCTATGATTCTGTGACAACTATCAGGGGCTGTTGACGTGGCCCCAGCTGGGCCAAGATGCCCCTCAAACCCACAGCCTCTCACAAACAAAGTTTAGCAGAGATAAGCAGATGACTCCCCAAATTGCAACAAGACCCTTGTCCTCTTCCAACACTTTCATACTGCAACGTATGTCCTTTTAGGATATTTATACGGGATGCAGATGTCCTTTCGGAAGCCGTAAGAAAACCATCCCTTTGCAAGCTGTCACCTCAGACTTGGAAGGTGTTAAGCGAGGCACCTTGCAGACCAACGCTCCCCTCAGCTCCCTGCGCATCCTTGTCATTCGTGCCCGCACAGCACTACACTTCCACGGCCCCCCTGCCGGTTCGTGTGCGCTCCTATGGGCAGCAGCAGGGCCGAGGGCAGGGCCGGGAGCAGGGCAGGGGCGGGGGCAAGGGCGGACGGGCGGGCGGGCGACACGAGGCAGGCAGGGCCCCAGCGCCCGCCGGGCGGCGCGGCGGGCGGAGGCGGTGGAGGGGGCGGAGAGGGAGGAGGAGGAGGCGGGCTCGGCAACGCACACGCCGCTCCCGCCGTGCTTGGCTTAAATAAGGCGGCGCCGGTGCAAGCCGCGTACAACCCGTGGTCGCCGCTGCCGCCGGAGGTGAGCGGGGTTCGGGGGCGCCGTTGCCGGCGGGGCCCGGGGCTGCGGACCCGGCCCCACTGAGGGGCCGTGGGCTGTCGGGGACGCGCCGCCGAGAGAGGCGGGCTGGGCCTGCCGGGGCCGCCGCCGCGGGGCCGGGGTGGCCTGCGCGGCCGCTGTCACCCGCGGGGCCGGGCGGTCCCGTCCTGTCCCGCCGCCGATCCCCGCAGGCTGCCGCTTTCCTTCCCGTCCCGCAGGGGGACCAGCGTCCCGCGGAGCCGGCTCGGCTTCTTCTCGCGCAAAAGCCTTCAGGAGACCGTAGCCAGCTGCCTCCGGCCTCCCCCCGGCGCTGCGGCAGCTCGGGCTGGCCGGGCATTGTTCGGGCCGGCGCTGCCCCGCGCCCCGCACGGCCCGGCCTGGCGGGGGAACGGCTCGGGTGGGCCGAGCAGCAGGTAGTGGGGCTGACCCGGTGGCTCGCGTCTGGTCAGCTGCTGGACCTTGCCTTCAGTGAGGTTGTTCTTTCGGGCACGAATGCAGCATGTACTTGAAGCAGCTTCTTTTCTTTTTTTTCTTTTTAAGCAGTTTAGGGCGCGTATGGAAATGCAGCGTGAGGCAAAGTGGCCTAAAATGGAAGGTTGAGGGGCTTTGACTTTGCAGACCTCCTCTGCTGTTAGGTAGGACCTGCAGTGCTACAGCGCAGGGATTTAGCCTGGTTACACGACGCTTTTGTTCTAGCATACATTTCTTGTTCCTGTTAAACAGGAATTGCAACACTTGAAGCCTTCTGAATTTCTAAAGGGCATGTCTGTGAGCTGTCTGGGGTATTATGGACACGCTCTTGGACTAAGTAATGCATCTAAACATATGCCTCATTTGGGTTAGTGTCTGAGATATGATGGTCACGTCCTGTGATAGGAAAGAGTGACTTCTAAAGCAACTGCTATCGATACCCCATGATTCTCTGTCTGTACCCGGACCTGTTCCACAGAACTGTTCCATGTTAGCAGATTTCCTTTTTCATCGACGTTGCTTTACAGGGAATCATGCTGTCTCCTGAGCCTGCTCAGGAGTGTTTATGTTTGCCTTTCTACTTTGGAACGTGCTCTCAAGCTCACAAGCTGAGATTTCTCAGCTCAAGGATTTGGATCAGACTTCTTGGATCAAGAAATCCTGAATTTAAGAGGGCATCGAGGTTACTGAGAAATACCTTTTTTTTTTTTTTTGTGCAACAACAGCAGTATTAATAATGCAAAAACTGATACACAAAGTTCCTCATGGAACTGTTTGCTGTTACTCCCTGACTTTTTGAAGTTTAAGGATATGTATCTTGCTTGTATTGGGATATGAAAATATTTGAAGGATGACTGACAGGAAAAACCTAAAGCTTGTCATTACAAGTAACTGTTGTGTGTAGTGTACTCAATTCTAGGTCTTGAGCAAACGGCCTTAGCCTAGTCTGAGGACTGCATGACTATAATGAATTTACAAAGGCAGCTTCTAAATTTGGTAGATGTTTTACAACTACAAATTGGCCAACATGAGATTTGAAGTAAGTCTCCCTTCTTGAGGAGGAAACTGCCAAATAGCCTTTTGATTCAAGGACAAGTACAAGGTTGGTATCAGTGGAAAAACAGCCAGCAATTTGAAATGGAAGGAAAGACAACTTTGAAATAGTTGTCTGGGTAAGTGACTCTTCTTTTTCTCGAGCAAAGTCTGTGTAGCTGGTTATCCTATCTCATCACTCCACTAGAAGTGAATACTGCATGGGATTTTCTGGAGGAGACAGAGGTGAGTTATATCTTCCCTGTCCTGTGTGTGTTGCTCTCCCGTGGGGAAGAATAAACAGTTTCTTCTCTCTCTCTTTCCCCTCCAAGAAAACAACACTTTGACTAATGTGAGCAACAGAAGGTAATAGTAGGTTTCTGTACTTTGATTTGTTTTTCTAAACCTTAGTAATATGGCTGATTGAATTGGGTAGACTCAACTAGACTAATGGCATGAAGTTTTTTGAATGTGCAGCAGAGGGAGAGAGATATTCTGGCCCAAAGAATACATTGCTTGATAAATTTGGTTTCTAGTGGTCTTATGAATAGACTGCCTGCCATATCCTGCTTCCCTGCTGTGCGAAATTACAAGTTCAGATAAGTTAAATATTTTATCTGGTAAATACAATCAGTGGTAACTCCACAGAAATCCTCGCAAGTCAGAGGGACAAATGTTTGTTCATTGGCAAATGGTTTTGCATGGGAGTTTACAGTACTGTATGGCGCAGGATTACTCTTGAGGAGAAAAGACAACGCAGAAAGAATCGTATCCTGCTGAATACACCACCTAAGGAGTCTTTCTGCTGTGCCTTTTGCAATCGGATATGTCTATCTCGTATTGGGCTCATAAGTCACCAGCGTGCCTGTAACAAACGTGGACAGTGCCTTCCTAAATCTTCGTTCGCAAAGCTTAGCCATGATGATGATGGCTCAGGGAAGCTTTGCTGTACAGCACTGACCTTTACAGGCTGTAGAGGGGACCCTGGCTGCAGATGGGGGGCTTGCATTTCTGCAGATCCTACCTGACTCCTCAAACAAGGACATTTGATAATAACGTAAGGCTCTCTTTCTGCCTTTCATGTTGGGAGTTATTCATCTACATAGGGTAAAATATGGTTCTCTTCCCATGGCAGGGAGCTGGGAACTAAATAATCCAACCCAAACCAAAGTAAAATTCTTCTTTTTGGTTACAGTTTGAATCTTAGAATTACTGGTAGTTTGTTGACTGAAAACAGCTTGCATGGTTTTATAGAGATGTAGAGGAAAAATGGTTTTTACTTTTGTAGTTGGACCATTTAAGGGTTATAGCAGAACAGTGTAATGTCCTGTTTCCAGCAGAGAACTTCTGCCTTTTTGTGTGAATTATTGTTTTTGAACCCAGAACTCTTAGGCTTTAGTTTGGTACTGCTTGTGCCATGTTTTAAAAACTTGGCCTCTGCAGTTGGATTGCAATAATAGGCTGGTAAGGTTGAATTGGTTTCCTAGGAAAGCTAGAAGAAAATCTTACTATCACTGACTCAGAGGAAATGCAGGCATACCTTAATACCCGAGGTCAGAAAGTTACTTGATTTGTTATACTCCTTGTGCTGCTGGTGTTGGGAGATCACTCAGCGAACCAATTGCTTTTCATAAATTATTGGTCTGTCCAGTCTCATAGAGTTAAGGAATATGTTTTTTAAAACAACCTTCTGAATGTAAACACTCTCTAGTGTGATGCAATGGGGCTTAGTATGCCTGACCCAGGTTGTCTTCTGCAAGACTTCAGGTGTCATAAGTATGACTAAGAAACTCATTCTCATGGAGCCTCAGGTGAGCACTTGAAGCATGTGTTAACTTGATGTTGCATACTGGGTTTTCTGAGTAGTAGGTTTTTTCTGGGAGAGTAGAATGAATAAGTTGGTATGATCTACTCAAGCTGTTACGGCACAAGAAAGCTGCTGGCTTGTAGCAATATGCTTCTTTAGGGTGGTTTTCATCTCTACTGTATTTGGATTGATGTTACATTAACAGAGCAGTACCATGATGTAATTGCAAATCAGAGCTGTAGGGATGTAATTCTGATGGATAGCAGTTTAGGTTGCAAAATAAGTGTTTGTAAGCATCTTCTCTGGTTTTTGAAGGTGAGAAACCAGTAAGACTGTATAGTGACATTGTGTGTGTATGGGCATGGATTAAAAGTAACTTAAATCAATCACTGTCTGAAAGGTTTTAGTGGCAAGTATTGGTTTTCCTTAATGCACAGGGTTACCAAGTGCTGCTGGAGGACTGTAATTGCACAAAAGGCATTGAGCAGGTTCTTGTCATGTGATTCTGGTCCTGAACTTGAATGAACTCCAATGACCTCACTAGTGCGCACTCAGATTACTTGTTGGACATCACTAAGATGCAAGATTCCAGGTGATGTTCCACTTGATTGCAAGAGGATTGCAGTCAAATGTCTGAAGACAGGGCTGTGACTTTCCTTTTAGATAGGAACAGAGCATTGAGACATGACTATCAGATGCAGTGCTCTGTAAAGGTTGCAGCAGGAGTCTTAACTTCAGTGGCAGCTTATGAAGTAAATCATTGTGGCCCAACTGATGGGTCTGAATCCAGCTTCTAGAGTGTTTCACTGCAGGTCTGCCTTGTCCCAAATGCAGAAACAGATGCTGAACCTGCAGAGGCACCTGAACCTCACTACATGAATGCCCTCTGGTTGCTTAGAGCCAGACTGAACAGGAGTTGGATGGGGGGAATGAATGTTAAGGACCTGATGGTTCTTCTCTGAGCATGGGATGTGTTCATTACTGACAACTTTTTAGTTCCTCCCTTTTTACTCCTGCAGGAAAGGAATTTGTCAGTTACTGCTTTAAAAGGAGGGTTTCTAGCTCTGATGCTTGGCTCAGTGAACTTGGTAATTTTGGATGAGATACTTGGTGGGGTTTTGTGGGTGTTTGTTTTGTTTGTGGTTTTTTTTGGTTTTTTTTTAGTTGGAGAGGGGGCAGGGAATGAGGTATACGTGGAGGAGGAGGGCAGAGTAGGGGATCAGGCAGTTCAATAGTTCTTGGTTTATTCAGGAAAGTCTTCTGTGGCTGAGGAGAGACTGTCACATCATGCATGATACGAGAGGCTGCACCAGAGGAGGCATCTTGCTGTCCTATTTGTGTTATACAGGACTTAAACTGGAGTTTCTCCTTCACATCTCAAATACTGAAGCTCCTTTGCTGTATCTCAAGGGTGACTGTGGTTTGCTTGCTGGCTGCAGTTTGGCAAAGTCACAGGTGTTTGCAAGACCTCAGTCAAGTTACTGCCTTGACTGCAGGGCAGAGGCAGAAAATCCTTGGAGGACTTGCATGCAGTGTTTGGAGTTGCATGGCTTAATGTGTATTATTGCAACAGTCCATCACTTTCCCTGGCTGTGCTGTCATGTTTCCATCTGGGAGCTAATGGTTGTCTGGTCATCAAGACAAGAGTTGATCTAGTTGAGAACTAGCATCACAACTAACCGAGGAAAATCAGATGACTGCCTAGCCAGCATGGAGGGGGTTGTGGGAGCATTTATCTAGGACAAGTTGGACTGACTCAAATTTAAGCTGATTGTAAATGCACTCTGATATTAGGATTATGTATTCTATTCAGACAAAAGGATTTCTCTGGCTAATAGCAAAGCTATTTGTTGTACCCTTTTTGATATGTAATAAAGGAGCTAGAACATGATTCTGCACTTGCTCTTTCAAAGGTTGAGTGGAGAAAGGCTTAAGTAAAACAGATCTATGGGAGCTGTGCAGTGTAACCTGTAAGAGTTACAAGAAAAGAAAGAAAACAGTTGTAAGAAAACAACAAACTGCAATGGCAGTTTCTGCCAGGACAACACAAAGGTATATGGGTGACTGGCTCCCTGTTCCAGCACGTCATAGTAAAAACATTTTAGTGCCATATTGCTCACAATAAGAGGTAGGCAAATTGTCTTGTAGCTTTCTCCTGCCTGTAAGAGGCTGTAGAAATAACACAGCCTCTTCTACACCACGTGGTGGACCTGCCCTTATGGCAGGCAATTGCAGTGCTCTGGGCTGTTCATCTAAATATAAGAATAGAAAGGAAGAGAGGCCATTGGTCCTTGGGGTTGTTTTCTTTGCTATACAGAAGCTGACGGCTGCTCCTGTTCTCTTCCGTTGCACTCGAACGATGTCTGGCTATGGATAGACAATAGGCAGGCTGCTGCCCAGTGTAAATAGACCATTGTACGCCGAGAGTAGGAGCAGCAAAGAACGGCACAGTCGTGCCAACTTGGGTTGTTGCCTTGAGATACTGGCTCTGCTGTAAAGAATGAGTCTTGGGTGCTGCAGGGTGTGCGTGTGTGAGCAGAGAGAGCTGGCATTGTCTGAGCCTTACATATCAATTCAGTTACGGAGTTCTGTGAGTTCAGAGGGATGCCTTCTTGGGCTGGATTTTGGGAACTGTTTCTGTGGAGGTGGTCAGGAGAGGTAGCTATCTCTGAAGTAGTTTTGCCTTGTTATCAAAACCACTTTCCCATATCTGTCTAGTCATGTTTCTGAGAGACCAAGGTCTCCTGGTTGCATTGAGAAAAAAGTGCTTTTGAGCTCAGTTCTGCGGGGTTTGGGTTTGTTTTTGTTTTGTTGTTGTGGTGGGTTTTTTTCTACATGTAGCAACCTGAGTATCACAGACTGGTACTTTCATTTGGATCTTCTTCCTTTGGGTCTTCAGCTGTGTCTCAAACTGGGGCAGAGCTACTGAGTCCACCTTGTGGTCCAGATCCTGTCTGGTGAGAAGCAATTGCAGGACCTGAATTTGTGAAGAGAGCATTGCTTTTATGCTTGTCTTGTGTGAGCAAATTTAGCTGGGTCCTTCCTTGAGGACAAGGACTGAAATCCAGATCCACACTCCACTGTGATCTTTGTATCTCAGTCTAAAGGCTCTAAACCACTCTCCTTGGTCATGGTGAAAACCCTGGATGTCTGATGTGGTTGGAGTATGAGCCAAGTAAATACTGAGATGGCTGAAAGAAGGCTGGGAGGCACTGAAGTCTCCTTTCTTGATGGGCCATATTTAGATGCATATGTTAAGAATGTGAATTTATTCTCCCTGTTCCATCTAGCTTTGCCTTAAATACAGAAAACAAGAGCTGATGTGATTTAACAGGTAGTGTTAAAGCCAGGAATTGCTTAGTCTTGCAGAAAACTCTGCCTTCACCTTGTTTTTTGTGCTGATGAGGCATAAGGTATAATAAAATATAATCAATATAAACATAAGCTGTAAAATGTATTATTATGTACCAGATAACCTGTGGTATAACTGCTCAAGAAGGGTTTTTATCACAGCTCTACAGCTGCTCTACAAAGAGCTGGTCAAGGAAATGAAAAGCAGTGGTGTGCATCTCTTCTCTTCACCTAGGCTGAAATCTTAGCAGCTCCTTGACTACAGTGGAACTCTTGCATGAATGAAATGATGATGTTTACTTCAGTTCTTGTTAGCTGTAATGGCACCAGAGCCTTTTTAAGGAGTAATTAGAATTACATTGCATTCCTAAATCATAATGTGTGTGTGTGGGACACTTCATGAGTAATGCAGATAGGAAAGCAATTTTAAAAGTCCAGCATGCTTTGTGGAGCTTGAAGAAGAAAAAGCTACGCTTGCTTTTAGCCTTTACACACGTCAGAGCCCCCTTTTTTCTAGTTTCATGACATGGTGTCTATGATATATGCAAAACTTAACTTGTAAGTGGAGACTTCATTGTTGCTG
Organism: Chiroxiphia lanceolata; assembly: GCF_009829145.1. Lineage (NCBI taxonomy): Eukaryota > Metazoa > Chordata > Aves > Passeriformes > Pipridae > Chiroxiphia > Chiroxiphia lanceolata. Next base: position 33,896,085 of record NC_045640.1, read on the forward strand.
TGATTTTTTTTTTTTGGTCTTACTGTTCGTCTGCATATATTAAAACTTAAGAAGTAGTTTTCATGGTGCAATGCTAATGAACATTATTTGATGCATAAAACGCAACAGTATGATATTCTAACTATTAAGCCAGTAACTGATTTTTTTTTTTTAATAAAATTTAATACGAAGGGAAGATGAAGAACTTGTTAATATATTCAGGTTTTTTTCTACCTTCCATCACTACAACCTGGTGTGTTGTGGATTTTGACTACAGTCTGCTGTGTATCACAGTGCAAATAACCAAAAGGCATTTCTGTAGTGGCCCTGCACTGTGTATCTAGGTGATGCAGTCCTGTGCTGTACAGCTATGCCAGGAAAGAAAAGGGAGGGCGGGGGAGAGGGCATTGTCTGCAGGCTGGGGAACACTCCATGGGTCCAGGACTGTTCCAGGTGGAACTTGACTCCATCCTGACACTACCCCCATCCATGACCTTACTTCAGCCTGTCCTGTTAACATTGTGAAACCATGGGCCCTTTGAACTAATTTTATGCTTTTCTGCTGTCTCTAGCAAATCCTTGTCCAAATACTGGTTAGACTTTATATGAACTAGACTGCTATTCTGTTGCCTGGTTGAAAAACTGCAGCAGTAAAGATTTCAATGTTGGACTGTAAACTAGAGGTTTTCCTGTAGAATTATGAAATCTTAACCTGATACGGTTAGTTTTAAAACTAATAAACATATAATTCTATTTGGATTTCAGAGCCTCCTATGCTGCCATCCTGAACCAGTGCATTGATACACAGTATGTTGTAGCTGTTTAAACACATCTTCTGACATTCTTAAGAGCCTTCGTTTAATTTTATCGTCCGTAGGAAATTGCTAGGACCTAAATTGCCGGAGTAAATACATCTCTGCTCTTCAAGCAAACAGGGCAGCGCTGCTCGCTGACAGTGGCCATTGCCGGCCGGCCGTGGGAGTGGGGGCCCAGCTCCCCGGTGCCAGCCGCGCTGCCGCCCGCGCCAGTGCCCTCCGGCCGGCGGTGGGGTGACCGCCTGCGGCTCCCATTGGCCCCGGGCGGGCCTCCTGCTTACCTCTCACCTAGTGGGCACGGACTGGTGGGTTTGGCATGTGACAAACGTCCCGGGAGACCTTGGCTGTAGAGGAGAGCACCAGCTGAGCTGACTGCAGTCCGTTTTTTTTCCCTGCAGCTGGTTCTTGCTGTGGAATATCCGTGTCAGTGAGTGCTGGCGGGGAGCAGCCTCTTGCAGCTCTTCCTTCTGTGTGAACGTGACAAATTAAATGTGCTTCCTGTGCTTGATTGTACTGCCGTGTGCTGCTGCCTTGGGCCTCATTTGACGCTGCTTTAGTCTGCCTCATGACCAGAGATAAATTGCTGGCATGGTGCTGGGAGAAATAGGAAACTTGCTAGTAGCATAGGGGAGCTATGGGAGGATATTGGCTTTGAAGGCAGCTTGCTGTGCTGACCTTTCTGTGTGTGACTGAAGGGAGAGTAGGAAAGAGTTTATTTTACCGGACTTAAATGAGGAAAAATCCTGCTCCTGCTACGCTACTATAGGATTAGGATGCTCTCTGTTATATGCAGGCAAGATAACCTATGTCCCTGCCCGTCCTCTCCCAGACTTCCCTGTTTGACACTTAACTGTTTAAATAATCTTACAGTACAGCTACTCTACAAATAACTATTTTACATTTGTGAAATGCTCTCCTTTACCAAAACTTTTGGGATTTGTTTAATTTTAATGCAGTCTCTGTTAAAAGCAATATTAAAACCGTGAAGAAATTCCCTCCTTTCATCCCCACCTGTTTTTCTAGAGCATGAACCAATAATTGCTTGCTTACTTAGTTGCAGCACAGAAGTCTAAAGATACTGCCTGTCTACTAGCAGATCTAGTTATTTTGGTAGCGGGGAGCCAGTAGGAAAAAGCATTTATTGTGCTCATACAGCAACAGGGAATCAGACGGGGATTTCAGATTTTTTTTTTTTTCTTTTTGTGCAACTTTCTTTTATACCAACAGATTCCAGCATTGGAACAACTGCACTGAACTGCAATGCAAGCACATGAGTTGTTTAGATACCTACGAATGCCAGAACTTGGGGATGTCAGACAGTATGTGCGCACCCTTCCGACAAATACGCTGATGGGCTTCGGTGCTTTTGCTGCTCTCACGACCTACTGGTATGCAACAAGACCAAAAGCACTAAAACCACCATGTGATTTAGCAATGCAGTCTGTGGAAGTAGAGGTAAGTGTCGCTTGATGGATGCTGTAGTTCACTGAAATTTGAAGCTTAGATGCAGCATTGAAAGAGACCAAACAGTTGATTTACATAAGTGTTTCTAAACTTATAGTGTGTGGGCGATACATTTCTGAAATATGGCTTGAACTCATTATTTTGGCTTTCTGAATTTGAAAGCAGCTTGAGGGTTGAGGTCATAGTGGCAATAACTAGCATGGGAGAAAAAGACTGTGCTGAGACAATTAAGTTTCTGATCTGACTGGTAGCAGGTAACTTGTTCATGTTAGAAGTAGCACAGTGTAATTTTCAATTCCTCGCCATGTGTTTAGGTGATGACCTATTAAATTAGGTCTGGGGGTCAGAGTATGTATGCTGGTATATACTGATTAGGCTAATACTTTACTGTTATTTTTAGTGTATAATAGCTGACATATGAGACTTTATATTGGGTTACAAGCATGAAGAGAGTACTAATTGTCCTCAGATGATCTGTGGAAAGAAATATTAGTCTGCCAAGAGATCTCAGCCATAGGGTAAATTGAAACTAAACCAACCACCCGCTAAACTCTGCATATGCCAGCTTAGCTTTTGTCTTATGCTTTTTAGAGGTAGACAGTTACTGTTAGGTGGTAGCATTTAAAAGTGAAGTTAAACACACAAACAGTCTGACTGGGAGAAACTGTTGCTTTATAAGCAAATATAGACAACTGATTACAAGGCTGAGGTTTCTTGAGCAGTGGTTATATTGATTCCCCTTGTTCACTACAGAATCAAGACTACTTTTTCTTTCAGGAGTACTTCTGTGTTTATTCAGGGTAGACAAGGTGTCTTCTCGTTTTGAAGGAAGGAGACAGCTTTGAAAGGTTGTGATCTTCAAGGGAGATACTTATAAAATGTAGGATTGAAAAGCTGACAGCTTTTTGAAGTAGTCTTTATTGTCAGAAACTATAGATTTTTTTTTTTAGATATATATATATACTTTCAACTGTAGTTTCTCTTTACAGCACATTCTTCTGCATGAATACACAGCCTCTAGTTGTCCTATATCAAGTGCAATTAACATGACTCTTGTGCTTAATAGTAGATGTGACTAAAACCTGAGGTAAACAAATGTGGTGGAACAGTTTGAAATTTACAGTAGGTCAACTTCATGAACTTCAGCAAAGCAAACTCCTGTCATAGCCTCAAATTGGGCACTGTTTTTGATGTTTCATGATACTGACATGGAGGAATGACACATTACTTGGCCCTTCCATTCAGAAGTTTAGTAAGTACCATTATTCCCTAATCTTCTCAGTAAGCATACAGTAAGCTTACTGACACAACAGTCATGCTACTATAGCAAGTAATGGTCTGCCTCTAGAAGTACACAAAGTACAAAAATATGCTCTGGCAATGTGATAACTGCCAAAATTCCTCTTTTCAAGCAACATATGTAGAGTAAGGATCTAAATATTAGATCTTCCTTCTCTTGGTGACCTTTTCCAATCCTGACACCAGCAACTTAGACAGTGGGCTGAATTGTCTTGTAAAGGAGCATGTCTTTGTTGCTGGAATAAACTAGCAGTGAAAAGTTTCCACTGTGCAGGGCCTCACTAGTCAATATAGACCTCAGCAGTTTTTGGGGGGGCACTGCGTTTTAAGGTGGTAAAACAGTGGCTCTTAACTGTCCATAAACCCAGTGACAAATGCATATTTGTTTGAGACTCTTTACAGCAGTCTCAGTTCACTGCCTTTATCTCTTCAAGCTAAATTACTTGTCACTGCTGGATTCTGAGATTGAAATCACTGTTTGGTGCTATGAAACTTCACTAAGCTACTTAATGCATCATTGATCCATATTATACTAATTATCATTGGCTCTCTGATCAGAGCAAGATAGGTATAACAGCATTATTTTTCATTGCCTCTTTAGAAAATACATTTTAATAAGAAGACGGAAGAGTAATAAAACTTAAATGGAAAACAGCTGATGTGTTAGCAGGTGATAAGAGTTCAAACTTGGAGAACGTGTTGAAATGAGCAAGATCAATCCAGTTTTGTTCACTTTAAGGGCTGCATCTGAAGTATTAATGATTTGTAAACGGTACCAAACTGATCAAATGAGAACCTATGTTTCGAAGCAAATTTCAAGTGTATGTTGGAATTGGTAACAAGACTGTAATACAGTGCTTGGGATTCAGTTTCTCACTACATTTTTCTTGGAGTTTAATTTCACATACTTCATTTTCTTATGTATATTTTAAGATGTCACTTCCACAGGGAAAAAAATAATCAAATACTGCTCTCAAATTGTCTTCACATCTTTTTTTTTCCTGCCTAAGCAGTACAGTGTTAAAAGGACTGAGGACTAAACAATGTGCTCCAAAAAAGACATAACAGAAGGCAATGCCTCTTCTCTACCATTTTAATATCTAATCTACCTGTTCACTAATAATAACAATTTTGAACTAGAAGAAAACTTCTACGTAATTCTTACTTGTGATTTATTTCCTTGGCCTCTAACAAGGTTAAGTGAAGTCATTAACTGGAGAAGGGTTTCTACATGTTCTGATACAAATCTTCATATAGGAGGAAAAAGATCCTATTTACTGCTGTTCCAGGCTCTGGAAAGCTTTGATTTGGTAGGCCTGCACCCAGTGACCCATTTGATCCATCATTGGGTAAGCATAGAGGTTGCACACTTAGTTGAATGTGGTTACAAAGAGGTGGCAGGGACACCTTCCACTAGACTCGATTGCTCAGAGCCCCGTTCAGCCTGGCCTTGAACACTTCCAGAGATGGAGCATCCACATCTGGATCTGTCTGCTTGTAGATTGCTTGCTCTTTCCACTGGTGACGGACAGCGGAATGTCTTTGGCTATTGACTTTGAGTGCAAGTGTATGGCTGTCAAATATATTAAACCTTGTTTAAACTTGTATTTGTCCCAAGTTATGCTAAAGCATGTAGTAGAATAGAAATAAATATTAGAATGTCAGTATTTTCTAGTAGAGTAAGAGTTTGGATTTGTGAGTGGCTTTTTTGTTCCCTTAAGACATTCAAATATGGAGAGAGATATTCAACTCATGAAAGCTTTTAAGCCTTGTTACATTCTTCTGATACATTACCAGAATTCTAGCATGCCTTGTCTTTCAAGAATCACTTGATTAGATGTGTGCTAGTCTTCCTGTGAATTGATCAGTGGTGCATGCTCACCTAGGGATTAGCATGCCTAAAGTTACATGGTTATTTTGAAAACTCTGGTTTATACTACTTGCTGCTCAGAATATGCATGTTGATGATCTAAGCACCACTTGCTAGTATACCTTCCCTCTCAGGTAAAGGGAAATTCAGTTTCTTTCCTTTGAGGCGTGGTGGAGCCCACAGTGTGTTTTGACGTTACTGCGAATCCTAAAGAGTGTGTCATCCTGTGTCAACGAGAAGCAAACTTGTGGCTTGAACAAAAGCAGCTAATTTTATATGACCTGAGTAGGAGTTGATAGAGTAATATATACTTCTGTTCTAGACTAAATCTGTTTCCTTCAGCTGCTGCTATTCTGAACCAATGCCAAGGTTTTACTTAATGTCTAGCACTTGATGTCTAACGGGTTAATTTCCTGCAACAATCTGAGCTGCTGTGAGGGCTGCTCTACACAAGTTAACTAGAAACTCTCCTTGCATTAATCAGATTTTATTGCCTGGTTCCTTAAGAACACTTAGTTAAAACTGGCAACCCTTTTGGACCGATCTGTTAGATCCCACTCAGATAACTCGTGTGAAGTCAGCCGTGTATTCCGGTCCTGAGGTTCAAATGTTTGGTGGTTGTAACTACCAGTGATCCTTAGACAAGATTGCTGCAAACAGAACTTGATATTGCACAAATATTCTGGATAAGGACCATTTGGACAAGCTCTTAAAATAGTAGCTCTTGCTACTCTCAAGCAAAGTGTAGATCAATTCTGTTTTCTAGTAGATAAGTTAATTTAAACCTTGCCTTACATTCCTAGTTTGACCTTCAGCATATCTGGGAGTATTTTACTGCATTAATAACATTGAACTCCTTATGGTCTTCACACAAGGAACTGTGTATTTTTCAGCAAAATTCTAGCGCTGTTGAAAATCCAGTTAATTCTACTTTGCTATGGGAAAAAGAACAAAGTAAGCAAAACTTTAAAGGTTATATTTCCCTTTACTGGAAACTCCTAAGAACTGGTGGGATCTCTTCAATAGTAGTCTGTTATAGTTTCTCTTTTTTCAGGACAGTGCTATCAGTCCTATGTCTAAGCAGTGTGCTGTCTGATAACTCTCATCCTCAAATTGATTAGTGACCCAGGCCCTGCAAAAACTGCTTCTGTGGTACTGCATAATAGGGCTTGTAAACAAAACAGTACTAGCTCACATGAAGAGAAAGAAATACTTCTTGACTGTTGCTAAGGAATGGCTTAGGATACTGTATTTCACCTGATGCAGAAATTACAGCACCTCAAACATGGTACATGTGATATACTGCACTTGTTGATGTTACCTGTGGCCGTGGCAACAAACTACTTAGTGATCTTCCTCAATTTAGCTCCAGAGGTGGCAAAACTGGGAAAATCTAGAAGCTGACCTTGGTCTGAGAAATCAGTGCAAAAGTCTTCCTTTTCTTTCCGGGCTGAGACATGTATTAGTGATCTGTTCATTTCCTCTAGAGTAGATGTTGGTCTGAGAGCAAGTGTACCCTTGAATTTCTAATGGTACAAGTTTTTAGAGGTGAGCTGCTCATTAACTTGTTCTGGGTCATGTTCACATGTACGTTTCGGCTCACTGTCAAAGGAGTGGCTAGCACTGCATTATGCATAGTGTTTTGCTAGAACAAGTTAGACTTGTTTTAGTGTAAAAATATTTTTTTTCCTCTCTCTGTGCCTTTAATGTGCTAGCTCATTTCTGTGAACATGGGCAATATATCTTCTGCAGATAAAACTATGTTTATGTAGCTTATACATACAGATGATGTCTGGCCTTCCAGGATACTTCAAAAACAGGAAAAGAAACCAATGGCTGTGAAGAACCTATGACTGCATATGAGCAGGTTTTTGATGTTGTGGATGATAGATAATCCAGACACAGATTTAGTTAACCCAGGACTAGACTTTATGAAAGAGCCAGATATTGACTACAACCACTGATAGAGAGAAAAATCTTATGAAGTGTTTACTCAAGACCCTCTGTTTAACCAGCTGGGCTCTTTTGATAAGAACTTGCTTGTAGGTGTCTGTCATCATAACAGGGTTAATAACTGTGGCCCAATAGTAATTGCATAGCTGCAATTTGTGAAACTTGATTGCTGTAGATTGCTATAAAATGAGATTATTTAATCAGTCACTCTAAAAAAGTGTTAAAACTGAACTGTTAAATTCTTGTATTGACTTCCAATTATAGCCTATGTGAATGTTCACCTGCTGAAAAATTATGTTAATTCTCAAGGTATTATATTGTCTTGACTGCATTTAAATAGATCAGGAGGAAACCCTTTTTGTAAGATGGAACTTAAATTGGATTAAAGGGCTCTATTTTTATCTGGAACAGAATATTTTACTTATGAGAACACTTGTTTAGGGTGTTGGTGACCACCCTTAAAATCATTTAGATTTTGAAACCACAGATTCAAATGTGATTATGTTCTGTAATCTTGATTAGAAAAGGAGATGAGGATTGCAGCATTAATGTTCTGTGTAGAGAACTCTGAGGCTGGAGTGATTTTTTTAGAAAGCTTGATGAAATTAATTATGCTATATACTACACTAATAGAGTAAAACATTTCTTAAGAAAAACTGTCTGACAAAATGCCCTTTGACAGTCTTTAGTATTCTCCTATGTTCTGTCCTATCATAGATAGCTGAGGCATAAGATTTTGCCTGACAGGTTTTTGGTAACACAGGGAGCAGTCTGACTCTTGAAACAATGTCCTGGGAAACCTTGCATATCTCTCAAGTTCTCTCAAGAAGAATATGCCAAGGCTCATAACAAAACTTAATGGATGAAGTATTTTTATTCCCTGAAGAAATTCCTGTTCATTTATAGCCAACAAGTGTGTCTAACCTTTCTAATTGACTTTCCTAGGGCGGTGAACATGCTCGAAGGTCCGCTCTTCTTAACAGTGATGAACTGCTGGTTTACTACTATGATGATGTGAGAACAGCTTATGATATTTTCCAGAGGGGTTTGCAAGTATCAAGTAAGTTTAAAATTAAAGATAATATTTTCAGTATGTCAGGAACTAGGTGTTTGAACTCTTTTGAAATGCAGTTGGGGATAGAGGATCTCTGCCTAGCAATATGAAAAAATGTTTTGGATGTGAGGGTTTTTTGAAGGCAAATTTAACTGACCTCTTGTGAAGAAGAGTTGTGTGAATAAAGTCTGTGCTGTGTTCTTAGCCTAAATGAACATCTGTGTCTCTGTCCTTTCCCAGCATCCCTCCCTACACCCCTGAAAAAACCCCGCATTTGTTATCTGAAGGTGTCTGCAGAGAATGTAGAGGCTTAACACAGAGAGCAGTGTCAGGACAGAGGAGTCGGGGTTAAATTTTCAGTAACTTTTGATTACCTTTTTTTTTTTTTTTTTTTAGGTAATGGTCCATGTCTAGGTTTTAGAAAACCAAACCAACCATATGAGTGGATCTCCTATAAAGAGGTAAGTGGTCTCTAACTTGATCTCAGCAAGCAAAAGCAGGTCTAACACTGTTGATACAACATCCAGTAATGTGATATAACAAATATGAATTATTTATAAATGTTTTAAAGTAGTAGCAGAATATTGCAGAAAGGTTCTAGTTCCTATAACAGTGGCTTAGAGGAACAGCTTCAAGTATGTGCAAGGGAGAGAAAAGAGCATCTCCTGCACTTGGTTGAGTACAGTTTTATTTCAGAATTTTTTGGATTATCTTGGCAGTCTTAAGCATCTCGATGCTGAATTGTTTAGATATTGGACACTGCCTCTGGAAGGCTGCAGCTTTGAAGCAGTGTTCAGAAGCTCAGACTGCTACCACTTTAGGTGCTTGCTTTCAAGAGGCTCACTTTGCATTAGAAGTCCTATCTCCAGGTGTTGCTTGGGCTTCTTGACAACTTGTCTCCATAGTGCTGAATGATGGTTATATAGAGTGTTAACAGACACACTTCTAACTAGCAGCATTCTGCTTCATGATCCCTGAAAATATCTGTATGTAAGTCTCCTTTAACAGCTGTGTGTTTTTAGGTTGTTTCACTTTAATCAGTTTGTCTTCAAATTTGTGTAAACCTAGCCTATTGCATACTGTTAAGGTCATTAAACACCTGTATGTAGCAGACCTCACTTTTTGCCAAGGTGACTTTGGTGGGAACTTAGGTACAACCTCTCTTCTATTAAAGCTTTTCTGTTTGAGTCATGTGACTTAGCATATGACTTGAATCCATGTTATGTGGAAAGAATTTAGAAAATTGCCTTCCCAAGCTTTGTTTATAGAACTAACTGGGTTTTGCCTCCTTGTTCTCCTGCTTTTTGAAGGGAGAAGTGCTATCCCCAGAGACACTGAATGAAGCAGAAGGATGGCATATGTAGTGCTTGTGTTTGAGCAGAAATAAAATATTGAATCATTCCAGGGTCACTTCTTGCGTTTAACACGGACACAACAAAACACCCTTTTCTGTGTATGTGGCTTAACTTTTTAACACTTTTAAGTCTTGACTGGATTAAGTGTCTCTTCTGCTGCATATTGAGTGCAAGTGTAGTAACTATAATCAGTGCAGTGTTTAGGTTGTCAGAGTCACAGAGGACATTCAAAATAGCCTAGAAAACTTCTGTCTCATTCATACCAATTTTTGGTGGTTTTTTGCAAGCCATAGTAAAATAATGTTGAGAGGATTTTGCAATTATAAGCTTGCTCTTATTTTTTTTGTCTTTTTTCTTTTTTTTTCTTTTTTTTTACCCCTCCAGGTTTCAGACAGAGCTGAATGTGTGGGCTCTGCGTTACTCCACCGAGGCTTCAAACCATCTCACATTCAGTATATAGGAATCTTTTCACAAAACAGACCTGAGGTAATTTAATTGACAGTGTTTACATTTGTGGTCTAGCTGTTATTGAAATGGCTCACTCATGTATCTCTTGGCAGTGTACTGAACTTCCCTACTGAGAGCCCCTTTGGTGTTGGAAAAAGGCTAAAGGCTGTCATTGTAGGCCTACAAGCCATAGGCATGGCATCTTCAGCTAATAACCAAAACTCGTAATTGGCACAGCTGTTAGTGTCTTATATTTTTGTGGGGTTTTTGCTCCCAGGGCTAAATGCAGAAGGCTGGAGAGCAGGAACAGAAACAGGGAATCCAGAAGAACTTAATTATCTTCTGTTTCCTGGTTATAGAGGAGGCTTGTTTAATAGGAAGCAAATGTAGTACTTAATGAATGTAAACACTACTTGCTTTCTCTTAAAAAGTGACATTAGAGTACAAGATAATTGAAAGTGGTTGGAAGTCACAAGGAGGTGTTTAAACCCTTCAAAACACAGAGAAACACTTAGTGATTAAATATTCGGACAAATAGAACATGGCTAAAGGTGATAATTCTGTCTCTGCCAGAGGCTCTGGGCATAAAGATTCTGGGAGGAACAACTGCTGATGAAGGCAAAAACTGAAAATTAATTTAGTAAAAAGGGGTAGAAAGACTGAAAGTGACATAATTAAAGAAGAAACCTTGAAACAACTACAGGGATAGTCAGATTGATTAGCTAGCGTCTATCCATTTTAACCTAGAAGTGGTTCTGGATTGCTGTTTCTAAAAAATATTCTGAAATATTTAGTAAGTATGTATTCTCTAGACCTGTTTATTAAATCTGTTTAATAGGAGTGAATTTCTCTAACCTATGTTTATGTGCTTAACAGCTTGAGTTAGTACTTGCTGTGTTAAGCTAGTTCAATCTAAACCTGTATTAAGACAGGAGACTGGTTCTTCTGTTTTTTCAAAAGGATGCTGTCCCTCTTCATTAAACACTGCCAGCTGGATGCCATTATCAAGGGCCATCTAGAATGCTGACAGGGTTAGAAGCTCTGTCAGTGTCTTGGTCTCTTGCTGTCACTGAAATGCAAGCTGTGTGACAAGTGACTTTGGCTTCCTTCTTCCTCTCCCAGCCACAAGAAACCCCCTAAGTCTAGTCTATTACAGATGAAAAAAAAATAATTTTCCCAGACTCCTAAGCGTTCAGTAGTTTGCCACTCAGATTTTCTTGCTGGAATTCTGATTCTAACAGCTACCATTTTATTTCTGTGATCAAAAAGGCTGGAATATACACAACTAGGAAGCTGTTAAATTACATGGTGTTAGAGGCTCTACAGTTCAGTCTCCTGTGCATATAACATGATTAACTGGAAGTGAAAAAGGGAGACAGATGGTTTTGTTGTGCCCATTTGAACTGTTTCTCTATAGATCTTTGGGTGTAAAGTCTTTGACTGCTGGGTAACTGGATTTTCTGAAGGAGAGCACAGAAATGTGGTTTGCTCTTGGACCACAAATGTGCTTGAGTTGCATTGCTTTGAGTTGGGTAAGGAATGAGCTGAAAAGACTTGTTTAAACCAGCAATTTTAAATCTGGGATTTTCCCTTCTGAAAAATACTGGATGGGTGTTGTGACATCCTGAACATAATCACTAATCCAGACAGGAGATTATGTGAAGGTTTTTTTCTGTGAAATGATTCACATTTGTCAGTTCAGGGAACAACTGTTGGGGAAACCCCTGATAGGGAAAATTCCAGCATCTTAATTGCTTAAATATTCATTGAAAAAGAAAATAAATATAAATACAATAAAAATATTACTTTCTCTATGAGTTATTAAGAAGGTCATCTCTTCTGGAAGTAAGTTTTGTTTTGGATTGAGAAAACACAGTAATTCTTTGCCATAGCTCCTTATTATTTGGGATTTTTCTTTCCTCCTTTCGCAGATAAAAACCGAGTAGGTCTTCAAAGTAAATAAATGATACAAATTGACACTTATTTTATAGAAAGACTTGTCCAAATAAGCTCTGTCCTTTTAGCTTCCTTGTTAGAATTTAAATATGGGAGTCTGATACAATAAGCAAAACAGTGACTTGCATTTCTTCGTTTTGTGTAGTGGGTCATCATTGAACAGGGATGCTATGCGTTCTCCATGGTGGTGGTACCACTCTATGATACACTGGGAGCTGAAGCAATCACATACATTGTGAACAAAGGTAGGACATTTTCAGTAATTCAGCAAGTCAATATATGATGACAGAGCTGACTGAGGGCAGAATTATAGCCTTCTGCAGAAAAGTCTTCTATTATGACGTACTGAATTATGTATGAATCTAGTCTAAACTCGTCACATTGATAATGTAGTTCTCTTCCATCAGCTGACTTGTCATTGGTTTTCTGTGACAAACCTGACAAGGCCAAACTTCTGCTAACCAGTGTGGAAAAGGGAGAAACTCCAATACTCAACACCATTGTTATCATGGAGTCTTTTGGTGCGGATCTTGTGGAACGTGGCAAAAAGTGTGGCGTGGAAATCTTCAGTATGAGAGAAATAGAGGTAAGCATGCTTAACCTCATTTACTGCTTTCATCCCATTGTAATGGATTAGTTTCAAGATACTTAGCTGTCTCTTGGATTGAGATTTACACAAAAATATAAAAAATAATAAAAAGAAAACAACTTGGTAATAGTACTTCCTGGTGCTTGAAGTATAAAAGTGGATCTGCCAAGATGACAGAATGAAAGCTGATTAACGTAGTCCAGACTCAACATTAGATCTGAGTGTTAAGGCTTGCCCATGTGAAGCACAACATGATAATTATATACCATGACTAATACTTCAGAAATAGTTACTTTAAAAAGAGCTTGTGTAGGTTTTAGTCTTGCGAAAAATGGCATTTTCCCCTGTACACTGAATCTACAAGATATTTCCTGGGGGAGAAGGAAAATGTCAGTAAACTTTTTACAGAATGAGGTTATGATGCAGGGGAATGAGATTTCCATGTTCTGGAAGTAGAAACCATTTTGCTTAACCACCTAATGTCCAAGTCTTACTTTTGCTTGTAGTTATTTTGACTGCATAGGTCTTATGCAAATGTATTTCATAACTTCACTTGTTATTTGGAGAACGCTCTCTCAGGATCAAATTGCATAAATTACATCTTTACTGTGAGATTATGAAACTGAATTTAGTCTGGTTTCAGCTGGAGTTCTGGTAAAGGCTTGGCTCACCAGGCCTTGAATATCTCCAGGTAAGTGTGCTTGTCCTGTGCAGGTTTCAGTAACTCCTGTGAAATGCCTCATTTTGCTGAACTTGTTTTGGTAGCAGTTAAGACAGCTACGTTAACAGGGCCACCTTCTGGTAAAGATACAAAAACGTCTGCTTGATAAAAGCTGATTGACTGTATTGTAGCTAAGTAGCCTCAGCAAGGCAGCCAGGTGAAACGGGGCTAGAAACATCATGCAGAGTAAGTGACATAGACCTCACTGGCCAAAGGTTTGAGTTAGACTTGGAAAAGGATTGGCCCGACTGTAAGTTGTTACAGTAAAATCAGCATCTTTCTGTGAGTTTAGCTGCAGGTTTTGACAGAGGAAGATGCTTTCCACTGGATCTTTCAGCTACATAAAACCAAAACTGGGAGTGAATGTTGTTTTCACATTAGAAGTTTATATGCTTAATTAGTGACTTTCAGTAGTGCTTTGTAGCTCTTACTGCATTAATGTAAAACATCATGTTGTAAGTAACAGGTGCTACAAGAGCCTTTTGTTTAAATATTTGAAGATAAGTTAGAGGCAAACTTTAATATTTCTAACAGTGCTTCACTGAACAGGAATAAGTTTTTATCCCTTTTTTTTTTTTTTAAGGGATAGAGACTTGTTTTCTCCAGGAAAGTAACTATGAACTGTTTAGGAGCTTAGGTTGCAATAGAATTACTATTTCTAGCTTGAAGTACTTATTTTCTGGATTTCTGTCTTGAGCTTATTGCTCAGCTGTGTTTGGGTTATGTGACCACTTCCTCTATGTATCCCCCATATACCATCAGCTTGGTTTTTGGTGCCCAGTATCTGTATGTATTCTGTGGCTACTTATTGCTGAGTAGCTAGGAATAAATGTTTTTTTAATAGGGAAAGATGGTGGAGTTCTGTTCTAGGAGACCAAAAGAAGTGTCTGGAAATCTTAGCAACATATTCAGTTAAATACCAGATCTTACTCAAAGCAGGTTGTAGGGAGGTACTGAGCTTACCCTGGTACTTGAAACGCAGATGATGTTTTGAGCAGACCACTGTGTTGCCATAATGGCAAGTCTTTGCATAATGCACCCTTTCAAAAAGGCAAGCCTGCAGGTATGGGAATGTTAACTGTTTCCAGACATTCCTTGTCTTAAACCTCTTGGGCTGATCTGAGAGGTACATCATACTAAAGGAATTCTAGGGCTAGTAAAGGAATGCATGGAACTGTTGTATACTTGGAATGTAAAGGCAATAGTGAAGTTGATGTCTGTCCTCAAAGGGTGCTTTCAAAGCTACACTTAACAAAAGGTCCACTTTAACTTGCATAAGTCCTTAAGCTACTATTGTCTTAAACAGGCATAACAGTAATGTCTCGATTTGAAACATTAAAGCTCATAGATACTGAAGGTCAGCTTGCAAATATTTCTTCTTAATTATTGTATCCTTTGATAAAAGGATCGTTTTGGTGTCCTTTCTCTTCTACCTAAAGACCCCTGACATTAATGCTCAGGCCTAAGTAAATAAGGAGGGAGATGGAAGAGGTTCTGCATGAGAGATTCCTGTACCTCCACTCCTGTATAAAAGGAGTACAAACCACCAATGACCCCTTCCATGAGGAAAGTGTCTTCCTTCTCACAAGCAGTGATAGTGTGAGGTGCTTACTGAGATGGATATTGCTTCATCTATTCAACACTTGTCAGTGGCACATCTTCTGCATGAAGTATAGGATTGATTTGTCTATCTTGTCATAACACTGCTAAACCTTGAGCATCCCCTTGAGCATGACCTCTGGTATACTAGCTGGAAAAAACCTTTGTGAGTTTTAGATAAGTTATCCCTTTTGTATTTGTAGAACATAGTAGTTATTACATAAGTTTTTAAAATGTCTTTTAAAGTCTTTGTTACTCTTATAGTGATCATAAGATGGTTTGGGTTGGAAGGAACCTTAAAAATCATATAGTTGCAACCCTCTGGTCACAGGCAGGGATGCCACCAATTAGGATCAGGTTGCTAAACAAGTTAAAATGCTGTAACAGACAGTCTAAATAGTGAAGCATTATGGTGTTTGTGATGTTTAATATATTTAAAGCAAGAAAGTTACATATATATGTCTAAACTCTCCCCATTTTCTCTCCTTTCTGTAGGAGCTGGGAAGAGCACACAGGCAAAAACCTATGGTAAGTATGAAATTAGTTCAAGTGACAATCTGAAGCTGATGAGCATTCTTTAGACCAAACTAGCAAATCTCCCTATCTCCCATAGCTCAAAAGTAACACTAGTATCTTGATATTTTGTCCAGAAAAATATTTTTCCTTGTTATCTTAACCATACTAATGCTTTCTTAACTCTCATAGCCTCCAAAACCAGAAGATCTAGCAGTCATCTGTTTCACCAGTGGAACGACAGGTACACCTCATTACATTCTGCAGAATTTATTGTCCTGTATGTGCAAAATTAATTCAGAAGCCCTCCTACTTTTTTTTTTCCAAGACTTTCCCCTACTGCTGCATCTTTTTGGCAAGTAGTAGCTGGGGAAGTGTTATGATAAGGCTCCTGCTGATATCTTTCTTTCATCCCCCCCCCATCAATATGGGATTGCAGTATTGGGGGTGGAGGTGTTACATTTTTTGGTCTTGGAAATAAGTTAAGTACTGAACCTGTATTTGCATGGTAATAAGGGCTATGCATCAGACTTCAGACAATATATCAATTCTTCCATAGTCTTTTTTGTACTGTATTAGCAAAATTGTTCCATACCTCTAGGCAGCCTTGCTGTAAGACCAAAAGAGAGACTCTCAAGATGTTGCTTGCTTGACATTTGTGAGTTAATACCCAACACTGGCACAGAGCAAAAGGAAGGAGTACAATGACAAGCTACGCTTTTAAATTTCCATGAGAACAGAAATTAGCCTGGGTTTGATTGCAGCGTCTTCACAGAACAGTTGAATTTTGAATGAGAAGCTTATCCAAGAAACACAACAATTTCTTAAGGATTTACTCTCCTTAAAAAACTTTCAGGACAAACTTACTACTTAACTGTTGCCAGCTGTCATTGAAAGTGTTAGTAAGTTTTCAGCCTTTGTTTAGTTGATACATAAGAAATGTATTAATATCTAGGAATGCTATCAGATTAGTTTTACCACTGCTTAACTTAAAGGATCTAAATTTCACTGTTGAATCCTCACATCCTTCTTCCTTAGGAAACCCTAAAGGAGCTATGATCACTCATCAAAACATAGTCAGCAATACTTCAGCTTTTGTGAAAACTACAGAGGTAAACTGCAAAGATTAATGTTGTAGACTTGCATGAGGGGAAATAATCTCATGAGTAAAACAAACGTTAAAATCTCATTAACTTAGGTTTTAAGGTTTTAGTAAGAGACAAGTGAAAATGTAACTTGACAGCTCTCTGTCCCCGCTAGTGAGAAGTCAATGTTTACTGGTTTCTTCTGTCACTGTCAAGAAACTGACAGGTTTACAAATTGTTCTGATCTAAGCAAAATGTCAGAGATCCTGATGTTGGATGGACATTACATTGTGCCGTGGGCATATAATGTTTCTCATTAGTGCAAGCTCTGTTAGAAGGTGTGTGTAGAACCTAACCTTTTCCCCCTGAGGATGGGAGAAGCTATCATGTATTTTAAACCCTCAAAATATTTAAAGCCTTTGCATAAAGGAGCAAGGAGCATGACTTTGTATTTTTACTTGATACAGTGTTGACTTATAGCTTACAGTAGACAACTAAAGTTCATCTGTAGGCTAGTTAAGAAGATCGTTCTAACACATGCAGATGCAATTAAAAGTACACTTGTACTTTTTTTGCCAAGTACAATGCAAATAGAATTGTCTTTAAACTAAGCAACTGGTCTCACAATTAGCTCAAGTAAGGCACTCCTGATATCAACCTCAGTGTAAATTGTTCAAGCAAACTTACTGATCTAAGATGAAAGTGGGTTTTTTTAACCCCAAAGGCATACTCTTTTAACCTTTTTTGTTTCCCCTCCCTCCCAATACTTGTAATGGAACTTTCTGTGGCTTCTATCAGAATTTATTCATAGGACTATGAATAGAAATAGTAAGTTATAATAATCTGGTCACTGTAATCAACTCTAAAAGACTATAATTTCTGCAGTGTGTCTTTACTCATGCTAGAAGTCACTGCTGCAGTCTTCCTGATGAAGGAAAGACAAAGCAGCTTCATCACAAACAAAACTAAAGTGAGGGCTGTGCTCTAGAGTTTAGATGCTAGATTTCACTGTTGTGTTTCTTAGGCAAAATAGAGAATCAGTGAGAATTAAACTTTTATTAACACTTTCAGAAAACATTTATGCCTTCCTCTGATGATGTTCTGATATCATTCCTGCCCCTGGCTCATATGTTTGAGAGGATTGTTGAGGTAAGCATCTGTTGTATTGAATTACTGACAAGCTTGCTTGTCTTACAGAATGCATGTCTCTTGGATCCAGGTGATACATGGTCTTACTCGTTGACTCTTGCACATGTATGTGAAAGCTTGAAATAAGGTTCAGGAAAACAATGTCCCATATCCAGTGAGCACTCAACCATTGGTTTTCATGCTAAAATATAAGCATTAACCTTACAGTTAGGGTTAATAAGAAACTGGTTTACTAGAACATGAGACAATCCCTTAGCACATGTACACTGCCTAGAAGTTCCTTCCAATATAATCAGTGCACTGTTAAAAATCCATGCCATTCTTAAGTCTGCAAACTTGAAAAATTTGTTTTATAATGTGGCATCCTGTTTGCTTACACAAAACTAATTTTAAGTTGGTTAAACTTACCATTGCTTCCAAACAATTTCTGTAAGGAGGAAGGAGGTTTGCTTCTGTGGAATTCTCTTCCAGGAAACAGAAGTGGCTTTTAATACTCCTTAAGTGACAAACTTTGAAGTTCTCTTGGATCACTTGTTTTACTGTACAGAAAAATCTGGGGCTTAATTTTTGAGAATGAGGGGGCTCAGGTTGTTTTAATACTGGCAGTCTTGAGGGCCTCTGAGCCCATAGTTGAGAGCTATACATTACTGAAAGGATGCAATTCCATCAACTACTTATATACTGCAGAGGCACAGGTATTTAATTACTGCACTTATTGAAGTTGAATTAACATATCTTCCTCAGGTGAGATTGCAAATACATATGTTCAGGGTTTATATAGGGAAATAAACAACATCTGTGCAAATGTGAAAAGTCCCATGGAGCCAGAAATTGTCCTGTGATTTCTGTTAGGAATCCTAAACTTTCTGCCAAAGGTGTGTATGTATACCTACAAAAATGTATATATAAGTGCATCATATGTTATGAAGATTGAGAATTAGAGCATAACTGAGGTGTACAGGCACTCTAGGCTTTCAGCACTCCTTCTCCTGGTAACATTGGTAGCAGTCATCTTCAGTGTCTGTTTTACTCCCCTGTCTTGCACCAGAAGATACAAGCTCTGTAGGTAACAGCTCTGCTCTTGATTATGCAGTAGAAACAGGATGGGAACTTTTATTCTAAAGGATAAAATGAAAATAAAGTGTTTGGATTGCAGAATTCCTCTGCTGTTTGAGGCCTGTACAAAGTAGGTGGTTACTTGTATGTTTATATAAGGACGTGAAGCAAGAACACTTTTGGTAGAAAGCAGGAAAGATTTGTTGCTGTTTGGGGTAGATATGAACACAGGCTCTGTGAGAAGCAATCTTTAGAGTCCCGTCATAAAGTCGATGTTTGCTGTTTTTTGGCTTCATAAGGAAGTTAGAGGGTCAATGAACTTGACACGACAAATATGTTTGCACCTAGTAAAGCCAGTTGCTGCTTAGTCCATCTGGACTGATACATTTGCTGCTTTTAGCAGATGGTGGCAAAACATGGGGGAAGGGGAAAAGTGACACTTTAGCATGTCTTATGCAGAAAATGAGAGAATGGATGGCAGGGAATGAGGGAGGAGTAGGTGTTATGGAGGAATTTGGAGAAATAAAAACAGGTAGGTATAAACCTGAGGAAAGAAGAGATGTTGAAAAGAGTAAGTTGAAAAAAAAAATAGAAGAAGGGAGGGGTGGGTGGGTGGGTGGGGAAGCTTCTAGGCTCTTAACAGAGAATATAGAACACAACAGGATTAAGTCTGCCTTCCTTTGTGTAGGTCTGAAGTGATGCAGAAATAAGCAGGGGCTCTGCTAGGCTCTTTTAAAGAGCATCTTGATCACCTAACAAATCCTGGGACATGAGAAGGAAAACTGGAGTTCAAGAGAATGGGAATGAAGTAGCATAAGGCAGAAATCCCCACTGGACTAGTAAATAGCTTGTGCTGAGTTTAAATGCAGAATGTCTTAGTATATATCAGGGAACATGTGGAAGTTTAGTATTTTTAAATAAGCTTATTTAAAATGGAGAAGTTCTGCTTTTCAGTCTTTTGGTACCTCTTGAGTCACTGACATGGCCTTATTTGGCCAACTGCCTTTTTTGCGTAGGGGTTTTTGTGCTAAGCTTGAAAGTCTTTGGCTTGTGTATACTAGGCATGTGTTGCTACTTGGTCTTTCTAGTGCCATCTTATAGTCTGAGAATGCTGCAGAACTAGTCCAGAAACTCAGAGGATTTAAGGTGGATTCTGCACAGTCCACACTGCATAGTCATACATATACAGCTAGAACACATTGTACTTCCTGTGTTTTCAGTGTTTACTTTTTTCTAACAGTGTGTGATTCTGTGCCATGGAGCTCGAATAGGATTCTTTCAAGGGGATATCAGACTACTTATGGATGACCTAAAAACACTGCAGCCAACTGTATTTCCTGTAGTACCAAGACTGTTGAACAGAATGTTTGACAAGGTAAGTCTACAGGCATATGTCTAGACCTGTGCAGGGTTTTTAAGAGACTTCATGAAGTTTGTGCTGCCAGGGTAGGAGTAACTGACTGTACTCTGGAATATCAAATGGAGCATGTTAAGAAATTTGTGTTTCTCTTCCTAAAAGAGAGCTCAAAGTGCAGGGAGTAGTACTGATTGTATTACAACACTTTCAGGCAGCAAATACTAGTGTTCAGAAGTTTGACTAGTGAACTTGGTTCTCTCTGTCTTGATAAATGACTTACTGTTTTGCTCTGAGCAAGTTATTTAAGTCTCGTCTACAACATGAAAATGAGGCTTGGCATCTGCATGCCACACTTTTAGCATCTGACTCATGGAGTGGAATTTGCAAAGCAAGGTCAGGTATTTGCCTGTGTTTGCATGGACACATACAAGTTTCCTACACAGCAGCCACTGTGTTCTAGCTGGGAGAACTGTAAACCAGCCAGTTGGGAGTGCTGGAGAGAGAAGGTGTGTCAGTAGCTCCACTCTCCTGTGTGTGCTGCTTGCCTGCTCAGGGTCGTCTGAGTTGGGAATTTGGAAGCAGATTCTTTCTTGAACTTCAGATTTTAAGTTGTCCTTTTGCATTTGGACAACTGACTCCTTGTAGAATACAGCCAGAGGATTTAAAGGATATTAAGTCCTGTGACTGCTAAAGAAATGGCAGAGGTGTCTATGCGGTCTTAGCTGGGACATTTCTCTGCTTATGAGACTAGAGGAACAGCAAGTAACACAAGGGTCTGTTTGGCCTCAGGACCAAAATTCATTGGAGGGGAGGAAATCCTGAGACCAACCTTTAGTGCTTCAAATGCAGTGCCTCATACTGCACACACGTTCTGTACTGGAATTTGAGAAGCAGAGACAAAGCTTGGGACTTTCTTCTCATGATGTCCTCTTGGTTGTGAAGTCTGGTGCCCTGAGGGTTTCACACTGCTACAGCACTGTTTCACCCTTATCCAGCCTCGCAGTAACCTGGCACATGAAGTGAACAAGTTGGGGAACTTGAGTGGCAGGGGGGCATAATGCTGAAGAGTGGCTGGGTCTTCCTATTTCCAAATGAATATACTAATGTGTGGTTTGCTGTTGAGTCTGCTCTGTGGTTTCCTGAGAACAACTAGAAGGAGTTTTTGACAAGTGATCTAAAGTGCAAGTTTGTGAATGCAAGACAGATCTCCGTTTGTTGTCTCTGAAGTTACCTGCATCTCCTCAGAACACCACGCGTTACTTTACGTGTTGTGTAAGGGTGCTTTTCAGAAAGCGCCTCAGCATTGATTGATTATGCTCAATCTGAATTTTGATGATACTAGAATAGAACAGTAAGCCATCCATTTTCATTCATACATTTTAATGAAGAAATTATACACTGAAACAGCATCACACAGTTTGGATATCAAGAATTAGTTAAGTGCTTATTTCAACACTTGAACTGAGGTAGAGGTTAAAATAAAAATACTCAAGTATTTCTTACTAGAATTAAGATGCCTACCAATAAAGGTTGTTTTAATTTCCTTGGTTTTCACTGTTAAGAGTCTCTACCATGCATGCATCTGTAAGTAAAAGGGAATAGCAGGTAGTCTGCCAGACTTCTAACAGTAGTTCATCTTTCTTAATAGATTTTTGGACAGGCAGATACTTCATTAAAGAGGTGGCTGCTGGATTTTGCTTCCAAGAGGAAAGAAGCAGAACTCAGAAGTGGTATAATTAGAAATAACAGTTTCTGGGATAAAGTCATCTTCCGCAAAATACAGGTATGCTTGAAAGCCTCTGAGTTGAAATTTGCAGTTACTGAATTTCATATGAATGTTTATAATCTGGTATGGCTTTCATCACTGACTAAAGACTACGTGGCTACTCAGAATAAAAATCAGAGCTGTCTTTATTTTCAACCTCATTTTTTCAATTCCCTTAGTTTTCATAGTATCAGCTAACTGTATTAAGGAAGTTACTCTAAAACAGTCTGGTGCTTCTTTCTTACCGCTTTGAAAGCAAACACTGTCCTCCTGAAGGAGGAATGCTAAATATGACACAGTGCCACCTGTAGCCCCTACTGTCTCCTCCCTGTTGGTTACTAGTAAGTTATGCCTGCTGTTACATCTGACACTCACTTGCAATGGCCTTAACCTTGGTTGTACAACATACTCCTAGCTGCTTTTTATAGCATTCAGGATGTATGAGAAGCTGATAGAAGGCAGTTAAAAATAAAGCCATCGCTGTAAGGCCATGGCTTAAGCTCTTCAAACTTTTGGCAGAGTCTGCATTGCAGTGACACCATAGTATAGTCTGTATTGGTACTGTTTGTTTGAGATATCATGTCTTCCAGCCATTAACGAGACTAAAAACACCGCAAGAAAGACAGCTTGCAATAGTAGACTAAACTTTATTCTCTAACGCTTGTGGGTGGCACTGTAGGTGAACAGTGGCTGAGGGTGGAATAGGAGGCGACTCTGGAAATATCTCTAAAATGCTTTTGGTGTCCACAGTATCTTGTGTCTGTTGTAGGCAAGTTTGGGAGGAAAAGTAAGGCTAATGGTTACAGGAGCAGCACCTGTATCTGCAAGTGTACTGACCTTCCTGAGAACAGCTCTTGGTTGTCAGGTGAGTTGCTTGGCCTTAATCTTAAAACATAAAGATTTTAATGCCTGGTTCCAGCTTTGATGTTAGAGCATTTCCAGTAGTCTGATTATATGGATAACTCTCTGATATTCTTGGAGATTACACAAGTTCGTACTCTTTTTCTGAGTTTCTCTCAGTCCTCTGAAATTTCTGCATTCATCCCAAAGTCTTTTAAATGAACTAACCAGCTGACCTGTCTTAAAGGGAAGATTTTTTTTTTTCCAGTGGGCTGCTGTAAGCAATAAATTACACATCTGGATTAAGTTTCTGGGGTTTGCCTTGCTTACAGAAGTATTTGCAGCTTTAGAGAATCTAATAATCCATGTGATGATATTGGTAGTGTTGTTTCTTTGAAGATGAGGTTGGGGTGAATCAGTTTGCACACATTGCATTTATCTTCAAAGCCTCTGCAGAGTATGTTTTGGAGGTGAAACCTGAGTAACAATGGCACAGAATGGAACAAATGTGTTGAAATACATTTCAATGATAGAAAACAAAAATACTGTAAAATATCAGGTGTCTGTAACTTCAGATTTTTCAGTGGTGTGCTGGTGTAGCAATGCATTTTGCATAGAAAAGCCTGTCTTGTATATAATAATCACAGAGCTGTGATGGGGTGTAGGGATTCCATTCCTGGCTGTCTTGGACAAACCTGTCTTTAAATGATGTGAAGGAAGTCACTGCTAGTGCTATGGTTCTTTATTTCTTTTTCTTGCTTCCTCTGGTGCTTTCTGTTTTAATCTAAACAGGTGTCATAAGCTGTGTGAAATTGAGGGAGACTTTGAGTAAATATTGGAACTGAAGGTGGAATATAAGCACTTAAAATTATGTGTTGTGATAAAACTAATATTCTTTTTAGAAGATGCTGGGAATCTTGTTACACTCAAATTTAAACAACTAGAAAAAAGAAACAAAATATTAATTTCATTTTAATGAAGAAACTGTATGTTTAATGGTGAAGATAATATTTTGATTCTACATTCTAGTTCTATGAAGGTTATGGACAGACTGAATGCACAGCTGGATGCTCCCTGTCATTGCCTGGTGACTGGACAGCAGGTATGATGTTTAGTAGTCCGCTTATCTGTTAAATTTCAGGGTGCTGAAATTTTTCAGAGGTCCCTGATATTATTTAATCTTCAGTAACACCTATCATGAAGGAGAAGATTGGTTTTCTTCAAATGAAATAAAAAGTTTTGAAGGCATCCCTTGAAGTTTCTACTCCTAAATAGCTATGAATGTTCTGGAAAATGAATGTGCTGGAAATCTAAATGGCAGTTTTTGGTGTTGGGTTGAAGAGTCTGTCAGCTGTTACATCTCTACCTCCCTAACTGAAATAATATTGATAATTGAAACTATAATGAGGCTTCTGCTGCTTAAATATGTATGTAGAGTGAGGATCCTGATTATAAGAAAAAGCAGGCCCAAGTAGATGGTTCAGCTTCTAACATTCTAGGGATATCTGGATATTTAATGTTTCAGTGCCAGCAATCTTAAGCTACCAGAAATCAATTTTCCATCTTTCTTCAGTGTGAAACCAGCTTATTTTTTTAAGAATCTGGTTAAAAAGCAGTTCAGACTGTGGAGGTGTTACTCTATTTAATAGGTCATGTTGGAGCACCAATGCCATGCAGTATCATCAAGCTTGTTGATGTACAAGAAATGAATTACTTGGCTTCCAAAGGAGAGGGTGAGGTAAGTAATTTCAGAAGGTCAACATGAGCCTCTTGTGAAATCTTGGAAAATGTTGTTACTGAAATAACAACTAAGTTTAATAAAAGTGCTAAACATGGCCTGTTACCTAAAATCTAAGATGCCTGCGTGCAATACCAGTTAATGATTCACAGAAGTGAACCCAGAAATAGTATATTGGAGGGGAGAAGCAGCAGCTTACATAGTAATGTAGTTACCCCACAGTATGTATGGTTGTGTGACCACCATACTGTCTTCCAGCTGTGTAGGATAGCTGAGAAGGTAGAAGTAGCTATCTCATACTGCATTTATCCTTCAGCAGAACGCTAGCAGAGAACTTCCCTGCCACGCTACTGCCAAGTGCTGGAGAGCAGCTGATGCATGTAGCTTGTTACCTAGCATTTGATGTGTGAGATGAGGTAATTTAAAATGGCTGCAACACTTCTAAGAGAAATGGAGATAAAATGCCATGAAGGCTGCTGATGATTTGTGATGAGTGCCTGCACGTTTTTCTGCATTTTTTTTTTTATGCAGCCTGCACAAATTGAACATGTTTTACAAATTGCACTTTCAGGACTCAGCTTTGTACGTAATGCTATAGACTGTCGTTTAAAATATTTTTTTCCAAGTAAAATAAATACAGATTGAACTTTGTGTATATACTTTGAACAGATGTCTGTGTAGTAATTTACTTTCCCCAAGCTGTGAAAGCAAATTAACTGTGGTGTCTTTCATATGCTTTTGAGAAGCTGTGAGGGCAGCTAGGGAGTGAGAAATTAATAAGTTAAAACGTAGCTTGAGAAATTGACTGCTTTGTGGCTACAAACAATTTATAATCTTTGTTTTGGTTGTAGTTTGTATGCAACTAGAGACAGAAATACTCAAGGATTTTGTTGAGCTTGGTAGTGAGAAACTGTTTGCAAGTGGAGAGCAATGTCAAAATTCTTTACTGTCTTGCATATCACCTCGTATTTAGTCTTCATCAGCAATTTTTACTTCACTTTAGGCATGCTTTTAAAGCCTGGTCTGCTAGAGGAATTGAGTATAAATTCTTTTAATAAGAAACAGTTAAGTTGTGGGGTTTTGTTTGTTTGTTTGTTTTTTAAATTCTTAAATATATTTTGCTTGCACTTGCTGTAAAAGTTTGCTGCATTAGGAGTTATTTTGGACCAGAATAAAAATGGTAGCCCCTTAATATATTAGGTACTGTCTTAGGCCTGAAAGACAAACTTCCTCAGTGTGAACTATCCTGAATATAAAAAAGTGTTGCAACTTGTTTCACAAAACTTGAAGCCCATGGCTATGGAACTAGCTCTACTTATCCATTTGCCTAAAGTAAGTCTTCCAGCTGAAAAGCAAACAATAGGGAGGATTAAATACTCCCAGTCTTCCTTTCTGAGAGTAAGCTTTTTATATTCTCTGCTCTGTCAGCCTTGCTTTCACTTTTGTCAGTTATCCATGTTCAAGAAGGCTAAATTTGTGAATAGAGTTATATATGATCAGATGAAAATGAGGTCTTAGTGCTAGTTAGCAGGATACAGATAAATGGTTTGCTGTCTCTACTGGGAAAAGCTGTCGCTTACTGCCTTCCTGGGGTAGTAGGAACCATGAAAAATTAAACATTGGATTGGTCAGTCTTTGGAATTGACTGGGATATTGGTTTGGTTCCAAGTTTGGTACTCTACAAGGTCATCAGAACCCTCACTAACACTCTGATCTCCCTCCTGTTGACATCTCCTGTTCATTGTACTACAGTTGACCAGCATGCTGTGGTAAGCACTGAAATACTTAGGATGAGTTTTTCAAGAATTGGTTGCTGAACTAGTAATTTCTTCTAGTCTGAGAATCTATATTAGTGCCTGAAGACTTTTTAGCCAGTTCCTTGCCCATTTAACAATTGTACTAATCCCCTAGAATAATAGTTGGCCTAGTATTGGCCTTAATTGATATTTATTCTCCATTTGTACTTAAAACTGCATTTTCTATCCCATATCTTCTAGATTTTGTTCTAGAATTCTGATACTATTGCCCAGACCAGACCCTTTTTACTGTCTCCTGTCATCATGTGTGGCAAGTCACTCCCATGCTAGTGTGATGGTTTGAATCCTTTGTTGCTTCTGAGGACTATTTTGTAGAGCTTTTGAGGGTTTTGGACTCCTGATTCCTCAACAGTTGTGTGCAGTGGGCACTTTAAGTTCTGCTTCAATCTTTTTAACCTTGCCTATCTCTGTGTTCTCATTCTTAGGGAAGGTTTTCTATAGTCCTGCTGTTCCTTAAATAGTAAGAGTTGTATACTGTGTCCCCCCTCTCCCCACCAAAGAAAACTTAAAACCTTGGGTGTTATATATGCAAAGAAAATACTTAAATCTGGGAGTGTCTCTGGATGCTTCAGGCTCTATTCCATGTTCCCGAATAATTGTTTTATTTTTATGTTCTCTTACTGACATATATTCTATTGTTTTAGTGTGTAAGGTCTGACCTAATTGTGGCAACCTCTTCACCTACAAACTTTTAATCATGTTGGTGCTTTTCTCCACATTTTTTGATCCTAACAATTCCCATGCATCCAGTTATACTCAGAGAAGTTGTTCTTGGTTTTCTGCTTGGTACACACATACAAACTTCAATTTAATGAAATGGCTGGGTTTCTTTATAGAAAAGTCTTGAGTGTTCTAAGTCCTTAGGTGTTAAATGGTTTACTTTTGGACAACAAATGTCACTTGCTTCATACACAGCTTTTTTGTTTGTTTTCCCACTAGTTTTAGCAAACAATGCACAAAAAGCTGAAATGAACATGTTGCCAGGCTGAGGGGGGTAGTATTTCTGGATCCAGCAGAATTTCTTCACATAAATAAAAACTTTTTTTTTTTTTTCTGATGAATTGAGATTTTTCAAATAGCAGGTAGGAACACTGCTGCTAGAATGTAAGAGAACAGATGCTTCCAATGACTTCTTAGTATACTTCATAGTAATGGAAAATGTTAGGTCTCCAAAACCCGTAAGTAGAGATCTGCACAAACACATGAGCTTCATCTTGTCTTTTTAGGGTTTTTGAGAACCATCAGAGAAAGCATTTGTTGCAAATAGTGATTATTAAATTTGCTTCATACATTAACAAACTGCTATTTTCAGGTGTGTGTAAAAGGGCCAACTGTGTTCCGTGGCTATTTGAAAGATCCAGAAAAAAACGGCAGAAGCTCTGGACAAAGATGGCTGGCTTCATACGGGAGATATTGGGAAGTGGCTGCCAGTAAGTTAACTTATAGAACTTCTATAGCTATCAGCAGTAATTTAACAAATAAAATAGAAAACATTTGGTATTGAACAGAGTGAATTAGGTGAAAGATAAGTAATTTGAGGAGGAGGATAGATACTGTTGTAGCTAAATATGTATGCCTGGGGCTAAAAAAGTATTGGCAGTATCAGTCCTGAGGCTTTCCCTAGTTTAGATTAGATGGATGTGTAACTTGTTCCCTTCTACCATTAGTTTGACAGTATTCTGGCTCTAGTGCAGTTTTACTGAGCATGCTTAAGCTGCATAGATTGGTTTTCCACTTGAAGTGCCTCTTCTGAGTGAAAGTTATTTCTGTCAACAGAATGGTACGTTGAAAATCATTGACCGGAAAAAACACATATTTAAACTAGCCCAGGGAGAGTACATAGCACCAGAGAAAATAGAGAATGTGTATCTGAGATGTGAAGCACTTGCACAGGTGTTTGTTCATGGAGAGAGCTTGCAGGTAAGCATTTTTCAGGTAATTAAAAAAATTACTACAAAAGGAGATTGCAGAAAAGTTTTTCTTCTTCCCACCTTCCCCAAGATTTGGGACTGAAATCTTAAATTTTTATCTTAAATTTTTATCATTATACATTTTGGTTCTGAATGGATTTCAGCAGTTACATAGCATGTTTCTGTATTTAGTTTTAGACCAGGTAGGGGAGCTGAAGTAATTTAATTGGGTATTAATGACTGTGTATAAATTTGCTCAGACTGCGTAGGGGGGGGAAAAAATACAAAAAAACCCCAGGTTCTTTCAAGTGTAAATAGAAGTGTGGGTCTTTAAGAGTAATTCTCTCAAGTGCAAGCTTCTGAACTGCAGTCCCCTGCTCAGGTACCAGACAGCTGCTGACTGTAGATCAGGATCAGAAACTCACTCCAAAACCTAACTAGTAAGAAATGTGTAGGAACTAAAGTGTTGGCGTAAAAAAAAAAAACTTGAAAAAAATTCCTTTTTAGGCCTTCTTAGTAGCTATTGTGGTACCTGATCCTGATTCTCTTCACAAATGGGCCAAGAAAAAGGGAATTGAAGGCTCCTATCAAGAGCTATGCAAAAACAAGGTGAGACATATCTGACTAAACAGCTGTTCTGCATAAACTTTTTTAAGTTGATGCTTATACAAGCATGAAGCTATATAACATATTCCTGTATCCACAGGATGTCAAAAAATATATTCTGGAAGACATGGTGAGAGTTGGGAAAGAATCTGGTTTGAAGTCATTTGAACAGGTAAGACACTTGTGAGAACCAAACACCTAATTCTTTAAACTTCTCAATACCAATATAATCTGATTCTCCAGAAACTGCTTTTAATTTGCATCTGGAAAACTTTTAAAGCGATGGGCTTTATGATATCTGGGCAAGTTTTTAAAAGCCTTTCCTATTTCAAGGAATGCAGCTTGGCTAGTAACTTCTTATTTTCCAGGTGAAAGACATTGCCCTGCACAGTGAAATGTTTTCTATTGAGAATGGCCTGTTGACACCAACACTGAAGGCGAAGAGACCAGAACTGCGAAAATACTTCCAGTCACAGATAAATGAACTCTATGCTAATGCCAAAATGTAACTGCAAATGGAATGAGGAAAGTGGCACACATATGATGTCTACTGTTGGTCTTCATATCTGTATTTTGACTACAGCAAACATAGGGAAGGAAACTGTGCAATCATTAACTTGTACAAAAATGGGTACTTGCCATAGGAACATTGAAGAAATGGAACACTGCCTTACTGTCAAGTCGTGTTGCATACTGTTTTTATGGTGACCTACAATTTCCAAAAAGAGCCTTAACTATAAATGGTAACTCTAATGTAAGTTATTTAATATTTCCTTGGCCAAAAATGGGACTTGCCTTCACCAAGGAGCTAAGGTTTTATTGCCAGCATGTTTGCTGTCTGCAGTGTGTTTTGCAGTTGTCAATTCCACAAAGGATTTGGCAGCTATGAAAATGCCTCTAAGTATCTTGCATCTTCAGAAAAATGACTTAGTCTGTTCAAAAAAACCCCACCACCCAACCACCAAAAAACCCCAAGCCCTTACAGTTGTATAGCCGGTATCACATCTTTCATTAGTCCTAATATTAACTGGGGCAAGGCATCTGAGTTGTATCTCCCTTCTATATCTGCATCCAGTTCTGAGATGTACTTTCATAAGTACATAAGTCAACACTCCACTCAAAGGAGACTGATGAATAGAAGTTTGTCAGAGTAAGTCTACAGATGTGGTTCTGCACTGGAAGTGTGGATGTGGTTAAATCAGCAAGTGTAGCCTCTGCTACATGGTGCCAGCCCTCCAAATGAGCTGATCCTAACTCTGGCAAGAACACTAGAGACTTAAAAACCAAACCATTCAGAGGCTGGGCTATGCTAACAGCCAGGGTAAACACTGCACCTGTACTAGCCACTTGTTTCCCTGTAATGACCTTGTATTTAAAATGCATTTTTAAAAAATGTGCCAGGTCCTCTAAGTGGAAGAGCTTCTGACATAACCTCTGTTTTCCATGCTTTATGTATGAGCCACTGAGTATTCTTCACTGAATAGCAAAATAGGTCAGGTAGAATGTTTTTGCCTGATGCTTTGCAGCAATTGGAAGTATTTATATATGCCAACAGAACTGTGTGTTGGCCCAGGACAGGTATTTGTTCAGGGATAAAAACCTAATTCCCAGATAAATTGCAAAATAACTAGTTACCTTTTGTTTGAGAAATCAGCAGAAATAAGCCTTATTACAGCATAAGTCTTTTGCTATCCTTAATAGAATTGGTTTTGCATTAGCATTCATTGCTGTTTTTTTGAAAACATGGATATATGTAAAATACAAGCACAACAAGGTTTGCACTAAGATTTGTGTGTGATTGTAATGCACTACTCTGTAGCATAATTTCATACATGTGTGCAATTAAGGTACACAAATCCAAGTCAACTGTTAGAGCAGTAGTTTGTTACATTGGAATTCAAATGTTTGCTTAGTGTTGGCTATTTCTATGTTTTATAAAACCAAAACAATTTTCAAAACCAATGAAGGAAACCAAAATAAATATTTCTGCATTTCAACTCCTTGATGTGTTTGTTTATCAAAGAAATGCTGCTGACTAACAAGCCCAGGTGTAATTTGGTAACTGACACGCTGTAAAACTCGACTGCTATAAACATACTAAATACAGTATAAAAGCTGGTTGTTTACACTTTTACTTCTGGAAAGTAACTTCTTATGTTGAAGTTTTTGGCCAATATTTGTAAGAAAGGGATGCTGTTATATGTAACTTGCTCTTTCAGTATATTCCTAAACAAACAAATCTTGTATTTTTTGTCTGTTTTCAGTATAGTTTCTGGCAGTTGTGTTCTTACCATCATCATAAGTAACTTGAATGAAAGCTGGAGTTTCTTAAACTCTTATGTAGCTGTGGGTGGTAGTAGTTTTCCTTATTCCTGCCCTTACACTGTCCATCTGGCTTCAGTCAGGGGTATGATATAAAAGATTTCACGGGCCAAGTTACCACACCAGGGTAGATGAAGCATCACTTACCAGGACACTGCTTCGAGCTCTATGTGAATACAGATGTCATTGTGAGATACTAAGCACACTTCTGTTCCTAGCCGTTGTAGACTTTCTCCTCAATGTGATCCTGTATGTTCCTTTATACTTTTCTTCCATACTGAAAAAAATCTAAACCAGATTTTTGTTACCTATTCAATAACCAAGTATGTGTATGCTGCTTGGAAAGACAGACTGCTAAGTGTCACTAATGGAGATAGCTGAGAGATGGATGACAGCTAGATCTAAGGTTTAGGTTCATAACACATTCTATCAAAGAAAGCTTCCTGGAAGAGCCACATATGACTGCTGAAACAAAGCTGTGCTGTATTAGCCTTGCCTCAGGGACTGCTAAGTGAGACTGGATGTTATAGCCAGCAACTTAGAAGTCTAAAGAGACCTTGCCACCAGTTAATTCTAAAGTCATTATTTCACTGTGTTTTAGCTTATTGGGTTAGGTAACAATGGGTAGCTGGGCCGATGATCTTTGGAAGAACACCCTGACCTGTGGATGAAGAGATGTGACAGCAAAAGGGCCCCTCTCAACTAGTGAGACTTTTGATGAATTGCTAAATCCCTTATTAACAATTTAATGGGTAATTTAAATGCCAGAGATGGAATTCAGTGTTCAAGGTAAAACCTACTTTTTTTTTTTTTTTTTTTTTTTTGCACGGTATTATAGCAAGTACTGTTTCTTGTGTGTTATAAATTATTATCACAAGTTTTTGGTCTTAGATTTCAAGTTATCTTTACAGAAGTAATCTCGTCCACTTGTCTTTCCAGATGCACAGCATCAGGGAAGGGGGGCGGGAGAAGAAAATGTGGAGTTTTGTGGTTGTTTGGTCTTTTTTTCAGTCAGACTAATTAATGGAAAAACACTCAGCAGAGTGATGGTTGTGTGAATTCTTTAAACACGGAATGAACGGCGTAGGCCCCCTTCTTCCCTCGGCCCCGACCGGCGTCGGAGCTGGGCTGTGGCGGCGCTGTCCCTGTCCCTGTTCCTGTTCCGGCGCGGCGGCTCCTCCCCGCGCCTTCCCTCCCTCCCTCCCTTCCTTCCTTCCCGGCGGCGGCGCGCCCCGTTCGAACGGCGGCGGGAAAAGCGGGACTGTGCCCTGAGGGGTCGGGCCGGGGGGCGCTGGTGTTCGCGGGGAGACGGGGCCGGGAGAGCGGGACGAGTGTCGGGTCTGCCCTGCCCGCCTTGGGGCGCTCGGCGGGGCGGGCTGGGACCTCCTGCGTGAGGGGAACTGCAGCGGCGGAGCGAAGGTACGGTCCTGAACAGCATCGTCGCGATTTATCTCTTCTATGTGCCTGGCTCGTTACTAACTGATGCGTGCTATATAGAACTTATACGTCGGTCTAGGCTAATGAAGTGGGTTTACTGCTTTTAGAGTGAGCTGAGCTTAATAAATTGAAGTAACAAAGATTTCTCGTTCTCTCCCAGGTACTGACACAGAGAAAGCTGATTTGTGTCGGGGACAATTTTTCACTGACTTTATCCTCAGCATATACTGAATAGCGAAATGTCCTCGAAGAAGAAAATAAAGAAGACTCATACAAGCTATAAATTAGAGGTAGGTTTTGCTAGGTTGGGCAGAATTCAAACAAGCCCGTGTTTTGTTTTTGTTCAGAACATCCAAAGGAGGGTAAAGAAGATGGTGAAGAGTGTAGAGTGGAAGCCATAAAAAGGAGCAGCTGAGGTACTTGGCTTGTACAGGTAGAGAAGAGGAGACTGAGGGAAGACCACATCGTGGTCTCAGCTTCCTCACAAGGGGAAGAGGAGGGTCAGACACTGATCTCTTCTCTGTGGTGATCAGTGACAAGACCCGAGGGAATGGCCTGAAGTTGCATCAGGGAGGTTTAGGGCAGATATTAGAAAAAGATTCTTCACCCAGAAGGCTGCTGGGCACTGGAACAGGCTCCCCAGGCAAGTGGTCACAGCACCAAGCCTGACAGAACTCAAGAAGCATTTGGATGATTCTCTGATGCTCATGGTATGACTCTTGGGGATGGTCCTATGCAGAGCCAGGGGTCGGATTTCAATGATCCTTGTAGGTCCCTTCCAACACAGGATATTCTGTGATTCTGTGTTGTGTTACCATGCAGTCAGGGCATTGTCTCTGGAGGTGGATGCACAGGAATTAATGCAGGGCTTGCTTTGCACAGGCACTGGGAACTGCTGTGCAGTCCCTCCTGGGGCAGGCTTGGGGTTTGTGCATGGAGGTTTTTTTTTCCGTCTGGGAGTAGTACAAAATGGACCAGTGACTTTCAAACAGGCAAAAGTTTAAAAACAGTCTCATAAAAGAAAAGAGAACAATTTGTAGAGGAAAGAGTTGATGTGTCTGTATTTTGTACCATAACAGAACTTGTGGGGCACTGCTAAGCACTAGTAAAATTAAAAAGCTCAGGAAGTTGTTGTTTTCTGCTTATAATTCACTCTCCATGCATTCACACAAATCAGTAAGAAATTCGCCCTCACGTGGTAAGAATGACACACAACTGTTTCATAAACCAGTGTCATTCCCTTTACCCTTCTGTTTTACAGAAGTGTCTATGTAATCCTAGATTTAAAAATTCCCCTTTTTATAAGGTTACGCTATAACTTTTCAGTTTTTTAAAATGACAATAATTAAATTGAACAAGGATGGAAATTTATTTATTATAGAGATGAAAGAAGAAATACTTTAATGCCTGAGAAGAAAAAGGACACAATTCATAGAAATCAGATACTAGACTGTTATAAGACTTCTAAGCTTGCATACTTATTTTTATGAAATAAGACAAAGCTCACACTAGAGTACAGTGTCAAATAGTGCAATGTACATGTTTTATACTATCACTTCTCTTAGAGGAGAAAACCCATAGCCTGAGGAAAAAACATGCTTCAAATACTTTATGCCATGGCTCAGTAGTTAATATGGTCCTGATTAAATGTATTTCTAGTCAAATGTTCTTGAAATTCACTGTCATATTTAATTTGTTGTGCATTCAAAAAGCTGGATAAACTGGCTGTTAATTTCATACCCATCCAGGAACACAAAGGCAATTCCAATCTTCGCTGGAAATCACTTCTGCTTGAGGAACCTGATGTCTCAAGGATATTGAAGGTAGCGGAAACAAAACACCTGGAGGAGCTTGATGATTCCTTTGGTTAGTATTAACTTGAATGTCATTTAATGTATGATTTTCACAAACAAACCACAAGGGCAAAATACTTCAGTGCTTACCTAGGAAAAGTTATTGTTTCTTTGCCAGAGAAAGTAATGGACAGGAGAGACAGAGAGTTTTTTATGTTATTTTCTATAATTTAGGAAGTAACAAGAATAATGCTGTAACGTGTACAAGTAAAAGTTAACAGAAAAATACTGGCTATTCAAGTTTTATATCTGAATGGTAGAATTTCACACATTATAATATTGCAGATGTGTAAGAATTTACATTTAAAACCCAAAGTTCAATATCTTAAGTTATTCTCTGTTAAGCTACAGAAATTATGAAGTGAAATTTTTGCTATTGTAAGAGTATTCATGGCAGCAAATTTGGACATTCACAGGGATGTTGTTGTGCCAGTTTCAAATCTTATTTAAAAAAATAACATAAAACCATACAATTTTTGGTGAAGGATTTAAAACCATTTCCATGCTTTGTATTGTACTTCTGTAATGAGGCCTCAGTATAGAGACAGAGAATCAATTTAGATGAAGTAGGTGCTCCTGAGTGAAGTCCTCTATTATTGTGTTATATATATATAATAATTGAAAAACTGTGATTGAAGTTAGAGAAAATGCTATAGTTATTTCTCAACTGTAATTGTTATACTCTATGAAAATCATGGAAATATACATGTGACTACTAGAAAGAGCATTGAAAATGAGCTATAAATAATTTAGCAAGAGGGTTGTTATAAGGGCGAACCGGAAAGATGAAAAGCTCTTCTTTCCCTCACTTCTGTGCTACGTATTTAGACTATAAAAAGGATGCCCACTGACACTAATGTAAACTAAGACAAAATTTATGTGGCAATGTGCTTGAAAAAAAATTTATACTACAGAAGGCATGCTAAAACCCCAAGTTCCAGAGTTCTAATCTATTTTGGTAGCTACCTTTAAGAATTCTACATTTACAATATTCTGTAGCAGCTGTAACTGTCTTCTTATAGCATCCAATAAAGCAGCTTAAAGTCTATATTAACAAAAATTGGAAAGTAGTGTTTAATATGTAGAAGGTTTATGTATGCCATAGCAAAGAGAGACTTTAAAGACACTGTACAAAATATTTGCCTACTATGTGCCATATGTACTGCCCAGCTTTCCTGCACCTTTGTTTTGAGTTTGTAAAGAAATAGCAGGTGGCTGGGTATGTAAAACTTTTCACTACATATTTTTTTCTAATCCTCCAATAATACTTTTAACAAGAACTTCCTTTTTAATAGCTAGCAAACCACAAATACCGTAACTAAATGCTTAATGGCAAGCAGTGCTCCTTGCCTTAAGAAATGGGGGCAGTTTTCATGCAATTTGTTTTCTGTTCTTTATAGATCACCCTTTGCACAGTACTGCTGTGGATGCTTACGG
The DNA here is from genome assembly GCF_009829145.1 of Chiroxiphia lanceolata. Lineage (NCBI taxonomy): Eukaryota > Metazoa > Chordata > Aves > Passeriformes > Pipridae > Chiroxiphia > Chiroxiphia lanceolata. The sequence goes on from NC_045640.1 coordinate 33,932,071, forward strand.
AGAGGAACACTCACAAACGAGTCACTTGGTCATGTTTCAGCACTGCAAAGGCAAAATGCAGAAAGAAGGTCTGGTGAAAAAAAAAATAGAATTGCCAGCATTTAATCTTTAGATTTTTAGTTTAAGTGGGAAAAACGTTCTATTTGTTGAGTTTCCCTAGCTGCTTATTAAACAGATGCTCTAACTGAAAACTCCCAAGATCAGAAACCAAAAGAGTGAGGATGAAGATTGTAGAAAACAAATGGTAGAGTAAATCTGAGTCTGCCTTTTGTAAGCTGTACAGTACTTACTGCAGTTTTTATATTGAAAGGATTTTAAAATGTCTCTGTGAGGTATTAATTAGTTCTCTAAATGCTGGTGTCTAAAGTTAAAAGATGGAAAAATTGAAAAATGGGTAGAAGCCAGTCAAATTATATGTAACAGAGAAAATTATTTTAAAAATATTTTAATTCAAATTTTTGTATGTTTCTCATTTGTTTAATCAAATTTGGTTTAAATCTGAAATAGTTCTAATTTGAATTAAATAGCAAGACAGTAACAGTGCTTGTATGAGAGTATGTTGTGAGATTATTGTTACTTTGATTTTTGTTTTGTTGTGTAGATAGGTGAAGATCATTCTTTCTCAGTGTACAGCAGTGTATGTTTTCTTTCTTCCTAGTAAAAAAATGCATCTATCAAAGACATCTAATGGTGATAAGCAGATACTCAAAACAGCTGGTGCTGGAGATGGACCTCTTAAGGAGACTGTGGTACACAAAAAGTTGCCTAAGTATTATCAGGTCAATTTAATTTTAGCTTACTTCTTGCCATGCCTGCATTAGAGGGTGGGGTGAGAGGAAGACCTTCCATTTGTTTCTTGGTACTGCCAATTTAATTGTATCCAAAATAATCAATCCTCAAAGTATTCCTGAGAGATAACAAGTGAAATGCTTAAAGCTACAGTCATCATGTCAGCATGGAATATAATATAATAGGGAGGTGTTCTGGATCCTGTAGGCTATTCTCTTCTTCAGTTGGGAATATGTTCTCTCATTCTTTTAAATCTCTTCTTTGTATCTAGAACACATGTGCTTGAAGAATGGCATACTAGATGGAATATGAATCCTTTGTGCTTTTTCGGTGTTGAAACAAATTTATGAGAGAAAAGAATACTGATAAAATTAATTTTGAATGTGTATTAGAATTAAAAAGCCATCCAGTTTTGAATGAATGTTTTTCCACACTTACTCACAACTAGTGTAAAATGCTCTTGGCCCCACTTCCAGACATACAGAGGAAGTTAATCATCTGCAGGCTCAAAAGTAGACCTGTGATAAAAGAAGCTGTGCAGTAGTTTGTATAAAAGGTTTTTTACATATTGAAATTTATTGGAATTGCTGAAAATGATGCTGTGAAATTCAATACAGAATGTTAAACTGGATGTATGCAGCACTTTTGTAGGAGTGCTGTTGGTGTCACAAAGTAGTCAAAGTAGAGAAAGAATGGGGACAGAATGGGGGTGAAAAGGAAGGTGAGCAGGCAGTGTTGATCAGAGAAATCTTAATACTGGGCAATGACTGTGCTGAACTGAGCATCCTTATGCTCCTTAACATGTTCCTAGTCCTACTGCATGGCCAGTGGCCAACGTGTCAGTTGGGCAGCTCAGTCAGGCAGCTGCTGTCCTGCAGCAGTGTGGTCACTGTGCTGGGATTCTGGTGAAACGAGCCTCTGTAAATGTTACAGATGTTTCAGTCAGGAAATGCTTTTTGCCTAATTGCCATCTCTCAGAATTTTAAATTAATAATAAGGGTTTATTTTGGAAGTTAATCTGCTTTTTGTATCACAGAAGGGTCTGAATGCTACTCAGTTCCAGGCGAAAAAGAAGCAACCTTCAGAGGAGAGCACATCAGACCCTTCTGGTAAAGTAGACTTTTCAAAACTCTCATATAGCTTTTCCTCATTCGAGATGAATGTTTTTCCATGCTTTTAATTTTTGGCATCTAGCAACAAACTCTTGGAGATAAGGCAAAATAGGAAGATGTATGCCCAGTGGAAGCAAGGTCAGGAGACAGAGGAAGAACTCAGAGATGCTGCTTACCACTGTAGGGAGAAAATTTGTGCAGCCAAAGCTCAGCTGGAGTTGAAGCTGCCAGAAATGTGAGGGACAATAAAAAGTTTTTTCAAATACATTATTGGCAATAGGCAGTATAGAAATATCATCGGCCCGTTACAGGATGAGGGTGGTCACCTCACAAACAGGGACAGAGACAAGGCAGAGGTGTTTAATGCTTTCTTTGCCTCTGTCTTCAACTCAGATGATGGACAAAGGGGGTCTCAGTGCCCTGAGCTTGAGGACCATGACTGTGAGAATGACCAACTCCCTGAAATTGTGCAGGACCTGCTGCTCCAGCTGGACCCCTACAAATCTATGGGGCCTGATGGGATTCATCCCAGAATCCTCAAAGAGCTGGCTATGTCATCACAAAACCTCTCTTGATGATTTTTGAGTGGTCTTGGGAATCTGGAGAGGTCCCAGCTGACTGGAAGCTGGTGAATGTTGTCCTGATTTTCAAGAAGGGCAAGAAGGGGGACCCCGGAAATTACAGACCCGTCAGTCTCACTTCAGTCCCTGATAAACTTATGGAGAAGATTATTCTGGGAGGTATAGAAAAACACCTGAAAGACAATGCAGTCATTGGTCACAACCAGCACGACTTCATGAGAGGAAGTCCTGCTTATCAAACCTAATTTCCTTTTATGACAAGGTAACCCACCCAGTTGATCAAGGGAAACCAGTTGATGTAACCTTTTTGGATTTCAGGAAAGCTTTCAATACTGTCTCTCACAGGATCCTTCTGGACAAAATGTCCAGCACACAGCTGGATAAACACATCATGTGGTGGGTGAGCAACTGGCTCACGAGTGGAACACAGAGGGTAATAATGAAATGGGGCAACATCAGACTGGTGACCTGTCACTAGTGGGGTTCCACAGGGCTCCATCTTGGGCCCTGTGCTCTTCAACGTCTTCGTAAATAACTCGGATGCAGGACTGGAAGGGATACTAAGCAAGTTTGCAGATGACACAAAACTGGGAGGAGCTGTTGACTCCCTCAGAGGCAGAGAGGCCCTGCAGAGAGACCTCGACAAATTAGAGGCCGGGGCAATCACCAACCATATGAAGTTCAACAAGGGAGGTGCTGGATTCTGCACCTGGGATGGGGCAACCCTGGATATTCGTACAGACTGGGGGACAAGACACTGGAAAGCAGTGCCACGGAAAGGGACCTGGAGATCCTGGTCACTGGCAAGTTGAATATGAGTGAGCAGTGCCTTGGCAGCCAGGAGGGCCAACCATGTCCTGGGGGGCATCAGGCAAAGCATCGCCAGCTGGTAGAGGGAGGGGATTGTCCTGCTCTGCTCTGCACTGGGGTGGCCTCACCTTGAATATTGTGTGCAGTTTTGGGCATCACGATATAGGAAAGATATTCAGCTATTAGAGAGCATCCAAAGGAGGGCAGTGAAGATGGTGAAGGGCCTTGAGGGGAAGTCGTGTGAGGAGCAGCTGAGGTCACTTGGTCTGTTCAGCCTGGAAGAGACTGAAGCGAGACCTCATTGAGGTTACAACTTCCTTGTGAGGGGAAGAGGAGGGGCAGGCACTGATCTCTTCTCTGTGGTGACCAGTGACGGGACCTGAGGGAATGGCCTGAAATTGTGTCAGAGGAGGTTGACGTTGGATATCAGGAAAAGATTCTTCACCCTGAGGATGGTTGGGCACTGGAACAAGCTCCCCAGGGAAGTGGTCACAGCACCAAGCCTGACAGAGTTCAAGAAGCATTTGGACTGTACTCTCAAGCACATGGTGTGACTCTTGGGGGTGGTCCTATGCAGGGCTGAGAGCTGGGCTTAATGATCCTTTTGGGTCCCTTCCAACTCAGCATGTTCTGTGATTCTGCGATATTGCTTCAAGAAATGGAAGATTTTAGTTTCAGTTTTGTCATAGACCCGCATTTGATCCCCATGGTTTGCCTATTCGCTCCTGAAGGGGTAAAACATTGTGTGCATTATCCCTCTAAGGCAGACTGGTTCCCTTTGGAGGGAAGTCTGGGGCCGTGGATATGAAGCTGTAAGAGGTGTCAGTACATTCCTTGGTCTGGAAGCCTGGAGCAGCAGCTGGGGCAGAACTTGGAATGCCCCTTGTGTCATCTTGCTTCCTTTGAACCCATCATATTGTAGTACTACACTGACATTTGAGAGTGTGTGAAGAAACATGGTTTAACTTTTTGTGGAATTAGTTAATAATACTGTTGCAAAATCTAAGGAAATGTATTTGTATATACGGGTTTTTTTGAAGCATATATGGTATAAATGCAAAATGTATACAAATATGAAATAAATGTAATAAAATAAATATAAATAAAATACAAATATAAAGCTCATGATTCTTGCCCAAACTCAGACTATAGTTTTTACAGGACAAAAAATTATGTCTTCAGTCAGTGTGTAGTTTATCGGTTAGTTTTTTAATGTGTTTCTGGACTTGCTTGAAATGATTAAGAGTAAGTTGTATATGATTGATCATCCCAATTTTAAAGGGCTTCTGGATAAATCTATCATAGTTGTTCAGCCGAAGACAGATGAAATAATATATCACTCTTCTCAAATTTAATATTAAAATATTCATAAATTTGGATGGTTATTTTGATCGTGGGAACAATAATTTTTCTATTGTTTTAGAACATGTACCTGAGTTATGCAAGACTTATGTTTATTCTGTTGTTTCAGTGGACAGCCCACATTCTGTACAGGTTTGGTGTCCCAAAGAGCTGGAGAGATCTCCTAGAGATATTACAGAACTGGATGTTGTTCTGGCTGAAGTTGAGAAGATAGCAGCAAATTACAGGTAAATATTCTGCTTTCCTATGATTGAATATTCAAAGTTTTAAAAAGGATTTACCTGTGTTTTTGCTAGTGGGCTGTCATTTGGGGAATGCAGTATTGCATGGTTACATTCTAATGTTATTTTAATGATTGTTCTGTGATACAAATGTTTTTTCATATGTGATCTTGACCTGGTCTGCAGGGATTTGATATTTTTTCAAACAGTGCCACATCTCAGCTGACATTTTTCAAGGTAGAAATTAAGCTATTGCTAGTATATGAAAGATCTGCAGTTGCCTAGCTGCTTAATGCTGGGTTTTATTTCATTACTTAAAGGAATGTTTTTTGGATGAGATTTTCCCCTTTACTGAACTAAGTGGGTTGTGTTTTGTCCTCTGACTTCTCCAGACAAGCATAGATCAAACATTTGCAGAAAAGGCTATCAATGACTTCTGTTCCGCTTTCAAGGGCCAAATCACCGATCTTGTAAGTACACCAGAAATAAATCAGGTTTTGTGGTCAGAAATGCCTATGGTTTATATTGTCCATTACACACTTATTTTACAGTACGTAAAATTTTCCAATCTACTGTCAGTATAAATAATACAAAACCAGAGTCTGTTGTGTGCAGGTATGATTTGCTGCCTGTTTTGCAGGCTTTCATAAGAATTGCCTCCAGACACACACTGCTGTCATGCAGGTACTTGGCAAAATTGTCAGCTTTTGAGAATAGGGAAGCATCTAATAATCCTGAAGTGTTGTCATATCTAAATCATTATGTAGGAAAACTGGAGGGCTGCATAATTTGAATGAGCATAACAGCTGTGTCAAACACTGTTTTAAAACCTCATGGACTAGAGTTTTAAAAGGCCAGTGATTTAATTTTTATACTACATCTCAGTGACTCTTGTTTAGAGGCCTGAGTAAGGCCTCTAACATAGTCCAGGGAAAATCATCCTTTTTTAATTAGCAGTTTGAACATAACTGTAAGATATTCAAGAGCAATCTGGACAGTCCTGTGCCATGTGCTCTAGGATGACCCTGCTTGAGCAGGGAGGTTGGACCAGATGACCCACTGTGGTCCCTTCCAGCCCGACCGATTCTGGGATTCTGTAACAAGCTTATTGGTTAGGAAGACTAAGATTTCTTCTCACTAATTGTAAGGAGGGAAATGAACTCAGAACTTTGTAGGACTTGTGATAAGTACAATGGATAAGTACTAAAACTATAGTTCTAAGTGTTTCATGAGAAGGAATAAATTTTAAAAAGACTAGATTTATACCTATATATATAAAGTTATAGAAAACTTAAGCTAGGTAGTATTACAGTAATTGGTACAACCAGTATTACTTGCACTAACTAATTTTGTGCAACAGTCTTTCTCGGCATGAGGAGAGAGGAAAGACTCTATACACAAGTGATACACTTGTAATCTCACTTTGAAACAGTGTTGTTTTTTAAATATGTTATTTTTATGTTATTCCAAAGTAATTCTTGCAGCCATGATTTTAGGAGGATAGTGATGAATTCAAGATCCATAGTCAATCTGTAATTCTTCTTTCCTCTGTAGATAGCGGGAGTCCAGGAATTAAAGAATATGAAGAGGAAAAATGCTAAGGTAAATACATATATATCACTAGATTGTATGGCATACAGTAGTGGGCATTGAAATTTCAAGAAGTTGACTGGAAGAAATAAAACAATTGACAGAAAGATGTACTGTACTACAGAACCAACTGCACAAATAGGGGATAGGGAACCACCAGAGTGTTTTTGGAAAAGATCTGAGTAAATATGATGTAATGCAAACTCCATACATACTGCTATAGGGGGTAAAAAGAAGGAATGCACATTAGGATGTGTAGGTGTCTATGCATCTGAATTACTCTTTGGTTTTTTGGAGTTAGGTGGGGGTTTTTTTAATGAGTACTTGTGAGGCCTCTGGAGAGCTAATTAAATATTGAGTGCTAACCTTCAAGAAACACAAATGAATATAAAAATCTAGGAGAGCAGCAAAGATGGTGACCTGTGAGGATAGAACTGGATTTCTTAGTTTAAAGAAGTCTATGGGAACTGCATTCCCTAAATATATGCAGAATTTTTGTTCAGAAGAAGGCAGTTCCTCTGTTCATTCAGAGCGAGTAGTAATTTACTGAAAATGCAGTTGGGGAATGTTGACAGGAGGAGGAACCAGTGTAAGAGCAGAAAAACGTGTCAGTGGTTTTATCAGGGAGAGGTGAATGCCCTAGAGCAGAGAGATTTAAGAGAAGCATAGGCACTGTCTGGCTTTCTGCCCAGATTAACATCTTCTACAAACTTTTCAAGGACAAAATAGCTTTCAACAAATAAGGTCAACATGAGGCTTATTCTGGGATGTAACAATTAATATGCTAAAGTCTTGTTGATTTGAGGTGAAATGGCAAGCTACTCAGCATGTAAAATAATACACATAGAATTCACAGACACTCACATTTATCCTTACTTTGACTCGTATACATTTGTTTAAAATCAGATTTTTAGTTGCTAAATTTAATTTTAGGATCAGTTTTGGGTGTTGCTTTTTTTTTTTAAATTGGATGTTATATTAAAGAAAGCTTAGTTATGGCAATCATACTGAACATAGCTTCATGTTAGTTTTCATTTTTAAAACAAAGACCTCCTAGAGTTGGTCATGTTTGTGTTCAAATGTCACAATCTCCTTTTGTGTGCTTGTAAATTGAGTGTTCCTTAGGAGAAATTTTGGTATGGAGATAAAAGTTTGACGTTTTTAAACAGCTTTGAAGTGTTTAAACTACAAATGTAAAATATGGCAGTTATTAAGGTGTGATATCTTGGAATGTTCCACGAGAATCAGAAGCATAAAATCCCAGAGAAATAAGCCAATCAAATATGAGTTGTTTGCCTTTGAAATTGCAGAAACTGTTTCAGAGACTTTGCTCACTATTGTTTCAGGCAGTAACAAACATCAAAAAGAAAAGGCAGCGACTGGTGCAACTCAGAGAAGAGCTAATTGGTATGTTTCTAATGATGCACAGTAATAGCCTGAAGAGCTTTAAAGAATCTGTATTTTGTAGCTCAGAAGGGAAAGTAACTTTTTTTGTTGTTTGTTTTTTTTTTCATTTTATTTGCTGTCTTGCTTTATGTTTTTACAAAAGCTTGTGATGACCTCTCCTTTACATGTATCAGTTGCCTAGATAGTCATTCTCACAAGTTCTCTTAGCTAAACAGTTACTAGGATGGTGTTTCACACCATGTGCTCATAAGAAAATACTAATGTTACCATTTGAATTGCGAAGGTGCTGTATCATAAATTTACAAAAGTAATACATAGGACATTTTTGGTTTTGAGGTGGGAGATTGTATTTCACCTCTGCAATTTGACAAGCGTTCCTCTCAGTACATGATTGCTTTCATCTCATGTGGCCATGCAATTCCCCATCTCTAACTTGGCATTAATCTTAAGAGTCATTTAGATAAACAACATAGAAATCATGTTATTTGGAAGAACCATTAGGCTTCCCCAAATCCCATTGGTGCTAGTGACAAGTTTTATACTGAAGCTGTGTATAACGTCACTCCGTAAGTTAACTCTGTAGGAACCAGGGGCTTAGGTCAACAAGAACAGTGTAAAAGCACTTTTCTCTATGGCCGTGAGAGCTTGTGTAACTTTGCAGTACTATGGATAAATTATGCTCAAAGAACTAATCCCTCAGTATGGTTTGAACTCCCTCACAGACTGAAAGCTGTCTTCGCATTTTTTATGTGTTCTGTTGTAATCCTTTGGTCATTTAAGAAAGCTTTTTTCTGTTGAATGAAAATGGCTGTTGGTGTTCAGTTTTTGGAGTGCTATTGTAATGGATTGAGCCCTCCAGTTTACTTAGGCCAGAGGTGTAGGTAGTTTGTAGATCCTGAGTATGCTTCAGCATAAGCACTTGAACACCTCAGCCTGCAGGCAGGTGTGTGCAGAAGGAGAACACCTAAAGAAACTATATTGGAAAATTTAAATGCTTAAGAGAGAGGAGCTACATTGTCAGACTCAAAAGACAATTTTGAGTCTGACAAAAGAACTGTTCTTTTTGAGAATTAAAAAGAGTTCACAAAAAGAGTTTCCTCTTTGAGAAAGAGAGGTTTGGGGTTTTTTTGGTGGATTTGGACTCATGCTCCTATTTAAGTAATATGCTAGTGTTCTAATTAAACAGTATGCTGTACTAACCTACGTTCTGTGTTTCTGAGCAACCTTTCCTTCAAGTCTTCTTCGGAGGAAATATGTTCATAGTTATTCATGCAATAAACATGCAGATACAAACATCAAAGCCTTGATTCTTTTTCAGAGCTGAGCCACAACTGACACAACTACAAAGAGAATATGCTGAGATAAAGGAAAGGAAATCTTCCTTGAGGCAAACAATTGAATTACTTACTGATTTAAAGGAACTACGGCAAGACTGTTTGGATTATAGAGAAGAAAACCCAAAAGAAAAAGTGGTAGTAAGTACAAATTTTGCATGTATTTCTGAACAGTTCTGGGTCACAACCCTCCTCCCCATTTTTTCTTTCCTGGACTGCTGGGCACTTGTATTAACGTTTAAGTTATATTAAATAGCAATATTTTGTTAATTGTCTTTGTGGAAGCAACTTGAGAATCACTGCTGTAACTGCACTGTAGTATCTCACTCTTTTTGGTCCCATGTTAAAAGCTAAAGTATTTCAGAGAGGATTCCGCTGCGTTGCTCTCTACGTCCAGGAGTTGAAAGAACATAAAAGCCTAACAGTTGTTCTCAGTTGTAACTTTTTTGTAGAAATTGAAGAAAGATTAACACTGAGAAACAAGTAATTAATTCCTTTTGTTGTTATTGTTCAAAGAAAGGAAAAGCTCTGGTATTTCCATGTCTGTTCTGTAAGGTATTTAATGCTAAGAACAGTGCTTTTATTACATGGCCAGAGTAACTCCTCATGTAGCCTTAGAATTCCTTCCTGTTTTACCCAGGACCTGGTGTGGTATTTTCTGTTGACAAAGGTACATGCCTGCCACCTGTAAGGGAAATCCTCGCATTTCATAAGACACTCTTATTAATTTTGGCCATTCTTCACTTTTAAAAATCATGTTGTGCCCTTCCAGATAGAGGAAAAATAACTACAGATATGTAAATGATCTTTCCAAGAGTTAAAAATGTTGCCTTGTAATTTTATTTCCATATCAACAGTATGGAACTTCCAGCCTCCCTGCTCTTCTGATGGAGTCACGGAGAATTCTAGGAGCAGAAAGACACTTTCAGAATATTAATATGAAACTGGAAGAGGCTCTGGCTGTACATAGAGAGAGGTTATCAAAGAAAGACTAAGTATTTTTAAGACTTTTTAACATTTGTTAAAACAATTATTAGAATGGTAGTGTCTAAAGCATGATTAGTCACTGTTGCTCTATTTTGTTTTCAATATTTAAAAGTCAATGACTTGATCGAGATGTATCTTTCTATTGTCAAATAGTCTCAATGTCAGTGAAATGACTGAAATAGCAATCCCACTTAAAGTAATAAAACTTTTCTGTGCTTGTGAACAATGTGGGTTTTAATCTTGTGCTATTAAAGTAATGTGATCTTGACAGCAACATACACTGTTTAAAGAGAACACAGAGACTTTGGCTGAACTATTCATAGACATCTTTTTATTAAATTTGTATTTTAAATAAATAATTTCATCCCATTTCTGGAACTAAAGAAGTCTGTTTAACTTGGTTTATCAATAAAACTTGGACATAAAACTAGCAAATAGAAACTGTACAGCAAGAGAGCGTTAAAAGTGCTAAGCTTGGAGCAGCATTCATGATGAGTGTTTCAGTCCAGCACTCTTCAGACTCGGCGTAATCTTCCATGATCTCCTCCTGCCTGTTCAAGATCATCCAGCTAATCTGCTCTTTGTCCTACACCTCTGGAATAGTGCTTTTGAACTACATGGCAGTATCTTTCCAGAGGCACACAGCACGCAGGTGTCATTGCTGGCAGTCTGTGTGCTGGCCATGGCCAAGCCAGTGGTTAGCTGCCTTCTTTATTGCAAGAGTCTTCTTTCCTTAAAGCTTCCAAAAGGGCTTCATCTGGGATTTCTTCCATGGCATAATTCAGGCTATCATTTGCAGCTTCAGCGAGTTCCACATCTTCAGCAGCTTCCAGGAAACAGGCATCATCGCTTGCATTTTCCCACTCGCTGTCTGACAACAAGAAGTCTTGAGACAAGCTGTTTGCCAGAGATCCTGAGCTTTCTGACAAGTCTGATGCATTAAAATGTGGTTTCACCTTTTCTTCTGTGTTCCCCCTTTCATCCATTGGTGTATACTCTTCTTCCTTTGAGAAACAAGAGTACTACTTACTCCATATGAAAATGGTCTTCATACCTTTAACTGCTCTGCAAATTTGCAACTTGTACTGTCACACATAATGGATACTACAGAAAGCTGGCCAACAAGACAGATTTTCCAGCATGTTAATTTATAACCATGTTAACCTCTGGAAGTCTATTTCAATAGGAGTAGAAATTTGCTGTTTTTCTAGCAACCTACAAGCAGTCTGTTGTATACAGCTTCTTAAAGTAATACAAGGTTAAAACTAATTTTAAGGTCCGTTTAAAGATACTGTCAGGATCTGAAAGTGCACTTAAATTGCACTTTCTGTGAAATAGTACTAATAGCTATTGATGCTCTGCTTAAGTAGAGCTTAATGTGTCATGCTGCAGTATGACCTTTAAAGCTGTCAAGTTAAATTCAAAAGTTGCAAAAATGCCGTTGCCTAAGCAGTGGAAAAACTAGTATGTTCAGGCCTTAGAATCTAGGTGCAGTATTAGGTTGGCTTAAATATTCTACCTGTTTAGGGGAAAGGTAACCGTGTTGATACACTAAAATGGAGATAAATGAACTTCAAATAGGAGGGTCACTGACCTCCATTTGACTCTGACTGACTCAAGTGTTCCAGGAGCAGCTCCATTTTGGCTTGCCCAGCATGAAATCAAACTCAGGCAGTTTTTCCATTCTACTTAACCCTGCAGTGTCCCTGTGGCTTATGCACTGGGAACTGTTGTTCAGATCAAAACAGAAGGAAGTCTTTAGTCCCAAGTGAAGTTAGGTGATTCCAGTAACTTAAAAATGAGTATATGGTGCTACCAGAACCTCTTCTATACCACTGTAACTAATGCGTGGAGCTCAGCAGACTGTGTCAGTGGGCATGTTCAGTGATTTCCAGAGACAACATGGCTCACAAGAACCTTAGCATATCGATAGGACAAAAACATACCTCTTTGAAAAGAGACGGGAGACATATCCCAGGTGGTAATGGAAAACCTAAATCAAATATAAGGCATTAAAATTAACATTCAAAAAAGTATTAAGTATAATTGCTTTGAGATCACAGACTACATACTTTGTGATTTGAAGTTCTGTTCTCTGCAGACAGGATCATGACACTTTTGATACCAGACTTCGTTCTTCAGATCTACCAGAATCCTAAGAATGAAATTATTTAGTTTTTTTCAGTAACAGTAAATAAATGAAATGAATTCATAGAGTAGGAAACTCTGACACTAAATGAACAGGTGTTTATCCTCAACTGTGGACATTGCTTTCATACTCTGACATACTTATTACATGTTTTGTACAATTTCTGATAAACTTCTAGCTTCATAAGTTAAAAGAAATAAGTTTTTAAGACTAACATCTGGAAGTGAAATTTAGTTAACTTCATTGCATTAAGCTTGGAAGGCAGTTATTAAAGTAAGCTTAGCATATGGGATTTAACTGTAAGATAAGATTTTGTTGCTGCTGCTGTTACAGATAATTTCATTATAAAATCACTATTTCCTGTCAACTGATTAGACCACCCAGCTTTTTCAGCTGTGCTTTACAAACACCAAACTTCAAGCAATGTGCTTGGGAAACACCATCTAGTGTAGTGCTGTAGGTTTTTTTGAGCATCCTTGTTTCTCAAAACCCTATTCCTTATGTTCAGTGACTTAAATGTTATAGAGTTATTTTTAAGTTAAAATATTTCTACTAATGATATACTGGAATTCTAATGTAATCTAAAAACCTGATTTTCCATCACTTATTTGCTAAAACTATGCAAAGTCCAACTCCTTTCAGAGTAACTGGCAAAACTCATCTTGACTAAAGCGGCAGCAGGAATTACCCTTCTAAAATGGTAATTCTCAATTATTAAAATGACAAAGTCATTTTAATAACATAATAACGTAATTTAAGGTGCACTGTAAATTAATTTGAAAGTGGTCTGCTTTCTTTTTGTGATTTTTCAGCTTCCTAGCTGTAAAGTATAAATGCATAGTGCTGCTTAATAGCTTTAACATACTCTGACTTTTATGCTAGCATCTTTAGGCACATATTTTAAATACCATGAATACCTACTTTGTAGAACTGTTAGAAATACAAGTTATCACAAAGTAAACTTTGGGGGAAAAGTTTGGTTTTGTCTGGGTTTTTTTGGGTTTGGTGTTTTTTTTTTTTAATCGAAGCATTGTATCCTCACAGAGGAAGACAACAGAAATTGTAACAGGTGCTAATTCTATCCATAAGAGATTTTTCAGCATTTTTAAAGAATAACAGTTAAGCAGGAGAATAAGAAAAAGCTGTTTAAAACTGAATAAAAAACACACATTATGTTGTTACTTTTGTGAGCTCTTCCAATATTTTCACACCAGCGGTAACCAGAAATATCATATACAAGTATTTCTTTGAGAGAGAAGTAATTCCACTGCCGTATCCCTGAGGGAAAAAAAATTAATTCTTTAAATTATTTAAAACTAGTGATGCAGAACACTCATTTGTGAATAATCAAGTGGTCTCTTTACCTCCTTGTAGCCCATCTTTATTAACCAGAGAATGAACAAAATTATCAATTTCTGGATATGGTGAACCCTGATAGCCTTCCATGGAATCTGTTAAAACAAAGGCCACATATACATACTGTTAGTGGCTTTGCCATGGTAACATGTAATTATCACACATTACACATTATATAGACAGAACATGCACATGAATCACATTGCACTCTCAGATGTGAAACCAGGGATAAATCCACTGTTACTTTCTTGTAGATCTTTAAACTGCTACTCCCACCCTCAAGAGGAGAAGGTAAATGGCATTCAGGGGTTGCAGAGCATCCTTCAGTACAGATGTCCTCTGCCTCCTGCAGAAGGGTAGCTGAAGAAGAGCCCTCCTAGAGGTTATCAGGTGTACAAGTCACAGTACATCAAATTAAAGAGAACTTTTTTTCTATACAGGAGATAAGGCTTGAGGTACCTTGGCTGCTTCTGGTTGTTTTACTGTTTAAAAAAGCAGACATTTTTCTCTCCTCCTCTGAAAAGCCAGATGACAGAACTTTTGTGTCATCACTCACTCTGAAGAAAGAAAAGAATACAATGGAAAATGTGTGATTCTTACAGCATAACACAGTACCATATAAGTTACCACAGTATGGCATAACATACCATGACAAAGCCGTGGGCCACTGGCTCCAGGGAGCCCAGCTGGAACAAGGGGGTGGCCAGGAGACCTCCAGAGGTCCCTGCCAACCTCAACCAGCCCATGATTCAGTGTGCACCATTCCCTATCCCTGGAGCACTCTCTCTTCTCACTCTGGCAGTTTCCCTGACTGGCACCAAGGGCAGGGGTTCCTCCTCCTCAGCAGCAACATTTGGTTCCTGGTGGAAGTCCCAGGACGCAGCCATTTAACAACTGCTGGTCCACGCTCCTACAGCATATTTATGTAAATATACCCTTTGAAAGGTTTCAATTTTTTTTTGTCTCTCTAAAATGAACTAGTTTTTTTTTGCCATGTTGCTAGCTGAAGCCAGATGATCAAAGAAATCTAAATTCAACACAGGAGAATTTCTCAGCCCTATTTATGACAGACTCAGCTGATGCCTATGATCTGAATACACTACATGATTTATGCTATGGGGTTGCTGGCATCAGTTCAGGATAATGAATATTTCAGGATATAAAACCTGAAGTCAGAACAAATCCATGTTTTGAATAAAAATATTATACCATTTTAACCCTCTTTCTGCTGCAGCAATGATTAGGATCTTCTTAGTACAGTGTATGATATATCAGAAGTTTAGATTAGCTACAGAAAACTTGGTTATTGTACATACGAGTACCCAAGGTAAGGAGGTATTTGTACCAAATGGGGAATCTGGTACGCAAGTAAACACGTACAGGATATTTCTTATCCTACTTTGGAAAATGTTCAGACTCTTCATATTTAACTGGCTGGAAATCTGTAATTTTTGTTTTCAGGTACAGAATCTGACCAAACTTAATAATGGTTAAGTTTTGGCATTTTGAGTGCGTACAGAGAAATGAGGCACAACTCAGGAGCTGTACCACATGTTCCGTGTCCTTTAAACACTTGAAGGTAGGTTCAAAAAAAAACCAAACCAAAAACCAAGACTCTCAAGAGTTTTGTTCTTGTTTTTTCTTCAAAAACAAGAAATTCTACTAGGAACTCCAAAATTACACTGTAACAATGTTAATGGAATAACTGCTCATTCGAAGCAGCTTTTTGTAACTGCTGCGGGAGAATTATCATTAAAATACTATTTAAAAATATCGTAAATTCCACTGGAATTAAATAATTACCTAATGTTGCAGATTAAAGAGGAAAGAAAATATGCTTCTTCCAAGGAAACATCCTTTTCACAGCTAGGGATAAACTTATTATCCTCTGCTATCTTCAGAATCACATTTTTTCCTGCTTTTGATGATTTATACATCCGGAAGTTTCTATTCTTTGTATAAACTCCTACAGGAAAACAAACATTTCGTAACATAACAATGCTGGCTAGGATTTAGGGTACTTAGCACTTGTAAATTAAACAATTTTCCTTAGACCCAGCTAAGAGTCTAATGAATGGACAAATAGTATTACTGACTTCAGCTCACACCCCATAGCTGAAATGCAACAAAGGAAGATCGTAACTCATGTACATTTTTATGTCAAAGAAGAATTAAGACAAACACTCAACACCCCTACACAGGCATCTTAATGATTCTGACATTATAATTGCTAAAAGTTTCACTTCAGTATAAGAAACCCGTGATTTCACATTAATTTTGTGAAATACAACTGAGGACAAAAAGCTGCACATTTATCATCAAATTCTTAGAAGGTGACACAGTCAAAACATATGGTTTTATTTAATTTCCATGTATGAATATGCTTGAAGGAATTTTGAACAGTATGTGAAAGTAATCCTTCTGAATTAGTAATGGAGAAACCTACTGTAGGGCCCACTCTGGGATTATATTTCAATAGATCAGACATATTGAGGAGGCCTGCAATGAAAGTGATCCTGAATTCCACGAGAAGAATCTGAAGGAATGGGGGTTCTTAAAAAAAAGACAGTAAAGTCTTGAAGTACATAACACATTGCTGTGCAAAAGCGTGCTGAGCTATTTTCATTTCACTGAGACAAGGCAAAAAGCAGAAAAAAGATACAGGAATGAAGAAGGGTGGAACTTTCAAACTTAAGTTTGACTATGCGTGTTGTGCTCCTGGAGATTAGTAACATTTTAATACCTTGAACAGGCTAAGCCCAGTTGGGCCATGAAGTGCCCAACCCAAAATTTCTATTATTCCATCACAAACCTAACAGCTGCCATTCCAAACAGGGAAAGAAGACTCAATTCATACACGCAGAACAATTCAGAAGGCCACGCCTGTAAGACTTATTCCATAATTAAGCAGCTCCTAATTCAACTGAAATAACAAAAAAATGCAATATATGCTATTCTCTTTTAATTCAAATGGGAGCACTAAGTATTAGATGAAAAAAAATTATTAGAGTCTTGTGTGGCAAGAATTTCTTCAAATTTCAGAAAAAAATAATTAAATGTAGTTCCATGGACCAAGAATCTAAGGTTCCTTTAAAGGATAGTACTTACGATCACAGTTTCAGCATGTATTGTATTTCATTTAAATTCTGACCATAGGGACAACAGTAAGAACACCACTGTTCTTACTGTCTGTAATAGAAAATTAAGAAACATCTAATTTCTTAACTTTGTTGCATCCCAAAGAAGTTTAAAAGCACTTATATTTACCCAGATCCACAAAAAGTTGCTTGTTGCCTTTTGTATCATTTACTATTAGAAAAGAAAAATCCAAATTTTCTCCCTGGTGTGACATTTCCATATCCTTTGTTTTGTGAGAAATGGCTGGCCAGCCTTCAACAGCTGTGAGGTTTGTAAGAGAACCATCTAATCCAACTGCTTCTGCAGAAGGCTGGAAAACACGTCCTGCTTCTTCTTCTGGAATCACAGCAGCAGCAGCCTTACTCTCCATTAATCTTATGGCAGGTTGCAAAATGGTTCTCACAAAGTTACCTTAAAAACAAACAAAAAAGGCCAAAAGCAGGTAACGTCATTTATGAGTCAAGAAAGAAAGAGTTTCTGTGCAAACATTTTTTAAAATAGCCAAGATGGAAGTGGTTGGAGTTTGGAGTCTTTTTAGCCCTCCTGCATTTTTAAAAAAACATTTTGGTCAGCCCACTGTACAAAATGGTTCTGGCCAATAACGAGAAACCAATGCTTAGTAAGAATTTGTATTAAGCTTCTTCAAAAAAACCCCAAAGACACAAACAAGCTCAGATTTAGGATTCTGAAAAGCTTGTGATTGTCCCTCTCACTGCTGCTTTCCCTAATACAATTTCCAGAATGACTGAAAATGTTTAGTTGCAGTTTCATAGTGTGCTCACTGCTCTAAGAGTTTGATCAAAGATACTCAAACAACAAATTATTTTTACAAAAGTATTTTGTAATGACTTTTCAAACTCCCACTATTGTAATTCAAATCCATTGTACCTCCAGGCTCTGCTAGATGGTAACCAAAGACAAACAAATAAAAACCATGGCCATATTACTTCCAGGAAGAAAGCGGAGAACAGAATAAATACAGATGTGGGAAAAAAACTATGAAGTCAAAGGAATACTGGCAAGGAGAATTCTGCAGTTGTTGGATGAACCTTCAGTGGGGAACACGAAAGAATATGAAATATAAGTCCTCCTATGGTACATATCAACAGAGTGACTCAGCATATCAAGCATCAATATCATCATTATCCTCATAATTCATTACAGGGCTACTGAGGCACACAAATGAGTCACAGTCACAGACAGCGTTTTAACCCTGTGTGTCCAAATACACACAGAGAAATTCTTAGTTTTATAACAATAGTTACTTGGATCTTCAGTTCAGGGAGAAAATGGACGTATTTCAGAACTGAAGTTTATTTCAATTATGATAAAAGTTAGAGTATCTGTAGAAGTCCTGGTTGACCACTTCACTTTTTTGTCTGGTGTCAGAATAGCAAGGGTTCTGTTAGTGAAAGATTATTTTGGGACTTATTTCTTTATCATTCACACATGCCTTTGTTTTCTCTCTTCCAATGTCTTCTAACTGGTCAGATGTGGGAAACAAAGCGTACATTCCATACTTTTGATCCTTGAATGTATTTTTGGTATGTGGGATCTGTCATCTGAGTTGATCATTGCAAATTCATTGATCGCCACAGCTTTCCTGTGGACATTACATGATCTCTCTCTTACATGAGCTATGAACTCAGCCCCTGTATATTAATTCTAGCTAGTAACTAATTCCCAATATTATATACTAGAAGTTTTAAATCATATTTAATTTTAAACCCATGCACTTTGTGCATGACTCCTGACATAAAATGCTTATGATACAATATCATCCAAGATGCGATACTTCGTTTTCTAGTTTATCCCACATAAATACCACTAACTCATCTTAAAGAACGTTTTGTATGAGGCAGAACACCACAGTGCTGAATACAAAAAAAGCCATTACTTTTTTCAATATATTTTGAAAAATATATTGATCCCTTCAAGTTTAATATTAGACAAAATCTTTCCATCACATCAAAAATATTCTTTTTTCATATAGGTTTTGGGAAATTACTTTATGTGGTTATCTGCATTTTTACTTCTTTACTACAGCAGAGTATTTTGCACAAAGTACAAAGCTAATGCACCTTAGCACAAGTTTGTTAAGCAGGTTACCAACATGCCCTAATGAAAAGTCTCAAGTATAATATTATTGGTAACATGCATGAATTTAACGCTGGCATTTACAGTTACAAAAACTTGATTTTTACTGTGACTTCAATATCTTGTTGTAAAGGCAAAGCTGGAATATGAATACACAAGCTAGAAATGTATTTTTAAATCTGGCAGTTTGTAAACAGGTCAAATTCACGTCACAGTGGAGACGCAGAACATTTAAACTGATGGGCCAGAATAAACAATTCAAGCTTCTACTGAAAGAACTGACTAATGTAATTTAGCTATCAAGATCAGAGGCTAAAATTGCTGTCATACCATATTATTTATCATCCATGTATTACTTAGGTGTTTATACTGGCAGAGAAGTTAAAAGGCCATACTTCTGAACTAAAAATTGCAGTGCTCTCATTTAAGTCTTCAGGGTTTGTAACTGCTACCACGGTGTCAAGTAAGAAATAACTGCTGTGTCACACTGAGATTTGGCAGCCAATAGTACAGGCAGCATTTGCTTATAACCAAGATAATCTGCTTGGCTTTCCTCGAGCTACTCCTCAAAAGATTTAGGGACACAGATTCCACTACTCCTAAGAATGAGAAATCGGGGTTTCTTAATGTTAAAAAAAGCTGGAAAAAAAAATCCTCTGTTCTGGTAATACTCTGTCCTCTTTGTGTTAGAGTTATGACCT
Source organism: Chiroxiphia lanceolata (assembly GCF_009829145.1). Taxonomy (NCBI): domain Eukaryota; kingdom Metazoa; phylum Chordata; class Aves; order Passeriformes; family Pipridae; genus Chiroxiphia; species Chiroxiphia lanceolata. Next base: position 33,951,705 of record NC_045640.1, read on the forward strand.
GAATTTTGGCCTGAAGTGGTGCTTAGGCCATGGACCACATGCTTATACTAAAAATACTTGGGAAAAAAACTTGTATGTAAATGCAGGCTTACAATATCCATCCTGTCCTTACAGTTTGCTCTATTCCTCCAGATGTTCATGCTGACATGACCTTCCATAAATGATTCCTCAGAGCAACACAAAACGTGTCAACCCGATAACACTTCAATCCAGGAGTACATGTGTTGTCCCCATGAAGTAACTAGACAAATTCAAAAGGGAAATAAGATTTTCTCTAATGCTGTACTGGGCTAGACAGAAGTCCAGCACTTTGTCATTAATAACAGCATCACTGTGCAGTCATTAAGTACTAAAAGCAAAGAGATCATCTTTCCTGTGCTCTCTACAAGACTCTGCTAGGTCATACAGAGCCTAGTAAGAATCTACTTAAAAATACAGGAGGTATTAAAAAAATAAGAAATACAGTATAAACTTTACTCAAGACTGGAACGAAGGAGAGTGCAGAGCTAGAAAAAGAGGTAAGGGTGAGAAAGAGGACTGGGCATCAAGACAGTCAGACATTGTGACAAGTAGACAGCAGAATAAAAGTGGGAAACTGAGTGGGATCAAAATTTTGAACCAAACACCCTGAACTCTTCCTATTCTACTGCCAGGAGAAACCCAGTAACAATGCACATAATTTCTTGTAATCCTACTGCTGTTGTCACAGTTCTTCCTGAACACAAACAGTAGAGCTAAATGTCACAAATCCAAATTTCATCCCTTCTAATAACCCCTGAGATACTAATCTCTACATAATAGCATTTCTGCTTCTTTTCCCTCATCTTTTTTGTTTATTTGAAAAAAAACACAATAAGGAACAAAGGTTACAAAAATGAACACTCGAATATTAAGATATTACAAAACCAAGGTTGCAGGTGCAATGTTAATTAACCCAGAGTTCTGCATTTGTAGGTTGATACAGACTTTAATTCCACCACTGGGCAAGCTGTTTTCCATGAGTTCCTGCTCCACTCAGACAAAATTTAGCTGATATTCTACTGTGCCCTCATTGGTCAAAGTATGTCTATAAGACTGCTTTACTGCACACCACAGAGAATATACATACAAGAAAAAGAAATTATGAATTTCAACATTAACTTTTCTTACTGTTCACCACTAGCACTTCAGTGCTTCACAGGCAGTATTTTAAAAGTATATTCAAAATACTTCTGTTAAGTGAGGAGGTATTATTCTACTTATTTTAAAAATGGAGTCAAGACAATCCTGAACTGGCAACTCTTTGTGTTGGGAGTTGCCATATTCCAAGAAATACCAACTTACATTAACAATTAAAATTGCTTTCAGCTTCCTCTTAATCACGCTTATGCACAGCTGGCTTGAAATCATCTTTGTCCTGCCTTCCCGGCCCTATGCTGAGCACAAATGAACTGTATTTAGAGCAAATAACAGTAGCTTTAATTGTTAAGAATGACATTAACCTGCAAATTAAGGAGTCATACACTTGCCAGTTTCGTAGAAGTCAGTCTTGTCCATACTTTTATAAATAAAAGATACATGCTAATTATGGGAAAAGGAAGTAGAAGATGAGAAAAAATGAGGCTTGATGAAACTGATAGTAATTTCTGCTGGGATTACGTATTTGTTTCCACATATAATTCCATTAAAATAAATATTCAAATGTGAGATGGCACTGTTGTACGAAGACAAAACCTCATCTTTTATTTCCAGGTGTAAGAGAAAAGAACACACTTACCAACATGAATATTATCCTTAAATACAGTCTTTTGGGGTAGAAAGATTAAGTGCCGACTAAATTTTTCTTCAGTACTGGAATCTAAATTCAAGACATCTTTAGTTGAACAATTTACATCATAAAGTTCTTTTAATTTTTGGCTGACAAGCTGAAATCATAAACATTAATTATGTTATTTTCTCTAGCATTTTTAGTAGTGGTATCTATAAAACCTAACAAAAATGCAGATTCTACCTTTTCTCAAGGTTTCTTTTTGGGCTTTTTTTCTCATTTTAAGCATACAATTAAGTTAATTCAAACTAACTCATATCAAGTTTTAACCAAATTTGACATAGACCATATTTACTTAAATGTGCAAGTCACTGACTATACTACCACTGATAACCTGAGCAGACTTTCAGTTTTTCAGGTCAAAGTCTGATTTAGTGACTTTATCATCTAGGGTTTTTTCCACCACAAAGCAGTTCACACCCACAATGACAATATTTGTAACAGATACAAAAGTAGGTGACAGAAGTCTCACAAATAAATGTCCACTTACTAAGAGATTTTATTAGAAGATATCCTTCTAAAAACCTGCTGTATTTTCCACCTCTGTCATATTGAACTTGCAGAGGACTTAATTTTCCAACCAAATTTGCAATAAAGTGAAATACAATTGATAATTAGCAAAGATATTCAAATTTAGGCACCAAATTGATAAGTGCAGTCACATGATATTCTCCACATCATCATTTAACTCAACTATAATGAACTGTTGTCTAAAGAACCTTAAAATCAGGAGAGATTTATTTAAACCTTGATATACAACCATTTGGCAAAGTGAATGAACTTGGGAATATCTGATGGAACTTTTACTGATGCTACTTTAAAGAACCCCGAAACATTCCTTCAGTTTTACAGCTTTGAAGTGGCATAGGACATAAAACAATCTCCAAAAGTAAACTTACAGTTTACTTGTAGTAAACCTACAGTGAATACAAACATTCCAACAGCCATCATTCTTTATTTTTTCCTTTCACTTAAAGAAGAGAATCTTTGCTCTAATTAAAACAGTATTTTTACTTAATTAAAAATAACCACTAAGTCTACGATTTTTTTTAATTTTACCATAGCATAATTAAGATAAAGTGGTAAATCCTTTTGTTTCATATTAAATCCACAAGAAATTCATATTAATCTACAACACGACTTTGATCCAGTTTACCTCAATTAGCTTTGCAACCATACTCTTGCCATCTGCATCAGGATTTGCTGGTTTGTAGAACTCCAAATCAAAATAAAGTTTGCAAGCATCTTTTTCAGGAATTACTTCATAGCAATGCATAAGACTTGTTTTGTAACCTTTGCTAAGGAAAAACAAAAATAAATCACAACCTCTCACAATAAACATTATACATGCTTTTCAGTTGCAAACAAGAATCCCACAAGTCCTAAATATTTTTTTTATTTTTCAATCAACCACCCATATTAAAAAATGTAGCAGCCCTATAGCGCTTTGAAAAAATTTGTAACTAAGTTCAGCATCAAATATCAACAAAGGTTATTTGTCTGGCCTAGAATTTAATTTTGTAAAATATTCCTCTCCCCATGCTCCCACAAGTCTTACAATGCACACAGAAAGGCTGTTGAGCATTTAAGGAACTATGAAAACTACAGTAAAAAAATGAAGTTATCACACATATGTCTTAAACATGAACAATGAGATTATACAGAGTTTTTCTAACTAAATTAAAAAATAATCTCATTTTCAATTTGAGAAAAAAAATCAGGCTTTTCATATAAAAATTGACTCAGATTTCTTTTACTTCATAACTAGAAGTCTTATTGTAAAACAGCCAAATGGGGAAAAAAGTTCAGTACATGATCAAATTGTCAGTACTTGGAACTACATCATTTTTCCCATGGTCAAGACGAAACCTCAGGCAACTCATTACAGGTCTGTCCTAGTCAGAGCAGCAGGTAGCTCCTGGGGATGGCTATCCAGTCATACCTCTTACTAGGTAACAGGATATCCAGTACACTACTATCTTTTAGCAACATACAGCGGCACCTTTTCCCATACTCACGTGTAATAAAACCAAAGCTCTTTATATGTTGTCACCAGGTAAAACCTCTGTCCACTCTGTGCGTTCTTTTCCAAAGCAAATACATGAACATCCTTTTTAAATAAAAACATTGAAGGTTTTTCGGTTTAGTTTTATGCATAGAACCATTTAAAATCTTCCTATTTGACATTAATCAAAGGCTAGTAAAGACTAGAGAACTATAAGCAGATCACTTATCTTTTTTCAAGCCAAGTAGCACCTGGTTTTAATGTAGAACATCATTCTGATATAAGTTACAAAGGTGAAACTTCGAAGCATTTCTTTGCTGTGCATGAACATAACCTCTGCTTTCTCTGTAAAGTCTTCTTTTTTCTGGTCAGTGGCAAGTGCATCTAACGGGAGGAGGAACAATGCTCTCAAAGGATTGGCCTCATGGACATGATGGCAGCATATGGCTTTATGGCAAATATTTTTCAGACATTATGTTATTTAAATTAAAAAATAGAAATCTGAGAAGAAAACCCCAAAAAAAGTACTGCCAAGCCAGTGAGAGTGCATTTTGGAAAACAGACTGCCAAGATTACTTAAACACCTAAAACAGCGTGGAGAAAAACACAGTACTTTCTTTAAAAAGAGCAATCAATTTGAAAAGTATTAAACTGAAAGCAGAGGATACTTTTGCATAATATTTATTTGGTTCAACACTTCTTATCATCTGAACTTGCTACTCTGATGCCACTGGAGAGTTGTATTGTTTTTATTTTGTCTCCTGTTTCTCTCTTTTTGTTCCTTCTCTTTCTTCCTGCTCAGTTCTCACTACCTTCCCTTTCTCCTGCCAACCCTGGCAGCTTGCTTATCTTCAGAGGGAAGAAACCTAGCACTACAATGTTACCAAAAAGCACTTTACTATTAGATGTTAACATCACATATCAATGTGATATGTGTATGTTAGAATTAGAGCTAGTACTTCTTAGAGATACCTCCAGTGCTACGTGATCTCCTACAAAGACAAAAAACCTAAACTTGCTGTTTCAGGATTGGGAAGAAAAAAAAAAGATCTTGCAATCTGATAAAGACTTCACTGTCAACCAAGATTTTACGTGATGTTCAACCTTGAAAGTACATACAGAGTAGTTCATCTAACACATAACATACCTCTTTGCAGATTTTTACATAATTAAAAGCTTCAGCCTGTCGAGAAAATATTTTCCAAACAGAAGATGGCTGAAAGGGTTTGGACAGTCTTGGTCTATAAACTGTAGGAAGAGGGTTTCTTTCATAGTAGGATGCTCGTTCTTCCACTTTCTTCAGTCTTTCTTCCCATTTGCTCTTCATTTCTCCTAAAGCAATTACAAATAGTCAAATTAGTTTCAATTTCTGTTTGCACGACAATTTTAATTTTAATCATCACTGCTTTTGATTCTTGTTTTGTTGAATGTAATTTATCAATTAACCGGGAGTAGCTGATATTCAAATCAACACCCAACCTTGCTATGATACTCATTTTAATTAAATCTATCTACACTGTTTTGGAAGTACAAGAGCTTCATATTAATGCTATCAAAAATAAACACAACAGAAAAATCACAATAAGGGAAAGCCTAGGAAGTTTCCTTTCTATCTACAGAATGGTATTACATTCCTCCTCAAAAAGTATACAAACTCTGCCAACTAGCCACACAACATCAGTAATGAGTGAAAAAATAGTATTATTTCTTCTTTATGGCTGGGGAGACAAATGAGATCATTAATTGGTATGGGTAGTGCAGCACTTGAGTTCCTCAGAAGAATTAAGATTTCAGTGACTCTAGCTCTGAGCTCTATATCTCAAAGTAAAAGAACTGAAATCTAAAATGAGGGCTCCATTCTCCACTGCTGACCTTTGCTACTGATCAGTGATACGTTCACCTGCTTTTAAAATCTCATGTACTTTCTCCCAGTCTCAAGACAGCAACCTTATCTCTTTTCAAGAAATAGCACCCTACAGTAACACTTGCTTATCTTGTAACCTTTAAACTCCTAGTTCCATAAAGTAATTCAAATGCTACAGAGTAGTGTAGTAAAGCACAAACACACGTATGTACAAATATCTGTAAGTTGAACACTTGCAAATCAGAGAAAAGTCTTGCTAAGAAACGGTGAAACAGAGGAAGAGGGGTAAGAAGGAACAAACATGAAGGGGAATCTTTTTGTTTTGTCCAGTATAACCACTTGGTTCTCATAACAGCCTACCAGATGCAATGAAAGATAAAAATGAAACTGACTGTACTCAAAAGTGTTCAAACCTTTAACAAGCTGTATCCACAAGGTGAGTTTAAGTATTTAAATATTTTGTGAGGCTCCAAAGCCCAGATTTTAGATCCTCTGAATTCCCCCTCTAAGTTTTCCACAGCAAAAGTTACTGGACACTTACATTTCTGCCCACTGTACCTCTAAGCCTGCCTGTGTTTTGATAGTTTAGTGCCTATTCAAGTCTTAATAACAGAATGTTTTTTCTCTAACAGGGGTCAAAAATATTATCTCTATAGATCTTGTCAGTCTTCTGACCTATGCACTTCCTCCACTCCCTTTTTGTGCAATTAATTTCTTCCTGGGGAATGAAAAGTTAAATTACAGACAGCAATCAGCATTTCTCAGAAGTGCTAGTAAAACCCTCATTTCGTTTTCATGTTGTTGGCTCTGTTGTAAATTCACGGGTGCAGAGGACATTCCCTACATCAGCACTTTCCCACAAGGTGACCATTAAAAAAGGAAAGTGAAAGAGAATTTCTGTAGGTCTCTACTCATTTTAAAGTTTCTAGTTATATTAGGCTACATTTTCGGAGAAACACAGCTGGGAGGATATCTGAACCTGGGAGAAGGTTGATGACCCTTACTTTAAAACTTAAACCTATCACTGTTCTTTGCAGTCCAAACACTCTCAGATTCTCAGCAGTCCAACATGTCAGTCTTTCCAAGGTAACTTCAGTTCCTGCGTGAACTACAACACAGCACATCCATTTAGAGCATGTACAGTTTACACTTACAGACTAACCTTCTGAATTCACTGGGGAATTCACGCTTCATCTTCCTCTCTTCTGTCCCACCAGAAGTAAGGGGAGTAGTTATTTTTATTTTACTTGACAGAAAGAAATTTTGTCCCCAGCATGTTTGGACTTTAGTGTTATTGACTGAGCGGGATGGAGAGCCTGGGAAAATGTCTCCTGAGAGATGACTTGAAGAACTTGCTATTTCAGTTTCTCTGTTTGATGGAGGACTACTCACCTGGTTACTGCTGAGCACAGTTGACATCCTGTATTTTTATACCAGGTTATAGGGTTGGTTTGAGACTTTTTTTGTTTGGCGGTTGTATTTTTTTTTTTTTACTAAAATGTAGGGACATATATGATGAAATCACACATCTATGTTTGTCTTTCCCCTGTAGCATGAGGGATTTCTGAAATGGTTTTAAAAATGTTTAAAAAAAATGCTCAAAAATCTGTAATGATTATGATAAAACACACTATCCACACCTGCTGAGAAGTGAAGCTGAGACATGCAAATCAATTGCTACTCAAAATAACGTAATTACAGTTGTTTCCTGGCCAGTATGCATCATGCAACATAGCTCTATGGCAGAATTCATGGTCCTTGACACAAATAAATCCGTGAGATTTTCTCCCAGCTACTGATTCCAGCCTTAGAAGAACATAATAAATAATGATGCCTCCATTGTCAAATTTCTTAATGTTAGTGAAAATTAGCTGAGCTATCCTTATGTTGAGCTGACCTGTGGCATACCGACAAACACTACTCATCTTCCCTCAACAACAGCAAGGAGCACCAAATTTTCATCTTGCCCTCCTAAGAGAGGAAGTGGCCTGTACAATCACAGAATCAGAGAATGGGGCAGGTTGGAAGGGACTACAGTGGGTCATCTGGTCCAACCCCTCCACTTAAGCACAGGATTGCATCCAGACGGTTCTTGAATATCTTCAGTGAGGGAGACTCCACAATCTCTCCAGGCAATCTGTTCCTCAAATTAAGATTTGAGGACTTCTGTGCAAAACTCAGTATTTTAGACCAGGTATATAAGACCTCAAAAAGTAGGTTAGTATCTGTTGTGAGAAGCTGGAATATGTAGTTTCCAATGTTATCTTACTCTGACGTCTGCTATGGAAGGTCACTGTACAAATATGAAACTAACTGACCTGAAAGTTGATGGTGAAGCCAAAACCAGCCCTCAGCTTTAGAGAGCTGTTGTGCAAGGCAGATCAGCAGGCAGGCAGGGACAGTCAGAGTGTCCCTGTCTGTTGGTGTTATAAGCCTGAGGCTCTGACTGTGCATGGTGGGCAATAACCTCACACAAGGGGTAGGTTCTGCTGCGGTACAGGCCAGCACAGCCGTGGGGATCTCACACGCCAAGGTCTGGAAGGTGGCCACTTGTTTGGTAATCGTCCCCACAGATTACTGACTTTACAAACCACCATTCTGTCAAAATCACAGAATACTGTGTTTGAAGAAGCCCCTGAGAATCATCACATCCAATCCTTAAGCCTGCACAGGACCAGACACGAGAATGACACCACGTGCCTGAGAGTATCATCTAAATACTTCTTGAACTTTGTCAGGCTTGGTGCTCTGACCACTTCCCTGGGAAGCCTGTTCCAGTGCCCAACCACCCTCTGGGTGAGAAATCTTTTCCATTTGTTCAGATGAGGCTGAACAGACCAAGTGACCTCAGCGGCTCCTCATACGGCTTCCCCTCAAGGCCCTTCACAATCTTCGCTGCCCTCCTTTGGACGCTAACAGCTCAATATCTTTCTTATATTGTGGTGCCCAAAACTGCACACAGTATTCAAGATGAGGCCACATCAGCATGGTGCAAATGTACCAGAAAACTACATTTCTCTCAGCAGGCAGAGGAACTGAAACAACAGGCCAAACCTAACGGGGTTTGGGTTACACCACTCAAACCGAAGAGCAGCGAGTGCAGCAGTTCCCGGCTCGGCGCTCTGACCCCGCAGGGCGCGGCGGTTCGGCGTCCTCCCGTGTCCCGCAGCGTACCCTTGGGGCCCGGACCGGCAGCCCCTTAGCTCATCCTGGCCTCGCACCGCCTCCCCTCGGCTCCGGGAGCCGCCTCGCACGACGGGACCGCCTTCCCCAACCCCCCGAGGCCGCTCCCCGCCGGCACCGACTCACCTCCCCCGCCGCTCGCTGCCGCCATTGGGGCGGCCTGCCCGCCCTGCGCGGGGAGGAGCCAACGCTGTGCCGGGCGGGCCCACGGCCGCGGGGTTCCCTCGGCGCCGAGCCGTGCCCAGCGCAGCCCGGCCGAGCGCAGGGGAAGGCAGGTTGGAGCGCAGCGCCGAGAGCGGGCGGACGGCAGAGGCGGTGGGTGCTATCGGCGGCAGGGATGCGGGCGCGGCGGTGCTGGGGCCAAACAAAGCGGCGGGGGGTGGGGTAGACCCGGCTGTAGCTCTCCAGCTCCGCGTGGCCGCCCGCATCTCCTCCAGAGGGGGTCGGCTGCGGGGGCAGGAGGGCAGTCGCGTATCGGCGGGGGCGGGCCTGGCTCGGAGCGCCGCCTCGCCGCTGCCCCAGGGCCCCGCGGGGCTCCCGGCACGGCGGGTCCGGCGGTGCTGCGGGCGGGGGTCCCGCGGTGCTGCGGGCGGGGGTCCGTCCCGCCCTGCCCGCGGGTGAGGCGGCAGAGCGGCCACGGTGCTCTCCCGGCGCCTGCCGCTTTCCCCTGCCCGGGGCAGGGCGCGGGACCTCGGCTATGAGTTTTCCAGAAGCTTAAGGTAGACAGTTTGCTCCGTTTCAGCCTGCTTTTGTGGAGAAGCTGCCGAAACAAACGAACAAGCAAACAAACAAACAAAAAATAGGAGAAAAGAGAAAGGAAAAAAAAAAAAGCTGCTCTCTGGTGTCCCCCCCGGTAGACCATCAACTAACCGGAAGCGCAGGGTCAGAATCTGCATCTGTATCTACCAAAACAAAGCGGGTTAAACCTCGTGTGTACCGGCCGTGCCAGTGCTGGAGGAACTTAGTTTGAGACTCTCACAGACACTGTGACTAACCTTTTCTAATCTAGTCTTTTACCCTTTGACTCATAGTTCTCTCCTTCAATTATCTGCCTGTCAAATGGTAGGTTTCAAACTAACACATCATGCCGTTGATGTTAAGGAGCCCGATAAGGCTATTGCTTATTGCATTGGTGATGTGTTTTAATTGTATTGGTGAATTAATAAGCAAGGGTCCCATCTACACTCGGAATAATTTCAGCTCTTGCTAATTTTGCATCTTAATGCTGACTAACTAGAAGTCTGTTTGCTTTTGGAAGATCAGAGTGCTGGCCCGGTGTCTGGGCTTTCCAACTACCACATCCAGACCAGAAGTAATGGGAAAGGCTGTCACAGAATTGGCATGCTTCCATCAGTAGTAGCAGTATTTAGTAGGGGGATATTGTCATATGGAAAATATAATGGTATATTTCAAATGTTTTTCAGTTTTTCATATAGTCAGCTTCTATTTTTTCCTTATGTTATTAATCAGATAATTATTGTTTAGCATTGTACATTGTAGAATGGAAACATTTTAATTGCATGTCTGCATGCAAATTATTACAATATGCCATATATATGTTTCTGTACATAAAATATCTTCTTTGAATGCTTGACATTTTCTCTTGCAGTCATGTGAGGTGGAAAACTGCCCTTTTGTAATCTTTGAGGACATGTTTTACAATACTGATGTCTGTTTTGGACATGTGTTTTAATACTGCTACAATCATTGCTTTGTAGCAGCAGATATATACTCAAGGTGTGTTGTCTTGTCTCTCCTGGTTTGCAATTCAGTTATTTGCTTCCTTCCCTATCTGAGAAGCTTTGGTATTATTTTTATCACTGTGTCATTCATTTGTCTTTTTGGTTCTCATTTCAAATAAATATCTTTAAAAAGAAACTTGATGGTTTGTATGGCAGTGGTGATGCATGATGTGAATTTGTTTTCATTAGGTCCAGGAAGAATAAGTAAATCCAGGTTGGAAGGGAGTAAAAAATTGTTTCATATATAATTTTCCTATCAAAAGAAAAGCATTGTAACAACTGCATTTATAGAAGGAAAAATGTTTTTTCTCTTATTGCTATACAGAGAGACATTGGTCCTTTTTTTTTTTAGCTTGCTAAGCATAGCTTTGGACCTTTTTGAACCACTTTGTTTTTTACTACTTAGTACCTGTAAGATCATTGCAGCATCATCTTTGTATTCATTGTCTCTGTGTCTTAGCATTTTTAACAAACTGTATTTTTTTTAGATAAAGTATTGGAAAATAAACTTCCTAAAACCTACAGAATATATTCTGCTGGATTACAAAAATGCTGTTGCTCTTTTCAGCTACTTGTTTTTGCGTTTCCTTACAGTTGAAAGTTCATTTTACGTAACAGAAAATAGTATCAAGGAGAAGAATAACATTTTTTCATCAGATTCTTAATGCACTGTCATGATTCCTACTCCCCTCACCCCTTCTCCCACCCCCTCCATCCCTAATAGGATGAGATCATCCTCCACAGGGAAATGTGTATTCTGCTTGAAAGAGCATGGCATCACTGCATTACCTAAACCAAGATGAGGCAATTCTTAGTCTGTTAGAATCAGCATCATCCTCCAGGGAGCACTGCTGTTGCCCTGACCAGTGCTTTAGAGCAGAAAACATGCTGCTGGTTAAAACGTGCGTTTGAGTGCCTAGCAACAAGAGATACCTCCTTGTGGATGTCTTTTGTTCTTTAAACAAGTGCAGATGACTTGGTGCCTTAAGGTGCTCAGAAATTGATGAATATTAAAGGTGAGTTACAGATTCTGTTCTGAAGATAAAGCATGAGAATTTCAATACCTAAGGAGTTCTAACCAGCCTTTCTAGACAATCTCTCTAGCTACTGTAAAGTCTCTCAGACAAGCTCCAATTGTGATGAAGTAGAATGCAGTGAGCACTAACGCTTCATTAAACAATTGAAACTGTAGGCTGCGAGCTAGGCTTGCAGAGCCTTTAATAAGAAATGCTTTTATGATACGGTATTACAAAATATGTTTTACATTTTTCAGGAACAAAATACTATAGTTTGTTGTAATTGTAGGTTTTGCTAGCTACTTTTTCCAATTTCATTGTTTCTTTGGCATTGGATCAATTACAGCAGCTTTAGTCATAATTTAAGGTCACTTAAATGTTGAAGATCTCTCTTAGTGTTTGCAGCATGCTTTATCATTTGTGTTGTGGAAGCACTCAGTGCTTCCAGCCAGTTAGATCTCCAGTTTGCTTACTTAAGTCTGCTGCTGTTCACCAGTGGTGTTCTCGCCATTACTAAACCAGCTTACTAAAACCAGTCCCTAAAGGGATGTAGCATTTTGGTTGGAGCACACCTGATGTGAACTCAAGACAGCCTAGTGATCCATTTACCCTACCTAATGATTGCAAGATCTGATCTGTTGGCCAGAGCTCTTACCTTGCCATATACTTTGGGTGAGTCTTTCTCCGAGTAGCTCTTGGTAGCCCAGGCTGGCTCATATGATGGAGAGGAGCTGGCCACAGCTCATGTAGGCACACATTTACTAGTTTACACCCTGTGCTTCATGTACTTGCAGATCTTCACAGTATCAGAAAGCTGGGATAAACACCTGGGGTTTTAGCGCAAGTTGGTTTCTGTGCTGACATGGCTACGCTGCTGTCAGTACACCTGCTGGCAGGTTTTGATGATAGAGATGGTACATGATGCTGTGCTTTTTTATATGGTGTAGTTGTTTATTACTGTTGGTAGACAAAGAACGAGTGAGGAAGGAAATAAACCTTTTCTTTGTCTCTCCTATTAATCCCATTCACAGTGAAGATTTTGGGTTGTGCTTTTGCACATGATGCTTCTCCAGAAGAAGGAACAGCATTGAGTTGCAACAGAATTGTGGGTCGATCTGGTTGGATGTTTTCTTACAAATAAAATTTTGCTCAAAAGTGTGAGGCTGAGACCTCAGGAAAGCTGGAAACCAAAGCCAAGGATGATTGTGGTAGGGAGAGGGTTGAAAGAAGCAGAGAAACTCCTGAAAGCTGGGCTATGCAGGAGCAGGGGAACTCTAGTGTTCTTGTCAATGGAAGCCATTCTTTCTGCTTCCCAGGGATCAGAAGCTCTACTCTTCAGTTAGAGCTGGGTGGACACACCAGTTGTCACTGTAAGCTAGACTTTATTGGCAGTGCACAATTATAAGGCATAGGGTTGGATCACTGTCAGGCCACGGGTCATAGGTAACCTTTGGAATTGCTTGTCTTTTTTCCTCATAGGGAACTTTTAATGAATTAGACTTTGATGTTAGGATGAATGAATCCAGATCATGGTGCTATGCAGTCAAGTTTATCATTGTTGCTTTAGTTCCTGCCCCATGATACTGTCTTTAAAGTAAATTTCTAAATTTTTAGAATGTATTTTAGACATTTTATTTCTAAAATACTGAGCTCATTTAATACTTGTGCAATTTGGTTTTCAGGAAATTTCCTGTTCGCTGCATTACATAATACAGTTCTCAAGTCTGGAATAATTTGATGAGGAAGATTTCTTAATTACATCAGTGCTCCAATATACAAAGAAATAGTATTCAGAGTAACCCTGAAGGTCTTTTGAAGTCACTAAAAACGTAAGTAAATGTCTTCTTAAGAAACAAGGAAAGACAGAAGGTTATACATAACCAGATTAGTGCTTCTGATGCATCACTAATGGTTGCCACAGAAAATGGATGTTTCTGATGTTCTGTAGATACGAAGTTGAGACTTAATATAATAATACTATGATAATGTAAGATGGCAAATATAGTTTGTCACCAAAGAACTTAAGCCTTAAATAAGAATCTTCATCATATCTGACCAGCAAACCTTACTACTTGATCTGGTTGTTTATACATTTCTCTTTACCATGAATATATCTGCTAAGTAGGTTCTTGTTAAATTCTTACCTTTTAGTGCCTTGTTTGTTTCTTGAGGTCTAAGCACTTCTAAGCATTTATCACTTTGTCCTATCTGGTGATTTAAATTTATGATGGTTAATTGTTTTACAAAACTTGAGCTTAAGGTAACTTTTGGTAATGTGTTCCATGAATACACACAGAGTAATTGTGGGGGAGGTTTAATGCTTTTAAATTGATTTCTGTCTTGGTATCCGTCATAATTTATTGTCCTGTGTTCTAATAAAAGTAAATAGCAGCCCACAGCATAGGGTTCATTTCATCAACTATTTGAAGTTATATTGTTGTGGTTTTATGTAATTTATATTGCAATTGCCTTCACATACACCAACTAGAATGGGATGCAGTGATGTTTCACTTCAAACAGAATGCAGAGAAATTACTCGTTTCTCAAAATACTGTGACCCAAAATCTAATCTGTGTTAATTTTTGCACATATCCAATAATTTGTACTACTTGATTTTTGGTTCTCAATTTCTAGTGCATGTAGGAACATTGCAATATTTTAAAGATTGTTTTTAATTTGTTTGTCTCTTAGCCTGCTTTTTGTAGGCATTTTCAATGATTTGGTCTGACTTTTTCCCAGAGTTCTTTTAGAATGCAATAATTTAGAAAAATATTTCATATTCTTCTTTCAAAGATAAAATATGTAGGAATTACTCAGAGATGCTGGTTTTTTTGTCTGCTGATACTTCTAGGCTAAAGTTATTCAGTGAATTGTCATAACATTTCTATTTTCTTACATTTTCAAGCTGATAATTGAAAGCCATAATGGCAGACATTGGAGATGGACCACATTTGGGGAAAGATCTGACAGATGCAAAATCTGTTCCAGGTTTCAAAGGGTAAGTGAGATACTTTTGGTTTAAGTCTTCAATTTAAGTCTTGAAGAATCTTGTGCTGTACTGAAGGTGAGAGCCACAGAAGAAATAATGCTAAGAAGAAAAGTTTCAATTATGGTAAATTGTTATAATAATAAACCACTATTAGAGTTGTACTGACTTCGAAAATGTACAGTGTCTCACGGAACAGGCCACATGCATGTACAAGGAACTAAAAAGCAAAATACTTGAGGTGCAGCTAGACTGGGCTTAACAGGATTATGAAGTGGTTAGCTCTTCTTGAAGAGAGACATCTGTGTCTCACCCTAGACTAAATGTTCACCCCTTTCCTTGAACTGCTTTTAGAGCTGACCTGAACCTGTGGCAGACAGCCCAGCTGGTTGAGCTGACCTGCTGTAGGGGCTGTGTGTGTGGAAGCAGAAGTGCAAGAAGAACTTATGGGGTGGAAGGGAGGAAACGCAGGCCTGTTCTTCCTGGTGCCAGCTGGTTGTTACACTGCTCTAGTACTATCATCAGATTATGCTCTCTTTGGGAAATTAATTTGGTTCTGAAGTCATTCTTTTTAATATTTCAGTGAAAATCAGGTTTAAGAGTATTACAGACTTTTTATTTGTTGATAGGCCCCCAGTCTTGTAACCACTTACCCATGTGCTCAAATGAGACTTTTAAAGTTTAGCATGCTATCAATTACTTACTAAGAATCTACTGCAGCAAGGAATCTCAGCCTCAAGGAGTAATCTTGAGAGGCATCCCTGTTCAAGGGGAGATCCTGGTGTGCAGCCCACTGCCATGCAGGAGAGCTCAGGGGGCCCTGGGCTTTATGCTATATATGGAGTAAGATAATTGACTTACAGTTGTATTTGCATACCAGCCATGTTTTGGGATGGTGCATGCTCAGCTAGCCCTTAGATGTTGAGGAAGGTTTGTGGCCCTTAGCTATTGTGTTATCTGTCTCCCCAAAGTCCAGCTTCATCCAGATGCAGCCATCATGACTACTACTGGTGGCTATTGCTTAAGCAGAAAAGGAGCACATATCTGCCACATCTTTCTAGGTTTTGAATGTTTACTTTTGAAAATTCAATGGTAATATGACTTTTGGTTAGAATTCAGAACAGATTTGCATGCTCAGAGCTAACCTTGGCTCCAGGTACATGGCTTTCAAAAGATGATAGTAAAAAAAACCCAACTGCTTCATTGTTGATATAATAGCTGGCATCCTTAAACTAAGTTTTCATATTCTCCTGTGCAAAGGCATTATAATTTTAAACACAGTTCTTCCTTGATTCTAAATTTTAAGATTGTTACAGGTTGCATAGAAGGCTACTACAAATACAGATGACACTTCACTTTTTTATTAAAATTCATTGTGTATGTGCACATTTTAACTGAAACAAAAGTTTTATTTGGGAGCATAACTGTACGAAGCAGTTTCATTCATTTTAACCTCTGGGCAAGTATAGTCTTCACTTAAATCTACCAACTGATTTCACAGATGTAACTTAGAATCATAGGCTGATTTGAGTTGGAAGTGACCGTAAAAATCCTCTAGTTCCAACCTTTCTGGCATGGGTAGGGACACCTTTCACTAGACTAGTGAGATTAAAGCTCCATCCAACCTGGCTTTGAACATTTCCAGAGGTAGGGCATGTGCAACTTCTCTGGGCCACCTCTCACAGTAAAGAATGTGGTGCCTCACCACTCTCACAGTAAAGAATTTTTTCCTAATATCTAGTCTAAACTTACTCTGTTTCAGTTTAAAGCCATTCCCCTTTGTTTTATGACTACCCGTCCTTGTCAGAAGCCCTCCTCTCTTTCCTGTAGCCCCCTTTAGGTACTGAAAGGCCACTAAAAGGTCTCCCCAGGGCCTTCTCCTTTCCAGGCTGAACAACCCTACCTCTCTCAGCCTATCCTAGGAGATGTACTCCAGCCCCCCAGTCATCTTCATCATGGATTCCTCTGGATTCAGTCCAACTGGTCCATGTCCTTCTTATACTGGGGACCCCAGAGCTGGATGCAGTGCTCCAGGTAGAGTATCACCAGAGCACAGCAGAGGGGCAGAATCACCTCCCTTGACCTCCTGTCCACTCTCCTTTTGATGCAGCCAGTGGTGCAATTTGCTTTCTGGGTTGCAAGTGCACATTGATAGTTCATTCAGTTTTTCTTTGACTAGTACCTCCCAGTTCTCCTCAGGGCTGCTCTCAATCCGCTCATTATTCAGCCTGTATCCATGTTTGGGATTGCTCTGACCCAGGTGCAGGATCTTGCACTGGGCTTTGTTGAACTTCATGAGGTTGGCACAGGCCCACCTCTCAAGCCTAGTTGACATCCCTTCCCTCTAGGGTATCAACCACACCGACTCATCTTGGTGTCATCAGCAAACTTGCTGAGGGAACTTCTAGAGGAAAAAGTAGCAAACGTTACCAGTTTCATTGGGTTTGCTAAAATAACCTATTGTTTTTATTATTTTGCAAACTGAGAGATCAGGAATTAACACCTACATTTTGTCTGGTTTCTAAGCAGAAGGAACCTACCTGCTAGCAAGTCTATGGACTCTGGAATTCTGCCAGACTACAGTTACAGAATGGATTATCCAGAAATGGGGGAATGTATAATAATAAACAATAAGAACTTCCACAGACATACTGGTACTACTTTCAAGTTTTCAATTTTTTTTCCTTAATTTAGATAAATTAGTGCCATGTGTTGTTCTTCAAAACTAAATATTGTTTAGCAGACCAATTTTGATTGCACTAAAAAATTAGGTCGTTTGAATGGGTATGATTCATTTTGGTGCATTCTTCCAAATGTGCCGAGAGGGAACACATTAGGGTATAGCAGTAACAAGGAGAAAAATTGATAGGCAGTACAAGCCTGCTTTACCTTTAAGTCGTGAATTCTATTTTGCAAATAAAATTCTTTGTATGTCCTTACATAGATAGGTAGATATAAAAATAAGATGTAGATAAATCTACAATACAGGTACAGAGAGTGGGAGATGGTGTGCATGTGTAACAGTACAGTGTTTTTTCTGTTTGAGTGGATCTGGAATAATAGAATATTTCAGACTGATACCATGTAAGTGAGAAAAGAATTTGGCTCAATCAGACCATGCCATCTGTATCATATAAAAAAATAACACATTTCTTTTATGTATAGGGATGCTACCCCGTTCAGGTACAGATGCCGATGCTGCAAGTGTCAGAGAAGTTTTTATGAAGTTGGGATATAAAATAAAGATCAACAATGATCTTTCATGTGAGGACATTTTTAAACTATTGAAAAAAGGTAAGTAGTATGTTCAGTGTATATATTAAATCAGCAAATGTTTCCAAATACATCTCTAGCCCTCACATCTCTTCTTTCATTGTTCCTTTAGATGACATTTCACACCTTCCAGTGATTTATTGCTAGGATGACATGTATATCATAGTTTCTATGTTTATTCATCTTTGCTGTCTCTCCATCTTTTGTGCCATGACTGTTGTCTCCATATCCTATCTCGTCTTCTAAAGAAGGCTGGAAAAAAGGCTGAACCTTAAATGCAGACTGATTTATATTCTGACCCTGGGATCACTGAAGCTCTGTGAGTTGGAAAGAAACCTGCTTGATTGGGTAGAGGGGGTCTGTGCTACATGCTTAGTGGTGTGGCCCAAGAGAGGTTCTGATCGAGGGACCAGAACTGCAGGTGTGTGGAGTGAATTACTCTTCTAGAGAAACAGCTCAAGTTTTGTTTAACTTGTGAAACAAAACACCCTTCTCCTAAGTGAGAGTTTTATACTACTGTGTTAATCCTGCTTTGTTTGGACTTGGCTACATCTAGACCGTTAAGTTAAATGGTGCCTGGAGGTATTGGTAGCCCTGGAACACAATCTATTCTGTTAACTGTTGGAAGGTTCTCTGCTGTGACTGTGACTCATGCCTACTAGCGCTTTCCCAGACTATTTCGGGTCACAATTCAACAGCAAAAGTGATCCAGTGATTATTCCCTACAGCCAGTTAGCTTGCAGCAATCCTGGTCTTGGTTTTTTGGGTTTTTTTAATGGAAATGTTTATTAACATAGATGTAGGTTCTTTGGTGCCGGTTAATGTTTATGCGAGAGAATTGTTCCCAGGCATGGTTGTTAGTATAGTTGCAACCAGTCTATTGACAGTAGCTGAAAGTGTGACTCTTCTAAATGCAGTGCTTGTCCATAGATTGTAGAAATTGCCTGAGTGTGCATCACTTGAGAAAAATATAAATAGTTCATTTTTTCCAGAATAGAGATTCAGTGTTTTGGTAAGCAATAAACAGTAAGACTTCAGCTGTACAGACTGTTACATTTTTCATGTACAAACTCTTGCATCTTATTGAATTACCACTCAGAGTTCCTTTTGGATCCTTTCTTTTAAACCACATTTGTATCTTTTCATAAATTCAAAAGAATCATCCTGGCCCTCAAGTACAATTCCCACAATGTCAGGCAACAAAAGACATTGGAGAATATCTATTTTATACTCTTTGTCTACCACAAGATGGAGGGGAAAAAAGATATAAATCTACAGACACTTTACATCAAGCTTAAATGTCTTAATTTTTTACTTAAAGAGCTTGAAAAATCATTCTAGACCAGGTCAAAAATGAGAGGAGAGGGTACTGCCAGTACCTAGGTCCCTGCAGCAGCAGTGACTTCCGTACTGCATTCAATTCCCATGTAATCCAAGTAGTTGAAGCATCTTCAATCGGAAGGAGAGAGATGTAGGACTTCTCCATCCTTTCTCAAAACTCAGAATTTTCCATCAATCCCATTGCAGATCACAAGACCAACCATTACTGAATGAGTGAGGTTTGTGTTCAAAACGCTCTCTTTGTCTCCTCATGGTATTCCTGGCCTAGTTCTGTGACCACGTCTTAGAATGGGTAGGGTTGGCCTTTAGTTTGGGGGTTTCTGTGTCCAACCTCCATAAGCAAAGTAGGCAGACTTATTTTGTTCAGAAGTGAAAACTGGTTGGATGTTTCTAAATGTGGGAATTAGTTCTTAAAGACTTCTGTCACATAGGAAGGATCAAATGTTCAAAATTTTTAGGGAATGCGGGAAGTTAAGGTAATTCTCTTTTTTCTTTCAAGTTTCTGAAGAAGATCACAGCAAGCGAAGCAGTTTTGTTTGTGTGTTGCTAAGCCATGGTGATGAAGGACTAATCTATGGTACAGATGGCCCTCTTGAACTGAAAGCACTAACTAGCCTTTTCAGAGGTGACAGGTGCCGAAGTTTAGCAGGAAAACCCAAGCTCTTTTTCATTCAGGTGATGTACAGCTGAACAATTATCATCAAACCAGTCAGATACGTAAAAAAATACTGCTTCCCACTAATTATTAGTGCAAAAAAGTTAATTCTTTCTAAAATTGATTTAAATGGAATTACTTTTGGAATAAGATTCTTTTTGGGTCTAAAAGTGGCACAATCTGCCCTATTAGGTAGGCAGTATTCGTAATAGATGAGATTGCATTATCTTGATTCTATGGATTAAGTAAAAACTTAGCCAATATTTTAAAGAGTTTCTGAATATAATTTTGAATGAATATCTATCTTATCCAAACTGTGTAGTTGATTTAAATAAATGCTAGCTACTTTTCTTCTGAGTCAGTCTAATGGAAATGTGACATGTAAATTCTTTTTATTTTTGCAGTTTTTTAGTCAGAATATTGTCAACTGAAAACCTGAAAAAAAAAATCAATATTCTGATCGTGATCCCTGCCTTTATTTTCTTTATTTTTAATTTTATTTTCCATTCTTCTTCCACCAAATAGGCTTGTAGAGGGACCGAATTAGATTGCGGTATTGAGACAGACAGTGGATCAGAAGAAACAATGTGTCAAAAAATACCTGTAGAAGCAGACTTTCTGTATGCATATTCTACAGCTCCAGGTGAGAGACTGTGTCTATATGTGAGCCTCTATTGATGCTAAAAATTAAAATTTTTAGTTGTATCCAGTCAGTGGATGATTTCACTAGTATGGGATATCCCTTTGCTCAGTTTGGGTCAGCTGTACTAGTTGTGTCCTTTCTCAAGATTTTGTCCACCCCAGGCTTAATGATGGGGCGGGGGGAATGTTGGGGAGACAGTGCTGATGCTGTGCCAGCGCTGTTCAGCAGTAACCAAAACTGTGTTGTGTTATCAACACTTTCTAGCTACCAATGCAAAGCACAGCACTGTGAGGGCTGCTGTGGGGAAATGAACTCCATCTCAGACAGACCCAATACACTCTTTCATGGAAATATGGATTTTCTTAATCAATTTTTCTACACTGATTTGATTTTTTTTTGAGGTAGTTGCTACTCTCAGTTCCTATAAAACCCCCACCAAACCCTGAATATACATCTTTCTCCCTAGCAAATCCTCAAATATTCATATGCTGGAAATTGAGTTAATCAGGGTTGTACAAATAATTTACAGCAGGAGGAAAAGGTATTATTCTGAGAAAACAAAGCAATCAGATGTCCAGAAGTGGATGATAAACACCAGCATATTATTTGTATATCATCTCTATTTACATTGCATCCTTAAGCAAAATCAGTAGGGACAGAGCCTTTGGTATGCCCTTTACATTACCAGTTAGTAGAAGTAGGTTTCAGTCTTTAATTCATGCACATAGTCCTGAAGACAGTGACACTGAAATACATTTTGCATCTTGGCTCCATCTGTACTGTCACCTCTCCTTTGTGTTCATGTACTCTGTGAAGTAGTAAGTGATCAATGGCTAAGATTGTTGCAGCAGAAGATAGTTTTCCTGCCTTTTGATTTTCTACCTACTTAAAGTTTTCTTAGATTATAAAACATGAGAGGATTAGAAAAATCTTTTGAGTTGAAATTTGAAGAACCTAAATTTTATTTGTTGGTGGTTTTGAGTTTTTATTTTACAACATTGATTGCTATTGGAAACAATGCGTTGTTCCCCTAATTGCTAACCTGTCCTGTATCAAAGGCTGATACATCTGATCACTTTGACATTGCTCTCTTCCACAGGCTATTACTCCTGGAGGAATTCAGCTGAAGGCTCCTGGTTTATTCAGTCACTGTGCAAAATGCTGAAGGAACATGCAAGGAAGCTTGAACTCATGCAGATTCTAACTCGTGTAAATCGCAGAGTGGCAGAGTATGAGTCCTGCTCAACTCGACAAGATTTTAATGCAAAGAAACAGATTCCATGTATTGTCTCTATGCTCACCAAAGAATTTTATTTCCCTTCCTAAAAGAATTTTTCAGTTCATGTTTTTATCTGCAGTTTATATGCAGTGTTAGTACAAAATAACACTTTTAAATCTGAATAACTGTTTACTACTGTGTGTGGCACAATGAACTATCTCAAAGTTAGACATGTCTGTTATTAGAAGTAAAGAGTAGTATGGCTATGTTAGAAACGCAAACTTGAGTAGCTGAAGCACAGGCAGATTTCAAAGTAGTGCTCTGAGTATGGCAAAAAATTAGGAAGGGGAGACTGAAGAAAGATCACATTGTTTATCAGAACTATTTGGTGCTACATTTCCCTTTGCTGAAGGGGCAGAGAAAAACAGTTCTTGTAAATAGTTTGGTTTCGTATCTTACAAAGAAGATTCAGAATGTGCTATGTGTATTAATTATGATTATATGATAGTGTTGTCACACATTTCTTCTTAACTCAAGTTCTAGAAGTTTAGGTTATAAATTAACCTAAACTATTTTTATAATTTTGGGCATAAACTGTGGAAAACAGCCATTTCACTTTTTTACGTACAAGTAGGAAGCATGTTTAGAATACAGTCAGTTTTTCCTGATAATTTTTTAATTTTGTGCATGGAATATTTGATAAAGCAATTATATCAACATGGTAGCTGTTTCAAAATAAATTTTATATTCTGACCTTGAAGCTGAGTGCCTAAGGGACCAGTCTTCCAAAATTTCTTTTTCTGCAGCTCTCTATAGGGTGGAGCTGTTGGGGGATATTTGGGGCTGTATCAATGCAAAAGGAAGTCTGCATTCTGAACAGTCTGCTTTCCTTTTTCTGGCCTTAAATAAGAGTGGGTTTGCTCTGTGCTACATGTTTACCATATGTAATCTGTGTGAAAACCTAGATTTGTGGCACTGGAGGAATTTAACTTCTTTAATATTAATTTGAGTTAATTACAAACCTTTAGCTAAAATATGTAACAAATAGTAAATTTCTTGACTCTGAATTTTGTGAAACAGACTTCTACAAAATTGTAAAACATTCTGCTTATGTTTCAGCATGTAGCAGTCTCTTTAAGATCAGAGGAAGACAGAATACTAAATGACTATAGGGTGCTTGCAAAACAAGACTTGAAACTCTTCAGATTGTGTAGCATAAACAATGTTAGCAAATTGATGTTCGCTTCCAGAGGCATTTGGTACTTTTTTTTAAATTAAATACTGTTTCCTAAATTGTATCAGACTTTTCTAGGTATGTTATTTGTTTAGGATGTGATAGCTTTTGCAAATTAATTTTAACTTTATGTCCCTTTTCCTCCTTTTTCTTGTCCCTTTTCTCTCCTTACCACCTGAAGTTGAAAAGAAGCCCCTTTAAAGCATTCTATGCCATATAGCCAGGTAATAAGAGTATAGTAGTGATTGAGACCTGGTTAATGCCAGTTCTCTGATGAGAACTGGTGAGTTCTCTGATGACTGCATGCTGGATAGGAGGAATCTTTTCACTCTCTTGTAGAAATGTTTTGTGAGAGAGGATTGGTCTATTTTAGCTCATTGAAACTGCAGTTCCAGGTAGATTTGTTGCTCATGCTTCTGTTGAAAAATTAAAAAGGCCTCTTCTTCCTGTTGGTTGTGAATTACAGCATCTGCACAGTTATATTTTGTAAATGACTGACTAGACTTCCGTTAATCTGCTTCAAAGTAATGAGGGATAGGGATGTTCCTTGAGTTCTTTGTTGTTTTGCTGTGAAAAAGTCCTGTCACAGAGTATGCTCTTCCCTTAGATTTAATAGGTTCTGGTCTTGATTCTTCTTGGTCCTTTAAAGGAATATTACTGTACAACTTTTCCAATAGTCTTTACCATAGAGCAAAACAAAATCAAAGGTAAGCTACGATGAGTCGCCAGTTGTAGGAATGAGGCCTACAGCCATGAGATATGTGGTAAAGGGATTTCCATGAGATATGTCAGTAAATATGTGGTGGAGGGATTACAGTGGGCATGATGGCCTGGTGATGGGTAACCAGGTAGAAGCCAGATTAACCTTTATCTCTGCAATTGGTCAAGTGGAAGTTCCTCCCTTGAGCAAGACCTACAGCCTTTGTAGCCTCTCTTTTTAACTCTCGATGTTCCTCTTTTACTTACAAAGTGGCTGTTCCACCCCACCATTTATGATGGCAATAACACTTCTCCTAAAAGTATAAATTTTGAAATTTATATAAATTTTGAAATCCTCTATGGCAGAGGATGAGAATACAACCACCATGCAGACCAGTCAGTGGGCTTGCTCCTCTCTCCTCCCTAAAGCAGGGATGTCTCTTCAGTAAGATTTGTACCTCCACCTGTGCTGTAGCATACCCGGGAACACTTGTACCTAGCAATATACACTTAGATTTTGTAGGCCTAGTGAATTGATCACTTGCTCCAGTAAACTGTACAATTTGTGACTCTGTGGTTGCAAATGAGACCAGACTTACAGTATAACGTGCATTTGGGATCTTACTGAACACGACCAGACTGACAGTGCCAAATTGGTTATAGTCAGAAATTAAACCTTGCCACACCCAACCCCTCTAAATCTCTGAGAAGGAGTTGGAAAGCATGGGAGTTTATTTTCTGCCAAATTCTACACTCTTAACACCTGTTGTTTAGGAAGGCATAGAGTTAGGACTTAGGGAAAGAGGTAATATTCCCATCAAGTCCTTTCAGGACAAGAGCTGCATTTTACTCCAAGTCAGTAAATTCCTTCAAGGCGCCAAGAAGGCATCTATATATTTCTAGCTCAGGGCTAGTGTTCCAGTCAGTGGGACTTGCAGGTAGAGATGGAGCCTGTTAGAGAAGGCAGAGGGTGAGGTGATAATGTCCTTTTTCTTCATGTCTTGTCTCATTGTCCTGTTCTCCTCATGTCTTTCTTAAACACTTACTCTATTACAATATTCCATCCCACTGCCTCTTACCCAAATTCAACCTTTCAACTAGATCACGTTTTCCCAATTACCATGAGCTTAGCTCACCAGCTCTAGTCAGACCTCCTTGCCAAACAAAGTCACCAGTGGTGGAAGGCTGGTTGAAAACACTTTATGGAAGTGTTACATACTACACTGATGGGAACACACCATCACTTCCCTGGGGGAGGCCTTCAGGCCAAGTGTGGCTGCAGTTTCCAAACTGAGCTGGAAAGCACAGAGCTCTGTTTTCACCTGCAGATACATATATTTGCATGGCTAACTGGGTCATCAGTTAAATCATGTCCAGAAGACTTTTAAAAAGCTTGACTGATTTGAAAAGCCAACAGAACAGTGAACTTTTCAAAAATCAATTATGAAATTAACAAAGATGACATATGAGATACCTAACAATTTTTACTGTTTCTAGTAAAACTGAAAAAAACCCCAAAACCAATTTTATTTTTTTGTTACTAAATGGATTTGATGCTAAACAATGCAAGGATGAAGAAAACAGACCTGGGCTGAAATTGGGGAGGCAGTTCATGCTGCCTAGTTTACACCAGGTCAAGTACTCCCTTCTGGCTAAGCAAATCCTTATGTTGAATACAGTCTGTTTGTCTTATTCCCACAACAACCTCTGAGAGTACATATTTCATATAGGGTTTTGTTAAAACAAAAAAGAAAGAAAAAGGCATGTCAGACACTAATGCTGGTAAGTCCTATGGAAACAATCCATCCTTGAAAAAAGAATCCACACTTTGGGTACTCTGCTCCATAACAGAAGAAAACCCATGTGATTTACTCAAAATACAAATTTGGGATTGCTCAGGTTGGAGAAGAGAAGGCTTCAGGGAGACCTTATACCAGCCTTTCAGTACCTAAAGGGGGCCTATAAGAAAGATGGGGACAGACTTTTTAACAGGACCTGTTGCAACAGGACAATGAGTAATGGCTTTAAATAAAAGAGGGTCAATTCAAACTAGATTTGAGGAAGAAGTCTTTTTGTGATAAGGGTGGTGAAACACGAACAGGTGGCCCAGAGAGGTGGTGGATGCCCCATCCCTGGAAACACTCCAAGTCAGATCGGATGGGGCTCTAAGCAACCTGATCTAGTGGAAGTTGTAACTGCTTGTTGCAGGGAGGTTGGAGTAGATGACCTGTGAAGGTCCCTTCCTACCCAAACCATTCTTTGCTTCTATGATGATACAGTTGCTAACAAGTACTCGATCTCTTTATACGTGATGCATTCCTCTTGGAAGTCTCTGTGGTTTCTCCTTAAATTTTAAACTGGTTTACTATACATTCATATGCAATCTCTATTTTTAACTATAATTTCAGTTATTTATTTTGTGCTGAAGCCAGGCAGTATGCATATGAAATCACTAGTAGTGATTAGAAATATTAACAATATGAATAATAATGGCTAAATTATAACAGTAATACCAAAAGACTTGTCACCTCATATCCTATAAGGAATCTTATTACTAGGAAAAACTACCTTTCAGCTATATATTTCCTCCTGCTCTTGATTGCAGGCAGCAGGACAGACAGCAGAACTCTGGCTTTCTCAGATAACAGGGGTCAGAGATAAAACACTGCTCCGTCACCACAGGGCGTCACTGCAGACAGCACAATAATCTCCAAAACTCACATTAATGAGTCATTCAAGATCAAAACCTCATGAATGAAGCAACCCTTTCTCAGCTCTCAGTGGTTGCTTGCTGTCTGTCAGCTTGCATGTTTATTACATCCTGGGAATTGCATCCCAGAGTGTGCAAGAACAACACATTGCTGTTTCCCAAAAAAACTTTCCTGTCTTATTCCATATCAGAATGCACCAGAATCAGCTGATTTTGAGGCAAAAAGGCTTGTCTCTGCTGTCCTAAACCTACCCAGAGAACACTTGCAACTATGCAGCATCTCCCCATGCAGATCCCTGTCATATCATTGATATTTCTGTAATGTTTAATAGAAAAAAATCCACAGCATCTCCTTAAACAGGCTTCTGTCATACCTGTGGTGATGGTCTTTAAACAGAAGAGTGGTGCAATAGCTTGCTTTGCCTGCATCATGACAGTCAATTAGTGGAAACAAAGAAAAGAACTTGCCTGGTAAGCTCCTAAATTTTATTTTTATGTCTTAAAATCAAGTTTTGAAGTTTGGACTTTCCTAGATAATCACAAAACAAAAAATTAAGACCTGACTTTTCCAAACAAATGAAACAATGTTCCTTTCTTCCTAGAGACCAAGATGTTGTATCATGAAGACAATCACATAATTGAAGTGCCTCAAAAGAAAACAAGATGCACAGCAGCCATTTTCCAAAAGTGTTTTTGTTTGGTGTTGGCAGGCAAGATTTGGCATTAGATTAAATAGCTCACCACTGCTGCCCCCAGTGTCAGAGGACCAGTGATGCTGCTCTGCCTCTGCCTGCTGTGCACAAGACCAGAGTATTTCTGTCTAGTTGAACATGGTGAGTTTCACAGGGACTTATCCACTGAAATCCCATAGAATGGGGTATATAGAAGACCATGATTTATAGGTCCTCCTGGCTTCAAATTGTATGAAGAAAGGGGCCATGCAAAACCATCTCACTACCTTCAAAAAATGACCAGGTAACAGGTTTTCCTGCATATGCCTAAAGCTATAGTATCTGAGTGGTTTGAGAGCATCTGATGTACAAAGATTTACCTGTGGATGAAGAGTACTACTGCAGTACTCCATGACCATTAAGAAAATAATGGTTCTATTTATTTAACCACAAGACCTTTAAAAAAAGCAGTGGGGACAAACCATCACTGTGCAATTTACACTCCTCTGCACAAAACCATGATTAATAGTAAACACTAACAGTGTGATTTATATTTGTAAGATCCTTAACAGACACAAGCATTTCCTCTTTCTCCTTCTGTCTACTTCTGGTACTGAACCCAGAACATTTTGTGTTTCCCTTTTATCCCATTCAGCTAAAACCCACTTCCTCAAATGCACATACCTCTCCTGCATGATGCAATTCAGAAAGACTGGCTAAAGGCAGAAGTAACCTTCTTGGCATAGAGTG
Source organism: Chiroxiphia lanceolata (assembly GCF_009829145.1). Lineage (NCBI taxonomy): Eukaryota > Metazoa > Chordata > Aves > Passeriformes > Pipridae > Chiroxiphia > Chiroxiphia lanceolata. Next base: position 33,979,503 of record NC_045640.1, read on the forward strand.
ATTCTCCTGCAGAGCCCCTTCACCCTTCTTTGCCTCCTTGTCCTCAGCTGGTTCCCCATGCTCAGCTCTCCCACCTCCCCTCAGCTGAGGCTATGAGCTTTCTGGGTGAGGGTTGACCTTCAGGTGTTGGGGATGACACTGGTGCTGCAGGAAGGCCTGAGCCTGGACACGCAGTCTGAGGACTGTGGTTTCCCCACCTGAAATCTGGTCCTGTTGCCCAGATTGCTGGTAAGACTGGTGACCCCATGGGTGTAGCTTTCTCCATTCAGCCTGCCTGTTATTAAGACCTCAGGAAGCCAATAAATAACCCCAAGTGGACTATTGTCTCTCTGCCCTTCAGGCTTGGCATTTAAGGGAGATGCAGGTTCACATAATAGTCCATAATTCTTGGTTAACCTTTTCTTATCCAGGATGGGGCATTATATATATATATATATATATATAAGAATGCATGCACTATTATGATTAAATTGTCTCCTGAGATCTATTGAAGATGGGAGAAGCATCAGAAGGATCCAGCTTTACCTAGTCTCTAGCAGCACACCAAGAGCTGGTACCACCTCTGCCTTATGCTTAGTAGTTTCTGTTTGCAGAAATGCTACTGAGTGAAAACACAGAATCATAGAATATTTTGTGTTGGAAGGGACCTTAAAGACCATCTAGTTCCAACCTCCCTGCCGTGAACAGGGACACCTTCCACTAGACCAGGTTGCTCAAATCCCCAACCTGGCCTTGAACACATCCAGGGATGGTACATCCACAACGTCTCTGGGCAGTAGAGAATTTCTTCCTAATATTTAATCTAAACATACTCTCTCTCAGTCTGAAAGACTTTGTCCTATCATTACATGCCCTTGTAAAAAGTTCCTCTCCACCATTTTTGTAGGCCCCTTTCAGGTACTAAAAGGCCACAGTAAGGTCATCCCAGAGCCTTCCTTTCTCCAGGGCAACCAACTCACATCCAGAGGAAACAGGAAAACCAGATTCTTCCACCTCTTTAACTAGTCCCCATATTTTATGCCTGCTGTCTTCCAGGGGCTGCATGTGATGTATAAACCTCCCTGGCTGGCACCCTGCTGTGGTGGGGCTTCCTTGTAGACCAGCTTTAAGGGCCAGCACTGTACAGGGCTAGGTGGCCGGCAGGGCTCAGTGGCCCACAGGACTCCAGGTTTCTGTAGGCAAGTCCAAAGGATGGCACTGGCTTACTTTTCTAAGTAAGTCACAGAAAAAGAGTGGGAATATGGGTCATGCTGAAATCAGTTCAAAACTGACAGGTGGCTTAGCTGCCCAAAGTGATCTGGCCCTGTGATGGTGGCAGAACAACAGCCACCTCCTACTGAAATGCTGAGCAGCAGGGAGGGACAGCAGCATGGTGAGCATTGTCATCTGTGTCTCTGGTCACCAGCTGGGCGCTGCAAGATCCATATCCCCTTGGGGCCAGACACAGATTGGGTGAACTTGGGGAGACCCTGCTGGGGAATAAGGCATGCAGGCTTGACCAGCTGAGGCATGTTGACATAGGCACTTTTTGATCAGCTTTCCCCAAAGATACCACTGTGGGAGGCAGTGGGGAGCACAGGGGAAGCATGAGGGGCAGCAGTGAGGTGGGAGACCTGAGCAGGAGGTCAGAAGGTGGCACCTCTGTCTGCAGCCTTTAAATACCAGCCACCAGCTCTGGAAACCTCTGGCAGAGAGGAGGGTTTGAAGCAGTGTATCAACTATACTGAGTCTTTTAACTTGGTTGTTGACCTTAGGAATGTAATCAGAGAGCTGATTATAAATAGTTTGTGCAGTTGTTGATGAAATTAAAATGTGCTGCAGCAGGCAGTTGAAAGCAGAGGGTTACTCCAGTGTGTGCTCAGGATGCTGTACCCCCGTCACCTACTGCTGCACAGCAAGTCTGAAAAGGGGAAGTGCTAAAAAAATGCTCAAAAAATGGTCCCAGGGAAGGGGGAAAAGAGGAAGTAGCCTGGCTTACAAAACTGGGGGTGAGAAACAAGAGGGAACAGACCAGGGAGCAGAGAACATTAAGGAGGAGGGAGGACAGTCACTGCGAAGGATCACAGTCCAGGCATGGAGCAGACTTACCTTAGGGCTAAAATACAACAATGACCTGCGATAAAAAAGACTAAATCAGCAAAACCCTAAGGCAAGGAAATGCCCTAAAGAGTAGAAGTAAAAACCTCCAGGTAAACCACTGGTGCTAATTTGTGTTCAGATGGCAGCATCTGATGGAACTTGGCAGAAAGAGAATGAAAAGGAAGTAGGGAAGGAGAAGTGCAAGATGTAGGTGACCCAGCAGGTCAGGGCACCTGCTCTAGGTGAGAGCTGAAACAGCACTACGGGATGGGCACAAAATGTTCCTAGGAACAGCTGATTGTATCAGCTATGAGTTTGAGCAGGAGTTGCTGCCAGACCTGTGCTGTCTCGGAGAGTAGAGGAAAGCTACTGCCACCTGGAAAGCCCTAAACTTTACAACCTCAAAGATTTTGGAGTTGTTCAAGAAATGACTGAACGTGGCACTTAGTGCTATGGTCTAGTTGACAAGATGGTGATCTTTCAAGCATTGGACTCAAGGATCTTAGAGGTCTTTTCCAACTTAAATGATTCTGTTATTCTGCGACTTCACGAGCAAAGGACAGGGAAAGAAACAGCAGGCAGGACCAGTTGGGCAGAAAAGGAGCCAAGGAGGTGGTGCTTGGCAGTGTAGAAAGAGGTGGTATCAACCTGCTGTGGATTTTTCTGAAGTTACTATAGAAAAATTGTAAAGAGTAATTGGAGAGATGCCAGGAGCTGTGTATGATTCCACTCTAGAGCATTGTCCAAATGGGGGTGGCAGCTGGGAAGAAAGCAGAGGAGCACTTGCTCAGTAGCAGAACAAGGATGGCTTTGGTGGGCAAGGGGAACCAAGAAAAGCCTTGAAAGCAAACAGGCTATGTCAGAAAACTGTTTGGAAGAGGACAGTGAAGTGATCCAAGAGCAACAGAGTGATGACCAATGGTGGACTGGGAAAACCACCAGTACAGCCACCTCCAGGAAATTGTCTGTGGGAAAACCACCTGCGGGAGGCCCCAGCAAAGCATTAGCGGTGGCCAAGATGTGGAGCTCTTGAGCAAGAGTTGTAGCTGTGTGGATACACTGGAAAGGCCAGGTTATGGGATCCTCTGCAGGCTGGTGTATAGGTAAGGTGAGTTCTGCCGGTGTCAGTCGCAGGCTGCTTCCACTTTTGGAAAGGCGCTGAGGTCTCCTCATACTGCTTCCCTGCCAGGTCACAGTGCAGGCAGACAGACAGACAGAGAGATTATTCAGGACAGACTGACCTGGAAGTTTCATGTTTCTCTCTGTCCTGCCTCTGAGTACAACCTGGTTTTCAGTTTGACAGGAGACTTGTGCTGGAGCAGAGAGTGGATCAGCAGCACGAGGGATGGAATGGGGGGGTGTGTCTGTGGATGAAGAAATTCCTGAGGAGAGGTGAGTCAGGACAAGAGGAGGAGCTAAGTATGGAGCACCCCTCATTCACTGCTGAAAGTTGGAGTATTTGGGAGAAAAACTGGTCATCTGTGTAAATGATAGATGGGAGAATTTTACTGAAAGAAGCAGCAAAAGAAGTGTTGTGAAGGGTTAAAAGGACTGCTCCAAGGGGTGCTACAAAGCACATTACTTTCTCCCCCTTACTTCAAAACAAAATAGTAGTTACCAGCCTTGTCCTAGTGACTGAAATATATAGAGCAATTGAAGGATATCTTGTTATTGGCGTGTGAGTGCATGCACAGTGTGACAGTAGCAACATCCACATAGGGTAAATGCTACAAATCCATTTAAATAAATACAATATTCCCATGGATACTGTCTTCCCAAATTCTGGCTGGAGCTGTGTGCCTACAGCTGGATTTCAGCATCCCCTGGTGTGAATTTTTAGAGCTCGGTGTTACCAGGTTGTAACACTGGGAAGCAGAATAGAACATAAAGCATTCCATAACCTAAGGGGATAATACCTTCAGTATTTTTCCTACCCAAGGTCTGAGCAGAGTGAGAAAGTGAATGATTTTTACTGACATAAGACATAGCAATAGAGCTAGTGAAAAAAAAATACAATGCTTCTATGAACAGAGGAACTTCAGTTATTGAATTTCCTGTGGCTTTATGCTTCCTGTTTATGTTCCTTTCATGCCACATGTACGAAGGGGCGAGCTCTCCTCGGGGTTTTTTGGGTACCTGTGGCTGTGGCAAATGACTGCTGTGCACATTTCTTCACTGGGGAGAAGGTGACAGTGGCAGCTGCAATGGGTGATTTGTTCTTGCACTGATCATCACAGGGGTCTCTAGCACCCCAGAGATTAACACAGTGTTGAAACCTATGTGCAGCTGAGCAGAGCAAAAGCAGTGAAAAGAAATCACAACCTTCTAGGATTCCTTAATTTTAGTGCCAGAGGTAATTTAAAAAGAAAACCAAATCTGCATTTCACAGGACTGATAGTAACCCCACTGAATCTGCTGCTATCTAGCATTTAGGTTACAAGTACGAAGCACTGGGGAGATTCGTTGGGAGCCAGTTGACTCATTGGCCTTACTCTGGGTTTAAGCTATAAGCTGTGTCCCTTGTAGTCACACCTGCAGCTGAATAGCAGGGGAATAAAACCATGGTGGTATCACGCATTAGGTGGGAAACGAGATTCCAACATGGACATACATGCAGGTGTGGCACTGAGTAACAAGACATTTCTGTGCAAGAGCCCTGCAAAAGACTGGAGCAAAATGCCACAAACCTCTGGAACCCAAAGATAAGAGCTGAAAAAGTGTATAAATACAGAGCAAGCTTCCTCTGCCTCAGGGTTCTTGTTTCACCTGTGTCCCGATCTCTCCATAACTGCAAGAGATAAGATATTTGCATTGGAGTTCACTATTTGCTTCCTTTCTAAAACAGAGGATAGTTTGTTTTTGCCATCTTGTAAAATGTTGCAAAACACTCCAAACACTGATTGCAGGCCTAAGTCAACAGCATTGCAGGTGCCACCCTTTTCCAGGCTGCTTTAGCTACAGGTCTCAGAGGCATATATGGGAGACAGCACAACCATGGCCAAACTCTGCAACTCAACTTGCCGAGGTCTCATGGGGATTTGGTTGGGAAATGACAAAACTGAAACTCAGATCTAATGAGATAAAGTGAGATCCTGAGGCAGGGGCACGGGGGGAAACATCAAAGAGACTTAAGAGTCCAGAATTTTCAACGTTGTTTTAAGGCACAGACCCTGCCAGCCTCAACAGCATGGTGTTGAGCAGTGAGGAGAGGTCTTACTGCCACCTCTTGCTGCCATGCAGTGTATCAGGGCTTACTGTATTCCAGAAGTTTAACTTCCAGCAGGCATTAGCTGGCCGTGACCTGTCAAAATCAAGACAGCCATGCTGGGTCATGTGGGCTGCTGGCTGTGCATCCATTGATTCCAGCTATTCATAAACACGAAGTAACAGAAATGGCAGGTGGACAGAAGGAGTCCTGTGATGATGGACACTCAACAAGCCCTCCAAGCCCCATGGGTTTTGTCTTTTAGGTACTTCCTTCAAGTCAGCAAATTAAACAACAGCTTAATGTGTAAGCAACAGCTCTGGTATAGAGTGGAAGATGAGAATATTAAGAGCAACCTCTCATCACCAAGCTTATAGAGAGAGGTCATGTCTTTCACCAGAACCACTAATAAAGTGAGAAAAGGGGGTATTTTGAGCAACTTGTCTTTTTTTGCTTTTGTCATATCCTCAGCTCATCAGGACTACTGCAACTATTGCATCAAAAGAAGCGTGTCCAGCAGGTCGGGGGAGGTGATTCTGCCCCTCTACTCTGCTCTGGTGAGACCCCACCTGAAGTACTGCATCCATCTCTGGGGTCCCCAGCACAGGAAGGATATCAACCGGATGGAGCAAGTCTAGAGGACGACCACCACGATTATTAGAGGAATGGAAAGGCTGAGAGAGTTGGGATTGAGGTAACCTGATTGAGGCCTTTCAGTACCTTGAAGGGAGCCTATGAGAAAGATGGAGAGAAACTTTTTACAAGGGCATGTAGTGACTGGACAAGAAGGAATGCCTTCAAACTGAAAGAGAGTAGGTTTAGATTAGATTTAAGGAAGAAATTCTTTACTGTGAGGGTAGTGAAGCACCAGGTTGCCCAGAGAAGCTGTGGATACCCCATCTCTGAAAGTGTTGAGGCCAGCTTGTATGGGACCCTGAGCAACCTGTTTAGTGAAAGGTGTTCCTGTCCACAGCAGCAGGGGGAGTTGGAACTAGATAATTTTTAAAGTCCCTTCCAACCCAAGCCATTCAACTGATTCTATGAACCCAGAGCCTGCGACTTAAGGAGAAAATATGATTTTGGTTGATATTATAATTTAGCTGTGCTGTCAGGTCAAGGGACAGAAGAACAATGGTGAAGTGAAAGTACTTGAAACGAGTAATCAGAGGGGATGACAAGCCATGTAATGAAGCTCTTCTCAGAGCTATCTGCCATGTCTGTTCCCTTTTGCACATAAAACCATTTAATGCAGTGGCATTTGGCTCTGGCCAAGGAGAAGAAGCCGTTTGATTGGATAGGCTGTGACTTCTTGATTGGCAAAGTGAAATGTTGGTGCTGAGAGGGGCAGGTGCTACAAATCACACTGCTTTGAGCAACTGGTCATGGACCAGCACTAGCAGAGAAGCAAGTACTTGCAGATGAGTTGAAATGTTCCTCTTAAGGAACAAGATTCACCTCCCCCCAGGTTGGGAAGAGAGGGGAGATACTGTGATAAAAATCTTAAATATACAGTACAGTCAGAAAAAAAGCGGGGAGGCCTGTGCAACCACCACCAGCAGATCTGGTAACAGCTTTTGTATAAATGTTCTCTGCAACTATTCCACAAACTATTTACAACGGGTTTATGTGCAGTAAGTGTTGGCTTGCCAAGCAGTGAAACATTATCCTTTCTTTGAAGCTGACTGGGAACTATTAACACCTGCTTATCAGACTCTTACATATAGCCCAAGGTATAATTTTACAAAGCTTTCCCACACAGAGAACTCTTGACTCTTCAGCCAGATCCACTTCACAAGTGAAACGGCAGTGCGGGAGGAAAAGAAATGCAGCGAAATGATACATAATTGCTTTTTCTTCACCTCTATTTGTACAGGGAGCAGGTGAGTCAGCATTCCCATAGAGCTACTTCACTGTGAAAGGAGGAGCTCTGCCTCAGCCTGGCAGCTGTTTGTCCTTGCCTCTGCTTTTGGTATCTGCTTACTAAAACTTTCCTGCAGGGTTGGTTACTGCTTATAAGCACCATAACATGCATACTTGTGGACTACTCCTTTCATTAGAAGGAGGATTTGCCACCCCACATGAAATTATTAAAAGCAAGGTGCAAATAGTAACAACAAGTATCTCAATTTTTTCAAAACAGTCCCACTATTGTAATGTAGTACTGAAGTCCAGTTGAGTTCATGGGTCCAAGTATCATGCCATGACTTACAGAACTAAGGAAGCAAGCCTTCTCCTAGCTTTAGATTGCCTAAATAGTTGCTTCTGATTGTTGTTGATTTATTTAAGATATTGACAACACGAGTACAAATAAACTGTGCTACTAGAGAACCACTGTACAGAGAAATATTATTTCTTGTAGTGCTGTACAAGAGCAGGGTTCCTGAGAAAGCAAGACACATTTGTACCAGGCACTGTAACACTGAGTAAGAAGAGACAGCTGTTATCTCTGGGAACTTAGCATCGACATGGACATAAAAGACAAAGTCTGAGAGAAATAGGAGTAATGAGGAAACCTCACAGCAGGCAGGTAAGACTAGGAAGGTAACTTAAATTTCCTGAGTCTGAGTTGGCACTGACTCCACTAGTATACCTTCAGAGACAGTCCCTCTGAAGACCAGGATTGATTGATCTCCTGGTTATTTTTCAGCTTGGGCATTTTAGCTCCACCTATTTAAAACTCTCCTGAACAGCAATGGACTTTTATCTGTCTGCCTCTGTCTGATCTGCACTTGGGAAGTCAGCAGGTAGAGTGCATCACAGGCCTTGCTTCTGCATTACATGTCACTAGTTAAAGAAGCCATTCAAAATAAAGCTCCTACTCATGTTCGCTATTAATAGCCAACAGCTTTCCTCCTCCCTCCCCTCCCAAGACCTCTTTCTTTCAAAGCGATAAAGCAACCCTGTCCAGGGTTTTGAGAGTTTTGAGATGCCTTGCACTCACATACCAACTCAGCATCTTTCCAGATGCATTACAGCAGTTCCTTGGGGAACTCAAGGCAGTTTCCTCAAAAAATTGCCACATAACACCCCAGTAATCCTAACAAGAGCGCAGTACAACAGCAGATTCTGGGAATAGATGACTTAAAATTGATGTCAGCTTTTACTATGCCATGAAAGGTTTTCCTGTTCAGCCCCTGACAGTGATTATCCACTTGGCTCTGAAAGAGCCTCTCCCCAGTTACATGGGCTTAGCAAACCTGAGACCAGGGCAACGACCAGAGTGGCAGAAATGACTTGTCAAAAGAGAAATGCAGCAAGATGGGCTGCAGAAGAGATGAGTCATGGGGGAGCTGCACTCCAGAAACAGCTCAGCAGGGCCAGCTGCTGCCTTTCAGAAAACAAACTTGCTGGACTCGACAGGCTAGTACTGGAGCCTTCTCCTGTAGCAGAGGAGCTCAGCTTCAGCTAGTCCAGTGCATTCAGAAGATGCTATATCTGCTCTTGCTTTGAGTGGATGGTCAGCTGGATGTGCAGAGGCTATGATAAAGCTCTCTGGAGATCAGTGTTGCCACATACAATGAAGGCAGTCAGCAGATAGGACTCATTCAAAAATTACTTTTGTATTAATAATTAAACACTGATTAGGAAAGATGAAAGAGCCAAAGCTTTAAAGAGGGCACTGACTTGGAAACGGATTTGCAACTTGTAGTCACCATCTTAACACTGGGGAGAAGAGCCTTAAATTGAATGCTTATAATCACCTCCCCCCTTTTTTTTTTTTTTTCTTTTTGGGGTCACATTGGGCTGTGTTGCTGTACGAGCTGGGAAATGCACCAAAGAGGAAAGGCTCAAGCTATATTTAAACAGCCCCCCAAACATGTAGCATTAGAGGCTGCTGCAGGGTCAGACAAGCTGGTGGGCACACAGAGCACTGCCTGTTTTGTCAGCAGGAGACCTCCTGAGGAGGACCTCCCCTTATTAGCACATCCCTCTGCCTCCACCACCCTTGAGGGATTGGTAAAGTGTCCATATCCCATCACTTCCCTGCCAATTCCTATTGCCCAGCACAGGAGTGCACTGGCTTGGACCATGAGATCTGGGGATGGGAGGTGGGGTGCTGGTTCATGCATGTGGGCACATCTGTCGGGGATGCCCAGGGCAATCTGGGGAAAGTCGCATGAGTGGGTTGGCTCCTCTATCCTCTTTAGTTTTGGAGGAGAGGAAAACACCCTAGCGTGGAGTGGGACCTTCCTCCCCACAAAGCCATGGGCCTTGGTGGGATTTAAGGAAGGCTGTCATCTGCTTTAGACAGTGATTGATGGGGGAATGTGCCTGGTGAGCATTTCTGCAATAAGTATCCCTAGAAAGTTTTCTTTACATGTGAAAATGCACTACAAACAGGAAGGTGAAAAGAGAAAAGTCTCTTTTCCTCAATAAAGAGAACTGACTTGACTTTAACAATAAACAAGTTTTGAATTAATAAATCATGTGTTTACACATGATAAGAAGCAAAGCTCTTAATATCTCATTATTATCCTGAAGAAGAAGTATTTGTTCTGCTTTGTCAAGCCAATAGGTGACATATCACTTTTCTTTATATTCTACCTCAGTTTCATTGGGAAAATTGCCATAAAAGCTTCCATTTCAGCAGAACACTCTATTAAAGCAGGGCTGAGCAGGATCACTTTCAGGTATGATCTGCTGAAGCAGCCTGGCTCCCATCCAAGTTTTCTCTACCAAACTCCAGTCCTGAAATGTCAAGATGCGGTACACAATTTTAAAGGACTTCTTTCCTCCCTAAATTCTGCTGTGAGGGCCAAGAGACATGAGTAGCCAAAACTGTCTCACAAGGCTGGTGTTAAGCAAATTCCTTGTACCCTTTCTTCTCTCCTACTAAAGAAAACAAATGGTGTACAGCAGCTGAGCTGGTAGAGGTATGGGCTGAAGTACCGGAGCCAAATAAAAGCAATGACAGATAATGTGGATAGGTGTTATAGCTCTCAGTAGTGTTCTTCTCTGTTGTATATATGTTTTTGGCTCAGGAGACAAGCTCTTCCCACCTATCCATCCTCTTAGAGGATCTGGCTGTCGCCAGACCAATACGACTGGGAAGGTATAAAAATTCCTTAGTAGAAGAGATGTTTGTCACGGGTTATTATTTTATCTCTTGTCTCTTTCTGACCGACTTCACTAAGGGCTGGGTAAAGCAGTACCTTAATGAGGACATGGCTTTCCTGAAAGTGTATGAGGCTTTGAGTTGCGATGGAAAAGTTTAATTTTGCAGTCTAGAGAAGCTGCTGTTCAGAGATCTGGTCTAAGTAAATAGATTTTTCCATCCTGGAACAGTTTTATGTAATTACTACTTTAATTACTACCAGTGAAAACAAAGCAACCCTCCTACCACCTCATTTCTTAGCAGTCAGAAGAACAGCACAGCTGGAATATGAGAGCTGAGTAGTATTCACTAATTTAGACACCCAGTTAAGCCTCTCAAGGGTAGATGTCCCTGCTGGCGTAGCCCAACCAAAGACAAACGAATTATCCCATGGGTGGATTTGCTCTGAAAGGCGTTGAGGAAATTCCCTCTTTGTGCTGCCTGAATAGCATTGGGGTGGTGCTGCGGGCACAGAGCGCTGCCACTGTTGATGAGGCCCTGCTGCAGCTGGCCAGGAGGCCCACAGCCCATGCTTCTGAGCCCTGAGATGACATGGCTGAGCCCCACCAGGAAGAGTCAGGGGTCCACATCCCATAGGAGCAGCCTGAGTAAGCTGCACACTACCCCGCAGCCATTAGAGTAGGAGAAAAAAAAGGGAGAAAGACCATAAAAAAGTCTGAGTTAAGAAACCTGGGCAAAATGAAGGCAAAGGGGGAAAGGCAAGAGGCTGTCCCTATACACAGTCCTGCATGCATATGGAACTTCAGATGCATGAAAGCTCTCCCTGAACTCAAGAGGAATTGCTCATGTCCTTGTATTTAAGGGCCTATTTGCTCAGTTTGGACTTAAGTGAGTTAATTTTTTTCCCCCAGAGGTTCGGTGAGGAAGAAGAGACCCAGCTGTATCTCCAGGGCTCCACCTGAAACAGTTTGCAGATGCTTCCTGATGTCCGCTGCTCTGCCCATTCCCCTTCCCTTGGTAAGGCTGGGGCACAAAAGCAGCCAAAAAGCAACAAGCTTTAGTTTCTACGAATTTTAACATGAGCATAAATACTTCTAGAACACTGCAGAAACACCAAAGCCCAGACAATCCTTTTATTTACAACAGTATAAACACAGAGTAAATAAAAAAAAAAATAAAATTTATTTCAGAGAAGAAACTATTACAAGTTGTTAAAGGGTTAGCCAACACTCTTCCATGATACTTAGTATAATGGAATAATAGTAATGATTACTTGTATTACAGTAATATATAACTACTTCAAATTCTTAACTATATTCAGAAATCTCATGGGGCTTTTTGTTTTTTTTTTTTTAATTAGAAAGGTGTCATTACTATCTAGTGTCTAAAATGTCAGTGCAGGAGATTACAACAGCATCAGAATGTTTTTGACAGGACAAATTAAAATTGGAAATAAATATAACTGTGCATTATGTTTAAAAATGGGTATAGGCACTCAGGATGATGTGGGTAATACTATTAAAGTAAGAATTATAGGACTCTTGCAACTCATTTATTTTCTTGGTACTGGCTTGAAAAGCAAATTAACTTTCCCACTTTAACGTACTAGAAAAATAAACAGGTCAGCTGTGAGTAGGTAAGCTTGGGGCCCAGCTCCATTAGAAAATTCAGCTGCTCCAATTGCACGTGTGAATAGTCCCAATGCCTGTGACAGAGGTTTTAAGAACCAAAATGATGGTATAGTAAGCTCCACATAAAGACAGGGCAAAACCACAACAACAGCAAAAAGAGAAAATGTCCTAAATGTTATTAACCTTTTCAAAAATATTATTAAACTTTAAGATGGATGGCTTATTAATTTACCTTCTGGAACTGAAGGAATTTCCAGTTTCAAGGTTTTTTTTTCTCACAGAAAGGAAAGCCTGGCCAGAATAATGATAGAATAGAATAGAATAGAAGGGAAAGCAGGATGCTAATGCAAACAACTGATTCCAGTAGCTAAGTCCCTAAGGATGGTGGTTAAAAGAGTGAGTTGCAAATTTTGGCAGTTCTGCAGAGAAAAAGCTGTGGATATATGATGCTTCTGGGTCAATTTTTCTGATTTTAAAGCTGCCAGGTCTTACTGAAACAGTCAAGTCACAAGAGGTAAAAGTCTCTTTTTGGAGGGAATGGGTCACTGCTTGCTGAAAGTTAAGTTTAGAAAACAAAAGCTGCCCATTTCTCCATTACCATTCAACATTGAAAAAGGAATCACAATAGGAGATTAAACTTCTTGTATACCCTCTGAACTTATGATGCTAGAAGATGTGGAAGGAGATGCCTTTGTTAACACACAGAATGCAGCCCATCAAGACCCTTGAACATGCTCCACTGAGATCAGGTGAAGGTTAGGAGGAAATGGCAAGAATAAGTGGCAAATTCTGCTTAGTGATTTGGCTAGTGTTTCTCAGGGAAGCAAACTTTGTTTTCTTCAACCAAAACCAGTTAATGTCATTCATGAAAGTGCTGCTTTATGAATAAGCAGTCCTCTGAGTGTCATATTAATTTATTTAATTGATGGTAAGCATTTTTTTCCACACAATATCTACTGATACATAAACTACAGTCTTTTTCACAGCTGGCTCATTCTGTGAACAAATTAGAAGGACATACTAGAAACAACAGTCACCGAGCATTGCAAGAGCCAGCCCCAGATGCTCTTCTCTTTGCTTGGAGGGAGGTGTTGGATCAGCACTGGACACCTGCCCCGCCATGAGTCATTTGCAGGCATTTCCAGTCAGGCCTTTTTCAAGGCTACCAAGGAGCTTCTAGCCCCTAGAAATTTGTGGCTTTAGGAGCTACTTTAGGCAGAGTCAGTGTCTTTACATTTAATAGATCCCATAGGGTTTTTTCTTTCTGTGAATGTGTACATGTGCTTTTTCCCGATCCCTCGTGAACTACTGACACCTCAAAGCAGGATGTCCCACTGTTTAATTACCTGCTGCATGAAGAAGCAAACCTTCCTCAGTTTGCTTTAAATATGCCACCTGCTAATTTCCTTTGATGCTCTCTAGTCCTTATATTTGAAAAGAAAGTAAATAATCCACCCCTACTCCTCTCTACTCAGGATTGCGTATTCTCTCTGGTCTGACTGTTTTCTGTTGTTTATCACTTCTCCATCCTAAATAATCCTGGTCACATGAATCCTTGAATCACTCTAACATCAGGGTCACTCCATATTTTTTGTTGCTCTTCTCTGAATCTTTGCTGTTTCTGTTACATGTGGGCCAGAGTCATCATTGGGAGGCATATTGCAGCCCTTCCAGTTCTGTTCTTTGTGTTCCATCCTGGCATGTCCCACCGGCTTTGTGACAGTTTTCAAGTGTTGAACCAATTCTTCCATGAGTTTTTATGACCGCAAGATCGTACTTCTGAGTGGCAACAAGTTGGTTAGAAATTTCTCATTTTCAATCACTTTACTGCTGTCTAATTAACCTTGGCATAGTAACTGCCTCCATCCTGATCAGAGGGCATCAACACGCTACTGTTTTCCTAATTAGACCTTAAGTCTATAACAATTTGTCTTTAGTTGCTGGAGTTTGCTGATTTTGCTCCTTTTATAGGCATGAAGTACGTAGCACCCTTCCCTATAGCCACAGCCTAGTCTGACCCTCCTATACACACTGTGTCCTGTCACTACCATGTCCTGCTGATTATCTCCTTTCCCTGCACCTCTCTTCAGTCAGCATGCCAATCTGAAGCCAGGTGTCCCGTGTCCCTCTTTCTCATTCCACTGTGGCTTCATGGAAATCAGTCCCTCTGGTCTCTTCTCTTCTGGAAGTATCTGGGAGTATCTGCCATATGAATATGACATTTCCTTGCTTCTCCTGCGCAGCTGCTCTGGGAAACTGTGTCCCTCACATCAGTGTGGACCTCTCCTGTGCTGGGGAGGTTTCTAGAGAAGTTTTGAAGGAGATGGTTGATTTTACTGTCCGGCCTAGCACGTTACATATTGCTTCCAAAACCTCTTTCTTGCCCTTTTCTACTTGCCTGGTGCACACATGGACCACAGCTGCTTTCTAGGCCCCAGTGATTTTTGGGGGGTGGTAGATTCCTGGCATGCATGGGTCTGTTTCAACCTAAATTATTTTGTGGTTATGTTCTCCTCAGCGTAAGGAGAGCCTTTGCAAAACAGGAAGACTGGTCACCCACAATGTGGACTCCCTGCCTCGTCATTAGCTCAGTGGTCCTCTGCATGGCCAGGGCTGCCACCACAGAGGGTCCTCACAACTCACAGAACCCGGTCAACACCTCCCGCTCCATTTGCTGTCCAGCTGGAGAGTACACAGCTCCTTAACCACCTCGTTGTGCCACCCCCTGCAAACCCTTTGTGTCCCAGCATTCCTCCTACCACTGATGGCCGTGTATCATGTGGCTGCACATGTAGCTATGCCACTGGCTTACCCAAATGTATGTATGTACATGCATATAGCATATGTAGAGACGTGTATATGAGAAACATGCATACCCCTCTGTGTCTCCATATACGACCTCTTGTAATGACTACATTCCATTTCTCCTCCAGTCCCCGGGGTGCTCAGGGCCTTTCCTTTAGCATTTATGGCTAGGGCTAGGAATGGCACATTGCAACATCTCCTCAGTCAATTTTATATACTGTAGTTTGAATCGGGATTATCAAAATTCTGCGGAACACTCTTAGTCTCTACACACACTCCACGACCAACAGCATTTTACAAAATATGTCAGAATCCAAGAGCTCTCTCTTGAAGTAACCCAGCCGCTCGAGACTCGCTGGGTTCAAAGGACCTGAGCTGAAACCGTCCTCGTGGAACTGACCAAAGGCAAAGACAGCACGCGTGTGTACCAGTCCGAGACCACGGCTCCCGCCGCAGCAGAGAGGGCAGAAAGGCAGGGTGCGATTCAGCCGGTGCTGGTGGAGCTGCGCGGCAGGGATTGCTTCCCGGTCTCCGGGAAAGCCTGCTTTGAGCGGGGGGCTTGCGCGTCTGGGAACAGTGCCCCTCGATCGTGGCTGCCCGGGGGCGGTGGCGGAGCGCCGTGGCGGCCCATGCCGTGCCGCTCCGTGCCGTGCCGCTCCGTGCCGTGCCGCCCTGTGCCGTGCCGCTCCGTGCCGCTCTGTGCCGTGCCGTGCCCGGCGCGGCCGTGACGGGCGCAGCGCTTCCGCGCCCGCCGCCGCAGCCCTGCCCCCGCCGCCTGCGCGGCCGGCCCGGCCCGGCGGAGAGGCGGGGGGATTTCCAAGCGCCGGCGGCCTCGCCGCTTCCTCTCCTTGTTTTGCTTTCGATCTGGCCCTCTCTCCGCCCGGGCGGAGGCACTGAACTTTTAGTTTTGCTCCCGCGATTATTCAGCGCCTGTTTTCATTTCCATTTCGCGTCCCCTGGCAACGGCGGTAACCTTGAGGAATTATATAAGGGCCACGAAAACGGGCCGTCAAGGTAATTTTGAATTGTTTTCTAGTTTTCCTATTTCTTTTTTTTTCTTTTATTTATTTTCTATTTTATTTTTCCGCATTGCCGCCGTTTCCGTATGTAGGGGGGCTCCCGGGCAGATGCGCATCGGTTTTAAAAACAAAAGGTCGGGCTGCAGCGACCGGGGCCGAGCCTAATTCCGCCGCTGCGTTTGGGAAGGGGCTGGAGGGGGAAAAGGAGACGCGGCCGCGTCGGGGATGGAGCGGGTGGGGGGTACCCGCCGCATCCCGGGTGGGGAGGGAGCTGGGGCGCGGAGACAAAGGCGGGGGCGTTGGATCGGAAGGTCCGGGGCGCGGCACCGGCCGGGCCGGGCCGGGGTCCCTGCACTTGTTGCAGGGCAGGAGGCGACCGGTGGCTCCGGTGAGGAGAGGGGGGCGCGGGCGGGCGGGTGGAGGGGCTGCGGGCGGGGGTCGTTGCGCTGCGAGGGGGGGGGGGGGGCGCTGCCCCCCCCAGTGCCGGGGGAAGGGCGGGAAGGGGGCGGGCCTCGCGGCCCCCCCGCCCCGCCCCGCGGAGGGCCCGTTACACAAGCGGCGGGGCGGGGCCGCCCCCCCACGGGCGGGGGGTTGCCCTGGGCCCGAGGGGTTGCGGCCCTCGGGGCCGGGGGATCCCGGGATCCCACCCTGCGGGGGGATAGCGGCGGCAGTGCGGCGGGAGGAGATGAGCAGGGCTGGGGGCGGTCGAGCCGCGGCGGAAGGAGGAAGTGGCGCGGCCGCTCTGTTCCCTACAGGAACAGCCGCCGCTGCGGGTACGGGCAGCGCGTTTGCAGGGAGCCATCCTGCCCCGCGCCAGCCAGCGCATGGCCAAGGCCTGGACGTCTGCCCCCAGAGGGAGTCTATGAACCGGGGTTTTGTTTGTGCGCAGCGCCGAAGGTCAGATTCCAAGCGTTTTGCTATGTCTGGGGTCAAAGTTGCAAGTACTCGAAGAGTTGGATCCCGCGGCCCAGGTTCCCAGAGATACTTAGGTCTTTAATTCCCGGTTGATTAGCGTGAGCACCTAAGCAGCAAAGTCGGTGACTGTCTTACTTATTTAGGCATAGAGCTCAGATTAAAAAAATTTCAGAATGCAGAACTTCCTTTCCAGTTAGTGTACGGTTATAATTTATAGCCCAGCTTACCGTGCTAAAGCCTTGCAGACAGCAGTCTCTTGAAGGCGTGAGTAGTTGTAAACTACTCAGTTTCTGGAGATGAAATACAACATGTTCATAGTTATTTTATTTAAGTCTTAATGGGTTTGCATACAGTGACTTTTGCAGAATGCTTGTGTTAATACCATAAAAAGAGAGTTGAGTGGAGCAGCAGCATTTAAATTCACCTTAATACAGAATCAGTGACATAAAAGTAGCAGAATCTGTGAGGCCGGTGGTGGTTTCAGTCTGAATTGCAGTCTTTCCATACCACCAGCCCCTGCAGAGACATAAGTATTCTTCTCTGGCCCCTCTCAGTAACATCCCACCGGGGAATTACTTCACCTACCCCTTGTGTGCTGCAGTTTCTGTTTGCTGGTGAAGGGTGGTGAAAGATGTGAGTGTGGACTCCTTTGGCACAGTATCATTTTGTCATGGTCATGTGCCATACTGCAGTTCTTCAGCAAGCTACAGACATGGCAAGGTGTGAGTCTGCTGAGCCCCGTGTTATCTCTCTGAGGCTCAGGGTCCCAGCGGGTCGGCAGACATATGTGGGGCGATCAGCCATTAAATTTGGCACTTATCTTTGCACTGCCGCCTGGTTACTTGCTGACTACAGAGGGGTCGGGTTTCAGAAGATGTCAGGTCAGTCTCTAGAGAAGAGCTGTTCATCACAGGCCATGTTACGTGGAAAGGGGTAACCAAGAGGTATGAGAAATAACATGCAGGCTGTTAGGAGCGGGGGTTAAAGGCCCCATTCTCCATTGCGCGAAGGCCTTTGGTATATGGGACCAAGTGGAGACAGAGACAGAATCTTAACAAAGAGTTGAGAAAATGACGGGGAAAAAAAAGGGAGCTAAGATTCAAGAAGAAATGGAAATATTTTTGCAACAGAAAGATTTTACGTTAGACGAATGGGCTTTATGTAAATAAATTTGCAGCCAGGCTACGTATGCCTTAAATTAAAACACTTATGTGTACTCTGTGTATATTAATATGTGTTTAAAAATCAAACATTAGGGAACAGCTGATGGGTGAAGAATGTAAAGTTTGCCACGACACATTCTCTTTTGAAGAGGAACATCATTCCCATGGTATTAAAATGTATACATGATACAACACTTGGAGTATCAGGAACATCATGAATGTTCAGGTATTGCAGAGACAGACGTAAAGAGGATAGACTAACTTGCACGTGCATGAAGTGGGATATTTTTGTTAAAGACGAAATAACTGTTTGGGGAAATAACATAGGGTCTCATGAACTGATGATCTAGGTCTGTAAAAAGATAGAGATTAGGGCTATGTGACTGTCTGCCCAACCAAGATTTTGGCAACAACTGTCATCTATTAAGGGAACATAGAGAAGCTACAAGAATAGGAAATACAATTGTTAATGGGAGGTCTCAGTTGCCCCCACATAGGTTATGTCATGTTCCAATGTGCAAGTTGCTCAGGTGCAAAACAAGCATACTTGCTAGGTGTACCCTGTACAGATAGTCTGTGGCTAGCAACTCTGGACAAGGTACTGTCCAGCAAGAATAAAGTTCAGAATTTTACATTCAAAGTCCCAGCCAGCTCTGGAGTGACAGTGATCGCAATGTTCTTAAATTCAGTGTTGCTTCTGGAGAAGTAAAGCCAAGAGTTGTGGCAGTGTTTAATTTTCCAAAGTAAATCTTCATAAAGCGAAGAAAGAAATTAATCAAATGGTAAGAGGCAGCCAAAAGTGTAAAATAGTTGCAGCTGGCATGTAATTCTTTGAAGACACTAATAGTAAAGGCTCAGAGCAATTGCATGGCATTATGATCAGAAATACCAAAAAAGCTGATCATGCTGACAAGCAAAGGAGCTCAGTAAAAGTAAAAAGATGTCTTTCAAATGTTGAAGGTTTATCTTCAGATGGGAAAGGTGGAAAAGAGCATAAGATCTGTGTTAAACACGGTAAGGTAGGCCAAAAAGAATCATGGAACAAGCTGCTGAAGACATGAAAACAATTAGAAAATGCTCTTTGAAGTGCATCAAAACCAGGAAACCTGCTGATAAGTGATATATGTGTAGAAGGAGTACCCAAGGAAGATAAAGTCATAGCAGAAGACTGAAACAAATTCTTTGAGCCTTGCTTCAGCGAGGAGGAGTTTTAAGGCGATTCCCTTGCAGGAGACTTTTTCTTTTTTTAAGGAATGAGCATGTTGGAGAATTTTTCCTGAAGGGAAGTGTCTGTAAGAGAGGGTATCACATAAACCATTGAGAAGGATAAAGTAGAAGGCAGGAGGTGATACTTGTTGAAGAGTTTTGGAGAAACTTAAAATAGGAAGTTGCTAGTACATTGCCTGTTGTGTGTAACTCGTTGCGTAGGCCTGCTTTAGTGCTTCAGGAATAGAAGGTGACAAATGAGCTGTCAGTTTTTCAGTGTTTCTGGGGAGACTGACAACTCAAGGATGGGCATTTTTGTTTGCTTTTCTGTTCGCCAGGGTTTAGTGAATGGTACTAGTGAACATGGGTATAAATGTGATACATTGACAAAGACTAGGCGACTAGGCTGGACTTCTGTTGCCAAGGAGTTATGCATCATGACTCTTCTAGCATTCTCTAAAGGAATTGCTGAGCTGTTGTCTGGTTGATACAGTCCTTATTAAAGCAGGGCCAGTTTCAGGATGGGATCAGTTTGCTCCGAGGTGTACAGTCATGATCATTTTGTTCAGTGAAAGGAAGTTACTAGTTGTACCCCTCCTCCCAAGTCTGCCCAGGGTCTATGCTGTATAAGGGTTGGAAGAGGGGATAGGTGGTAGTGATTTAACAAGTTTGCTGGTTGTATTAATTCACTCAGAGCATGAAAATCCCAAAGGCTGAACAACAAAGCCTGCAGAAGAATCTTATATTGCAAGTCCAGATGTACCTTTGCAAATGAAGTTCAATACAGGCCAATGTAAGTGTAACGCGCATGGAAAGGAATGCAGTCTTAACTTTCTGTTCACAAGGATGAAATCTGAACTGATTTTTTACTCAATAATCCAATGAAAAAATTAGCTCTGTGCCAAGATGTGGCTAAGAAAGGAGAGGGCATGTTAGAAATTATTAGGAAGGAGTAAAAATAGAAATAGAAAACACCATTGTGCCATTACAAGTCCGTGGTGCTCCCCTTTCCTGATTCAGGATTTAGTGAAAGTTGCTAAGCTGCAGAGAAGAGTGTCAAAGATGATCAAGCATATGAAGGTGCTTTTGTGAAAGAGTAAGTAGCTTGGAAAAGAAGTGACTAAAGAAGTTATGGGGATATTCTTTAAAATCATTAGTGTTCTGAAGATAGTGAGTAGGTAAGATAAATGAGACCCAAATAAAATGTTGAGACGTAGCTTCAAAACAACAGATGATTATACAATATATAAATTGTGGGGCTCATGGCCACTGAGTGTATGTCAGGAGTTTACTGGTGTTCATGAGTGATTAGGCAGTCTGTGGGAGAGAAACTTGCTGTGCAGCTTAGAAGTCAGAACAGTTCAGTATCAGATTTTGGGCACTGATTGCCCACAAAGAATTACTGCAGGTGCTGATCAAGAATTATTGCTGAAAACTGCTAATAGAAACTTCCACTGAGAAGCATAAGCTATGGTCCATTTGCAGATAACACAGAGAAGCAGGACCACCTATTGCCATTTGTTATGTGAATCTTGTGGTATAAGATCTTATGAAATTTCCAAGGGAAAAATACATTTATGATGATCCTGTTTAATCTATGCTTGTTAGCCCTGCACTTGTTAACCTGACAGCAGTAACAGTAAAGTAAAGTACATCCTGTGTACATTTAACATTGCATTGGAGTGGTACCCCTGCAAAATTCTTCTGATATTCTCATATTGGAACCTCAATTTGTATTTTGTGCATCTTGTACTGAAAGTCATGGTCCATTTGTTGGTAAAGACATAAAACTAATCACGTGTTACTTATCTCTGTGACTCGTTTGCAAAGATTACTCTTTTGAAACTCGGTTCTTCAAAAGCCTGTAATGATTGTGATATTGAGGGCATAAACCATAAGGCAGTGTTTACAGAAGTTTTATTATAGTTTATACTGCTACAAACTGATTAGTGCAAAAGATTTTCTGGTTTGTCCTTTGAGATCTCAAGTGCAAAAGCAAAACACAAATAAGCAAGCTGAAGAGATTCTGGCTACAACAAACGAGAGGATTTGTTAAGTTGCATATTCCTTATATATGATTAATATTATGGAAAAAATCATTCTGTGCAATTAAATAATTTCCCCTTGGGTTGTTTGGTTTGGGTTTTTTTTCCCCCAGAAGTTTGTTGGAATTGTATGAACGTTCTTCCACGTATTGACTGTGTTTGAACTCTTGTGTTAAGATTAAAATAGATTACCATAGCCATTAAGAAAAACTGAAATTAGTAATTGGCAGTTAGTGGAAGGGAAACCCTGTTAACAGTTTAGAGCTTAATGTTGGCCTATATGTATATAAATATATATATATGCAGACATACATATTGACATATATATAAAAATATAAAATGAAGATGTTTTGTATCTAGCATAAATAATATACTGTACAGCACACATTTTTTATTGATAAACTGTAAAAAAGTTTTAAAACTTGCTCTTCTAATTCGTGCTAGATATGTTATCAATTTCTTGGAAGCTGATGAAAAATTACTGTTTTTTTAAATGACCTAGAGAGAAAAGAAAGAAATGGGAACCAGTACAGTAATATTTACTTTCTTAATGTGTAATATACTGCAAACCCAGCTTCGTGTATATTGGAAATCTTCTGACCCTTTTGTTTGCTTGGGGGCAGATTGCAGTAAATGTACAGTAGTCTTTAGGACGAGGCAAACATTTTATCTTGTTGCAGCTTGGACACAGGTATCCAGTAGCAAATCCGTCTGCATTGTGGCATGTTTTTTCACCCCCAGTACAGAACTAAATTTTAACTCTTAAGTTATTTTAACATTCAGTTGTTGCTGTATAGGTTGCTAGCTTTCAAGATAAACTTGGAAGTAATAATTTCCATATTCCTGGCTATTAAAGAGTACAGCAGGTTGTGGTTTGATAGTTTTTCAGCTAACCTTTACAGGCTTGGTTTGTAGCTCCCAGCATATCTCTGGTGTTAGGAATGGAGTTAAGGTGTGGCAAAAGCAAAAGTATTTAAATTTATCCTTTGTTTTGCACTGCACATGGCAGTGGATGTTGTCTAACCATTTCCCTTCTGCTTTAAAATTATTTTACTTTTTAGAGACTTAGATACTTAACGTTGATACAGCACAAAAGAAGGAAGAGTCGCTTACGCGTTTGGTTTTAAAAAGTCTGAAGTGTGGTTAAGTTCTGCTTTTTGACATGAATGGAGGGATATGTGTGACTTGAAGGGCCTGATGAGTGCACAGAAGACAAAGCCTGTACTGTAATATTCCTCCTGTACTGTAATATTCCTGTTGATATTGAACATAGCTTGACAGCATTCCAGGCAAGCCTCTTACAGATAATGCCTTAGTTGTTTAATAAATTAAGGTAGCAGTAAGTTTAGGTCTTTATGTGCATTTCATGGAGATATGTGTATATAACACACATTTGGTGCATGATGTGGGCTTTTGTGTATTTGGTGCACTGACTGCTCTTTTAAGGTCTTTTGTTGAATTATGTAAATGGATATGCAACTGAGATATGAATCAAGTGGAAAATACTGAAGTAATAAATTTTTTGGACTAGGCATATAAATTTGTAAAATCAAAACTAAACACCTCCACCCCCAAACACTTTCCAAAATTGTGACAGCACATTAAAAAGTTTACCTAAATAAAAATAATTCCACAACAGGAAAACAGGCAGGATAGGAGACTAATGTTTTTAAATTACTGAAGGCTTGCCTGCAGCATCTGAAATCCCAAGTGTTACAAGAAAAAGATGAAAGCAAAACTTGAGGATAAATTGAAACCAAATATAAACAAAAGTGAAACTGACTCCATTGGTTTTCATTTCCCAGTTGGCAAAATGAAAGAATAAACACAGAGCAAAGAAGCATGAGAGCTGAACTTGAAAAATTAGTTCATTTTTACTATTTATTTCGTGCTTTGGTAAATTTGACTGCTGCATGGCAGTAAACTACACAATAGGGAATAGGAGCTGCTGCACTCCTGGTTTTTCCAGGTACCACTTTTTGCAGCCAGAGATCTGGTCAACAGCCCTGCAGTATGGGAAAAGTGGCATCTTCTTCAGTCACGGAAGTACCATTTTGAAATGCTGTGGCAAACACGTACAGAAAGTACAGTGGAGGTGATGACATCCCGTGTGATGAAAGGGAGTCATTCATTCAGCTGGTAGGTGCACTTGAATTTTATTCATGTTGAGGTTCAAGTTGTTATAGGATCAGGTATAAAATATGTGGTGTGCTTTTTTTTTTGCACCCCACCTTTGGGGTCATCCTCTTAGATCTGGGGCAGATCAACAGTAACCAAAAGATCTTATCTGGTATCAGCTTTGCTGATGACATGAAATGACTGCGAATGATTTCACTCCGTTTCCGCAGATGAGTCAACAGCTAGAAGGTCCTTTTCAACCTTGAGAACTACCCGGTTAATCAGTCAAAAGATGGCCAAACGTTGGGTGGCCATGTTGGCTCAAGTGAACGTCCTTCTCATATGTAGAGACGTGTTCCTGGGCCATATCTACAAAAAGTTTGGGTGTTGATGAGAAGCTTGGACAATCACTGCTCTGCTGAAGATATACTGGGGTGAAATAAAAGAGAGTTAAATTCCAGAGGTCTAATTCTCACACATTTGAACACATTGCATTCAAGCATATAAAAACTAAATGCTTTGGATGCCAAAATCATTCTGGAGATTTGAGATTGATGAGGGAAGCCGAAGAAGACTAGCTTTGTTTAATTTAATACTATTTATCCAGCTTAGATGAGAAATGAAGATGAGCTGAGTTGTCTCACTCTAGCTCAGTAGTATTTTAGGAAACTTCCAAGATAGAAATAGCTGCTGCAGATCACAAATGGAGGCTGTCTAATTGGTGTTGGTCTGTGGTCTACACAAAAACTTTAAATTAAAACCACACTTTGTAACCAGTCCTATTACCTATTCTTATCCTGTATGTCTTGTGGCGGAAGAAAGAGTAGCATTTTTAGAAAAAGGAGAATTAGATCATACCATTTCAACAAGCAGAAGTACAAGCACTTAATACTTGCCACTCTTTAAGTGCAAGCCTTTCAAATGTGTGTACAAGAGGAAGGCATTTCTCTCTTAAATTCTCCAGTGTCAAGCAGTATCTCTAATAACTAATTCAATTTATTTTTTGTGCTCAACACATCTGCTTCTTTCATGGTGCTATTTTTGTAACCATAAATACATTCATGTGACAGACATGTTTCCAGCTTGCCGTGTGGATGATTCAGAGAATCCCAGCCCCCAAGTCTGTGCCTGCTCTGATCTGTCTGTAAAGAAAGTGTCTAAGTAATTGAGTGTTTTTTACAAATCCAATATAGTGTATACTTTAATACTTTCTCTTGGAAGTAAAGGAAGCCCTTTCATGAAAGGGCTGGGTTTGCTGCTCTCTGTGAGGTTAGGCAGAGTTAGTTTATGTCTTTTGCTCTCGGATCTGGGTGCTCTGCTCGCGATTAGAAGTTTGGGTAGCAAAGGTGTAGGTGTGGGTTACCTATTAACTTCAGTGGTAGAAACTGCCCTTGCCCAGACAATAAAATGAAAGCTTTAAGCAAATATTAAATCGCACTTTAGCGTAGTGTGCAAATAGTTTTTGCTGTGAGTTGCAGAACAGTATGTTATACAAACAAAGGTAGCTGTGAGAAACAAGCCCAATCAGAGCAAGGTGGATTACATCAGGTGCAGGTCATGGCTGGTGAATGTGAAAACTCTTCCTTGAACACATTTCTCTCAGTGTTTGCTATCTGGAATAATTTTTTCTGCCTCTCTGAGTGTCTCTAAAATGTCATTGTCTTTTTGCTATCTTGCCTGAGCCTCACAAGCTATTAGTGTGGGAACACTGAGATTAAGCCCTTTTGGTTTACAATGGCTGTTTTTCTAATATATAGCACTCTATAACGTGCTTATCTTATAAAGCATTCACCCTGTACTTAGGCAGAGGAATGCTAGGCAGGACACAGAGATGAAGACTGCCCAGTCTTGCAGGTACTTGCGTGCATGATTTTCCACTGCTTTCAGAGGGACCCATGTAGGAAATGTGCTTGTTAAAAGTTTTAGGGATGTCTCCTGTAAACCTAGTCACGGATCTCATAAGAGTGTGGTGGTCCAGCAGAACAGTGCTGTTGAGTTGCATCACTGAAGCAATCCTTGACAATTGTTTGAGCCTTAATAGCCTTGCCGTTTTCACCAGGCTGGAAAATTCTTTATGAATCAGGTGTCAAATGCTGAGTTTTCCTGGCAGCTTTAAAGAACACACAGGGTTTGGCTTCCATGGATTCCAACTGACACAGCTAAGCAGCAACATTAATATGTGTGGGTATTCAGGAGTGGATTCATGTGTGAACTTTTAATTCAGGAATAAAATTGATTATTTGGGAGATAACTGCTCCCCAGTGCAAGGAATTAATTACTCCCTGAAAACCTTGCCAGCAAATTTCTTGTAAAAAAGCCTTTCCCAAACTTGTCTGAATGAAGTACAGCTCTGCTACTGAAAAGTCACCACCTGTCTTCTAGGCAGCTTTTAGGAGAAAAATAGTTAGATATCCCAGATACTGGGGACAAATCGTGGTCAGACATTAGCTGTAACACAAAGTTTAAGAAGGAAACAAATCAGGTATTGGACTGATTATTATAATCAAGTTATGGCTGCTTTTGAGATTCCTGAAGGAGGTGGCAGGGGAAGAGTCTTCTGTAGTCACATGTTGTTATCACTTGCACAGACCTGTTGACATCCCAGTGCCACCAGAATCTGGCATCTCCCGTATTCACTCCCTGGAAGATCTGGGAAACAAACGAAAGAGACCCCCAGAAAACAAAATATTCTTTCAAAGCTTAAACTAAAGCAATCACTTTGTATTGTCACCAGACTTGCAGACACTGAAATGTGTGCAGATGATCATCATGGCAAGGATACTGCAGAGATGATCTTTAGCAATCTGTTAGAGGCCCTGGGCCAAGTTCCCAGCTGAGGTAAGTTGCTGCCATGCCAGAGAAGTGAATGGGCTCAGCCACAGGCATTGTGTTGTTCAAGTGTTATGATAGTGTTCAACATACAAGCCAGTGCAAGGGAAATTTCATTGTCAACATTGAGAGGCTGAAGCGTTGTTTCATTATGGCTAAGTCCAGAAGCAAAAAACCAGCCTTCTGGGTCTATTGTGTTAAAATAAGATGGATTTTCTTCAGTGCACTTCTAGTCTGCAAATCCAAGGACTACCTTTAATGATGCCTGAGATCACTGCAAAATAACAACTCATGTCTTTGCTGCTGAGGGAGAATAAGCTTTGTAAGGAAACCAAAGGAAAGAGTCTGTTTTGATGTGTAATGTCTGAATCCCAGCCAGGGCATGTTAACACCCTTTGGGTGGAACAGAAATGCTATAGGGCTGATGAAACACACTTTATATACAGTATGAGTTCCCATTGTATGTTTTCCTGGGCATGTTTATCATGTAGTCTGTAATGCTGATTTCAATACACATTTGAGGTATTTTCTGCCTTTGTTTTGTTTGGGATTTCGTTTGGTTTTTTCTTCAGGGCAAGTCAGGTTGGTTGTTTTTTGCCCTCTGTCCCTTGAGGATGCAAGGGCTTTTCTTCCTTCTATCTTTGTGTATCTTTCTTGGGTAGAGCAGCATGAGAGGAAGGCATAATGAATGCTTCCCTCCCCTTCCATCTGCCTTGCACTGAGGTGGGCACAACCTGGCCCCTGCTTTGCAGGGCCTTGGAAAGTTGGGTAGCTGTTGAATCTGTGATGCAGCAACCTAGTCTCCCAGGTTTTTCACCACCCCACGGAGTTTTCCTCTTGACAGCCATTTCCCCATCCCTACCTGTTCAACAGGGCATCACTGACAGAATAATGGTAGGGAATGAAAGAGGCAACATTATATGCAATTAAAAGACCAGAGAGGGTAGGTTTTGCATTCTAACTGTCCATCAATCCAGAAAGTTTCTTACAGGTTTTTATGCGTTTTCCTGCTTTGTATCTGTTTTCTAAACCAAGAGCTTCAGGATTTTATTTTGAACCTGTAACCTTTGCCCCTCTGAGAACAACAATGCCCACTTTTTCTCATAACTACTCTTTAATTACGTAGTTTGCTGTTGGTTCCAAAAAAAAGGTATGGATATTTGCATGATTTGGGATTATGAGAAAGAAGGCATGTTAACTCTGCTTCTGCAGCATCAGTGGTAAGATTCTCCTCTGCCTCCTGGCAGATGGAAAATGCACCAGGCAGAGGTCTTGTCTCCCTGCAGGCTGTAGGCAGGGGGATTTCAGGTGTCTGAAGTTGAAGCCACTGAGTAAAGTGGACTTCTGTTGTCCTTGTTTCAGTATCAGTCTCACATTTCTGAAGTATTTTTGAGCAGGTGAGGCAAGCAAGTTTTCTTATGTGGGAGAAGGCTCTATCCCTCTGATGAGTTTGACTTCCTAGCAGGGCTTTGCTCAGAGTACATACGGTTAAACCTTTGAAAGGGGCATTCACAATAGAATAGCTGAGAAAAGTGGCCCTATATGCAAAATCCCATATGAAGGCAGAGTCCAGTCTGTGACCAAAGGGCAGAATTTTGCTCCAAGTACTGTTCTTTAAAAAAAGATCATGTTTCCTTGTATCCTGGAACAGTCTTGGCACAGGCGCAAATGCAGAACCCAGTTCTCTGAATCCTAAAATTAGCGTATGGTCTCATTTCAGCATATCTCTTTGGTCACACAGGATGATTGATGCTTTTCTGAACTGCAGCAGTGTTAGCAAACAAAGGAAATAGTTTAAAAGATTATCAGCAAAGCACAAGATAACTTTAAAAAAAAAATACTGCCAGTTCTGTATTTGCTGAAAAAAGAGAAATAGATACTATGCAATGTTCTGCACGTGTCCTCTAGGGAACAGATGTTTTTTCACAGCTTTGGGGAAGGGCTGTGACGTACTTCACAAATGCACCTCCAAGGTTCTTATCCCACCTTACCTTCTCAGAACCATTAATAAAATTTCCATATACTGACAAATCTTTTAACTGGGTATTTTGTGATGTAGAAAGAAGAATTGCTTTTCAAGACCTTTTTTTTTTTTTTTTTAGTTCATAGAAATATATATTTTTAATAAATATCCCCAGGCATAGAGTAGCTTGTGGTTTTGGGATAACCTTTGTGCTTTTTCAGTTATCCAAATGCTACCAGAATGAAACCAAAGGGAAGAGAACATGTTGTACTGCTCAGATGTAATGCCTGCCATGCCGTTGCTTTCACTTTCTGTCTACAGCTATGGCAATTTTAGTGAAGAGCTCTTCATTCTCAAAGGTTACACTTTCTGTATGGCAGGATTGTTATCTCCATCAGGGAAAAAGCAAGTCAGAATTGCTAGAATGTTTTAGCAGTGAATAGGGAGGACTACAAGCTCTTTATTAAACATTATGGAGTGAAAATATTTATATGTATATACAGATTGCAGCCATCACTTACATATTTTCTACTGTCTCTTTAAAGATGAATAGCTCTTGAAAATAATTAATATTTTTCTGCTATATCTTTAAATATAATTGAGTGCTGTGAGTTTCCTTCTGAAGAGTCTTGCATAAAAAAGTCTTAGGAAAATACATCTTGAAAAGAATGTGTATATAGTTGAATTTCAGCATGGTTTACTGTGCCTTTAAGAATTCTGTGGTGACAGCTACCTACTCAATGCCCTTTGTGTAACTACTCCAAAAAATGTGTTTCCCATCCTTACATCATTAGGACTCTTCTTTCAGCTGTGTCTGTCTTAAGAAACCAGCTTACATACTTCACCCCAGGCTGGTGATGTGATCTCCTGGTAGAAAGCTCATTTTCAAGTGCAGCATGCAGTAGCAGCGTGATTCACTGGCCTCTTCCAGGCTCCATATTCCTAACTGGACTACACCGGCACCAGCTCCAGTAGATCCTATGCCTTCTGCCCTCTGCAGCACTCTTCCTCCATGTCACACCTGCAGGGTTAGGACAGTTTATAGCTTGTTGTGGGGTAGCCTCCACCATATTTTGCCGTTTCTAGTTGGAAAAAATAGGCTGAACTGACCACAGGACTAGCACAAACAGTGCAGTAAATAAAGCTTTGAAAAAGGTCAAAATAATCCCTCCATAAACCGTGGCATCAGCAAATCCATGGGCCATGCTTGTCACGTGGGAATATCCCAGTGGCTTGCCCCTCCAGACATGTGTTGGGGGTTGGTATCTTGCATGCTTGGCGCTTGTTTAGGAGTAATTTTATTGATGTCTGAATGTCCATCGATACATTTAAGCTCCCACCACCGAAAAGGCAAATGCCCCCGACTGCGGCCCCCTCTAAGAATGAGGCAGGTGATAAAAATGGAGTGAGAAAAGGGAAATTCATGGAGCTACCAGTCTTAATACATTTTTAAGAGTCATAGTTAAAAATAGTGGTTCTTGAAGACTGGCTGTCTTAAGAATGGCAAGTGTTCATAAAAGGATTTCCCAGCAGGTAACCTGACTTCCAATGTCTCAATGAGCTCCTCTTTTCAGATAGGGCAGAAAAATAGTTTCTTAGGTCCCATAAGCAGTTGAACGTGTTTCTTGACAATTATTCTTCCCTTCCTCCACAATGGGACAGTGATAAACCAGAAGAAAAAACAAACAGGAATTATTTTCAACATAATGCCAGAAAGTTTGACTCCTGCCTTAATACTCTGGGAATATTAAGCATTTTCCTGTGTTTTCCCCAAAGAGATGCTGGGGTTCAGTACTATCCAGGTTTGAAGCTATGGTCTAAAAGCACAGGAGCTTTATTAGTGGTTTTGGCTTAAGGGGTTCCTCCCTGACCACCCCAGCTGTTCCTTCCCACTCCCACACTGGAGTTTCTTTTTCTGTTTGTTCTGCTGTCACATGTGTCTTTGAGCAGGATGAGAGCCACAGTCCAGGCTCAAACAGATGAAAAAGACCCTACAGAAAGAGGGGTTGCTTGTAAGCTTGCTAGGTTCCTGGTCTTGTTCAGAAAGCTGTCTATGCAAAGAGTAGCATTAGTGTGCAGCAAACTTGGGGTAGGACTGAAGGGTGATGGAGTGATGGAGTGCCAGGTGCTTCTTTGCCATTGGTGAGCTGGTGCTGCTCCTTCCCTCTGCAGCCCCACCTGACTTCTGCTCCTCTCCCTGGCCACCCCCATCCATTGTCTCTCTAAGGTGTTGAGAAAGATGGTGTCAAGTGACCCATGGCAGGTAAGCCATTTTTCTCCCAGTTAACCTGAGTGTGAAGGTTCAGGCAGGCAAAGATAACCAGGTTTCTGAAGAAGTTTGCTTAGGCCAGTGGATGGGTACCCACAGCTCAGGACATCATGATGGTGGTGAAGCTAGTGGGAACTGGATGCCTTGGCAGCTCTGAAAGTATTGTTAGAAGTCAACTTGCCCTCTGGTACAAAAAATACAGACAGCTGCATGTAGCCTCTTCTAGGTGTGAATGTGCAGGGGAAGTGCAGGTTGACCAGGAATGGGAGATAGATGCATAGGTGCTTGTGGTTTTACAGCCTGCTCCACATTGTAAATGTTGATGTTTCGTTCTCCTTAAAAGGATTGACTGTTTCTGCTTTTTTCTTTCAGCTGGGTAAACACTGGAGAGAGGCTGGAGCAAGGAACTTGGCATGCCTGCTGTTTTGTACAGCTTACCTTAGTGTCTGGCTGGCTTTGTAGATTTCTTTTATAATTAGTATATTCTGGTGGGTGGTGAAGCTGGCTTGGTGTTAGGTAATGAAACTTTACATGCCTTTGCTGCCTGTTTTGGAGAATTTCAAAGGTCTTTTCAAACTTGAATGATTCTTAATGTCAGGTAATTGATTCTGTACTCACTGAGGGATGGACTTCCGGTTCTCCCACCTGGAGCCATTGAGTAAGACTTTCAAGTGCATCTATTAACCCTGCTTATTGTAAGGCAGAAGCTATTTTCAAGGCACTGCAGAAGTTGATGTTTCTTTCTGTACACATAAATCATGCATTTGTCAGCTCTGGAGAGGAGATATGGCACCTTCATTTCCGACAGGCAATTACTTGGTAGAGTTGACTTGATGTTTTCATCAAAAGGATGTCATTTATGTGCAACTGCAACCGCAAAAAAACCCGCTAAATTTTAGTGCTGTTGTGGTCAGTACTGTCCTGAGGCAGACAGGTCTGAGGTGTCTTCTGAAGACATCCAGCTTTATTTTCGACATCATGGGCTTTTAGAGGAGCACTAGGAGGGCTGTTTTGATAGCAGAAGCATGATGTGCTTGCCCCTCTGTGAAAGACATAGTCCCAGAAGATGCCCACTGTTCCTCCCGCCTGAACATCATTGTGGGGTCCTTTTTGGCTGGGTTTGAATTTACTTTCCGATAAATAGGTCTTGGGAGCCACTCCTCCCTTTTCATAAGCCAAACTTCTCTTCTGATTACCTTGGATTAATTTGCCTTGGTGTGGGTGATGGATGTGAAGGTGTGGTGTGTGCTGACAGTTACAAGTACTAGTCCCAGAGGAGTCCCAGGGTGCTGAAAAGGAGATGAGCACCACACCACAGCATCTGCGGGGGGGGAGCAGCTGGGGAAGCCCCCAGGGACGTGGGAGGGAAGAGACAGACTGGCTCAGCTGTGCCGTTTGGGGCAAAACTGGCTTCCTTGTAGTAGCGATTGTTGGCAGCTTTCTCATTTCCTGAAATGTACTGCTTTTGCACAAAGGCAGCTTCTGTTTCTCCCATGTTTGCCTGTCCCAAGTGGGATTTGTTGCTGCTGCTTTCAAGATGACTTTTCTGCCTTCTGTCTAATTTGTTTATTTAGATGGGTTTGAAATTTGTCTTAAGGGCTCATTACCCAGAAAATAAGTCTGACTGCTAAATGGGAACACTCATATATTGAGTGTTGAATCTGATGCACAGTGTTTCCAGGAATTGTCTCAAAGTGCACGCATACTTAAAGATACCTTACAAAGAAATGCATCTGTTGCACTATTTGTTTCTTCATTGTCAGACAAATAAAAATTTACTCATGTTTTTAGTACACTTCCATTTGCATTTTTCAGCTTTGACTCAAACTGTAGTAGGGGAAGGTGGTACAAATCTCCTATACACATTCTGCAACCTGGATGAGGGTTGCTGGTGCCAAGGGGAGGGGGCTGCAGTGGCACGGCGGGCTGTTTGCCGCTGACCTGGGGACTGAGAAAGCTGTACCCGCGTCACCCTCACCCAGAAAACAGCTTCCCTCTTGCTCAGAGAGGGGATTTGTACAAGGGCTCAGCCACTGTTGGGTCCTGGGGTTTGCTGGTTTTGTGTGTCTGATGTGCACCTGAAAGGGAGCTGAGCAGTTGCAACCATTTTCTGAGCTATTGTAGAAATTCACAGTTAACTGCAACAGGCTGCAGCTGAAGCGCAAGTGACCACTGCACACAGTAGTAAACAAAATGCCAGTATGTTTGCTAAGAGATTAGTGTGAGCATGGCTGCTGGTAAATTCTCTGAACACATCAAAGAGCCTTATTGTTGCACTCAGGTTTTAATTCCTTATTAGTTTCAGGAAATACATGTCCTCAGAGCAATGAGAGGAAACTTTGAAGGTTTTTCTTCCTCTTGTGCTGGGTGTGGGCTTGGTACTGCCTAATTGTTAGTTTGTCTGATGCCTGTACTCCCATAGGAAGTGAGAACAAACCCATTTACATTTGTGCCATTGCTGTGTGCTTTCAATTTTTTTCTCTTTTTTATTTTTAAGATCAAAGGTGACAAGAATAGTGGAGCAGAGAAGTTAAGAATGATGCAGAGAACACAGATGTGAAGAACAGTGGAGAGAGGAAGGAGCTGAGCCCGGTTCAGAGGGGGCAAGGAGAAGCAGCAGCCTAAATGCAAGTACTTGAATGTGGAAATGATGGATTGCAGGCTGCTTAGCAGGCATTTAATGTGGTGCTTTAATGTGCATCTAGTGCCAGTTGGCGCTTTCAGAGTGGTGCCTGAGATAGGTTAATGTTTTTAAAATTTTCTGCCTCAGGGTCAAGACTTTGGACTCTTATGTCAATAATTTACAGCCCTCAACAGGGAACTGGCATCAAGGTCACGTGAGAGAGAGAGAGAATGAGAAAATGAAGTCATCTGGAGTCTTAACTGAATAGTAAGGTGGCGTAGTGCAGCTGAGGAGGCTGTGAAGTACTCATATCATAGGTGAACAGCACTGAAATGTAAAATAACAGCTAAAAAAATTAGTGACTGGATTGATCCAAGAAAGCTGAAAGGAGGGGGCCAAACTACTCAGCCACAACCAAATGGTCTGATAAATTGCTGTGTTGTAAAATGTATTTTTCATAATTTTAGTCAAGTTTATGGGACAGAAACAGACATTTGAAAGCACTTTTCTTAGTAGATGCATCATTTTGGCCAGTACAGTGATGCCTCCAGCGTGTGGATTTTCTTCTTTACATATTTTTTCTTTGCAAAAAAGAGTCTTGTGCAAATGAAGGTACGTATGCCAAAAAGAGGTATCCCCAGGGGCGTAATTGTTTTTCTTTGTGACCTCTGGTATCCTGCCTGGGTCAGCAGACAAGCTTTTGCCAATATCATGTGTCTTCTTCAGGTGAAGGTTTTCCTAATCAAGGTGTACCAGAAGTGTGTTTTCTGCCATGAAGAAGACTATTATCTCAGTTACTCTTAGGGGAGGCTTGCACACAGATCTAAAATCACAATTATATTTACAATTGTTCAATGCCTGCAAAGCTTTAATATGTCTGTACTGTGCAGAGGTGGGGGAACTGCCTGGGAGTTCTGCCTGGAAAACAAGTAATCGTGTCCCTTTTTTCCTGCAGCTCCTTCCCAGGTGGGTGACAATGCCTGTCGAAAGAATGCGGATGCGGCCCTGGCTGGAAGAGCAAATCAACTCTAACAGAATACCGGGGCTGAAATGGCTAAATAAGGTAATGGGGGGTGCATGCATGCACCGAAGAGGAACTTATAGCAGTGGCTGAGGTCTGAATAGGTAAATCAGCTCATTCCTGGTTTTCAAAGGGGTGACGTGGGGAGGAAGGGCAAAGCTGAATGCTTCCTGCTGAACCTGTTCCTCCAGCCTCGCCTGCCAGATCTGAGGCATCTTGCTTTGGTCTGGTGGATTTGTAGCTCCTTTGAAAGCATTTTCCATCGCTTTGTTGTTGGAGTGAGTGTTTCTGGAGACTCTGATAGGTGTTTTATTTTTTTTTAAGCTAGGAACACATTGTTCACCAAGTAGCATCAGAAGGATGTGAACACAATGCTCTCCTGAGGTGGAAGACTATATTCTGAGTTAGACTCTGGGTTGAAGCAATGATCTCCTGTTTCAGACTTGTGTGACTTCTTTGATACTTCTTAACCTGGCAGAAAATGGAGTAATTTTTACTGTGCTAGGCCCAAACCTTAACTCTTACTAAGTGCGCTAGACACTTCGAGAGCACAAGTATGAGATACAAAATGTCAGTGCCCAATTTGAATTTATTTTAATTGGTTCAGTAAAACCAAGGAGTGTATTTGGGACTTTAAATAGTAATAAACCCTGGAAATGTTGCATGCATTCTGTAGTATGCAGGAGACTAATTCAGCACGCTGAAAAGCATGAACCTATTTTTGCTACAGAGGCTACTTTATTATCAGAATGGGTGGAAATGCACAAAATTGGGTCCAGAAACATAGGAACTGCCACTCTGGTTAAGACACTAACCCAGGTACTCTGGTGTCCTCCCTATAGCGGTAGTAGTTGTGGTGCTCATTTTTAAAGCTGAAGAATGGCAATTGAAATTACTGCTTTTTATTTCAGCTTTCAAAGCTAGAAATGTTCACGCCTTTAAAATTATCAGGAGCCCTTTAAATTTCAGCTACGAGTCTTGTTTCTCAGGAACTTCCTGCATCAGTGACTCTCACATGCTGTGGCTGAGTAAATAAATATTGCTTTATCCATTCCCTAGTTAGCTGCCCTGTGAATTTGAGTAGGTCCTTGTTCTTGCAAAATGGGATCACAGCTGAAGACGAAGAGAGCAGTTTTTACTGTTGTCTTTGTAATTTGAGTCCCATGTTGGGGTCCTTCTCCTTGAATATCTCTACTTCCGTGTCAGGTTTCCTGCTGACAGTCCATATCTGCTGTCCTTTGCTGGGCATTCCTTCCCAATTTCTCAGTAGGGCACAGTATTTCAGATTTGAGCATATTACTCTTAAATACAGTGTTGTCATCTATAGGTTATGTTCACGTAACCTTTTTTGGTATATCTGAGGAATTGTACTTGCTTCCTTTGCATTGTAAAAATGCTGGCACTGTGCTAAGGGCTTCATTCTTCCAAATTCAGAACATCAGTCCATAAAGGCAGTTTGCAAGGCATGTCATGTTGTTTAATGTTTGCAGCCCTCTGATTGTGTTGTTACAGCAGTTTCTGCCTTGTTCTTCTGGCATGAACTCTTTGCATGCAAGAGTCGGGAGAAGATTTTGTCCTTAGCATATTCTGTATTGACTGAGGCTTGTTTCACAAATAAGTTTTTTGAATTCTTTTATTTTTAAAGAAAACCTTGGCTCCTATCAGAAAAAGGATACCAGGATAAGTGGCCTGCCTTGAGGATTATTAAACTCTGATTCCCCACTTCTACCCTTGTATTTGGCATCAGTCTGGATTGCCTTTGTTGTGTTCAACGGGCTTACTGCCCTTCTAAGCATTTCTGTTTAAAAATGTTTAAACATTCATTCCAACAATGGATCATTAAACCAAAAATATATCTATTTTTACTTTAAATCCTG
The DNA here is from genome assembly GCF_009829145.1 of Chiroxiphia lanceolata. NCBI lineage: Eukaryota > Metazoa > Chordata > Aves > Passeriformes > Pipridae > Chiroxiphia > Chiroxiphia lanceolata. Next base: position 34,015,327 of record NC_045640.1, read on the forward strand.
ACCATAAACAAAGGCATGCATGGAATCAATGATACAAGGTCATGTGTATCACAGCCTGTTCTGTACCTGCAGAATCGACTTTGGAGGCTCTAGGATTTTGCAATTTATATATTTTAATTAGAGTTTGGCAAAGGACAGTTAAGAGTTTAGAAAAGAAAGCAGGTCAGATTATCAAGAGAATGAAACGTGTGTGCATAGCTTTTAAGGAAATAAGATTTAAATATGAAAGGAATTACTACTGTTCTGGGTTTGTCGTTGGCTCTTGGGGAATTTTTTCTGACTGAAAAAAGAATTAAACCTCTCTCAGTTAAAAAGGACAAATCAGGTACAACTGACTTACCTAATTCCTTCCCCTACTGTCTGTTGATGATATTATACCTCCAGAACAAACCCCTTTTTTATAGGGCTTAAAAAATAAATACTTGTGTGCCATCCTGGTGAAAATGTTATCCTGCTGAATGGGAATTTCTTTACCTTCCCAGAGAGACAAAACTGGGAGGTGTGAAGGAAATGCCATAATTCAGTAGAGGGCAGAGGTGGTGTGAGAAGAGGGATAATAAGAGGTCAGTGTCCCTCATGGATCTGGAAAAGGAAATTGGAGTGGAAACATTCTGAGTAAATTTAACAGAGTCAAGAGGCAACCTGCTGCTTTGATGGATGCTCGGAGTACTATCCTTGAGAAGGATGCTGCTATTTAAGATTTGTCCTATGACTTGTAGCTTATATGTGCTCATTCACCTGCTCGGAGCAGTTTGCAATGCTGTTTCTCCTTCATGCCTATTTCTAAGGATGTCACAACTTTTCCCTTTTGATGTCCCCACTGGAGCTTGGTAGTAATTCTCATTATGCTGCAAAAGTTTTGTGGGTTGTGGTTTTGACTTTAGGTGAGGCTAATTTTTTAACAGAAAAGTGAGACTCCTACACAAATGTCCAGTGCTGTACCAGTCAGCACATGCTTTTGAAGTCTAAGAGAAAGCAGTAATGAGCCCTTCCCTATTAAGGTCATCGACTGAAAAAGAATATAGGTAATGTTTGATAAGGTGTGAAATAAATAATTAGCATTTAAATAGAAAGCATCCAGGTAAACTAGAGCAGAACACACAACTATATGATACTGATGCACCCAGCACCTTTGTGGGATTTCAGAGAAGGTTAGATACTTGATAGGGGATGAGAAAATCTGTAGTTTCTGTATTTATATATATGTATTATAAAATTATAATACATGTGGATTCTATTTTGTTATTTGTATTTAATTTGCTATAATACCTGTGCTTAAAGACATCTGGGATTGGGAAGAACTTTCTTTAATAAACAGAAGCACTGCAATGACCACTTAAACTGCTGTTGAGTGTCCTAGCACCTTCCTTTGAAACAGTGAGTGCAGTTGATGATAACAGGATGCTGTGTCTGGAGTCTTGTTCGGTCTGCTATGTTTTGAATTACCATATGGAATATGAAATCCATGATGTAACCTCCATAGCATTGTGTAGCATTGTTCAAACCTCTCAAGCATGAGACTTTTAAATCTGTTCAATTCTCAAAGTTCTTGTTGATAGAAATTGTTTTCTATGGAAGTATGATTTTTTTCTCCATGCTTATTTTAGTCTGTGGGAGGGTAAAGGCAGGAAAGCTTATTCTACCTCTGCTGAATGCAGTAGTGCTCTGGACCACAAAATAGTGGGGTTGAGGCTTCCTTTAGACTGTTTCTACTTGGGGAAAGAGATGAGCATCTATGTAGGATTATTTAATTATATATAGGGGTAAGAGTAAGGAGGCAAAACAAGAGAAGTGATAGGACTAGATTAAGAGGAAGAATGAGGGTGGGAGGATTTGAGGGGAATGAGGAACGTGTTAAATCAGTGCTTCCACTAAATTAAAGATGAAGCCATGCGAGAAGGGAAGAATGCAATTCCAAACAAGTGAATGTACATGAGAGATTGGATTAAAGACAAGAGTTGAAGGACAAAATGCAGGCTCAAAAAAAAGAAAAGATCACATGGGAAGGAAGGGAAATAAACCTAACCTTGACATTAGTGAAATATTAACGAGACAGACAAGGAAGAAAAGTGGTTGTTGGGGGAAGGGGAAAGGACAAAAGATTCATCTCACATGACCACAGATATCTACAATGCAGTCATTTAAAGGAGTGCTGCCTGTCTGGAGTTATTTGTAGTCAGTATAGAGAAATAGACTCTTTTAGGGTGCAATTCAGTTGGTGTATGTCAGGTGGCCACCTCAGGAGGAGGGAGCATTTTGCCCTGGAAGTACTTTTCTCTTCCCAGACTGAGAATTGGATCTAAACCTGCAGAGGCAGTTTATAGCACAAGATGTCTGTGTATGGAGCCAGATAAGATGTATTCCTCCCAACAGGGGAGAAAAAACAAGTGCTGTGTAACGAACTCATTTTGTATGGCTTTGCAGAAAAGAGTGTGAAGAATTCTGAAGCAACCCTGTAGGTCAGTACGAAAGAATTCATTACCATGTTGTATGACATAAAAGCACATTTGACCCAGCATCCATTTGGCCCAGTATCCTATGTACTAAGTGCTTGTGGAAGGAGTGTAGGAATCCATGTTGTTCAAGCTCTGAAAGCCCTCAGGCTCTTTAATAGTCACCAGTCTACTGTCTTCCATGATCCCTTTGGGAATCAGTTTATACTGCCACCATGTAAGGCATGCCCTGATTTAGCTACATATGTGTTAATTTAGAAAAATTTGGATTGCTTTAAATGGACTTCTCTTTGGCTTAAAGTTTCTGAACTAAAATATGTTCAAGTATCTTTAATGCTACCTCTTCACATGAGTGTCTGGTGGTTTTTATCCCCACTAGAGAGATGTCTACAGTTGATATATTTATATGTCTGTTTGCTTGGCATATAAATTTATAAGATCTCTTCACTGTGCTAGTATTTACTGGCTGAATTCTAAATCCCTTGAATTTGCTCTGTTCCTATAGTTGTTTAGTTTCAGATGTAATTTTTCTAATCATAAAAGTGCCTGTGCTGCCAAACTAGCCTTTGTTTGAATGTTTAGAAATGTGTAGTACTGCATGTTTTTTCCATGTGTCAGCTTGGAAAACTGCCAGGCTCATCTTCCATGAAGTGGCTTCTGACTATTTCATACACTTGAGCTGTATTCTGCCTTTGGTGACGCCAGTGGATATTTTCCTGTTGACTTCAGTGAGAGTGACACTGGGTTAGAAGGGAGCAAAACACTTGCAGATGCTGAAACTGTGCTTATAAATGAGTGACTTAAAGTCATCAGAAGATCCCTCAAGTCTGTCAGTGTTGGCATTTCCTGTTTGTTTCTCTTCCAGGAGAAGAAGATTTTTCAGATTCCCTGGATGCATGCAGCAAGACATGGGTGGGATGTTGAAAAAGATGCTCCCTTATTTAGAAACTGGGCAATTCACACAGGTATCAAACTCATTTTCTGCAGGACAGATTTTCACATTGTTTTCCCTTTTAAAGTTACATTTTCCTTCTTCCTTGTCTTTGCTTTTCTAACACAGAGAGTGAACTTAAGTTTCCAGATTTGTGGGAGGCTAAGTGCTTTTTTCAAGGCCTACAATACTCTCCAGCTTTACCGAAGTGCCGTAACTCATTTGCATTGATGAACACTAAAACTTAATTGATTTAAATGTTAACAACATGGGTTCAAAACTGTCAGGAGTAGAGCACAGTCAGCACTTTGTAGACACAGGCCCTTAGGCTTTTTATGCCTTTCTGTGGATTTGAGCCAGACATAATAAAGGTAAATGCTGTGCAAGCTTTTCCATGTTGTTGTGGAGTCACATCTGATCTGCAGCACCCTGGGTCTTTCTTGAGCACAAACTGTTCATCATGTGTTCTCGAAATATGCATGGAAATGAGATCACAGCACTCTCCTGCAACCTCAGCTATTGTTTGAATGCTTCTCATGGGAACCAAAGACTAATAGCTTGAAGCCAACCTATGCTGTTATTAATTTGCCTTAGGTTTTCAATCACGTCATGTGTTCCTAACTTTCTTTTCTTGCTTAGGAAAATACCAATCAGGGGTAGATAAACCCGATCCAAAGACATGGAAAGCAAACTTCCGTTGTGCTATGAACTCTCTGCCTGACATAGAAGAAGTGAAGGACAAAAGTATAAAGAAAGGAAACAATGCCTTCAGGGTGTACCGGATGCTACCGTTATCTGAAAGACCTTCCAAAAAAGGTAGATGGGAGAGCTTGTCAACATGAAATGCTCCTGAGGACACTGTGTTGAGAAATACACCTACTGCAGATAGCTCAGTATGCAAGCTACCAGTGCAAGCCTGGCTGGCTGGGAAAGGACTGGAGCCCCAGGCAAGGAGCTTAGAATGGGCACCAACCCTTCACCTAACAAGGGACAGCAGGACCAGTGGCCAGCTGGCTGGGGGTTGGGGCTGGCTGGGGGGGAGAGTCAGGCACACAGAGACTCTACAGGAGCCAGTGAGCAATGGGAAGACCCCAGACCCAAAAATAACTATTGAAATGGGTACACAGACTGTAAGGGTATAAAAGTCCAGGGATTCCTTTGTTTAGGGTGCCTCCCCAGAGGTACCCAGGTTGAACTGTTCCTATTGCTGTACCACTCAGTTATTTAATTAATTTTTTCCCTCCTGAAAATGGATACCTGACACTCTGCTGCAGGAAACCTAGCATAGAGAAGTTACTTTAACAGTTACTACTATTCTAGAGCCTACAAAATGTGCCAGTTCTACTTCTTCTGTGAAACTCGATGTTTTTATCCAGATGTTCCCAAGAACTTAGGAACAGCTGTATAAAAAATGACCTACATCCAGTTAAGAGAAGAAGCTGCTTGAAGAGAGGATTAATGAGATGTGATAGCTCCAAGCTGTTGATGTTTGTCTGCTAAAGCTGATGGAGTTATGTTCAGATTCTAATCCCAGGTTTCCTTCAGTCAAGGAATATGATTGGGGAATATTAGAAATCAACGCATTTAACTCAATAGGACTCATTCAGAACACGATGGCAGACATTGTGGTATCTTTTTTCAAGCAAGAGCAGAATTAAACTGGCCTCTCTCTTGAGCTGGGTGGAAGCAATACACTCTGCTCAGAACATTAAACCATGAAACAGCATTGTTAGTTACAAAGACCACGAAAAACCAGCCCCCAGGTCATCATAATACTGAAATGGGAAACTGTTTGAATTCCCAAATTCAAGGGATTAAGTCTCCTGCCTGCCAGGAGAGGACCTAACCACCAGGCCAACCTCATGAGTATTTGATTTCTTTCGAAGTAGAAACATTGATTTATTTATGGCTCATTGGCTTTCTTATGGCTTCTTTACTGGTATATGGAGTAGAACAATGGCTTCCTTAGTCCTCTGGTATCCTCTGTTGTCTAGGATTTCATATGAAAAGATAACCTGCAAACCAAATGCAGTGTGTTCCTATAAAATCCAATTCGGTTTAGCTGTAGCTCAGTTTGCTATTTTCTTAGATTGAGAAGTGAAAGGCACAGCTGCAGTTTAAGGTCAGTGTGACTGGAAATGATGAACCATGGAATTTTTGGGGCAGAATCGTACTGTGAAAGGGAGATCAATGTGCAAAAGATAGAACAATTACTTTGAAACTGTTTACAGTCTCTTGTCAGTAGAATATTTTGTATGTTTAGGCATATTCCCCTGGACCATAACCTGTTTCTTTTTAGTAGATTCATGTAAGAACTACAAAAGTTCATCTTGAAAGCTGAGATTCTGGAAATGGGTGCTGTAGCGGGAGAAGATTCTGCAGAAAGTCCAGTTAACTATAAAACCAACATATCTTGGACCCCATATATTTTTTCACATGCGCTTTCTTCATGGCATGTGGCTAAATTTATGTTTGGGAGCAAAAGAATCTGGCTGAAAACATTTCTAATTTTCAGTGATATCTTGTAGTAGAGATGGGAGAAATTCCTGGGACATGCCTGTGCCAATATGGGATAGAGCTGAGCATGCACCAACAAGTCTGAGCTTCCACATCAGGGTCTCATGAGGTCAGAGCAGGGCAGCAACACTGGGGTCTGCCAAGGCACATGACATTTTGTAGAAGTCACATGCTGTATGGTTTTCTAGATTCTCAAGTCTAGTATGATTGCATAAAACACTTTTGCATGAATTGTAATATGTATTTCCCCACCAGGTTGCAACGATTGACAAAAATTTTGGTTGAAGTTTATTGTGATCTCTTTTCACATTAAATGGGTTAACAACCTCCCTTTTCCTGTAGCTGCAGTGAGAGTGTCAGAAAAGTGATGAGACATAAATTTTGATTTTTTTTTTTCCCGTTAAGTGTATTATTCTCCCCCTTCCTTCTTTATTTTTTTAACAGACCTTATTGCTTAGTTTGTCACTATTCCAAAGTTTTCACTTTGATTTTTTAACTGCAGTTGCTTTCTTGGGTCCTATAGTGGTTCTCTTTTGTAACCTTTTAAAAAAGAAACATAAAGCCAGTGTGTTTAAGAGGAATTTTTGGCTGCCTGGACCTTAAAGGAGGGGTAAAATTAAGCAAAATGTGTTCTCCCTTTACCAGGATGTCCTGCCATTTTGAGGCATATTTTGAGACTATTTGTTGGTAAATATAGAAAGTGTGAAGGATAACTCATGGCACACAGAACTTTATGAAATCTTCCTTCTGTTGTTGCAGGAAAAAAAACGAAGTCCGAGAAGGATGACAAATTCAAACAAATTAAGGTAAGAAGTGTCTGTTTAATAGTGTGAGAACTTGTGAAAACAGTCTGTTGCACATATTTTTTAATATACCCAACAGTATATTGTGGTGGGTATTTGCAAATGCTTGTGGTTTGGTTAAGTAGCTACAGTTACCCGGGATGTTGGGGTTGTTTTTTTTTAAAATGTGAAGGCTGTTAGAGCTGTGACTTACATCATCAGTGGACACAACCCTGTGTTACAATGCCTGGAGGTTGGAAAACTGGAAGTCTCAGCAGTACGCATGCCATTTGCTTTTCTGCATAAGGAGAAATACAGTAATTATGGAAGGAATGCTTCTGAACAATAGAGCTACCTTTTGGAGCAATTAATTTCTGTGTGTAAGGCATTTGAAATTAATTTTCCTTTCAGCAAGGGGGAGAAGTTCTGTGAAGTGCACCTTGTGATCATGTTTTGTCAGTTAGAAGACCTCAGTTGTAAAGCTCTTCAGTTGCTGCCTGAAAATTTGCTTGTTCAGAGCATGGGCCCAGACTGATGTCGCTTCCCAGCTTTTGCACCTCTGCCAAGGGCCTCTGCAAGGTGGTCAGTATTACACACCAGCAGGATTTAGTCCACCTTCAATTTTTCAAAAAAAACCAAATCTTAGAGGTTTCAGACTTTCAGCCTTCAGTAAAATTGGTGTCCTTGGGTTGTATGTAGCAGCTGTGTCTGCAGTGGAAGGGTAGCTTGGTCCCTTGCTGCCCACTTCTGAAGGGCTGAGCACCCATGGGTTCAGGCTCTGCAGCCACTGGCCAGGAGATGCTCTGGGCTAAGGGAGTCCAAAAAACTGGGAAAAACTCCTCCACTGAAATTGGGTTTGGAAGGCAGATGCTGCCCCAGCAGTTGTGACATGGAGTTACATGTCAGAATGCTATGACTTTTAAATTGTTTTAAAGGAACCACTTTTTCACCATCCTGTCTGGATCATGCAGCCACATGTGCTTGTTATAAAGTGGCTTTGATGGTAGCTGGTGTTCAGAGGGAGCCAGTAAACTCATTTGGTCAGGGTAGAGCAATGTGTGATCCCTTCCAAAGCTGGCAGCAGCACTTTGCTATTTGCCTACTCGGAATCTTTCTTTTAGACAAAATATTAAATATGTGAAAAGCTGTAGAAGCACTCGAACAATCTCATCCTCTCCAGTAAGATCAGTCTCACAGTCATTGCTAAGGGAGTTGTAGTGATACCAGGCAGATGAGTACGTGAGGTGTTAGGTTTAGGAGTAGGTGCCAGCGGGGTGATGCTCGCAGCTTTTGGGAGCACTTTCCTCCAGCTTCGTTGCCCTGAGCCTCACAGAAGCACTAGGGCAGGTGACACAGAAGCAGTGAGCTGAGCTGATCATGTACACCTGCCAGTGATACCTACTATGAGCATACAGCTCACCAGCCACCAACTGTGGTATGGCCACTTAGTTCTTCTAAGCTTTGAGCTGAGGCTGAGTAGTGTTCACTACTTGCTCTGACAAATGTGTGCACCAGCTGGTCTCCAGGTGTGCCTGGATTTCAGAAGAGATGCTCCTTCCATGCTCAGCCACTCTTAGGCTATTGAATGTTGAAGGCTGTAATAGTGGAGAAGGGTGGTGGATGAAATAAAGCAAATGCACATTTCTGAGCACTGTTAGCTGCTTATAATTGCTTTGCTTGATGATGTGACTTCCTGAGATCCAAGTTGCATGGGTTTTTTTGAACGCTTTACAGTTACCCTGAAAAATCTCTTTAGTGGAGCTGAGTGGGAGGCTGCTCCACGATTTGCCTGGTAACTACAATGGGGTAATAGCAGCAGAGGGAGAAGCTGAGCACAGATCTGCAAAAGGACTTCAGCATAGCAAGAGCCTTGCAGTGAGCTTCCCGTTGTTGCCACTGCCGGACCCTGTGGGCACCCACAGCAATCCTCCTGGTGGGAGTGAAGACAACTTCCCAGACCTTACTGAGCTTGAGCAGGGTGCTCAGGGCACTCACTGCATGTCCCCGTGGATGTGAAGAGTCCTGGACCTTACCAATTCCCTGCTCCACATTAGGAAAGGGAGGCTGTGAGCAGGTCTCCCACCTCTCAAATAGGTCTCCTGTGATTGGGATTTTGGGCAAACAGAGGCACTATAATTCATTAAATTCATTACAAAATGAATTCTCATCAACGAAGTGTCAGAGCAGCCCAGGTAAATATAGTCTCTTTCCTTTGAAACAAAGGACTGAACTGAGTTTAATTTTTACTTTATCCTAGATGTATCCTTTTGACCGTGCAGCTTCACATTGAGAGACATTTTTAAATCTTAGCAACACTTTTCCCCATGCATTTAGCTTAGGCTAGACATCTAGATACTGGAAATTTACCAACTGCACCAGTATCCAAGCCTCTTTGTGGATCTGGCACCATCACCTGAGTTCCAAGATGCACATTTGTTTCTGAAGCTTGAAAGAGGCTACTAAATAAACTTCTCTGTAACCAGGCCTCAGTAAAGTTGAGCAAGGTGCGGCATGTGCAGCGTTTCCATGGGGGCTGCTGTGTTTGCTGTGTTGCACAACAACAGATACTCCACAGGGTGACAATGTGCAGCCCTAACATGTCTCTGCAGTCATGATTCTCAATGGATCAATAGCCGCTAATTTTATATTTTCCAGCTCTCCAGGTCTTTGACCTGGGGGTCAACACAGCTGGTGTGGCTCATCAGAGACCAATTTGCCATTAACACTGCACCCTTCTGATGTGCAGAAGGACCTTGGGACAGGGTGCATGTTTACCTTGCTTAATGGCTGGGAAGGTGCTTGTGTCAAAGTGACAGCTCATTTTGAGTGGATCACAATCACAGCGTGTGACATCCAGGAAAGACCTGTCACAGTGTCCCCAGTTTCTTGTCCCAGAGATAACAGTTCATACAGTTAGTACTGTGAAGGGCTCGCACCTCAAGTCCTGAGGCTCACCTTTGCCCTGCGTTTGATGAAATGCTTTAGAGCAGTGAAAATGAGCACAGCATGGCAGCAGATCCTTGGACAGCTCCTAACCTCTCTGCTGGTGTTTCTGGCTCAGTAGCAGGATAGAACTGTCCTTGCAGGGCAGAGTCCTTGCAGGCCCAGAGTAAGAACACACAAGACTTTAGACTTTGTAACCAATAATCATGTAAGGGAGCCAATACCAGACAGGAAGTTGGACCTGTAGATAATCCTTTAAATGTGTTTATAGCTTTTTAAAGAAATCCTAAGTTTATGGAATTAATTTTTTTGGTATCTACTCTGAGGGGAGTTTTTAGATTCCCACTCAAGTGTACCAGGCTTACAGGAAAGCTCAGTCTGTGTAGAACAAGTGACATTTTCCCAATGCTGTTGCCCTGTATTAATGTTTATGATGTGATCTAAAAGGCTGTATTTAGTGTAAACACTTTGGTTTGCTTTCAGGCTTGCTGTAGAGAAAAGCTAAACCTAGAATTTAGTAATTGCTGTACAGAAGCTAAGGCTTCCTTTCAGACAGCAGGAAGAGATAGAGCATGTTTGGAAGGGAATGAGGATGAAGATTAAGTGGAGTACCGTTTTAAAGTGATGTTTCTTCCTTGTTTGTTTCAAATGGTAATCTTTGTAGTAAATAGCATACTAATTCCTTGCTTTCAGAAGACTCACTCTTAATCTGAAAATTAAAAATAGCTTTCATTTCAAAGCACAAGATTTGGAAATGAAGTAGACTCTGTCTTCTCAGAGAACCAAAATATTCTTTATAAGACAGCATTCTGCAGAGAGCAGGGGGTATATGGTAGGTAGAAGTGATGGGATTTATTACTGTCTCAGAACAAAGAGTTGAACTGTCTCCAGGCTCCTGAAATAAAGCAATTCTGACCCAACCGTACTGCTTCCATTCTAGCAAGAGCCAGTTGAATCATCTTTTGGGATTAATGGGCTAAATGATGTCACTTCTGACTATTTCCTGTCCTCCAATATAAAAAATGAAGTCGACAGTACCGTGAACGTTGTAGGTAAGTACTCCTATGCTTTTCTTACACACTAGGCACACCAGTGACTTCAAAAACCTTTTGAATTTGCAAACTCATCTTGGGGTGGGTAAGAATTTGTCAGGTATTGTGGGAAAAAGATACAGTGCAGATGACCTGCTCGTACCCTGAGGGTGTTGCACAATATTGGTTTCTCCCAGATAAAAATTAACTCTATATGTGTGTGCTTTCGCCCCCTCCCCCCCTTCACTACACTCATTAAAAAGCTGGTTGTTTCAGAACCAAGAAAGGTGAAATAAAATATCAGGAAAAAAATTGTAGTAATTATAGTGATTCAACTTTAAAAAAACAAGTCTATCCAGGATGTATGTAATTTTCTTTATGCTGGCATTGTCTCATAAAATACAGATTTAAATTTGGGAGATTTTCCAGTGCTTACCTGGCATTTCACAAAGCAAAATACACAGCTTTTCCCTGGGAAAAATGCCTGCCACTTTTCTTTTTCAGAAACCTGTGACTAAGGATAGAATTCAGGAATGGATTGTGTGTACAGACATGTGCATTCATGTTTATTTATCTCAGTTCATGCAGGAATAGATGCTATCTTTTGCCTTTTTCAAAATTAGTATACTGTTACTTAACAGAAGAATTTCAAGATCTATTGTATTTCACTGCCTACATGTTTTTCCCCTCATGAGTCTAGAAAAAAATGTACTGTTTGAACAACACAGCATTGTGTTTGTACAGAATTTGGCCTTATGTTCCTTTTGAAGCTTTATGTTCAGTGAAAGAATATCTATAGTCTTTCCCTTTCTCTTAGACAATTGTGGATTCAGGTTAGCCATCCCCTGAGATGGCTCCATCCCTGTGCATTCTTCTGATCTAACTAGTGGCTTTCAGTTCTGTGGTGGATTAAAATGAACACATTTGTCATATGTTCATACAGCTGGGATCAAAGTTGTATAAGACAGAGAAAATTCTCTCAAGCAGCTCCAGAAAAGTGAGATTAGTGAAATTCTGACTTTCACCATACTTTTGCTTTGCTCAGTAACTTCTTGGTACCTTGGTTTATTCCCCTTTTTCAAAAGGTTGTTGTGTAGAACAACCAATGTCTGCAAAGCATTTCAGGACGCTTGGGTGCATCCACGGTTGCTTCACTGTGTAGAAATAAATAATGTTTCTTTGATAATAAATGTCATGTGCTCTTGTGGTAGTAAATATCATATGCCTGGGGGAATAGGAAACCCCTCTGTTAATAACTGAGCAGACTGTAGCTTTCCGTCACAGACCTGTCCGTATTACAGACTACAGGTACAACTGTGGTTTTCTACCACAGTTCTACCATCAGTGGCGTTGCAAAGGTCAATGAGAATAAGTATCTAATTGGAGGAGATGTTTTTCACAGATTCATGTCATGTATATATCAGAGTCCCATAGTGTTTTGCATGACCCCCTGGCCAGTTTTTTGCATGCCAGTTCTGGTCTTACGTTGCATAATTTACGTGAGAGCATTCAGAGGCCATGGGATGTTGGCAGCTTGCTGGGTGAGGATCAGAGGTTTCCTTTTGAACTCTCACTGAAAGCAGGTAGTGGGCATGGAAGAAGCTGCTGAGAGTATTGAAGACTCACTCAGATACTAAGCAGGACCCAAGGACAGGCTCTTAGATATTCAGCAGGGTCGAGTTGTTATGAGTAATATTTTTTTATTTCTAACCCCAAGTTGTAGGACAACCACACCTTGATGGCAGCAGTGAGGAGCAGGTGATAGTTGCCAACCCTCCTGATGTTTGTCAGGTAGTAGAGGTGACAACAGAAAGTGATGAACAGCCTCTCAGCATGAGCCAGCTGTACCCTCTACAGATCTCCCCTGTCTCATCCTATGCAGGTAAGCATCCTGGCATTTCTTTACAACTGCTCTTTTGGAAAGTTTGGAAGACACTGGGGGAAAGGGAGCTCTTCCAGGGTAGCTGACAAAGATCTAGAGATGCCTATTCACCTTCCTTCTGAATTGTTAATGAAACTCAAAGCTCACAGTCCTCTACTCATTTACCTTGGGAAACAACTTGGCAGATCTGAGACTGGAAATGTAGCTGCAGATTTTAGCCTGTGACTAATGGAAAAAGAATCTTCTTAGATATAATGCAGAGAGGTCTCTTCAACTTTTATTAGAGTGGGATTTTCAGTGGTACAAATGATGTGCTGTAAATATAGCAAGTTCCCCTTGCCCCCAACTTACTAAAGATTACAGGTCTATACTGTGTGTTTACTCTGTGTCTAGCACAGTGTGCAGAGTGCTAAGGGCACCACATTAATGGTATATATGCAGATATAGAGCTGAGGGCCCTGGGGGAGTGGTTCAGTCTTGCTGCAGACTGGAACAGCCATGTTCACTGATGACAAGTGATCTTGCAAGCAGCCGAGCTATGGACATCTGGTTTCCAACGTCTGCCTCTCATCTGGATTCTCTGATACCTCAGAAAGGGGTGAGATAACAAGCTTGCCCCCACCCCGAAGCAGGGTGCTAATGGTTTCTCTTTTCATCTGGCCCCTTATTTTCATATAACTGGTAGGAAGTTAAGAGTCTTTGGCATTCGTTTATCCCTTATCTAAGTCTGACAGCGTGTTCAGAAGTTATTAGGGGAAAACGGACACAAATGCATATATGGACATGCTGTATAGAGTCCCCACAATCATATAAGCCTTATTTATGTAGGAAGCAGGACAAAGTCATATTTGAAAGTAGGAAAAGTTTAAGATCTAACCTGTCCTTTCTTTTTTAACATGGTGTTAACTTGTGAGCCTCAGGAGACTGGGTAGAAACACAAACGTCATCTTTTAAAGCAAACTTAAGTATTAATTATTCTCTATGCATTTTATTATTTTACACATGGTTTTGTCTTTGTCTCATTAGGCTGAAATTACTTCCAGAAATAGTTTTATAAAGCATATATTTAGTAATTTTTATTTTTGGGCCCCAGTGAATAGTATGATGTTCTTTTGAAAAGTCTCCGATATTAGTCTCACATGTTGATAAATGCTTATGCTTCTCAATGTGTTTAGTCTGCAATGACCAAATAATTTAGAAGGTCTTTGTAAAGCCTAAGGCAGGGGGTTATGAGGGTGCTTTAATTTATTAGCAGCAGGGAGACAAGGGCTTTCAAAACATTTCTCTTCTTTCCAAATGTTTCCTGGAAAACTTTTCCATATATATGAACATGACAATAATGCTTTCTTTTAACCTCAGCTACAGGATCTAAGTTCTTGGAATGCAAACAAAAGTCACTCTCTTGGTCTAGAAGTCATGGTGGCTTCTTGGACTGGAACGATAGAGAGGGGTGGTCTGGTGACCACCCTGACATGAGCAAATAATGTCCTAGTTACCCTAAAGTCATTGCAGCCAGCCTGCATAAGGAAAATGAAGGATGACTGAAGTACTTCTGCTTATATTGTCTTAGTATCTTGGTGCCCTTCAGCTGTCCTAACTTATACCAGACCTGCTAAGCCAAAACTGAGATAACAGAGAATTTCATGCCACTGTCATGCTTTTGAATGCATCTCAAGGCACTCTCAATCTAACTAGAGGCCATTAAGAAGTGGAGTACTGCAAGGGTCTGTCCTGGGAGAAGTCTCATTTGATATATCAATGAGCAGAAGATATCTTGGAGTACACACTGAAACTTTACAGATGACAACAAATAGGGGACACCAGTTGATATGCTTGAGGGTAGAAGCATCATCTTGAGTCCTGGAGAGATTTCAGGAAAGGGTCAGCAAAAACGTTATGAAATTCAGCAAAACCTTATCAAATTCAGTCCTGTGCATGGGAAGAGCACTTCGTAGCGATAGAGGCTGGGGCTGGTGGAATGGGAAGCAGCTCTGCAGAAAGGGGGGGAAGGCAATGAGAGGAGCGTGAGACAGCAGAGCACCTCAGCTGCAGAGAAGGCCATCAGTTTTCAGGAGCATGGCCAGTAGATCTGGGGAAGTGATTAGCCTCCTCTACTAAGCACTAGTTACACTACTTCTGGAGTACTGTGTCCAGTCTTGAGCTCCTCAGTCCAGGGAAGTTACAAACAAATAGGAGCAAGTGCAGAGGAGGGCTAATCAGGGTGATTAAGGGCTGGAGCACTCAGTCTGTGAGGAGATATTGAGGGACTGGGGCTTGTTCAGCCTGGAGAAGAGATGGTTTTCAGGACCTCATAGCAGCTACCATTACCTGCAGGGATGTTACCAGCAAGGTGGAACCCAGCTGTTCACAGCAATGTATAGTGGGAGGATAAGAAACAGCAGACACAGACTGAAACAGGAAAACTTGGTCCAGCTGGAGATAAGAAAAAATGTTACCTTTTTTGTCCCAAGGACAGTCAGGAGTGGAGCAGGATACTCAGAAAGATTGTGCTGCCTCCATCCTCAGAGGTTTTCAAGACCCAAAGGGATAAGGCCCCAAGCAACCTGATCTAGTCCTATAGCTGGCCTTACTTTGAGTAAGAGGTTGGGCTATAGACCTCCTGAGGTCCCTACCAGCCCAGATCGTTCTATGAACTGCTTTTTTTTTTAAAGCATGCATTTGCTCATGAGGACAGGGGTCTGTGGATTAGAACCCTTAAACTTCTAGGACACTCTTGTCACTATTTCTGTCTTTGTCTTGCTCCGCACAGGAGCAAGGAGAACCTGTACAGGAGAACCACAGGAACCCTGGCCCTCTGCTGTGGGTTGCTCTGTCAGGTGCTACTGCTGAATGGCAGGAAAGAGTATGACCATAACAGCTGTGCAGGAACAATTAGATTAGCTCTTTTGAAACAACAACCAAAAAAAGTAGCCTGAGGTATCAGCTCTCCTGCATAAATCTGTTTTATTTTGAAACACCTCTGGTTGCTTTCTGAGGTTTCTCAGGCAAATGATGTGAGCGGCCCGTGTGAGTCTTCTCGTATTACACCAATGTCTATGAAATCCATTGTTTTTAGTACTGAGGCTGTTGTCAAACTCCTGTTATGTTTGACACTGATTCAAATAACATTCTTGATTGAAATAACCCTCTAACTTTCCATGCCTGAGTGGCCAGCTTCCCTGGCTTTGGTAACTATAGTGCTACCTCTTGCTCAGCATTTTGTTATGTATAAACACCAAGGATGGATTCCTTTTTCAGCTGCTTCACTCTGGTTTGTTGCGACATGTTTCTTCATGTCAGGGAATATCTGTTTCTTGTCTCTGTGTGGATTCCTCCTATTGATTCTATCTTCAGGGCCATTTCACCTTTGCACAGATTAATTTTTGCCTCTCCTTTCCCCAGTAGGGCTTAATTACCCAGCTTAATCATGTTAGCACATCTTTCTCTGCCTGGGCCGGTGAATCAGAAGCTCTGCAGAACATTGACTTCAGAGGGCATCGCAGTTAGTTTGAACTGTTCCTCTGCTTACTGCACACTGTAATGGAGACTCTGGCATAGGAGAGATGCTGGCTTCAGAAGTAGGAGTCTGGAGTACCTGGGCTGCCTGCTTTCTTGCTTCAGAAGGACTTTAAGTGCAGTTTAGATCCTGGGATCTGAAAGAGTAATTCAGCCTGCTGGTTTACAGCCCTTTGCCTAAACCTAATGCTTAGCCAAACCTTGAGAGAAGGGCAAGGTACTGGCAGTCTCTCCGAAGATGTGCAGGGGCACAACCCACAAGGCATGATCCGTGCACTCTTAGCGTTCATGTTATGTCCCGTGCAGAGCATGAGGATGCTCCCTGGGAAGGCAGGATCACAGGGGCTGTGCAAAGCAGTCTTCATAGGCTAAAATGCATAACACAGAGCTGAGGATGGAAGCTGGGGCTTGAGAGCTCTCTTGCCTGCTATGGTATCTCAGTCACCTTCAGTCGTGTGATTTCTGTGTTCCTTGTGGATGAGCCCTGCTGGAGGGGTTGGGGAAAGACCTTCCAAATGCCATTGGTAGCCCGATAGATGCCTAGGATTATCCTCCCAGGAAACAGGACACAGTGGTTCAAAACCCTGTGAGCTGAAGGGAACCTGCAATCCAGCCTCTGCTTTTCTGGGTGACGGTCTGGGCAGCAGGAGGCTGTGCTGAAGGCAGCAGCCATCGCTGCAGACAGTGCTGAAAAGAGGGGTTTGTGCCCTGTCTAAGATGTGTCTGAGGCATGGCAGTCTCAGCCAGCCCATGGACTAGGAGTCTGACCCTCACACAGTAGGACTAGGACACCTGTATTCAGACACATGTAGGCTTGAAAATACAGTAAAAATTCCTGTGTTTCAGGCTCTTCTGCAAGGGAGGGATGCAGCTGCAGGCAGATGGCTGTCCCACTGCAGCCGTTCCCCTGTATTTGTTCTCTGGTTGAAGTGATAAGGGTGAGGGAGGCCATGTGCAGTGTGGGGACGTGATGGAGTTGGAGACTGTAATATTGCTACTTGCTCAAGTGGTGGGTGAAGGGTTGAGAAATAGGCTGGGGGAGGCTGGGCACTAGTGGCAAAACCAAAACCATACCAAGTATACCAGAGTATGCCAACAGTAATCCAGCCCCAGAAGTCACAACGAGCCTTTGAGATGGCAGGCTGAGATAACAGTTCATGAAACAAAAATACACTTATCTCCTCTGGAGTGGAGTTGTTACTGATTTTGCAGGGATGTAAAAATAAGGATTTGGACAGAACTTTACTCGTGTCCTTGTCTGGAGCTGCCAAGAGAGGTCAAGGGAGAGGGGGCTTGCTGGAGGCTCTGCGCAAAAAGTGCAAATCTGCTTCTTCCCTTTCTCTTGCTGCCTTTTACAGGATATAGTCATGTTAACTATGATAACCTCCAGTTGTTCAGTGCAGCTAGCCCTTGGGTTGCTATTGCTGCAGCAGAGGCTTCATGCTTCTCTATTGTTTTTTGATTGTTTGGCTTGACTCTGTTTAGTGCCACTAACTGAAACTCTTGAGCTGCAATTTGTTACTGCAGATGGAATAGCATGAGTTTTGTTTTTGTTTCTGTTTTGTTTGACAGAAAGTGAAACAACTGACAGCGTTCCAAGCGACGAAGAAAATGCACAGGTAAGCTATTTCTGCATCTTTAGCACTCTGGAGTAAGTTCTCAAGATCAGTGTCATTGAGTATTCTTCCCTTTCTCCGTTTGCAACTGTCTACCAGTGGAGTATTCATTTTAACAATATTTGGGGGAGAAAAGCAACCAGGAAGGTTCAAGGGAGACAGACATTTGGATGATTGTCACAGAATTAAATTTGCTACAAGTTCATTCCTCCTCATCTGTCCAAACTACAAGGAGATTAATTTGCGTAATGACATGTTCTGCAGAGCCATAAACAGTTCCAGCTAGTTTGTTAATATGATGCATTGACGTTGCTAGGTAGCAAGTATTTTATCTTGGTTGAAAGCATGCTCACTTTGTTCTCCTTAAATGGCACCTGAACTCATACAATTGGAGGAAGTGCTTACACATGTGATAGAAATGCAACTTGATGTTTGAGGTATGCATGGCACAAAGCTTCCCGAGCAGTCAGCTGGGTATTGCTGGGTGAAAGGAATCCATGGGGAAAATAACCACCCCATGAGCGTTCCTGAGCTGCAAATATCGAAACCACCACCTACCTCTTATTTTGGGGCTGTTGCCAAGCGAGACCTGATGATCTCCATGAGTACTTGGAGGCCAAGGAAGCTCACGGGGGGGCATTAGATACCTCGTGCTCTAGCTGCATTCTTGCAGAAGGCCTTTTGCAAATCTGTCTCCTGCTGTGCCCATCCGAAAGCCCTCTGAATCCTCCTTGGTGGAGAACCGCAGGTTGCACAGCTGTGTAACAACATGGCTAACCCACTAGGTTTTGTCTTTTGTAGACTGCCAGTAGTGGCTCCCTAAACCTGCCATTGCATGTTCTGTCTGTGGTGGGAAAAGGACTGGATGCTTATCTTTCCCTGACGAACCTCTTCCCTGTGATGAGGGATGCACCATCAAGTGACGGTGATTTTCCTAGCAGCCTCACCTGTATTGATAGTTTGGGTAGTGCTGTTTGTCCTCTTGGCAGGAGGATGCTCTCTCTGGTAACAGAGGAGACACTTCCCTTTGGAGTTCTGAATGTTTGGTCGTCTGTGTCCATTTTTGTCTCTGGCACACTGGGAATAAGGCCTTTATTTTGCATTCAGAAGAACAGGTAGAGCCTCTTGAATGCTGGAAAACCAGCAAGGTTTAAGTACATGACTTCAGAAGGGGAGAAGTGGCTGAGTGCAGAAACATTCTAATCCAGTGGCTACACGCTCAGGCTCTTAGAGATGGGGTGATTCCTGTGCAAATTGTGAATGTTTCTGTCTTCATCTTGTTACCTAGAGTACTTCACAAAGTTGTGTTTTCTCCTTTTCTAGGGACGACTTCATTGGCAGAAGAAAAACATTGAAGGCAAACAGTATCTCAGCAATCTAGGAATGAGGAACACTTCTCATATGCTTCCCAGCATGGCAACTTTTGTAGCCAACAAGCCTGACCTCCAAGTCACCATCAAAGACGAAAGCTGCCCACTGCCTTACAACAGCTCCTGGCCCCCTTTCCCAGACATCCCTCTGCCACAAGTAGTGTCCACAGCCTCCACAAGCAGCAGCCAGCCAGACCGTGAAACACGGGCCAGCGTCATCAAGAAAACGTCAGATATTGCCCAGTCGAGAGTCAAGAGCTGCTAAGCCTTTGACAGTGTGGTTTTTTAGCTTTGTTTTGTTTGGTTTTGTATTTTATGTTTCTCTAAGAGAGGTTCATCCCTTGACGCACACAAGACAAACCTAAGGTAAAGCCTTGGCAATATAAAACATTGCTGTGTCCGACTCCAGTGCCGGAGTGTTTTTAACTCAGGACTCCAGCCATCAGTATGTACACCTGAACCCAGACAGATTTCCAAGGTTGCTACATAGAAAAACAACCCAAGAACTTTGGCCCACTAACAGGTTCCAGTGTTTCATAAGAGGACCAACCAACCACAAGGGAAGTGGTGCTGCTGCGCTTCTTGCTGTCAAGGCTGTGATGGAACTGAAAGCCTCAGAATGGAAGAGAAAATGTGAACTAGCTGGAATATTTTTAAATAAAGAAAAATCTATTGTGAATATTGTACATAGTGCAGTACTAGCAACGTTGCAGTCTGCTTCTGCACCTTATTAAGAAAGCACTTACAAAAGGCCTTTTATTACCTTGCTCTACTTAATGGCACATTGAAGGTCCCTCCCCACCTGTATTCTTTTCCAAGCTATTCTTGCTAAAGTGTCTTTAAAGAATAGAGGAAAGGAAGTTAAAACTTTCCATGTGGATTTCATATGTTCTGAGAATGCTTTTCTCATGTTTGTTTCTAATCTGCTATGCTTGAATGCCGTGTGGTACAATAGGAAAAAAAAAAGAAACCTATTACAGAGATATTATGCAAATTCCCAGATTTAAAAAAAAGAAGAAAAATACTCTAATTCTAACCAGAGCAAGCTTTTTTATTTTTTATACAGGGGAATATTTTATTCAAAGTAAAATTCTAAAGTGAATATAATTTTTTTTAATCTTTTCTACAGCAAATTTATAATTTTAAGATTCAGTCCTTGGTTATCAGCAGTTATTACATTCTTGTGGCACATTTTTTTTTAATTTTGTAAAGGTGAAATAGCTTTTATGAGCTCATGTAGCAATCAGATTATCCTGTGGATTGATAATAAATATGGTATATAGTTAAATTTTTAATAATCCTAGTTTGTCTCTCATTTTTAATCTTTCCAAAGCCCCAGATGGCGTGGGTTTGATAGGTAAATGTGACATCTCAGAGTGAACAATTAGTGTAAGCCACCTTTACAATTTCTGGAGCACCCATCCAAGAGGATGGGAAGTACTGTGCTTGAAGCAGCTTGAGGTGGAAAGAGGAACTAGAATTTAAAGGTGACCTATTCGTTTGGCCTCAGATGTAGGAGGTTGGGAGTTGGGGCACCTCTTCAGCTGTTACTCCGTGATTGGGCTTGGAGCAAGTCACCTCATGGAAGGGATCTTGTGAAAGTTCATCCCCCACCCAGCAAAGTTTCATTTGTACTTCCCATATTCCTCATAGATTTCCCTGTGGCTTGCTTGCAGTTTCCTTGTTCAGAAAAATCTCTTTTTGCAGTTTCAAGCAATAGCTCCTTATTAGTGGAATGAATCAGAAGTCAAATAAGCATTGCCCAGGGCTTTCAACGTTACTACTTGATGGCAAGTTCTGATACCTGGGAAGTTGTAGAGTATCTAACTAAGGGTGCACAATGGCTTGTGGGGTTGCATGATGGTGGTGGACAGGCTGTGCCATACACTTTGTGAAGTGCTATGCACTTTAAGCTGTCACTGGCTCAGGCAAAAGTTGAGAGCACTCACCCTCTTGCAGTTTTTTAAGCTGTTGGAAGTGACACAGGTTGATTCAGGTATGTAAAATACGTGGACACAGAGTGCCCTTCAGCTGTGATTACCATTCTTATGCCAACCCAGCAGAGAGGTGAGCTGAGGGTGGTGTATATTGGGCTGATGAGCAGTGAGATGCACAAAAATGGCTGTATCACAGGGAGATGTGCTAGCTGGCCGTTGCAAAAGGAAAGTAAACAGTAGGATTTTGCTGTGTTCTTCATCTGATGCTGCAATTCCAAATTTCATCACAAGTCCATGTGAAACTTGCAATTTTGTCTTGCCAGCCCACTGCCCAGTGGCCTGGGAAGGCAAGCTTTTGGGAGAAAGAGAAATGCCCAAACAGTGTTTGGAGTGGGGCTGAAAAATCATAATGGTTAAAATTGTCGTATGTAAACTTTGTAGTCTCTGTCCTTTCATTTGGTTGTGCATTCACCTTTCCAGTGTCTCTCTGGGCCATAAGGTTTGGTCTGCATCAAGGAGGTAGTGTCTGCTACACATGTGTTTGGAGGGGTTACAATGAGTCTCTGGCATCCTTAATCCTTTTCCAGCAGGGTTATGACGTTCATGGCAGGTTCTGTTTCTTGGTTTTGAAACCACTTGGGATTATTTATATATTTCTTAACATTGTCTTCTTTGGTTTTGTAAATTTTTCCAGCTAAAGTTTGGAAGTTGCTCTGTAGCATCACCTAGACCCTTTTAAGATGGTGGGCTCTTGTTAGGGAGGGACCTCACAGGATCACAGACAAGCTGGGACTAGAAGGGTCCCCTGGGACACTTTGGGACCAACTTCTGTCAAAGCATGATCTTAAAGTAAGTTTGTCCAGGGCCCTGTCAAACCAAGTCTTGAATATTTCCAAGGAAATTCTTCTCTAGCCTTCATGAATCCCTTTCTTCCGCCTTTCTTTTCATGGCAAATTCCCTACCCTGCAACTAGAGCTGCACGTGGAGAGTGGCTGGAAAAATGGCTGTCCAGGGAAACCCAGGGTGGGAAGAGTTTCATCCGAGAATTTTGTTGTGCGGAAGGAAGAGTTGGGTTTAGGTAGAAGAGAAAGCCCAAAACTGCATTTGTGCTGGGGCGGGAAACCCAGTGGAGGGCTCTTGGGAAGGCTTGTTTTTTGAAAAGAAGGACTGCAGTGCTGTGGCTGAGGCTGAGCCTAGGGCAAGGATTGGAGCTGAAGGAAAGAGAAAGCTTAGTCATGTGGAGCTGGAAAGCATCATACAATGTAAACGAAGTGCTGGCGCTCATCTCATCCTCTGAGGATTATTTAGTCTGTAGACAGAGAGAGGCTCTTGCCTCTGGCGCAGCCTGGGTTTAACGTTAGGGGTTTAGGCCGAGGGAAAGCCCAGAGGTAGGATTGTGTGGGGACTATAAAACATCTTCTGAAGTAAACAGAGCTGACTCCAGGCTTCTGCTTTTCTGAAAGCAGGGACGCTTTTTACCTCCACAATGGCCTTCTCTCTCCTCACGGTTCAGATTTGAGATGTTAAATGTGGGCATGTCTTTGGTGGCCTTCAGGCAAGCGACTGTGTCTCATGCATTACATACTGCAAGAGGCAGAGGGCTTCTGTCTGTAACAGCAGTTTGAGCTTCCTGCCCCTACTGTGGCACTGAGGAAGCATCGCAGAGGCCTTGTGCCATCCTGCAAAGCCCCTCTTATTGTCTGACCTTGCACAAGTGCTCCCTGACCTCAGTCCTGTATGTCCAAGTAAGAGAGGGAACACATTTGCCTTTTATGGTGAAACACTTATACTTTTTCAGTTCCAAAGGCTCACTCAGGAGCCTGACCCCCAACAGGGCTGCTGAAGAGGAGTGTTGGGACTGAGCTGCCTTTTCTGTGTGTCCTGCCTGACTTGCCTTCAGCAAGATTTGCTACTCTTAGCATCATGAAACTTTGGAGTACTCAGCAGGGAAAGGCAGGCACCTCCAGCTTAACCTGTGAGTTAACCTTTATGTAGCTGAAGCAAGTTACATGGCCACATCTCACCTCTGGTCATTCCATGCAAGAGTCGACACTGATGTGCAGATGGCCAGGCAACTTGGCTCACTCTTCCTTTGATCCTTCCAGGACAGTCACTGAGCTACAAAACCACCAACCTCCACCCTGCTCCGGTGGCTGTGCAGTAGGAGACACACACGCACACATACCTCTGGGAACAGTGTGCATGCTCAGTAAATTCCCCTCCTCCTAGGGCTTCTGTGTTTGAAGCTCTTTACAAGAGATATCCAAGCATGGGAATTACAGTATGTATCCATAACACTGGTCCATCGAAGAGAGTATTCACCTTGCAAAGGCAGTGATGCCTCTGCAGCTTGCTCAGACCAAATGCAGTTGGCCAACCTTGGGGTGATGTAATGCAACGGGGGATTTCTTCGGGCTGCGATATCAGACATTTATTCTGAAATGCAATGTTCAGTTGCATTTCTTACCTGTGCTTGCAAAACAGTGCAAAGTCATAAGGAAACATTCAGCCTTTAATAGCGTAACTGTAAATTTGGTTCTGAAACCAGGTGCCTCTCCGTTAGCACTACAAGCAATATCAAGTTAATCTTGTGCAAGTCTGTGATGTGGTCAGCAGATAAGCCTGCAGGAATCTCCCTGATAGGAGGCTGGAAGGGAGGTAAGGGTCATGCTCTCCCTGTGCAGCACCCACATGGTGGGTGACCAAGGCACTGCCCATGCTCTGGAGCTCAAGCTCCCTTTGGGGAGCTCAGCTAACAAGGAGCTGTGATATCAAGGTCTCTGGTATCTGATCCTCTCAAAAGGGCTGTTCAACGGGCTCAGGTAGGAGGAAAGTCATCACTGGAGTAGTAGAACTGGAGAAGACAGATTTGCTTGGGGTCTGGGCTGTGTTCAGAGTTGTTTTCTGGGGTGGGGGATATTGCTGAAGCTCCCCTGTTGGTTAGGACACACACACAGCCTCCCTCTCTCTCACCACCTAGTCTCCTTATGAACTTTCTAGTGAAGGATTAACAGCCTCTTCCTTAGCAAGGCTGTAGTGAGAGCTTTCCTCTCATGAGGGAAACATGAAAAAATTAGGTAATGTTTCCAAGCATAAATTTATCCAGGTGTGTTTATGAGTCACACAATGTTACAACCCAGGTTCCTGCTGGTGTCTGCATCTGCCACTCCTGACATCCTCCTGGAGCCTGGCAATGTCCTCACACACAAAGATATTCAAATCCCATTCAAAATGACACTAGTTGAGTCAGCTCAAAATTTCCGAAGACCAGGCCCTTGGGTTTTTTTTCCCCAGCAGTTAGTGATGGCCTTGGTTCCTGTTTGCATGTAACCACCTGGCTGCTTCGCTCCCTCCCTTGCCTGATGCATTAGCATCCAGGCAGGTGGTGAAGCGTGGTTTACATCTTGCTGCACTTGCACCTTTATTAGAAGTTCCTCGGAGGCAGTAGTTGTATGTAACCTGCATGTTTCTTTGCCACAGGACTGCAAAATACATTCACTCTGCACTGGATTAAATGGGACACAGATGTGTCTGTAGTTAGTGTGAAAACTGTCTGTGCTAGTCCATGCTTTGGCTCTTCTTGGGCTCTGTGGAGTCACCAGGTTTGCTGCAGGGTTTCTGCCTGGGCCAGCAGAAACCAGTTGGGCCTTTACATCGTTCCCCTCTCACCCAAGACGTGTCTCTTTCTCTTTTATTTCTCTCCCACGCTGCTTACAGCTGGGGCTTCCCCCAAGCTGGTAGAACAGGCACCGCCACATTCCCTTTGCTCCAGCCTCTCCCTCCCTGTCACTAGTGTGGGTCAGACACCTGGCAGGGGAGCCAGGAGGTGTCCATGGCATGGAGCTGTGCAATGGTGGCCTTGGAAAGGTGTGCACAAGGGCCAGGGGCCAGGACCCCTGTCTCCCATCCTTAGATGCCTGGGGGGAAACACTCCTTACCCCTGTGCCCCTTATGGCATCATCCCAGCCAATAGTGCAGGTGGCAGGCCAGGTTAGCTTCATCCCTGCTGCCTTACATCAGCTACTTTTGCAGTGTCTGTTATTTACTTTTGCTGATTGGATTTATTAGAGGCGGCCGGGGGTGCAGATTGCTGGCATGCTTGCAAGTGTTTCTCAGGCAGGAGAGGCTGCACTGTCTCCCTGCTGATGCAACAGCAGAAGAAATAGCCCAATGACCTTTTCAGCGAGTGCTTGGAGGGGGGTTTCCACCTCTGCAGTAACAACAGCAGGTGCACGATGTTTCTGTCAACAATAATGAAAATAGTAGTAGGGAGGAAGGAAACCATGGGGACCACAGACGGTGCTTTGCCCAGGACCCCAGGCTTTCTGAGGAAGAAAAGGCAGTTGCAGTAATGCTTGGGATGCACAAAATCCAGCTACAGGACGTTACAGCTCCTCAAATGAGCTTTTCTCTGTGTGTGGTGGCTTTAAATAAATCAACAAAGGCATAAGAAGCCCTGTGCAA
The DNA here is from genome assembly GCF_009829145.1 of Chiroxiphia lanceolata. NCBI lineage: Eukaryota > Metazoa > Chordata > Aves > Passeriformes > Pipridae > Chiroxiphia > Chiroxiphia lanceolata. The sequence goes on from NC_045640.1 coordinate 34,040,769, forward strand.
GTTCAGTGTGTTACTTTGTGATGAGTAGCTGATGATAGATAGCTCCTTTGGGCTAGTTCTGCTCTCAGTTTCATGCCCGTGGACTAAATAATTCAGCAGCAGCTAAGGAGTGTGCTACCAAGCTTCCCACTGCTGTGACTCCAAGCACTGCCCAGCCTCCTTGGTGAATTTGTGTTCAGAGCTAATTTTGGACTGGTGTCAGGAGGTGAAATGTCACTGGAAATGGATCCTTGTTTTATACAGGCTAATGTTGGTGTAGAGACAGTGGAGAGGAATTCGAGTTGCTGGTTTTATTTTGATATTGTAAGGACGACCACCTCTTTCAGACCCCCATGCTGTAGGTCTTCTCAGGAGAATACTTGACAGTGCCTGCTGTGATACTGCCTTCATTCCCTCCTCTCATTTGATGTGCAGTTTCTCAGCTGATTTATACACCTCATCCTGCCCTTTAAGCTTACTGCCTTTGCATATGTTTTTCCAGACTGTTTCTTAGGAGAAGGTAAACTTTTAAGTGTCCAAACCCAGGCAGCAGGACAGGAATATGCCAGGGTGCTGCATTATTAACCCCTCACAGTTTCTGCCCTGAAACATGGGGGAGCAGCAGGAAGCCCTGCAAGTGCTATGTGCCCATTAAAGATGTTATCCCTCACAGTCAATATTGTCAAGTTTCAGTTTTGGTAGTATTTTTACTCTCAGGTTTTGGGGGTTTTTTTGTTTGTTTGTTTTTGTTTTTAATGTTTGTTTTGGTTTTGGTTTGGTTTGGTTTTTTGGTTTTTGTTTGTTTTGTTTTGTTTTTTTAAGAATTTAGAAAAAAATATAATGTCACACAAGTCACTGTAACATTGAGGGAAAGAAAATACAGGCACATAAATAGGGGTACAGGTTTGTTTCTGGTACAAGCCCCCAAGAGCTGATGGCTGTTAAAACCTCTTTTAGTGCCTGTGGTGGTGGGGTCAGTCTCAGTGCCTGGGCAGGCTGTGCCGAATTTCCAGGTGGTCATGGCATTTGTATGCTTGTTTGGCCACCTGGGCATCTGCGGGGCTGCTGCAGCTCAGCCCCAGCTCCTTCTGCCTTCTTGCTTTCCATTTGTCTTCCCCTCACAGCTTTGGTTTTTTGGGCCAGGTTTTAGCCACTTCACATGTGCACTGTGTGACTCCTGCAGCTGGAGCCTGCTTCATACCCCTTTCAGTCTGGTCCTCCTTTATACCTTCCCTGGGTGCCTTCCTGCCCTCTCCCCCACCAGTTTGTAGGGCCCTGCCAACCCCCACCACCTCACCTTCCAATTTTCTCCAGTTGTATGGCTTGGTGCTTTCAGCTTTTCATAAGTAGCCTCCATTAGTGCTCTGGGCATCTTTAGGGAACACTTGGATGCTGTACCACCTTTGGACAGTGTGCTGGGGCCAAAGTCTCGGACTAAATGAACTTGATGGATGTTTTGTGGACATTTTACGGCCATTTTATGGACATTTTGCAGGGGTGATCCATAGACTAAGGGAATTATATATATGTGTATTGGGAAGGGGCTTTGTGGTTAATGAGGATGTATTGGATAGTGTGACCTATGCATGATGCAAATGGTGTGGAATAAGGAGTGGAGAATGTGCTGGTTTTGGCTGGGGTAGAGTTGATTTTCTTCATAGTAGTATGAGGCTATATTTTGGGTTTGGACCCATTGTGCTACCTAAGCCTTTTTGCCTCCAGTGGACAGCCATGCAATTAAACAGGATAAACCAATTCACACGGATTACATAAAACAGAGAATGAAGCAGCCCTGAGTCAGCAGTGTGGGGCTTTCCCCTTCCTAAAAACACTGCCTTGCTCCTCCTGACACGATGTGTGAAGCACCATTTGAGGCAGGGTTTGCACGCACCCACCCACCCACCTGCACTGCCCGTGTGCCTTGGTGGGTGCTGCACCTACCCATGGGGTTCTGTGGTGTGGTACCCCACTCTGCACAGCCACATCACCACCAGCATGAGGGCAGAGGGTCCTGCAGACACCTGCTGTTCAAGGTGCCTTTCCCTAAAAGCTGCTTCTTTGAAGGTTTCCACTGTCCCAGCACATGTAGTGTGACTCATCCTTGTATTTGCACTTTTTGCAGCTTCCTTTTGCATTTGCCATACTTTACTGGGGAAAACGAGGTAATTCCTATTTTGCTGGAAGGCCTTACAGTGCATTTTAGGAGAATATTGCTACTCCGGTGGCTGTTGTTTGGAGACCCAAGTTTTGTGGTACTACAGAGAGACTTTATGAGCATTTTATATTTAGTTGGTAGAGGAAAATTTACTGGGAAAATGTAAATGATGAGCACGAGCAAAGCTGATAGAAGACCTCTTCGTGAGCATTTCAAAGGGGCTCCTCTAAAATTAATCTAAAATTAATTATGTAGAATCATAGAATATCCTGAGTTGGAAGGGATCCAAAAGGATCATCTAACTCCTGGCCCTGCACAGGACAGCTCCAGGAATCACACCATATGCCTGAGAGCATTGTCCAAATGCTTCTTGAACTCTCTCAGGTTTAGTGCTGTGACCACTTTTCTGGGGAGCCTGTCCCAGTGCCCAACCACCCTCTGTGTGAAGAAGCTTTTCCTAATGTCTAACCTAAGCCTCCCTGACTCAGCTTCATGCTGTTCCCTTTGGTCCTGCCACTGGTCACCAATAGAAGAGAACAGGGCCTGCCCCTTTGCTTTCCTTCACGAGGAAGTTGTAGACCATGATGAGGTCTCCCCTCAGCCTCTTTTTCTCCAGGCCGAACAGACTAAGTGACCTTAGCAACTCTTCACACGGCTTCCCCTCTAGGCTCTTCTAAAATTAGTTGTATGTAGATGTGGCACTTAGGGACATGGTTTAGTGGTGGACTTGGCAGGGTTAGGTTAATGGTTTGACTTGATGATCAAGGAGTAAATGATTCTATGAATAAAATGTCAGTACAAACTTCCAGAAAAAAAAATCCCAAGATATCAGTTTAGGATCAGTTACCTAGAGATCAATGACCCACTCTGCTATGCCCAGCCCCTCAGCTCTCCTGGGGGATCTGCCTGGGCACCCACATGCCCAATTCCAGGCTGAGCATATCCTCCTCTGGGGACTGGGATGCACCCAAACATCCCAGCCAGCTCATGTTGCAGCTGGAGAGTGTCAGTGTGGTGCTCCCCGCTGGCACAGCAACTGGTAAATGTGAGCTGGGGAGTTCATGGCACTGTTACAGCAAGGCTTCCTTTGCACAGCAGAGTGGCTGCCTCTGCTGAAGTTGTCCTCACCAGAGCCCGTTCTTTTTATGGTTTTACATTGTCAGGTTCAAGATGGGATGGAAGAGAAGCAAAACCAAAGCAGAATGATAGATAGAGCAGAATTAACTTTACAGCAAGTCCACATTTATTCATGGAAATCTGGTTAACTGGGCTCTAAATAGTTTTACTTAAATCTCTTCAGTTTCCATCTGAATAAGGTCTTTAAAAGCAGACAGATGCTACTAAATCAAGTTCACTGCAGGCTTAGCTGCAAGAACAAGTTATCCCACCCCACTGATCCACTCTGACTGTCTGCAGCAAATGCTAATTTGAGGTAACTTAGCCTTGATGAAGGGAAAAAAGGGAATTAGCTAAAGGAACATCCATCCCAGCGAGTCAGGATGATGAGACTTTTATTTAGCTGCTTTAATTAACCAAACACCATCTTCTTTTGTTAACAGCTTCTTGCTGTTCCAGGGGATGGAGAGCATTCAGGTGCAGGACAGTGGTACCCATGACTGCTTTATTAGGATTATTATCCCCCTCACTCTCTGTGCACAGAAACACCAAAGTCCAGCCAAGCTGAAACAACATCCCAGCTGGGTCACTTCAGATGAGGCCAACAGGATTTGCACTGACTTCCCTTCCCTTGGCAGAAGCACAAATATCCCCAGTGCCACACTGGGAGCTGGTACCCAGGGCCAGATGCATGCTGTCCATCAGTGGTAGTGGCTGGCACCCTCTAAACAGGAGGCTTTTTTTTTTTTTTCTGTGCTAAATGACATGCAATGCCAGGACACTTGACTACCTTACAAAGGAAAGCCTGGCCTCAGTAGGGGCACATCTGCCTGGGTTACTTTGGTCATCCTTTGGATGTTTCTTCTTGTGCTGACTTGAAAGAAGTTATTACAAAGATAGGCTTCAGTTTTAAAGAGCAGCATGAGGAAAAGCAAGCTGCCTGCCCCAAGCCAGTTGTCCCTAGCGGAAGGGACAAAGGCCGTCAGGTACAGGATTGGGCTCCAAAGCCCAGAAATGGATCTGAACTCTGCTGGAGACCAAGGATGGAGGAAAGCGTGCTTGAGGGTTTCTAGAGAAGTGCTGTCATGGGGGCTGGGGACAGACATTCTACCCAGCACCTCTGCTGCTTTTTCCAATGGCTTTGGTTGACCTTGAGAAAAGAACATGGTTTGTCCCTTAGAGCTACAACAGCTCTCATGGTATAATCCCTTAGCCTGTGCTAAGCAACCCCCCCAGGCTCCTCATCAGGACAGACCCAGTTAGCAATGATAACCTCCAGGATATACCCACACCAGCTCAGGTGTTGCTGCCTGGAGTAACTCTGCATCAGGGGTGCAGGGCCTCAATGGCCATACCCTGATGTCCAGAGGGCTCAGGCTGGTGGGAACTACTGTAACTCACAAATCAGTTGCATTTTGCCCAGACACCTCTCCTTGCAGCAAACCAGCTGTGTTTGGCCAAAGCCTGGGTCACCCTTCTGGATGCTGTGTGTCAGTTCAAAAAGAGTGGGGACCCTCTTTCTTGGAAGGGTAAATCATGCTTCTGGGTAAAAAAATTGTGCCCAATTTATGCCCAGAATTAATTATGCATGATAAAATTTATATGCTTTGGTTGAGGCCAAGTCTTCTGGATTTTTGGCAGAGGTCAAGCTGGTGAAGATCTTATTCTTAGGAGTGTCCCTGGCCCTCATCTTGGTTTGAAGATCTTTTACATGCCCCTTACTGTATCAGCAGCACCTTTCACAAAGTTCAGAGTCCTTCATTCAGTCAGTAATGTCCTTTAACTGATAATCTGCATACCTTGTTATACATTCAAAAAATGCTAGTAGCTGCTTTTGCTGCAGCACTGCCCTGGAAACTCATGCTCGACACTTTTTCCACCAGGAACCCCACACCGTCTATCATCTCTGCTTTCCAGGATCCATGGCAGAGCCTGTCCATCTTGTGCCCAAGCTGCTCACCTTCATGCTTTCAAATAAAATGGTATAAATACTTTATAAACTTTTAAAATATCAAATATTATTCCTCTCTGTCCCAATTTCTATTTACAATCCTGCTAAATCAAGCGTCTCCTGGAAATATGGGTGCAGTTACTGTCAGATGGGAAGCGCTCTCCAAGAGGTTTGAGCTCAACTCCATTATTGTCACAATCAGGCAGCAATTTTGGGCAAGTCCAAGCATATTTTCCTCCAGAACTGCACTCTCACTCTACTTTTGAGTAAGTCTGTTAGGTATTTCTGCTCTGCTTGGAGCAAAACTCTTTTTGTCATAGCTTTCCCTGACCAAGTAAACATGTGCTCAGTGCCATGGCATTGTTCTTTGGGTTTGGGCTGTTTCCAGCTGAATAGTTATTACAGACATAAGGTAGTTTTCTAAACAGCAGGACAGGGATGTGCGTCAGATCACTAGCCTGAATGGACCAGTATCCTGTCTCTAAGATTTTGGACAAGTATTTTGGATGACATTATTGGAGCCAAGGCAAGTTTAGAGTGAATTTGCCCTTGGTAAATCCTGCCAGCATCTGCTAATCAGCATTTTGGAGAGTTTATGAGCTGGAGGTTATATCTGAATGATTATTTCATAATCCCAATGGACACACCTTGCACAAATAGGCACTCCAACATTCCCTGACAATTAGTTTCTTCATCTATCTACAAGTTGTGTAAAAAGTACTGCTCTTCAACTGCTTCAGAGCAATTGCCTGATAATTTACCCATAACCATTCTGATTTTTTCAGATATACAGGCTAGGAAAGTGAAGACATGCCTTGTGTGCTCACATTTCCCAGAACCATGCGTGCACATGGTTTAAATTTCGGTTACCAGGCAAAATGCAGTAGGAAGTGAGAGCCTTCAGTGACACTCCCCGGGCACACATAGCTGGTCCCATCTCTGCAGGAGCCCAGCTGAGACCTACAAAAATTGAGTTTACCAGGTCACTAGGGCACCAAATGGAGATGAGCAGCTGCCCAAGGGCTGTGATTCATCTGCAGGTGCTCCCAGGTGAGAAGCAGTGGGGTGGGTGTGCAGGGCCCTGCACTGCTGTGGGGGCAGCAGTGGCAACTTCCTGGGGCACCAGCCTGAACTGGGGCTGATCAGTGTTTAAGGCACCCATGGCACAGACTTCAGCAGCATAACCATACTGAAAAAATAGCAGCTAGCTAATCAGTGCTGTGCTAAGGGCATGGGGGTTTGCATGAAAGGTGGGTTGGAGGAAGCACTGCTAACGCCAGGAGACCTGCTGACGTTAGTGGTCCTTTCAAGCTCAAGCAACTGAGCATGAGTGAGAGCATAACCCATCACTGCTGCTACTGGAAACACTCTGGGGCTGCCTGCCATTGTGCTACCTGCCTGACTGCAAGGGTGCAGCACCCCCTGAAGTGACAGCGCATGCAAATGTCTTGCACATCTGTACTTCCAACTGTGCAAAGAAAAAAGCCCATTGTGTTCAATGAAGAAACCTATTTTTTAGGATTTTTCAAAAGCTCTTCCTTCAGACTGTTGTCTGGTTTTCACTGAGTAATATTATTTTCTTTTAAAGAGGAAGCAGGTGCTTAGAAAAGATTTGTTTTTGCAGCGCAGGGGAACTGCAGGATGCATGGCCACAGCTGAGCCCCATTTTGCCTAGCTCAGAAAGCCCCACTCTCAGCATAGCTGTGTGTGCTGGACATTCATCCCTCCCAAGTCCTGCAGGGTGGTGGGCTGCAGTTGGCATCACCTTCCCGTGGCAGCCTGGGGGGCACACACATTCATGCCTGTGCATACATGTGCCTGCACACACAACACAGGCTGTCTCCACAGTGCAAAGGGCAGCAGGCTGTCTTTATGTTTTCTACCTGATAAAAAGCAGAAATAAAAGAGAAGTTTCTAAGGTGAGAAAAAAAGAGATGAAAATAAGTGTCACTGTCAGTCAGGGGCCCTGTACCTTTTGGAGTCTTGCAAGCTTTAGCCACAAAGTCTAGACTTGACAGGGATGGGAAGGGGGAGGAGAGAAAGGTAAAACCACCTGTTTCTCTATCCTTCTCTTTGCCTGCAGACTTCTTCTACCCTTTCTTTCCATCTTGAGTGAAAGTGGCCACTGGGCTGAGAAGCTTTTGAGCAGGATTTACTAACTGCCATGCCAGCTGCTTCTCCACAAACCAAGCTGAATCCAATTTTTTTTTTCTAATTCACAGGGTTTTCAAAGAAACAAACACAGGTAATCAGTTTTAACCAGACATTTATTTTATCTCGTTGCTTCACCAATACTTTGACCATTTTGTAGTAATTGTGAATGAAATGCTGTTTCATTATGCAGGAATTACTTACAAATGTGGTGAGAACTCCCACTGTCCACCATCACTTTCCTGTGTGCTGACCCAGAGTGGCTTTCCTGCACATGGCTGTGGTGCCTGTGCCCAAATGGATGCTCCATGTGGTCTTGTGGATTGGCAGTGAGAAGGATAACTCCAGAAACCAACCAATTCACAGGTTGTCTGCTGACAAGTGACCCTGGGAGCAAGGCCAGGGTCACTTGTCAGGGTCAAGGAGCAGGGATCAGGTCCCTCTTGACACCCTGTGTCTAGAGTTGCTCAACACAGGGGCCACAAGGTCATGGCACAGGACAGGGACAGCGTGCTTGCCCTCCCTTCCCTCCAGCGGCCCTTTGCACAGTCCGCACTGAATGGAAGGGAGAAGAGAAAAGAAACGGGAACTTCTTCTTGGAATCTTATAATCCCAAAACTGAGAGAAGAAGTGAAATTTGAATAAAAAGGACTGCTTTCAGCAAAGGGTGTTGAACTTCCTAACCTCACACTGAGCAGTTCCCATGCTATGGTCTATGGAGATATGAGTGGGTTCAGTGCAATAGTTTTAATTCCTTATTTCCAATCACTAATTCAGCCACTAATTAATTACCAGCTGGCATTATATGAAACATTCCTCTGGTGCCTTCCAATGTGCTGAGAAATCTCAGACTACCTCTGGAGTGAAATGTAGCCAAAGAAAACTGCTTAAGATTCAGTGAGAACTTGCACCACTTTGGCATCAACTGTAGTGCAAATCTAGCCTGAAATCCTTATTAAGCTCTAGAAAGAGAACATATTAGCAGGTCCTGCGGCCTCACGGGTATCATCAGGCACTCACCAACTCTGCTCCAGTGGGAAAAGGGCCCTGAGAATTCCTCTAGTTTCATTACTGCATCTTCCAGATATGGTCCAAACCAATTTGGATCAAAAGAGAAAACCCTGTTTGCAGATTGCAAAAGGGAAAAAAAAAATAGGATAACTGCAAGCATTGTTCTGTAGTGTCTATGACTAATCCATAAAAGGATGCACTGAGTAACAATTTCTTTAGGAAAATAAATGAAAACTATGGCATGCTCTTCCAAAGCTTCCATAAGGCAAAACTTCAGTGTGATGCAGTGGTCAGAAAGAAGTGTCTCCTCTCAAAGAGACTCAGGATGAAGTGTTTCTTGAAATATTAGTGAAAAGTACTGTACTGGGCATTTGATAAGCTTCCCATCCTCAGGATGATATTTGCATCCGTTGCTCTGGGAATAAGAGAACATTTCAAATTCCTTAGACAAAACTAGGCTAAGATGGAATTATAGCTGGGAGCAGATTAATAAACTCCAAGTAAAACATATTACAGGACAGTAGCAATTATCTATCAAAACCAAGCATGCTAAAACTCTAGAAAAATCAGACTTGTATGTAGATTTAAATGGAAATGTAAACACATAAATACAGGGAGACATAGACAGCCAAGCATGGCAGAGATGATGGTGCCTCTGCAAGCCTGGTGGTAGTCTAGCCCCATGGTTTTGGGGCAGCACTTCATGGGATACCCCCTGCTTCTTCTGCTCTTTGTTGAGGTGATGGCCCTGGGGTCTTGTTTTTACACAGTTTTCCCCCTCTTTAAATGCAAGTGTAAGTGGAAAATGGTGCTGACTTATTTTCATTAGGTCTAGATATTATCCTGGAGCTTTTCCACCTTAGTTGGTATAGAGACCAGAGTATGTCCGTCCAAATCCCCTAATATATTGTTAGCTCTATAATAAGCAATGTCAGCTACAACATCTTTATTCAGGAACTAAAATCACTTAAATGTTCCCTTCATTTATGTGACCCAATGTAAAAAAAGAAACTGAAAAATAGAGCAAAGATTTAAAATTAACTACTCACTACCACAAGAGGTATCAAGCCATACTATGTAATTGCCAAGCTCCCTATTAAAAAAGTGTATCTATTAAACTAAAGCATTTCATATCCCTCCCACCAAACTTTGTTCCAGTCCACCAAATCACTTCTGCATGTCCTCAGTCTAATGGAAATTCTCGAGTGTTGAACCTTAAATACATGCTTGTATGCTTGGTAGCATAGGGGCTTATCAGAACAAGCACCCCTATGGCAAGTGGGCTGGTACTGGTGGCACTGGTGTCACTGAGCAAGAACCTCAGGACTCAGAGGCAGCTGATTCAGATGAGGATATCACACCCTGTTCTTTCCTGGAGATGGTTATAAATTTAATTCCTTATCAGACATTGTATTTTATCATACAATGTAAAAGGTTCCTGTATGACCTGTTCTAAAAGTTCTGAGTAACCCCCTGTGTCATGAAATAAGGATTGGAATACATCCATACTAAATAAACTCATTAGCTATATTTGCATTATACTGAGTATGTAGTAAATAGGGAAGGGGAAAATACAGTATTTTCCATGTAATACAACTCTGGAAATTTCATCATTAGAAGGATTAACTGATCTTATTGAAGATTATATTATTTCCAGGACCATAACTGTAAATGCACTTGCTCGAATCTGGATGTTTCTATCCAATGGGACCTGTGGTCCACTTGCAATACAATCTTGCATTGTGTGGCCAATAATATCAGTGTAGGGCTGCCACTGTACACTGCAGTCCCACAGCCACCTCGGAGAGGAACTGTGCAGAGGTGCCTGGAGGATGGCTTAAGGGTCCGGGCCTCCAAGCACAGAGCACCTGGTGATGAGCTGCCAAACCCTTTCCATAACAAAAGCAGCAGTGGTGGGGAAACCACGCAGAAGGGGGAAATCTAACTTGGGAAGCTGACATTATGGATGAGTACCTTTGGCAGCAGGTTTTACAAGAAACATTAAGTAAAACCCCCAAAACAATAACAAGGTTATACTGTGGCACTCCAGCCTCCATCACAGATTTTTTCTTCCCATGGTACTAATTTGTTATTTCTCAAACTCAGAGCCATGCGCCAGTTTGCAGAGGGTAGAGGCTGACATCCTTTGCAGAGCATGGCTTTCTGAGTGGGGGTAAGATTGATTAGAGAGCCACAGAGAGCCGTGTCTCAGAAAGTGTCACCACAGTGCTTTGGCACAGCAAAGCACATGGCAGAAAATAAAACAGAATGCTTCATCCAGTTATAGAAGGGACAGGCTGAGGCTGGACAAGAATACCTTGCAATTTTTCTTTCATCCCTTTCAAGTGAGAAACAGCTTCCTTTCCCGTACAGTCCTACCTTCTTCCACCCCATCTACTTACAGAGAAACTACAACAAACAAACAACATCCCCCCAAACCACCACCCCCCCAAAATCAACAAACAAGCACATCCTAAACATAAACAAGTAGAATGGGAAGATACTGATGCAACACAGATGAAAGACACTGGTTTAGCCACCATTGCTAGACTGCTCAGGAAACCTTGCCAGCCAAAATACAGCTCTGTGTGCTGTTAGAGCTCTTCACCTCACAGCATCAGGCTCTTTTGTCTGAGGTATCTGAAGTCACCTTGGAAGAAGGATGGCTGCTGGAAGAAGGAAACACTCCAGAAACCAAAAAGGGCACCAAGTTAGACCTTTTATTCCCAACCTCCGCTCCCTCGGCAAAGGCCAGGGAGGAGACAAGGGCTGCCACTGGCTGCTCCATGGCCAGCCATATCTCCCTTTCCTTGCCCAAACTTTGTAGCCGCACACTGACATTTCTCCATAACCTGGCTTTTCTCTGGAAAAAATGCCATTAATATTAGAAGTATGTCCACTTCCTTCTGTGTCTTTCTAGTGGTGTCCACACACATTGTTAGACTCAATAAGACCCTGCCTGACCCCTTCCCTTAGCTTTCCAAGCATACTGCCATGTTGACTTTTTATAAATTTATAAAGCAATTATATCATCTCTTCATTTTAAAAAGCAGTCATATCCCTCTGGCATTCATGGGAAAGATGGACCCTAAATCTCTTATTTTCTGAAGTCCAGACCCAGCTTGTGGTTGGTTAGATGACATCTAACAGGTTCTTTGACCTAAATGGCTCTCTCACCCAAGTTTGCTCTTGCCTGTAGTTACTAACAGTAATCCCATCTAATTATTACCTAAGGAGCCAGAACCACCAGTCATCCCCCCAGCTTCAGTTCTGCCTCCTGACTAAAGAATAACCTCTCCTTCTCACATAGGGATTTCTTTAAACCCAAGCCTGTAAATAAACTACTCTGAGGTTAGAGTTTTATGTCATTTTTAAGTCAGACTGAAAAATGCTTTTAGTAGCAATAAAAAAACCCCCACCCGCCTTTCATTTCAGCTGAAGTTTAAAGGAGTTGCTCATGTATAAAACCTCTCACTCCCTCTCTCAAGTGGTTTAATGGGGTTTTTACACCTCTGTCTGATCTGCAGGGATTTTTTCCAGGCATATACACAGCACTTGCTATCCCCGGGGCAGGTAAGCAGCATCACTGCTTGGCTGTCGAGCTTTGCTTCAGCTCATTTCTTAGAAAGTACAAGCCATGCAGAAAACCTTGCTGAAAAGTCACTGCATGCCTTAGAAAGTGAAAAACCTGCTCCTGGGCAGGCCCTGAAAGTCTGACTGTTAGCACTGCACTGTGAAAGCTTGAAGGCAATGGAGCTTTCCCTGCCACCCTGGGGAAGCGGTGGGTGGATGTGGGGGTGGCAGGGCACCCACCCATCTGGCCTCCTGGGGCTTCACTGTAAGCAGTCAGTAAGCAACCACCATGCGATTTAATCTCATATTGTGTTATGCAGCAGAGACAGTTTAAAAATAGGCTTCTTGGTTCCAGCCCAAGCTCCCCATCCCCCTGCCATATGTGTCTGAGCCTGGCTGCAATGGACACGCAGGCAAGAGCTTTGCCCAGCAGAACATGAACTGAGCAATTGTTTCTAACTAGTTTCTGCAAACATTTTGAAGGGTGCCAGTGAAGGTGCTGCTGTGGGTTTCTTTCACCTGTATTCTGGAATTGAAATTTACCTCTTACAAATGGGTACAGGGAAGAAGAAACACAGGGACCTGCACTGGTGCAAGCTCTTTGGCTAAGTGGATTTGAATACAAAGCAGATGTACCATGGTCTGGACCAGAGGATACACGAATGAGTCGTGTACTGATGAGCAGAGAAAGCCACAGCAGCAACAACCCTCCTCCAACAGTCTTCAGATGAGGTGTAAAGGAAGAATCAGGTATGGCTGCCCTGAGGTGGGGGCATTTCCTTCCCCCCCCTCCACCAAAACATTCTTACCATTTCTAAGTTTTCAGGCTGTGCTGCTCAGCTTTTGCAGAAACCGAGTAACTGTCCCATAGCTCAAAGACTTCTTACTGTTACCTGCTAGGCTAAGACTGTTAAGATCATTCTTGCAATGCATGTCCTGCAGGATGCTTATTGTTGAGTACTTGTTTTCACCCTATGAGTATGAGACTACCTCATGACCCTTAGCATACACCAAAAACAGTATACAGTTTGGAAAAACTGGAGTTCGCATCAGATGTTGACTTGAATCAGACAGTTTAACAAGAACAACTCACAGGCACCACCTGTTCTGTGTAGTTTCCATATAACATAAAGGTTTGAAAATGGTTTATGAGATATTACAGTCCATGCCCTGACAGCTGCAAGATGTTCAGGTTGTTTATAGAGACTAGAAGAGAACACGTTCAGCCCTGGCCCCTTCCCCACCTACATGTGAAGCTGTATGTGGAACAAAGCATCTAATGTTTGCACTGAACCTTGTCAACCTCACTTCCACTTGCAGAGCTGAAGACAGGAGAAAACAAGAGCAGAAGACTGCACGACCTGAATACAAATGCAGACATTCTCTTGAGGCTTCTTCCAACACCCCACTCTGCAATACAGCTTTAACCTTTTCACTGTTACTCTGATCAATACTTCTTTCTAATATGATCTTACTGGGGAGAAAAGGTGCTTCCTGAGAAGATCTATAGCTGTGCACCCAGGACAGATACACTTAAATATTTGTAACCCCAACATGGCAAGAAAAAACATTGCCCTGCCAACACCAGCGCTTCTCGGACTTGTCATCACTTGGCAATTTTTGGTGTTCAGACACACTGCTGACAGCATGGTGTGAGCTGCTTGAATAGGAGAATCTCTGCTCTGGATGATGCCAGTGAATCATAATCAAAATTTTCTGGGAAGAGGTTTTCACCAAGGTCAGCCAACAGAGCTGTAAAGTGACCTACCTCAGAGAAAAATGTCACATATCAAGCAGCAGAGAGGGAAAGTCTTGGCTAAGGGAGGGAAAGGCTTAAGAATTGACACTACCCTCTGAGGGAAGGTATAACCACCATGTGGGCTTTCATTTGCTGTTACATAAATTAGATGCAGCAAACAATAAATATCATTTACAGAGAATTCTGCCTGATCCTGCAACAGCTATGAAACTCAAGACTACCAGAGAAGCAAAATCTGGAGTTTCTGCTCAGTTTCTGTTGAAGGGACTGCTCCAAGCTGCTGTTTCTGATGGGTCAGCCTTTCCCTGCCACAAGGTGTGATGAAAGCTGACACTGCATTGTGAAAGTTGGTATGGTTGAGGAGCTTCATCTACAGCTGAGAAGATGACCTCTAGATGACTGAAATAAGAGCAGTGACATCTGAAGGTTCCTCCCAGGAAAGGTACTTCGGGGATCAGGAGCCTGATAACAGACTGTGTTGCTCTGAAGAAGGTTCCTCACCATGCAATGGGAGATGTGACAGACAGAAAGCCCGGGCAGAATTGTCTCCCTTGGATCAAAGGAAAACATGTGATTTCTCCAATTTCCAGTAATTAATGGTGAATAGCTCACCCTTGAGGAGAAAAGACAACATAGAAAGAATCATGCCTTGCAGAATACACCATCTAAGGAGTCTTTCTGCCGTGCCTTTTGCAACGGGTCGTGCCTATCTCGCATTGGCCTTTTTAGCCACCAACGCGCTTGCAACAAATGTGGGTAGAGCCCTTCCCAAATCTTCTTTCGGGAAGCCCAGCCATGATGAATGGTGAATAGTAGAATCAGCTATGTTGATTTGTGTGAACGTTATGTTAATGACAACATCTGGGAAGGGCAATATGTGAGTGAAGACCCATCAATAGAGTTGTTTGCTCAGGATTTTGTAAGGGGTACAGCTTCTCTTGGGACTCTGAGAACAAAATAAAGATCGGATGTAACGAACCAGGACCCCAGCTGACTCCAGAACGACTGAAAAATCCACATGGATTTTTCAAACCACAGAGATCAGAGAATGATTTCAGGACACTTCGTGACTGAAGTCCACATGAAGAAGTGTCACAATTAAGAGACTGCAAAACACAATACCACTATCCAAGTAAGTGATCGTGCTGGAGAGATCAGAAATGGCATAACAGGCAATGAGCTAAGGTCTAAAGCTTTGCCTTAGTGTGTTCTGAACTCAAAACAAGTGCAAGCCCTGGATTCTGGGAAGAGAAGAGGAGAGGAGAGGGGAGGGACAGGAGGGGAGGGAAGGGGAGGAGAGCTAACCCATGGAAATCCTATGTACTTTTCTTAAGTTAAAAGGATAAGAAGAAAGATGCAGTCACTAGAAGCAAAAGATCAGTGCATTAATCTTGATGTTATTTGACTGGGGAGACCCAAAACTTCAATTGCAGAAGGCTCCTGTTTCTGTGTCATAGTGGATATGGCTATGAACCATATTTTGTTCACTTTGGCACTGAACAGATGACAAGAAACTGGAAGAGTTTCAAACAACAGTAGATATGATTTAAGAGACACTGGAAGAACTGGCTTGAGAAACAAGCAAGCAAATGTAAAATGGGATAAGAAATGTGCTAGAGCTCTTTAGAGATTATAAAGCCACTGAGAGGGGAACTATTTAGTTTTATAGAATATAAACAAAATGAATGTACCATAAGAAACCCAGAGCTCTGGAAAATCAATACTAGCTGGTCTCACTGCATTGATTTAAGCTACCAGTCCTTTTTCTTGCACCTCAGCTACAACGGGGACAGTAGCAAGACAGGCAGTGCAGCCTCCCCTCCACTGGCAGCCCACTGCATGGTGGATTTAAACCCTCACTTCTCCCAGGCTAGAAGCGCACACCAAACTCGGGTGAGCTTCGCTGGCCAGTGCAGATCTGCTGCCCTTGATCCTGCCCCAATATCTCCAGTAATGCAGGGACAAAAAGAAAACAATAGGTGGCAATTTCCACCGCTACCTCAGCAAGAGCTTCTTGTGGCTATGAGTAACCCCCAGTAGCAGCTTCTCTGTAGGGGTTCCCCATAAATCTGTATGGAGGTGAGAGCAAACACCTTGATCAGGTAGATGCCCCACACAGAACCCCTCTTTTCAGTACAGCCAGTTCCAGTATGTACTGTACATGACTTAATTGCTCCTTAGAGTTGCCTGGCTTCCCTCTTTAGTCGTAATACTTGCAGTGAGTCAACAGACTGGCTGAGCCCCAGGAACTTCAGCTGGTCTTTCTGACACCTTCACAAGCCCTGTGCACAGCAGGAGAGAGGACTAGCAGGAGAGGTTGACCTGCCTCTTCAGAGAAGTCCTCTTCTTGAATTGATGGCTGCTGGCTTTTACTTTATCACCTTCATGATTTCCACAATCACAGAGAGCTGGCAGCCTGTGGAGCATCCTTGCAGCTCCATCCCCTCCCTTTCTAACACTCATCCCCATTTCCCAAGCAGGCATAAAGTTGCAGATATCTATACTGAGCCCACGAAAAATATTTCAGGCCATTCACATCAGAGTTTCTCTGTGAGGTATAGCCTGCTCATGGCTGGTGGCTGTTTGTGGGGTGTTTATGCCTGTGAGTTGAGAGGTGCTGGCATAAACACCGGTGGGATGCCTGCCCATTCATCCATGCACCCGCGCACTCCCACCCTCATGCACTTTATGCACCCGTGCTCCCACCTACCCATGCACCATGAATCCGTGCAGCCAGGAAGCCACAGCAGCTCCTGCCAGCTCTGCAGCAGTGCTGTTTCCTGCCTCCTCTTTAGTGGCCATGGCAACTGTTGTTGTGTAATGAAGCATTGCCAGGATCCAGGCCAGGAGCAGAGTTTCGTAAAGGAAATTAAAAATAAAAAAATCAAGCCAGGGAAAGGCATGATGTCAAGCCATTAAAATCCAAGTACCCCTGCTGCCTGGCATCATGTGCACTTTTCCGCACTGGCACCCTGAAATCCAGCCTTGTCATGGCTGACCCAAATCCCAGCAGCTGAAGAGTCATCACTTGGAGCAGCGCTTGTGGTTGTTTGTGCTGCTGTTCTCTTTCTCCCCGTGGTAATCAAAAACAAATTGTATCCACCACTCATCTAGTTGTTCTTTAAGGAAGTGGTTCAGAAAATGAAACACATATCACTGAGCAGCTAAGCCAACAGAACAGGCTACCTATTGCAGGATACCAGGCTGGAGCAGCTTAAATACTTGTTCTTTTGACCCAGAATTCTTTGCATTTGCTTTGCTGAAAATCCCTTCACTGACAGACAGAGGTGTTTTTAAAAGTGCCAGAGCTTGAAGGTCTCTTTAGGTTTGTCTCTGTAAGGGGCAAATTCACTGAGGAAGCAGGAGGCCTGGATGCAGGAATGCCTGGGCCCTTCCTGTGCCAGCCAGTTCAGATGCAGGAACTGCACCCCTGCCATGGTGAGCCCTTGCCAGGCCAGTGGTGTCCCAGGCAAGGGCACTGGAAATACACTGCACTCTGCGGAGCTGCAACTTGCCTGGGTTTTGCCTGGGCGATTTCTACAGGAACACAGATGTAGGAGTAAGTGTTCACTGCCAATCTTTGATCTCTGGATTCCACAAGGGCATCTCACCTCTGCAGCCTGGAGCCCTTGCCAGACTGGCCTGCCACAGTGGGAGTTTGGGAGAATAAGGTGGAAATGGGGAAGGAGGGCTGTTTTCTAAACAAGGGAAAGGGAAATTGCCTCTGTCCCCAGCAAGAGTGGGAATAAGAGGAAATGCTATTTTTTCACTGGGCAATTTCTGTTCTCTCAGAGTTTTCAGTTGACACTAGCATTGGTAACTGGTGTGTGTGAGCTAAACACTCTGGGACAACAATGCTGAAAGGAGAAAAACACTAATGGAGCTTTAAAGTTCTTGCAAAAAGTACTCTCCTCAGTCCTGTTTCCCTGCCACTGTTTTCACTTTACTGTAAAACTGAAAGCACCTGCTCTGCCCCATTGTCTGAACTCAGGAGAGCCCACAGCTCATAGCTTCTTCAAGGTTGCAGTCATAGTGGCTTTCTCTTTTAATAGCAATAAACCCCTGCACCTGTCAGTCTTCCCTTGCATGGTCCTCCACCTGCCTGAAAAGCTGTCTGCGGGGAGCAGGGAAGCTGCTGCTAACAGTCCACATGAGGTGTTAATCCCCTTCCAGCACATCTGGGACGAGGGTAGGAACTTTGGGTGAGAGTTTTCATCCCATAAAATGTCTCCTTTTTGCTTGTATAAATACATGTTTATTATAAAAGAGACTTTATGCAAAGATGCGAGAACCCACCTTTCCTTTTCCCTCTTGCCATTGCAATGCAACAACTCCCCTCCCTACAGGGCTGAAGATTGCCAGCGTAGCCCAAGTCTCACCCAGGCAGCTCCTCCGTGGCTCTGCAAGAAGCATGAAGCAGAGCAGACACACTCGCGTGTTTGGGCTGACATCTAGTGTCGACATGGACGGGAGAAACCGGCTGACTCATTTCTCCCAGCGAGGAGAAGGAAGAAGGAAGACGACATTTCTTTGGCTTAGTTCTTCTAATTTGGTTAGAGAGATCTGATCCATAAGTCCACAAGTATCTTTGCTCTGTTAACTAGCAAGGAACATAATAATAGAACACTCAAAAATACAATTAAATAAAAAATTTCTCTTCCCTTCCTGCAGCAAAGTGTCAGGCATCTGATTTCAGGAAAAATATTAAATAATTGAGTGGTACAGCTCAACCTGGATGGCTCCAGGGAGGGACCCCAAAAAAAGGAATCCCTGGGCTTTTATACCCTTACAGTCTAACAGTCTATGTACCTGTTGCAATTTTGAGGTCTGGGGTCTTCTGGTTGTTCACTGGCTGAACAATTGTCACCTGTGTCATCTTTTATCTGTGTTTTTCTGTTTTCAGCTTAGGTCTATCCACATGGCATAGGCAGAAAAAAAGTTGTAACAGACATTTTATCCAAAGCTGCAGAAACAGACTTCAGGCTTATAAATATGTGAAGGAAGAGGAAAATGTTTGTACTGTACTTTCCCCAAAAAACTGAGAGGGACTCTTGTGCAAGAGAGCTCCCTAGGTGCTGTTGGTCAAAGTCTGTGGTGTTTATGCAGGAGCTGGCTTAGCTAGAAGGGCCAGATGGAGTCAGGGAACAGATCTTACCATCCTGACAAAGCAGACATCCTGCCGTTGAAGTTTCCTCAGCAAGTTTCCTGTTGCTGTTTAACCTTTAAATATGTGGTCTTTCTTTTCAGATTTCCATCAGATATTTTTTTCAGACAACCAGGGAATTCATACTTACGTTCAGATGGTGCAGGGCATCTTGCCTAACAAGAAACTATTTGTTCTGTACACACACTTGAATTCCAGAAAGTACGTGGAGATACTTTATATTAAACTTTGAATCACTTAAGGATAAAGTATTCCTTCACATTGTTTTAGTTATAGCATATTTTACTTCATACAGTGTTCAAATATATACATATATGCAATTATGGCTACTCTTTATGCACAATACAGACCCTCTCTTTTATTTCATGACCGCATTGCTGCCATCACACCACATGCAATCTCCCTCCCCAACATAAACCCAAAATAGCAAAGAGTTGATCTTGGCATGTAGAAACAGTCACTGCAAACAAACCTCTGAAGAGTAACAAACCCATCACCAACCCCTGCAGCTACTGAAAGCATCCATTAGTGACAGACCTCCTCCTGGCTCAGCCCCAGTGCCAAGGGATACGTTCCTGTGATGGCTGATCCTCTAGGGAGAAAACGGTCTGACATAGCACAAACAATACACATCAAGGTTAATAGCAAGAGGTTGGGGTTTCATAACCCTCTTCCATTATACCAAGGCCATCATAGCACTTGAAAAATTAGTCTTCCTCCAAAAGCCTTATTCCTAATGCAGCTGCTGCTGCTGAAGGTGCCCACTTGGACAAACACTGCCTCTGCCAAGGCAAACCACAGCAGAAGAGGTTGTTCTGAGAGCGCACCTCAACTACAAAATCCGATGTGTTGGCTCAAAAGGAGAAGATAAAACCCAGTTCTTTGTTACAATGTATACTTTTAAAGTGATTGCTGTAAGACATTAGTGGTTTCATATTTTGTAAAACCACATAATGCTTTTGTTTTGAGGAAAGGGGTACTAGCAGTTGCACAAGGGCTACATAAAACACAACAGATTTGGATGTGTAATCATGAGTTTCTGCCTTATGGCTATCCAGAATGAAACTTGGTTCAGTAACTGATGCCTCTCTTCATCAGAAGAGCTTTTCCAAGATCCTCTGATTGGTATCCCATGAACGAAGTCATTCAGCATTTTGGCTGCTTGGAGATGCTGACTTGCTTCCAGGGCACTTCTCAGTCTTGCCTTTTGGCTGATGGCAGCAATGCTGTTGTGGAGGGACCCACCTACTGAGAGTTTTCTAAGGAAACAGTCTACACTGGGGTATGAGCAGCCTTTATCTTTCAGTTTCTCATCTTTTGCTTCAGATGTGCCCAAAGTGCCACCACTAGGAAAACATTTAATGCCTCATGCAATATATCTTTAATTACTATTCATCTAGTAGCTTCCCGACAGATGCTCATGTCATACAATTTAAAATAAAATGCTTGTAATTAATCTTTAGAAATTATTGGTTTAATCTGCCACTGGTAGGTTACTCCTGTGGCATATTCCACCGTGGCAGCAATGCTATTGTGGGCAAGGGCTGACTGAGCAGGGAGTGATACCCAACCCCACAGCACTCCCAAGGGATGTGCCTGACCTCTGTGCAATACTAATTCCAGGAAGAGAACAGATATTGGAAATCACATTCCCAACCTACCATGAAGGCAGAGTCATGAAGGATGCTGGAGATGCTGGGCACAAGGAACCGCCTGGGGAATGGCACAGTGACTGGCAAGGGGCAGTGTGAGCTGCTGGCATGTCAGATGAGGAGAAACCACATCATTGAGAACCAAGCTGGTGTTGGCCACAGCGACTCCTTTCTCCAGGGAAGGGAGTGGATAATTCCAGTGCTATGCACAGAGCATAGGGAGTGTGTGGGCACAGGCAGAAGATCATCTCCTGCATTTGGGCCTCACCCCCAGGTATGGGGACTTTGATACTTCTCCAGTCCAGCTGGGGTGGAGGCAGTAACATTTTGATGCAGTTTGAGATTCCCACTTAAAGCACCTTATAAATCCCTGCCTGCAGTACTGGAAATATTTGTTTGCCCTGAGACTGTTGTTTCTGAGCGGGTGCAACCATTTCCAACATGTGGAGGAGACTGCAGCTGTGGCGAAGTATAACAAAACAAACCAAACTCCAAACAAGCAGAGCAAACAAAGTCTTAACCTTGTTTCTTGGAAAGGAAAAAAAAAAAAAGGAAAAAGAGATATACATTTTCAAATGTTTCTTGCATCTGCTAAATGCATTAGGAGCGGTGTTGTATCCTGAATGAGCAGTCATGATGAAAAAAAAAATAGCTTCTTTGTGGTGATCTGGTGTGCTTGTGACAGCCATTCAGGAGATGATTTACAGCTCTGTGCTGGAAGCTGGACAACTACACTCAGTGCTCACATGGTATAAGGTTGTTCTCCATCATTTCCTAACTTCCTTGAAAGAAATGAGTACTTTTCCACCTATTTTCTCTTTCAAAAAACCATCCAAAGAAGGTTTTGCATGTGTTGGCCATGCCAAGGAAAATAAGTCCTTGCTGGGAACTGGAGGCAGCAGGCCATTGGCCCTGGAGGTTATTACAGGGTGTCCAGTTACAGCAGCTGACAGCACTGCAGGAAATCTCAGAGGTTTTTTGATGCCACACAGTGGATTAGCACATCAGCATAATGTCAGGAGGGGAAACATAGAAAATACAAGCCATGTGCTATTAAAACAGATTGAGTGGGGAGTTTTATTGGTGTCAGGCTGCCCCAGGGATTGGGGTGGAGGAACAGCTCATGCTTTCCACTTCAGGGCCATCAGCTGCCTCTGCTCTACTAATGTAGAGCTTTCCACTCCTCTTCATGGGGGGCAGCCAGGGACGTGCTAAACAGGATGTAGTCCAGAGCCCAGTCAATCAGTCCTGGTCAGCCCTGACCTGTGACAAACAAGAAGCCATTTTTTCCAATAGATTTGCACTCAAAAAAAGTTTTGGGGACCTATGACTACTTGTGACAAAACTTTCAAAGAAAACCAGAAAACTACTTACACCCTTAACTTCTCAGAAGTCATTCTGGTTAAAGGGAACACTCAGGAACAGCACAGCGCAATGGCCACTGAGGCAAAAGGGGCATCAGCATACAAGTACAGATAGGCTTTACACATGCCCCCCCTTTGCTTGTTTGCTGACATCCAGATGGGCTGATCTGGGCTAGAGGAAAAGCTATGCCACCAGAAGATGTGCAAACAGCAGCACAAGCAGGATCCCCTCAGCTGGAGGCAGTGAGGTCTCTCTGCAAACAGGAGATGGCCCCTTGAGCCCCGAGCCATTCACAGAACAAGGGGAAGAGGAGAGTGTGGGCTCTCAAGGTTTCCAGCTTGTTTTAGCACAAAGTGTAGCTTTCTAGGAGAGGTGAGGTTGGTTGAAAACATATTGACTTCAGATGTCTCTACAAAGAGAAGAGCATTTTTATGCAGCACTAGAGGAGCCTCCACATTGGGGTATATTTCAGGGAAAAGAAAGGTATGATTTCACTGTAGTGTACAATAAGCTGCTTGAACAGAGAGGAGCAGGATATCAAATGACAGGCTGTCTCCACTACTGGAACTGGAAGCTGTGATTATAAATCTCAGTACTGTGTAGAAGAGCAGTAATCTAAAGCCACAAAGTCAAGGTAATTTAGAAATAGGATGCAGACGTGGCATAGGGAATTTAGAGGAAACTAAAGCCACCAAAGTCCTGCTGAAGTCTGCTTCGAGTTGCAGTAAGAGATAAAGAGGACAGAAATCGAGGTGGTTTGTCTCAGAGAGAGACCTATGAAATACCCAGATGGAAAAATCAGATCAGGTCCCTTAAGGCTGAGGCCTGCCCTACCTCCTGTCCTCAGATAAAAGACTCCTGCCATCACTGACACCAGCTGCAGCCATAAGCAGTATATTTGGACTTCCCAAAATGAGCACACAGCTAGTGAGAGAAAGTAATCCTGACGCTGATGTGACCCTGCTCTCCTATAGGGAAGGACATCACCAACAGTGTTTAGACAGGGATGGGACTTTACCTATAAGAAAATCTCATGCAGATATGGCTTTGCTTGAGAAGTTGTAGCTTGCTGATGGAGAAGCACCCAAAGCTGGTAAACAGATATCATGTGAATATTTCTCTACCCAAAGCAGGGGTTGGGTTGTAATACAGCTGCCTCTTATCTGTGGGAGCAAATTCTCCAGAGGTGACTCAGTAGTCAGTGAGATGGAAACCAGACGGTCCTCGTTTCTGGATGATGGGCAAAGTTGAGACTTTATTCTGTGTCCTCCAGGTGAGGATTTCAACATACAGCATAGCCTTACTGATGAATAACACACAGTAACTGAAATCCAGGACTGATGAGATAAAAAATATGAAAGCCAAGATGAACAATGTGCAGTGGCACATGAAAAAAAAGCACGGGCAACAGTAGGCAGCAACTTGGAAAGTCTGCAACACAGGGCATGCTTGCTGCAGGCAGCCTGTCAGAGGCCAGCTTCTGGCACCTAATTATAAATATTCTCAGGTTAGCTTAAACAACTACTGTCAGAATAAAGGCCTTTTTCTTTGTTAGGTCATGATGCAAGCCCAACTCCCACAGTTCTTAAGCACTGATGTCAGAAGTTAAAGTCGAACTCTGTATAACCTCCAGGCTATAAACGATGCCAAATGCCAGATATTTTGGGGTTTTAAAGTGACATTTTATGCTAGCCCTGAATAGTTTACTTTGGATGTTTACTAAGTTTAAGCTAACATTTCAAGTCTCTTTTGTGCTCCATGTAGAAGTCTAGCAGAAAGATCAAACACAGAATATTATTTTATTTTTGGAAAGTAGGCACATGAGCACTGATTTGCTAAAATTTCAGTCTCTCAAATTACCCCTCAGTTAATGGGAAAATCTGAAATCTAAATACTTTGCTTAAATAAGTCTACATTTGGCTAGCTGTAAGATGTAAGATTGTGTGAGATTGTCAGATTTAAGGCTCCTACTTTCATCTTTTAAGGCTTCTGCTCAAGCAAGGTCATAAACTGGCAGGAACTGCTGTGCAAGGCAGCTGTGGGCATGCAGAATACCCTATTATTTTCTTGGAGGAGCCACTGGCTTATGAATAGATGTGTTGAGTTCAAGTCCTAAGGAACATGTTAGTGTCACAGCACAGCAGGATCAGTAACACCTATTTTATTTGTCTGATTATAGTTTTATTTTTTGTACTAAATAAATCAACTTGATCAACCTACTTAGCTTGTCAAGTTTCCATCCCCACCCACATCATTGCACATTGACCTCTCTTTCTAGAATAGCAGTAAAATCCTTCATCCCAGTTGCCTACCATACAGGGAAATGACCATAGCATGGGTGAAGCAGAAAATGCAGTATCCAGGTACTTAGGACAATCTGTGTTAGCTATCTAGCAGCTTTGACTTGGTGGTTTTGACAGAGAAACGCATTGCCCAAGGTTTCCTCAATGAAGTAAAAACTCCTGCACTACATGACACCGGCATTTAGGCAAGCAAGGTCTAGTGCTAGTTAAGTAATAACGTTCCAGGGACATGACTTAGAAATGTTGGGGAAGTACTGGTTGTGGAAATGGGTTGATATCCAAGCAAAACTCAAATCCTTTGGAAGGGGTGAAGACTGGTTTCAATTCAAGATCATGATACCCTTGAGCCATACTGTCCTGTGCTCAGGCTGGCACACCACAGGGTGAGGAAGGAGGTGGTCTTCTATCGCTTGAAGCCATCAGCTGGTTCAGGCTTCCCAGTGTTTCTCAGTGACCTGAGCTCCTACATATCTTTCAGTGGCAGAGGTTCCCTGCTAGTGAGTTTAAGCCCACTGGTGATCTGTTTATTTCTTAATTGCCTTCACAACCAGTAGGAAGTAATTCATAAACCTCCAAGGCTCTGCAGCGTTCAGCTTAAAATTGTTATTCCAACACACACTATAGCTATATGAAACATGCTTTTCCTTAGGGGCCTCTTTTGAGGGCTTATTTGACATGATGTTTGCAGCCTCTTTCTCACCTCAGCTCCGCAGATGTGCAGCCTCTCCTGCTGGGCAGCAGCAGCTGGCTGATATATGGCAGTACTGACTGTGTTCAGTCCCTGTGGAGACATGTCCCCCCTGCTGCTGTCTCCTCAACCCTTCTCTTTTTTGCTATGAATGTCCACTGCAGCAGTTCAGATATCTGTGTGAAGCAAGGGGGAATGAGCTGCAATACTGCTCAAGAAAAACCATCAAGAGAATATGCTCTTGGAGGTCTTGGTAGTGATCCTATAAGAGCTGGGTTAAGAGAGGTACTAAGCAAAACACTTAAAAGGTTCTCCCGCTGAATAAATACTCCTGTTCACCCTCTGTAAGAACAAAAAGTTCTAGGATGGCCGGAGCCAGTGCTCTTTGTGTTTAGCAGCCCTGGGTGCACTTTTTTCACTGTGAATTTGTCCCACTTACGCTTTTAACAGTCAGGGTCTCCAGGGATAAGGCCTTGCACACCTGAATGGTGCAATGGTGTGAAAAGCCACCTTCTTTGTTCATTCTAGTTTTATTTAATGAAAGCACAGCCTGTTCACCAGTGTGGACGTTGTCAGGGAGCGTTCACAGGCCAGTGCTGTCAATGATGCACTAAGCCCATGCAGCTTCTTGCAAGGAAACAGGGAGCCATTTAGAGGTCTCTACTAGTTCATTAAGTTTCTTCATCTCCAATAGATATTCCTCAACTAGAAAAGTTTTGATATGACTCATGACTGTTGAAGTGAAGGATGGAGTAAGAGATTTGGAGAACTGTTCTCTAAACAACACAGTTGCCTGGACTGAGACACCTCAAAGAACATTAAACAGCCCCTGGCTCTCAGTGTGGTCACTGTCCCACTTTGAGGTACTCATTATCCAGCATGTGAATGTTTACAGTAAGGCAAGTCTTATACCAGCTGGGTAGGGTAGAGGTAAACTGTGCCTTCTTTCTTGGAGAAACAGTGAAAGATCACTGCTTTTCTCCAAGAAAGCTGCAGTTTCTAGCTTTGAAATGCTTGAAATTCTCTGTAGCTAACAAGCGTGTGACTTTATCATAGACATCTGTTCATGACAACAGCAAGAGCAACCTATTTCCTTTGTCTTGAATTCTTCGTGATTGAACTACTGCACACAACAGAAATAACTGATTTGGCACAAAATATCAACCAAGAAGACCTGAAGGAGCAGCAGATGTCTTGCCTAATGCAGACCTCCACACAGAAGCATTGGTGAGAATGCACAGTGCAGGAGCAAAGAAACTGATACTAAACTAAACTCCTGCAGCCAATGACTTCTACCAAGGTAAGACCTTCTGTCAGTTCAGAAAGCAGATATCGCCAGAGGTTTTCTGTGAAAGTCAGCAGAGGGGCTGGTTCCACTTGTGTCTTTTTTATCTTGGGTTTGGCGGGGAGAAGAGGAAGAAGGACCTTAGTCCAGCAGAGTTAAAACTACACTGGCAGAAATCCTCTTCCTCTTCTTCAAAGGAATGCAAGCAGCTCAAGGCTTTTATGTCTGGAGGTGGCCTGCCGTTTTCTCTAATGAGAAGTCAGGCTGTGTTGGCCAAAGTGTTCAACTACTGTTGTGTGTGAAGGAGAACAGGAACTGAAAAGGAATTACAAACTGACGAGTCATGTTATGACTTCTTATCTTTCTTTCAGGAGAGAAAGAAGGACAAGTTTCCCTTTTAGATTTTCTAGTTCACTGGGGTAAAGAGAAACCATGTTTTACTTTTAGCAGCTCTTGTTCTTCCATGTGCTTCTGGACCTAAGGGCACAGGTAGAGTTGTACTGCTGGGAAGGCTGGTACATCTGACAAGCCAGACTGAACTGTCAGTGTGAGCCCAGAGAATTTTCTTTCATTTCTCATGCTGCGCTTGTGAATTCTGTAGAACCAGGGAAAAAAAAAAGATTCAAGGACACTGGAGGCAGTTTTTGCCAAGAGGATTTCTTGAGCAATCTAAGTGGTTGAGGATCTTTTCTCAACCAAATTTTGGATCAATGGGGTGTCTCCTCATGTACAAATTGAACTGAGGGATTTTCTTTCCTTTATGCATGCTTCTTTCTAAAGCCAGTCTAACAACTAACTAGTGAAGACTGTTGTCACTGGACACCAGCTCAAGCTCTGATAGCTTTTGTAAGAGCATTTGTATCAAAATATTGTTGTGCTGGAGTCCCCACGGCCATCTGGGGCTTTGTGCAGACAGGGTGCTTACAAATGAATGTGAACCAAAGCAAATCAACATTGCTTGGCAGGGATGAAATATATTGCTAGGGTCTGTCTCTGCCAAGCTAGACTGTTTGGCTCCAGTCCCACTCTTCAGGGGGATTGTCTGTCAAAACACAAGTTGGTATTATACAGTGTCATGGTTACTTGGATCTCTAGTCCTTTAACCCCTCTCAGGCCTCATCCTTCTGTTATTTGTTGAGTGGAAACCTGTGAACCTCCAATTCTTAAAGCAGACCTTGATCTCTGGTACCTTGCACCAATTGTCCCTCATGTCACTGTGCCATTTCAGGTAGAGCTTTCTCTTAGGAGAGAGCTAGAAGATTGCAACCCTTTTGAAAGGAAGGCATTATTTCTTAATGACATGAAATGTTAAGAAGACATATATTTTGTACAATCTCACGATGGAAGCCTGATTTCTTGGCCTAACCACCTCAATCAACTGATCATCCTTTCAAGGTGGGGGTCCATTTTGGACACTTTATTGTCTCTCCTTTATTATCCCATTCCTTCATGGGCAGCAGCTGTTGTTTCTGCTGAGCCCTGCCGGTAAGCCCAGAAGCCACCCACTAAAAGACAAGACAAGCCATCAATGTGAATGTCCTCATGGGTTTGCCAAGAGGTCTACCATAATATTTCTCTCTGCATTTTTGGACATGTTTCTGAATTCATTCAACATAAGTACAGACATAAAAATTACCACAGTGGCTTGACCAAGACATGACATTACAGGTGGCTCCAAGCCCATAACATACATTTTTTGCTTTAGTGAAAATCCACTGTAAGCACTGGTAGAAGTGCTGTCTCTGAGCAAAGATTCTGCAGGGCCATGTCCCATTCTTCAAGTCCAGAGAGGAGCAGCAGGAGGAGGACGTGCATATTCCCTTTGGGAGGCGGATGAAGTGGTAGATCCTCAGCTGAGACCCGGCTGAGTCTGGAGATAGCCGAGCAAAGTGGTGACTCTGCATAGGTGTGACACACAGCACGTGCTGTCTCTCAGGCAGGCAGCTGCCCACACCACTGCCCAGGCTGTCACGTCGCCCAGCAGCCCGGCGTGCAGCTGCAGCCTCATCCCCTGTTTGCAGGGCAATAGCAGCCTTGCACAGGCTGGGACGCCCTCAGAACACAGACTGGCTGCCTGGGTCACGCAGCCTTGTGGCCTTCCCTCGCGTGGCAGGACTTGAGTGTTTTCCTTCAAAGTTCAGGCTAGAGCATGCCAGTACCGCCTGGCTCTCCCAGGCAATGTCTGCTCAAGGCACCAGGACCTGTTATCATCCCAGCAGACTGGGGACCACAGTCCAGATGTCCTTCCAGGCATGGAGCTTTACGGATGGCCCCAGGGCTCAGCCGTCTCTGACACGAGGTGCAGCACGGCTGTGTGACCCTGGGTTGGTTTTGCTGAGAAAATTGCTGCTGCACTCTGAGAAAATACGTGAACTAAAGCCAAGCAAGATAAGAAAAGTCAAAACATAGAATTAAAGTTGTCAAGATGATGATAGCTAGCAATGCAAGGCTTCAAAAATAAATGCTATGTGAAGAGGGATAAAGCCCTGAGGGGCTAGTTCCCTATGTTGCTCTGAAGATCCTTGGGCTGGAGCTTAGAAATGCTCCAAGTCCTTGTCTCAGGTATAACTCTTACGTGAGGGTATGTCCCAAGTACTGGGCTCCAAGATGGGAGTAGAAAAAAAAATAAGGGAAGAAAAGAGTGGCTGGGTGAGTCACAGACAGGGAGATGTCCATGCGGAATGAATGTAGTCCACTGGAAGAGAAGAAGTGTGAGGAATTTTACTGAGAAAATCAACACAAGCACAGGCAGCTGAAGGGCCTGAGCAGTTCTGCTCAGCTGCAGGCTCCCACTTCATCCTCTTCCACCTGCCTGGAATGACTCCCTCCTACAGAAAATCCCAGCACACCTTCCCTTGGCAGGGTACTTTCTTTTTTGAGCTGGAAGCCCCTTGGGAGAAGGGCAGGGATAGCACCTCTCCAGCCATATCCTGGGAGCAGTGACCTGCAGGCAGCAGCTTTGGCTCATGGGCATTGTGCAAAAGGCAAGCCAGGACATGAGGGGGTTTGCACGGGGTGAGTAAGTGTTTGGGGCAAAGGGGGCTGAAAGCCATCTTGCTGAGATTGCATCAGCCTGGTGTTTGGTAAGAGGCAACTGGACATGCTGGATGTGCAACTGGGAGCTTTGGAAGGAGCAAACAGAAGTTCAGACATCCACAATGGGGTGGTGGCCAGCTATCGCAAGCTTCCCCAGGTGTAAACATCTGCAAAGGTCATTTCCCACTGTGTGTGAGACAACATTATGAATACTATGAAATTCTTTTATTTGGAAAAAACAAAATCCATCATTGAGTTAATATGCAATTATGGTGTATAACAGGTGCTGGCATTGCATTAGAGGTATAGTCAGGTTCCTGTGAAGGAGAAGAACCTCAGAGTGACTTGTGACTAAAATGTGAACAGTTTTTCATTTTTAATATGAAATTGGGCATCATCCAGCATTTAATATCTAAATAATATCAACAACCAGAAATGTATAATTTTTCTACTAGTGCATCGGGAGCTGGATTAGTCTCAGTGCAGCACAGAGGAAGCAGAGAGGACAGGGTCCTTTGCAGGGACTTGCGTCCTTGTAGAGGTGAGCTTGCTCAGCTGGTGCTCTGCGGTACCGCCATGCCATTGAAACACTGGACCTCAACTCATATACGGCACTTCCCAAATGGAGAGATGCTTTGCCTTAATCTCAGCCTGAGTTTCTACCCCAAACCACCGCCGGAGATAGAAGAAGCGTGCGCACGTTCACGTTGCTGGAGAAGTAACACTCTTTTAAAGAAAGCAGCCCCTCTCTGTGAGACCTCCGCAAGCCGCAGCCCCGAAGCGGAGCTGTGTGTCCGTGGAGCGGGCTCCGCTCTGTGCCGGCAGCGCTGGGAGGGTGGCCGGGCGCCGCGGCCCCTCCTCGCCAGGGTCACGGGCAACGTGCCCTCGCTCGCCTTCCTCGGGTGTGTCAGCCCAGTGTCCCGAGAGCCTCTAGTTACTTTTGTGCCTGTGTTTTCCCCATCCTTGCGAAGCATTTTTTCCTGCAGCTGGGAAGTATCGAGCTCTTCGCTCAGCTCGAGGTTAATCATCTGCTTGCAATTACTCTGTGACCTCCCACGCCCGCGGCGCGGGGCAGCGCTGTAGCTTTAACACGGGCGCTGGAAGCGGGACAGGGACAGCAGTGCCAGGTCCGGCCCCGGAGCTGCCGCAGATCCCTCTCTGCTGCCTGCCATGGGGAGCCACAGCCTCCTCGCCGCCCTCCTGGCCGCTGCCCTCGCCGCCCTCCTGCCGCTTCCCGCCGCCCCCTCGGCCCACCGCAAGCTCCTGGTATTCTTGCTCGACGGCTTTCGCTTCGACTACATCGATGACAGCGAGCTGGAGGGTCTGCCGGGCTTTCGGGACATTGTGAACATGGGGGTGAAGGTGGATTACATGACCCCAGACTTCCCCAGCCTCTCCTACCCAAATTACTACACGCTGATGACGGGTGAGTACTTGGATTTCTGTGCTGGGATGCTCCTCGGAGCTGCTAGCTCCCTGTGCCGAAGCGGGGGCAGCTCCCTGTGACTTTTTCCTCCAAAGAAGATGTAAAAATGCCACAAGTCGTGCTTTTAGCTGGGAGATTAAAAGTGCTGTGGCATTACAGCCCAGTATGGCTTTTCTGAAACCTGCCCCAAACTTGGAAATGCCGCTTGGAGCCGATTTTTGAAGTTCCTCTCTGCTAATCCACGGTGTTGCTGGGTCCCTACCTGCTGCCACTGCAGCAGCACCGCCAGCTGGGGTTTCCTGGTGGGAGCACTGGTGGGGGCTACAGCATATATATAGAACATAAAAATAAGTGGGAAATGCATGGAAAATGAATACAGAGCCTACTCAGGGACTTTTCAGTTAATAAAAAATGTGTGTAAACTCAGTGTGCCTACAAGAAGAACTGAGTCCCAGTCAGTAGGTCTGTTTTGGGAAGTTCAGCATTACATTTCTGTTTAAACTTAGTAGACTTTCTTTTCACAAGTCCCTGTCTTAACTTTGCGCTAAGTCATCCTATCTGTAATAATCTGAAATACCCAAATAGAAAAACATTAAGGATTTTTGCTTTTGCTCCTCTGCAGTTTTTCTGAATGCCCAGGAGGGGCTTTCAGAAAATTGAGAGCACAGTTACAGTTTTCATGATGCTGATTTGCTTTTAAGTGGAGAACACACGATTACATGATTACAGTGACACAAGGAAGCTGCACAGAGTACAGCTGGGCCAATTTCATCAGAGTCAGACACACAGGAAACAACAGTTAAGTGAAAAAAATTAAAAACAATTTTTTTCTGGAGTTTCTGATTGGATTCTACTCTGGAGTTATTTAACAAACAAGAACTCCTACCCAATAAGGAGGAGTGAGAAAATCTATCCTCTCCTAAGATATGTGGCATCTTCCACTATCCTTGGAACAATGCAGTGCCCAGTGATCCATATACTGCTTGCTGGGAAAGCAAATAGATGCCATTGTAAAACAGATATTTGACATCAGTTGTGCTCAGCTAGTTTTAGAGATGCTTAACCCCTTCCTCCCTTTCTCTCAAGAGAAACACCTTTCTCTTGCTCATCTCTGAACAGAAAAGAGTGCAAAATCACCACAAGTTTTTGACTTTTTTTTTTTTCTTTCATGACTTGGTGCAAATATATGTATGCAGAATAAATGTCGTGACTGAAAATAGAGGTGTTGTTCCACTCCAGACCATGTTCTTTAGGTGTACATAGGCAAACCAGCCTAACACTTCATGGGTGCAAAAAAGTCTTTGATGGAGCTGTTAAAGAGAAGAGGGAAAGTGAGTGACACATTTCACTCCTTACCACATTTAGAAATCTGTCCTTTTAAGTGTGTATGAATGAAGTCTCTAATCAGTCTTTTCAGGAACTTTGAAAACATCCTACTTTGTGCTCAAAAAGGAGTTTTGTTTTAGGTAATGAAATACCACTAGACTTCGCATTTTTAAGGTGCCAGAGTGCTACACCCCAGCCTGAAGCAATGAGATAATCTGTGAGATCAGCTTTAACTCTTCTTGCAAGTCTTCCAGACTTTATGATGAGGATATCAATGCAAATATAATTTCATTGCACATAGCAATTCACCTTCCTATCATGTGAGCCACAGTAGCATTAAATAGGCCAGGAACCAACAGAGGACAAAGTTTAGGTAATAAACATGCCCAAAGAAAGGCTCAAGAGTGCCCTTAAGCCCTCAGGGTGTTACTGGACCCCACGGTTCTGTCCTGGCATGACAGCAGGGTAAGTCCCATGGTTGCACTGTTCTTACCCTTTGGGGCCATGGTGCTATCTCCACAGAAAGGAGAGGTTGGGCTGGGAGTTTGGGGCACGCAGCAGATGTAGTGTTAAGCAGTGTCCAGTCTGTGCATGTTCTGTTTACAAAGTTGGGACAGCTTTTGGAGAAAATGCAGCATGACAGGGTGACATGAGCATCATGCCGTAGTGACCTGCTTAGGGCCTGGCAAACTGCCATCTCCCTGTTGCTGCTGTATGAGCATGGGAAAGCTTGCGCTGCGTTACACCAGCTGTGCATCTCCTCTGCTGGGGAGAGACACAACTGTAACTGGTTTTGTTTGCATTTGCGACTGGGATGTCTAGAAGTTGAATGCTGCCATAATTTCATCTGGGAAATTAGGGACAAACTATTATTCATGTCTTGTCCTACATTGCTGCTTCACGAGCTGTTAAGAAATTCACATTACAACCTCCAAAATGTTGTACTTAACATTTGTGAATGTGGCTTCAAAGTATATTGGCTTCTTGCAGCTAAGTCAGCTTAAGATATTTCTGGCCCCACTAGCACATTTCTACCCCTAGCTTGTTCGTTATATCCCACCTTTTTTTTTTTTTTTTTTGTAAATACTCCTGTCCCTTTTTTCTCTGCTCATTTGCAAGGCCTTTAAATTAAGGAGCGTACATGGTTGCCAGGTGTAGGACAGTGTGTGCATGAAAATGCTGCAGTTGGCATGTCTGTCTTACCTTTTTTCATTCTTGTGAACGTGACCTCTCCTTTCTGCCTACTGCCCCACATCCGTGACTCTGGAAAAGTTTAGTTGATACTGAGGGAAGCTCTTCTTCATTTTGGTGGCTTTGGAGGAGGACAGTGGACTCTGCTCCTCAAATATCATCACTCTTGAGACAGGTCAGTCTCCTCAAACATGAACTCACCTCTTGCTCCTGCTCAGACCTGCAGGCAGAGGTTATGGATGTCAGCAGCATCAGTAGCATCCGTCCCTCTGCCTCTGAGTGCAGATGCCAAACTGCACACTTCAGCCCTGCCAGAGCACAGCTTTCCTCTGGAATGGGCAACTAGCAAGCAATGGCACGCAGCACAGCTGCCCAATTATCTGCAGGATCTTCAAGTCATTATATTTTACTTTACCAGTGATTTCAAGAGGGCAGCCTTACTGAATTTAACATTCATGGGAAATGGCAAGCGTACTCAGATTTTCAAAGCTATAACCAAATAGATGCAACTGTAACTGTTGACCAAAAGCCCTGTATCTAAAAGCAAATACTTAGTGTATGCTAATGAGAAGCACACCCTGTTTTGCTGGGGCAAGGTGCTTGGTGAAGCGTCTATGCCGCAGGATGAATAGGGCCCAACCTGGGTAAACAATTAGGATAAATTTTGGAAGGGAAGCATAGGAGGGAGGTGACTTGCCCGTGGTCATGCAGTGCTGCAGGGCGATGGCAGAGCTCTTCATGGGTCCCCCTCCTACTTATGTCTGCTGCTGCTGTTAACCTACGAGAAGATACTTGCTGGAGCTTCACAAAGTGACACAGAAGGCCTCAGAGCAAAGCTGAGAGCCTGTGTAGAGATCTTTTCCCTTTCTCCACACCTACAACAATTATGAGAAAGAAAACCAGAGCACAGAATTAAGAAAAATGCTAATGCTTTACTTTCTTTATGTAAAGTCACTCAATGATTCAGAGCTTGAGATGAAGCTCTAGTCTTCCTGCAAACCAGGTAGATGGCATCATAACCTGCTATCTGCTTGAAGAAGCACCAAACAAAAGCTAAGTCACTGCTAATCCAAAGGGATCTCACTGACATTCAAGTAGAGAAGTTGTTTTTTTACAAAAATCTAGTGCTGTGCAAGGTAGCCCAAGGATGTGCTGGCTCAAAATCTGAATCTTTGAAAAGCAATCTTCTCTAACGACTTCATTCATTCTCAGCTTTGGCTTCCACAATGGCATAAAGGCTTGTTCTTGGGTGGTTGAGTTGCTTTCTGAGCTGCTAGACTGAATCCTACCTGGTGTCCTAGCTCTACGTGGTGCAATTATGACATTGCAGTTGTTGGCCTGCAAGACACGAAATGGAGAATTAGGTAAAAGATGTTGCTGATGACATATGAGAGAGCTTTTGCAGGGCTCTTCATGGTCTTGGCAAGGGAGGGAAGAAAGAGTCCAAATATGTGTATCTCAAAAGCTCCCTTAATCACACCATGTGCTGTTTGTTTTGCAAAGGAAGGAATTAAGACCACAAACCACTAGGGTTGTTATCCTGTGGAGAGCTTTTAATTTTTCTCTTTCCCTGCTGTGGCCTGGCGCTGCAGGGAGCTCTCACACCAAGCTCAGTGGAAAGTCTGAGGTCTCCCCTGCAGCAGCTGCAAGCATGAGTTATTGCTTCAGAGCCTTTCATGCCATATCTGTCAAGCAAAACTGCGCACAGTGAGGGTTTGGGTCTCCCTCACTTGCCAACCCACAGGTATTGGAGGGGTGCTGGAGGTACCCCAGCTCTCCTGAAGTCCCACCCAGCTCAGGGCACACAGGGCCCCCTCCCATTTCCAGCCAGCATAAACATGGGCAGACAGTATCATATCTGAGATGGAAACCCAGAGGGGATTTGTTTTCCAAGATCCTAACAAGAAATGAAGTCTTTCTGGCAGGTCCTCCATGAGGATGTGCCAGCTGCCTGGTCAGCTGTGCGGCCCCACGTCCAAGAGCTGTATTTCACTTGGCCTCCATGAAGAGCAGAGGGAGTCCCTGATTTGCAGAGGTGGGGGGGAACTGCTTGGAAGAGAAGCAAGGAGGGGGCCTCTATATCCCTCTTTGGACAGAACCTGATCTTAAGTAAGTGGCAGAGGGGCTGCGAGGTCCCATGAAGTTTGTGAGGTGGAGAAGGAGGTTGAATAGAGGACATTTCAGTCTCCTGCACACAAAGTGAGGGCTGCAGCCTTTGCAGGGCTGATCCAGACTTGCTGTAACACAGTGATGGCATGTTTGGGGCTTCTTTAAAATACAGGGGTGGTGGGTGGTGCTTTCTCAGTAACTGCCGCTCATTCCTGCATCTGCCATCACCTCCTCCTCTGGGTGGCACGAGGGAAAGGGGCAACATGGCAGAGGTCACAGGGATGCTTGACATCAAGGTCTACTCTACCAGACTGAAGGTTTCACCCATTTCATGTGTCCTCCCTCCACTCCTCACTCTTGATGTTGGCATACTTGAATGCTGAGGGGCTTTGGTGGATGATGCTGAAGGCTAATAAATAGCCAGTCTACTTCTGTTTTCCCCTGAGCACAGCAAATCAACACACACCGCCCTTCATTTATTCCATGTCTTCTGGTAGCAAATATCCTTTGGGCTCCCACCCCTGGAATCCTCTGGAGTCTGGCTGGTTCTAGTGGATGCCTCTTTTCTGCTGCCCATTTAATGGTATCCAGATTCCAGCCTAGTCCAGAGAAGGATGCTGACAGTTTCTGTTTAGCAGTTAAGCAAGTTCTTAACTACATAAGCAATACCTGTATGTTGTTTGAGGTATAAAAAATGAAAGGATAGGAGTACAACAGGGAAGTTTATTATTGCTACACATGAACTGGAACTACCTCTACTTCACTGTCCAAGCTTAGAAAAAAGCCAGAAGGACATAAAGTGACAAGGACAGAGTGACAAGGGAATAGGATTTTTTTTCCTTTTGTTCCTCTTTAAACAATTACAGATGCCAGCAGCAGCAAGGATTTAGAAGGTTCTGTTCATGACATACAGTTTTGAAATCAAGTCCCTTCTTTTTCTTGTATTCATTAGGTTTCCATTTCAAAAACTGTGTGTTGGGAAGCAAAAGAGCATGGAGAAGTCTGTGGTAATACTATTAACTGGCAGGGAAGGGGTAGGGCAAGGCAGGCAAGGGCAGGCTGGAGAAGATAGTGGGAACCATGAGGATTTTAATTTTCACATTCTTCCTCTCACTTTGTTTACTCAACACCTGCAGAAAGGCTGTAATGCCAAGCACGAGGATTTTTCTTTTTCACCTCTAGAAAAAATATTGTAAAAATCTATGTTTGCTTTCTACCAGTTAGAAAAATGGAAACACTTCCAAAGTGGAGAACAGAACAGTTTTCTCTAACACAAGTTCACATGCTAGGAATTGAAATATGGAGTTTTTTCCTTCTTACTAGCTACAGCCTCACAGCTCACAACTAGTATGCCTACTACCAGCTATTAGTGGCAGTGAGTGGACATTCACGTAGCAAGGTATTTCTTTGCCCAGAGCGAAGTCACAGCTGACTGACAGAAAACTGCCAGAGGCTCATACTCTCTCTAATGGTGCAGGCAGCAGCTTTGCCCACTGTTTTGTTCTGGCCTTCTGTAGGCTTGGAGCTGTGGTGCCCTCGAGTCGTACCCAGCTATGGGTGGTCAGAGGTCCCAGAGTGGTCCCTCAGCCCACCACTGTCAGTGGAGGGTTCAGGAGAGGAACTGACAGCTTGAAGCCCCTGCTCCTGAGGGACAAAAGACCTGACTTCTCGCACAAGAGGGCATCTGCAAAACCTCAGCTGGATGTTTTATAAGCAATTTTTGCGCACCCCAGCCCTGGCCCCATGATGAAAGCACTGAATTGAGAGTTTCATACTCTTACTAAATTAATCCCCTTCAGGGGAAAAAATTAATGCTGTGTATAGCAGAGATTTTTCTATGCCTTTTGATGTGATCCTACTTGGATTGCAAAGTCTTGCCTGATGCAGGCTAAGGTGTTTATGCTTTGGCTCTGTCTGGTATTGGAGGTCATAAAATATTGGAAAGTCTTTGCCAGCAAGCTCTTTTGTGAACTTGAATTGCCTGTGTATATCTTGCAAGTACTGCTTTCACTTGGGGATCTGCAGATGGCAGGGCCACTTTGCCCAGGCCAGTGCTCCCCCTGAACTTCTCATGAGCCCTGGTATTCTCCAGGCCACGTAAGGTTTCGCATGTGGGTTTTGTTTTTTCCCTGTGGTTTTTCTTTTCAAAGCAGAGCAGATGAGACCCATCAGGGGAACAGCAGAGTAGGGCATATATCAAAGCTCAGCCCTTGGGGGCAGCAAGACCATGGTATCTGCTCCAGATCAGGAATATGGTGCTGGTGACTTTATAGTCCTGCTCTATTCCTCTTTATGGCAGGCAGCCATATAAGCAGAGCAATTCCCAGGACAAGTCATCCACTGTTTGCATGGAGGAACTTAATTCTTTCCCAGCCTGTATAGCCTCATGCTATACATGCCTATGCTTGCATCTGCCCTCCTGGGCACTGACCACAGAGTGAGGACATCATGATGGGACATGAGAGAAAAGGTCTCACCATAGTGGCAAGGTATGTATATAATATCAGAGAGTACATTTAGCTACATTCAGCTACATTTAGTACTGATGTCATCATCAGATTGCAGTACCTTTGCTGTGTTGGCTAATACACACACCATGAGTTCTCTGATAAATCTCATTTGCTCAGTGCAGAGATAATTTACCTCTATTTTGTTGCCCGATGCACCTAAGTATAGCATTGCACGTCTGTCACACAGTGCCTCTCTTGTAAAGAAAAGATTGAGTGTCTCAGAAGTGCATTTTCTCTTGTAATTTACACGCAGGTGGTCGCTTTTTCGTGCCTACTTGACATGCAGTAATCTTGACATGCAGTCAGCGAAAGACCACCGAAGAAAGCAAATGCTGCAGGAGCACATGCTCTGGTTTCCAGATGTCACATACAGCCAATGTAGGGTGCACAGCACTCAGAGTTACTGTGCTGCTGTTTTGCATGGCCAAATGGCTGTGTGTTTTGTTGGTTTTTTTAATTTCATCTTTGTTTTGCAGAGATTCATTTGAATGCCGACAAAAGTGCCTGGAGACATGGGAATGTGCTTTAGACAAATGCTGTAAGAAGTGTAGTGTTCAAGTAAGCTGTAGCACACGGACTTGTAAATGCTTTTGCTGGCTCTCTTCCAGAAGGATACAGCAGTTATCATATTCCTGGGAACTATACCCTCTTTGTTTTCCTATATTGCTTGTGGAAGGGGTAATTTTTACTACAATTGCAGTGTGTTTTAATAATGACATCTGTATGCTGAAACTGCTTTTTGCCCTGCTTCTGTTTGAAACTCTTAAGATAATGTTTGATTACAGAAGAAAGCTGCTGTAATGGAAGAAATAAAAAATTCAGCATTTTATGGTGACTCTCAAACACCATGATGCTATTTTGATAATGATCCAAAAGAAGCTCACCAAAGGTAATTTTCTTAGGCTGGAGAAAACAAGTTAAAAGAACTGGGATTGTACAGGTGACCCAGAAGAAACTTGAGAAGTGATCTTAATTCTTCTTAATTAAGAATGAATCAATTATTAATTAATTAATTAATTGGGGGGGGGGCAGAAATTCTTGTTATTGGAGGGCTTTTTAATCTAGTGAGCAAGGCTCAGAATAGCCATGGTTGAAGATTAACAAAGGTCAAAAATAAAATTAGAGACCAGGCATACTTTTTGAACAGCATTTACTGATGATACATATCGGGATGTGCAACTCAAGGAAGAGATTGATTAGTTGATTATTGATGATTATTGACCAAAGAATTCTGGGGTCTTTCTGGGACACAGGCCTCAGGTGAGCAGATGTGAATGGCATTAAATGATCACCTCCTTTGATCTGTCTGCTCATCTGATTTTCTTTTCTCGCCCTGTGAACCAGGGATATCTGCAATGAAAATTGATGCCTTACAGTCTTCTATACCTCTTTTTCAATATTAAAAAGAAAGACTTGTAGTCCATAGAAAGTCAAAGTCATCTAATGTGGAGATCAGAACACTGTCCTCTGTATTAGTGCAAACCGTTAATTAAACTTCCCAACAATACTACAAAGAACAATCTCCAATTTCTTCCTTAAAGACAGGGGACAAAGAGATAGGAGACCTTAAGTCCTACAGGATCACTAGCAGCTAGAGCTCATTGATTCTATGTGAAGACTACACTGTAATCATATAGATACCTAATCTGTAGGTCTCATACAGATATAGCTTCAGTACTGAACTACAAGTTTCCCAGGCTGGCACAAGTTGCCTGCCTGCAATTTATTAAGTTGATAGATGCTTAGGAATACATCAACTTTAAGAAGCTGAGATTGCCCTCTACGTTTAAGGCTGCATTTTTGATGCACTATAGAGACTTCCTTCTATCTCTTTTGAGACAGCAAGGAGAGCACTTGGCAGCCTGAAGAGGACAGATTACTGCCCATCCAATCCACCAGTTCTCCTGTATTAAACCTGTTTGGTTTGATATCATAAATAGTGACTGCCACAAACTGGGACTGCTTTTCTCCTCTGGGAACGAGGAAATGTTTTGCATAATTGAAATACTTTGTAGTAGAGAAGGAGAGTTCAAAATTCATTTCAAGGTCACATGTACCCAAAGTATACAGAGTCCTCTGCTTGAAATGATGCCTTTTCAAAACAAGCATACCAAGGTTATTTCAGTTCTGATCACCATGCTCAGGCTCACAATAATCAAAGCCTGTTATCTGGATCCCTGCAATAACATGATTCACCAGCTAATGATGACAGTGTCTAACACATGCTTCAGTTGTTGCTTTTTAAGATATGGAAATCAGGAACTTCCAGTACAACTTAGTCTTCAACGTTTCTTTTCCCATTTCTGTTAATTCATCTGCAGAATAATTCTTAAAATATAGTCTCTTCTGACAATGACAGGAAGTAGGAGGCATCTCTCAGTTATTATACACTAGTTTCTTGTAATACAAAGTCACCCAAGGGCCCCTAAGATACAGTAAGAGGGCTGAACATGCCTGATGAAATGATTGCTGTGCCCATAACCAAGAACAAAGCATGATCATTACAAAAAAAATAAAATATAACAATAATGGAAAAATAAATGTAACATAGAAAAGTTTTTGCCTAGTTTTTGCTTGTTTGCAGAAAAACAATGTGTCCTATGGAAAAAGGAAGGAGAAATGCAAGTTTCCCAAACTTCATTCAATGTTTTTAGATTGTGTTCTTATCCTCTCCTGGTCATAGCCTGCTTCCCACAGCCCTCTGATTCTGAGTGCTGGTGGGTACCTTAAAATGGCCTCAGACTTGGTAGGTGCTGCGTGTATCAGAGGAGTCAGGTGGCCCCCGCACGTGTTGCTGCTGACATGGTTTGTGTGTTTGGGCTGGGTGCAGGATGGTGAGCAGGCCATGGGTGTGGGGTTTGTTTCTTCTGGCCTCAACTGTCTAAAATTTGGCTGCCTGAAATTAAGAAAATGCTGTGATCTTTCACTACTGTTAACAGAGAGCAATATGCACCTCCAGATATCTGAGAATCCTGTCTTGGGGTGGCATGATTTGCTTTCTAGACATGCCTCTTCTTATCCACTGACTGTGAAGGCAACACAGGGGGCTGATAAGTTTCAGCAACTAATTTTTAGGTGGCTGAACTGTGAGATATAGCAAGCTAACTAGAACACCT
Source organism: Chiroxiphia lanceolata (assembly GCF_009829145.1). NCBI lineage: Eukaryota > Metazoa > Chordata > Aves > Passeriformes > Pipridae > Chiroxiphia > Chiroxiphia lanceolata. The sequence continues at coordinate 34,081,635 of NC_045640.1, forward strand.
CAATAAAAGGTAGCAGTCAAGGAGATTGTATGAGCAGTTGCAAGGTAAGAGATCCCTGAGTTCAAGTCAGATCTTTTCAGCTGATTTGCTGGATGATCCAGTAGTAGCAGCAGTGGTGCTGGTGGCATCCTTCTGCTGGAGAACACCAATCTGATTGTGCTGGTTTTTTTGTCCACCCCAAAAGGTCGCCACTGTGAGGTCCATCAGATGACTGGAAACTACATGTGGGACCAGAAGGCAAATGTATCTTTTGATATTGGTGTGAATAAAGAAAGCCTGATGCCTCTCTGGTGGAATGGATCTGAGCCTTTGTGGGTCACAATGACGAAAGCTAAAAAGAACGTTTCCATGTACTATTGGCCCGGTAAGTATGTGAAAAATTGCTGCCATCTTAACAGTGCATCTTTACATGTGAGCACTCCATATTCTGTAGGAATGGCTCTCTAACACAGTCACAAGAATTGAGTGCTTTGCTAACCACTCATATAAATGAATTATCTTTTCTTGGGTCATGATAATTTGTATATGCTTACAAAGGAAAAGACTGAAGTGTCACTGGAGGCAGCTTTCCACCAAACGTTACCTTCAGGAGGGCATTGGCTTGCAGAGCATCCCTTCCTCCACCCACTGCTCATTCCTCTTGCCTACCTGTAGCTTCTGCTGTGCTGAACGGTTGCTCCATGAATGGTTCATGGTCCAATTAAAGTTAAATGGTAACCAGTCTCCCACAATGCTTGTTTGGTTTTATGGTTTTAATCTGGAAATTAGTGTCTGAGAGCTGAAGATGATCTACTCTGTGGGGACAACAAAATCCAGCTGAAACCAAAGCATCGTTGTCCTCTTGTCCTCCTTCATTGTTGATTGAGTTGAGGTCCCAGTTGCTCTGAGTCTGAGCCATTCTTTTGGAGGGACTTGGCCTTCCTGTTCCTCATTTTTTAGATATTGGGCAATTGAAATGACTAGAGATGTATAAAAATGAGCCCTTTTTTTAAAAAAGAAGTATCTCCTTAGACTATCCATTTAGGGACTCAGATGGAAATAAATGTTCCAGCTCTTCAACCAGACCAAATGCCTTGCAAAGTACTGAGATTCTCAACTTTTTTACCTTTTAACTCTGCTACTTATACTAATCAGTATGCAGATATCCTCATATGTGCAAGTGTAGGCTAGAGGACCGCGGAGCTGTGAGAAGAGCTGTCCTGGATACAGCCAGTGCCAGTAGGGCAGCGGCAGCTGACCCACACCGTGGGCTCCCGGACTGCTCGTCTCTGCATCCCGGTGCACGTGTGCCTGGCCACAGTCTGTCCGTGCAATGTGGCTAATGGTGTCCCAGATAAAAAGTCCACAGTTCTAAGGAATGGGAAGAAAGATCAAATCAAGATGGAAAACACTGAAAAGCCATCTAGAGCGTTTCTGTAGTAGTGAAGAGCAAAAAGACCTGAGGGTGACAATATTGCCTTATGGACTCGGAGGCAGTCAGGGTGACTGACATATAATGGTTTGGATCAGCCCTGAAAAAAATGCTGCTTCTTACTGAAGATCACCCAAGTGACCTAACAGCAATGCAAATAGTAGTTATACAAGAATGTAGGAATTCTTCTAAAAATTTACAAAAGACCTCTTTCTATAGACTATTCATTTTTACCCACTAATATAATTGCTCTCAATAGGTATAATTATGTACTGAATAGATGTAACAGGCTACAGAGAGATGCTGAAATAAAAAACCCAACAGTATCACTTTCCATTAAATGCCTTTGGACTTTACCTAGCTCCTACATGTTGCCCTTTGAGAAGTGTTTCCCAGGGAGAAGACATAGGAGGAGTATATATATGTATCCTTGCATACATACCCTTCACTCTTCTCTGCCTGCTATTTCCAGTTGAAAATTGCAACAGTAGAGCCTCCCTTTTCCCAGTGCTTATGCTGCCAAGTGTATGCATTGACTCTTATGACACACAGGGGGAATTTTTTGTGGATCTAGTATTTTAGATGTGGACTGTGACATGTACATCTGTCTCTCCTTAATTATTTATCTGTGATGAGTGACCTTTGGCAAAGCCATCAGTGCCTCAGTTCAGCAAACGCTTAAGGACATGCTTATTTTAAGGGTCTTCATGGTCTCAAAGGACACATATGTCATACAAAGTCAGGCACAGGGCAGGAAGTGGGGTAAAATGTACAACTGTTGAACTAAAATACAGGGTTGTTGGGCTGCGGTAGGACTCCAGGTGTATATGGGGTAAACAGAAGTCACTCCAAATGCAGTAGTATTTATTACATTTTCCCTATACAAGTTTTTAAACTGTTTTCTAGTTCCATAGTAAGGACAAAATCCTTTATAAAAATTCTAGATCTATCATTTTAAAACTTTAATTCTTAACAAGACGTTTGACTTGGAAGCAATACTAAACAAAATGAAAATAATAAAAAAAAAGATTTAATAAGCAAGGCAAGTAGAGGTCCCACAGACATTTGCACTACATATAATCTGCTGTTAGTGATTATCTTTCCAGCCTGAGGATATACTTCTGCTTAGTAATGAATCTTACAAATATGATAAAGAACCAAACAGGAAAAGTTACAGAAACTCTTCATAAGAACAGCAGTATAGAGCCAAATTCAACACACTTTGTTCTGGAAGATACTATTTTCTCTTTAGCCAGCATTGAAGACAAATGAAATCAATCAACCATAGCAGAAATGCCAGAGAGTTGATTCCCAGGATTAACTTACGCCACTGCCATTTCCTCCTCAGGGCCAGTTCCAAGCTTTGCAGTCTGAATGCAAAATCTGCTGCTTCATATTCTTCCCTACATTCCTCTCTCATGTGTAGTCAGTGCATAAAGAAGTAAAATCCAGACCCCAGCAAACAGGAACACAGAGCAGGAGGGCTGTCGGATGCAAATGACCATCCATCACAACTTTATCTGTGATCCCAATGTAAACCCAGCAAAGACAACTCATGAGCAGAACTCATCTGGGATCTCCTGATGCTGGAAGCAGAGGAGCCAAAATATCACCATGCCAGGGGTCACAAACACCAGTTCTGACCAAATGTAAGACCTGGGCTTGTAAAGACATTTTTCTCCTTTCTTCACAATCTACATGAGGTGAAATTCTCAGGTTCATGCCCAGGTTGCCCGTCTGAAGCACTGCTGCTCCAGTGGATGGAGAATGCCCAGAGGAGTGCAAGAGCATCCCAGCAGCCTTGGCAAAGTCAAAGCTTTGGAGTGATCCTCAGCCCACTGGATTTTGTCACCATAGGTGCTCAAACTCCTTTATTTTCCAGCAGCCTGTGCTAACTGCGTTTGCAGCTGCTTCAGCTGAAGTGCAGTGACATCTTCTCTAAACACTGAAATGAAAGAGGGAAAAAAACGGCTCTGAACTCAACTTTTGCCATTTAAACACAACATTTACCAGATCATACAGCTCATCTGGAAAGTTTTCAAAACTTGTTATGACATGAAGTGTCCAACTCTTAAACAAATGTTTAGAAATGCAATTTAAAGCTGGCAGAGGTTCAGGTCTCCATGTCAGATAGATAAAGAGGAGCCTATATATCACTCTGAAAGAAGTCCTTATTCCTGCTCCAGTAGTTCAGGCTTTTAAATAAAGGTTTAGTGTCACACAAAACTGTGAAAAAGGTATCTAACATCTTCATAAATATAGCATAACTATTTGTAGTTTAAACAAGAAAAAACATTCCCTTTTTCTGTCTCCAAATCTGTTTAAATTTCCTTTCCCATAATATTTAAATGAGAAAATTTACCATCTGTCCTGGCCTCTACCAAAATGAAATCTAAATATTAAAGGGTCTTCGTGGCCAGCATTTTGGAATTGTAACAAGCCTTAACATCAAAAATCCAGATTTAAGTTCTGTTTATCATAGAGGCTAAAAAGAAACAGGAAGCTCTTCATATTTAAGCAGCCTGAATTTTCAGTGGTACTGCCAACGAACTGTATACTTGAAGACCAATATTTAGTGGCCAAAATTATTTCTAATTGTTGCTACGTCTGTAGTCTTTTATGTCATGCTCATCACCTGACAATCTAGAAATAGCAAAGATATCTCAACAGCTAAAATATCCCAGATCCCCAAGAGGTTAATGCTTCCAGTTATCCTGTGAGTAGTTCTAAGGGATGTTATGTGAGAGAACTACAATCTGATGTCAGTATCTGAAGAAGAAAAAAGAGGCAAAGTGGTGGTATTAGTCACTGGCTATGAGCCGTCCTACACCTTAACAAAAATACTGAGTGTTCCCAACATCTTTCCAAGTGCATCCTTAACTTCTTGCCTGGCTTTAGAGCCAATCTTTTCCCAGACTCAAGTGTCAGACAAGAAATTGGCTCCAAAGTTCCAGTTCAGTCCTGAAATACTAGTAAAGCCCACAGAGGACTACTGCATCACTTTTAGCATCTGAGTTAGCTGTAAGCCCATGTTTTGCTGCTGGTAGCACCCAAGACATCCTGCAAAAGACCGAAGCTGCATGCCCTCAGGGCAGGGGGGGCTCCCTGGATATGACTTCAGGAAATTTATGGAATACATTTTTTTATAATTTGGTTAGGTAGCAGCTGAGACCTGTCTCTGTTGCACAACATAATTTCTTGAGGGTGCTGTGTGCAGATGTATAGAAGTTTTACTGTGGGATGGTCTAGAGAGTCAGTTCTTGTCAAGTAATCTGCAGGCTCTTCAACCAGGTTGCAGATTAGTTTCATAGTGGATTGTGGTGGAGAGATAAACAGTAAAATATCTTCATGCAGAAAGGGGAGGATTAAATCACATATGTTTGGGGCAACAGGGGAAGAATCAAAAGCAAGCATCATCACACAGACCCACAATTTTAATATAAATAAAATTTAGATAGAGGTTTAAGATTATGCAGATGTATTTTAACAGGAAAATAAATTATTTTACTACATTTTATGTTTATTATTGGAAATAATTAATCATAATACATGGAGTCCCTTAAAACATGCAAACTATGTGGAGACATTGGAGTTGTTGCCACAGGTGAAGAGACTAAATCTCCCATGTGTGCTAGGGCTCTAACTTTTGGAAAGGGTAATTTCCATCTAATTTGTCTGGCTTTCTGCAAATCAGTGAAGATTTTTAAAAAAACTTCCTAAGCTTAAATATTTAAGTTTTTCTAATCTTTCATGGTACTCCTAAATAGTCACAATCAGAAGTCTCTTAGCCAGCTTAGCCTGCAAGTGGTGTGCCTTTTCCTTGTGTCCCAGCACTGGACCTCGGCAATGTAAATGCATGTGGGCTGAGTTGCAAGACACTGTAAAATTCTTTTTATTGAGCATCCCAGTAAGCAAACCACTGTAAATCATCTCTTATAGTAGTTCTGCTTAGTGTAGTGCCCTTTCTGTACTTAAACCTCCTGTGCAACCTTCTCCCACCCCAAGCAATGAGTCAACTTATGACAGTCCTTAATGCCTATTCCTTTCATCCCAAAGAGAAGCAGAGGAACCCAGATGTAGACAGATTCAGGCTTTGGCTTAGAGTTGCCTTTTTAACCTGACTGTGTTGCTGTATACAGAGGCAACATTGCAAAAGATCTCTTTTTTATTTTCTTCCTTGTGCCCAAGGAATACACCAGAAAATGCTTAACAGTGATGGGAGGACTTGAGGGCTCTGGAATAATAATTTACCTGAATCCAGTGTTTCTGAAAGCACACTTCTTTTAAATATTAATGTTATTCTGCAACATAGTAACTGGAGAGCAAAAGGGCAAAGAAACCTCACAAAAAACATGTTTTTCTATGTTCAGGGCCATGTTCTCCTGTAGGATTTGTTGCTGTAAATTTTTAGGCCACAAAACAGACTGTATTTTGCAAGGAAGGCTGCAAGTTACCAAGAGAGTTAATTGGTTTATGCTGTTTTAATAAGACCTCCTGGGAAACAGATTTAATAGTGGAGTGCCAGTATCACATAATAAAATATGGTTTGTAAAGGATATTACAACATAAGATACAACGTGTCTAACTGGAAAGCATTTGCTGAATTTTCAGGGAACAATATCTAAATCTATTATGTTGGAAACCTGGAAATGAGGCTATGTGGCCACAGTAGTTAAAATGAAAACAAGCTAGCAATTTAAATGGAAACAGTCTGCCACAAGGGAATCAAGAGTTTTGTGGGAAGGTCACACAGAGACCTTCCTTTTACAGAGGGAAATTAAAGGATCCAATGTACAGTTTGCTGCGAGCGCTCGTCAAACCAGCCTCTCTCCCCTTTTCCCTTCCCAACCACACGGTTTCCTGCAGGGAAGGTGTAAGGTAAGTAGTCTCGGAGGGAATTTCCAAACCTGAACTCGGACCGAAAGGTGTGGTGATCAAGGTGAAAAGAACAGAGCTTACCACATTTTTTGCTCATAGGTTGTGAGGTCGAAATCCTTGGAGTCAGACCAAGTTACTGCCGCGAATACTTCAGTGTCCCAACAGACAAAAACTTTGCGGATGCCATCAGTGATGCCCTCGAGACCTTGTGGTATGTCACTAGGTTTTTGCAGTGTGGGGTTTCCTCTCTCAAGGACAAGTATTTGGGCTTACTATCTGGGATATTTTCAGGATTGGCTCCCAGGTAGGAAGATGGTGCTGAGGCTGCTTTTCAGTACTGTCACAGAAATACCACCATCACCACAGAAACAGGCCCTTACATTAAGATTGGAGGGAAAGATGTGCTCTTTTCCTGTGTAGGTTACAACAAAGAGGAGACATCCTGACACTACTTTTAGTTTATTGTTTCAAGCAGCTTCAGGATGAGTCTCTTCGCTGCAAGAGCACACTGCAGTGCTTGGATTTAGAGAGGGAATTTGGAAATTCTGAAATTTGGCTTCGGTCACTTGTTTACAAGACTGATGCTTTGGCTTCTTCTGCATTTTAGAACATCGCAGGCACAATATTTTTGGAGTGGGCATTCATTTTGTGCAATATGAGGATATAACAGAGTAAAATAGAATAGTTCAGTTGGACAGGGCCTACAACAACCATCTAGCCCAGCTGATGGGCATATATATCTCAGACAACTCCTAGAAAAAATGTATGCTCCACACGCAGCTTTCAAGTTTCACTATCTCTCATTCAAACATTAACAAGGGACAATTCCACATAGGCTGTAAAATCAGGGAAGATTGCACCACCACATGCAGAGCCAATGCCTTACCTTAGCTATAACTAGGCTTCTTCTTTGAAAACCTTGTTGGTTCCATAATTTATCCAATCCTAGGAAACGTTTCTATTTTACTACTTGTAAACTGCCATAGCGATTTGAATCTGAAAAGTTTTGTATTCACATGCTGAGTGTTGATTGTTTTTGAAATCAAGTCTCCAAAATTATGAGAGTGCTGCTGGAGATGTTGCTCCCAGTTGCACACTGAATCCTGCTGCTCAGAAATCACGGTGTTGTTTGCATCATGGGGCTTAGACAGAAACTGCCTGAGACCACATGAGATGTTTTATCATGAAATTATTTGGCTTAGATTTACAGAAAGTTATCTGCATGTGATATGAGAAGGTCATATATGACACAGGAGGCTTTCTGGAGCTTCTGCAATGCTTTTAATTTAGTGAATAAAAAAAGGAATGGAAAACTGAATACAGACATCCACTGACTTACCCAGAATTGCTGTAGAAAGCGTTTTGGTCTGATATCATTTGGGGATGGGTCAAGTTACACTTGACTCCCTGCCTGGTTTCTGTGCAGCACAGTGCATAAGGCTGCTCAGGGTGGTTTGCAGCTTTCTAATTGTGAACATGGTTAAAACAAGGCACAAACGGTTAAAAGGTCCAGTGCTTTAAGGTGTTCTTTTGGGTAGCTGGATCCCATTGAAAACGTCTCAATAGCTAATTCACCCTAAGCTACAAGGCTGCCCACTGCTGTCTTTGGTGGAAAAGAAGAAAAGGGCAGGAACACAGCAGTGTCGGTGGAACAACTCGCAAGAGATGAAAATTCTTCAAGAAAAGAGCAAATCCCTGCCATGATGCCAGCTAAAGCCTGCTGAAGTGCCCAAAACCTACAGATCATCCCAGAACTGCATGAGGTCCTGTCTCTGGTATCCCTTTACACACCCCTTCTTGAATTTCTGCCCAAGTTCCTTTTCTTTAAACTATGTACCTTGTCTCCAGCAAGGCAGGAAAGAGCAAAAAAGGATGATCATAGATAAAACTGGGTTCAAATACTGCAGGGACTTAAAATAAGAAGGGAGAGTAGAGAACAAACAGGTGTAAAAAAAGGAGGTAGGTTTCCTTATTCTTTCTCTCATTCATCCTCTTTGTTTATTCCTTTAAGATTTAGGAAAAAAAATTCTGTGCTGTTGGGCCAGCCCATAAGAAGTAAAGCCTCTGAAATGCCTTTACTGTAGGTATACTCAGTTAGCAGATATTAGCATGTCTGATAGTAGAGTCTTCAGCTTGTCATTTACATCTTTTGCAAGTGCTTTTTACCCGTGAAGCTGTTCAAAGGCTGGCAAATCCAGTGTTTCCTTTCCACACACCAACTAATTGGAAAAGCCCATTAGGCTGAGACTGGCATTAGCTATATGTGGGAAAACAGCCTGTGGCGAGGGCAGTCTGTTGCCTGTAGCAGTGCCTTGCTCAGTTGCCTCAATGGCAGGTATTAGTAGTTAATGAACTGTACTTTGGCTCCCACCATTAGCAAACCTTACAGAGACTCCAGGGTAGAGAGAGTAAGCCCTTTAATATGGCATAGAGACCTAGAGGTTAACTTGGGTTTGAGCACAGGAATTCTGACCCATCTTAACTTCACTGAAGTTTAAAGTTTTAGCAATCCCCTCTGCAGGGACAGAAATACCTAACTCATCAGGGAGCCACTGAGCTCTTCTTGCAACCAAAGCAAAATATCCTTCAGGAATATTCTCCAGTCTCTTCAAACAGGTGCTTTAAGACCACTATTTAGACAAAAAAATATTCAAAACTAAGTCAAGCATCTGTTTTTAAACTAAAACCTTCCTTGTGTCTTTTCCACAGTAATAACTTAAGGGCTGTTGTGATCTACCTACCTTCCTGGACAGGTGTCATGAAGTTTGCACAATACTTGCAAAGTGTGCTGGTAAAATACAAACCCCTTTTTGGTATTGCCATCGGTGCCATCCAACTTTCTTCAGCAAGCTTTCCTTAGTCATTTACTTGGAAACTTACTGGTGATGGAAGAAGACAGGATGAGCACATGGTTAGACAGATTATTTCTCCCATGCAAGCCATGATCAGAGATGCTTAGTTTTCTTAGAAGAACAGGCAAAAATGGAAACAAAGTCAAATTAGATCTTAGAAGCTCTGGATGTGCTGTACCAAGTCCCACAAACTCCTAAGCATGCTGCTTAATTGGAGCTTGTCCCATTGAAGTAATTGAGTATTCTTCCTTACAGCACTGAGCCCTCACTGAGAAATCTCACCATAGCCTAAATGAGAGCACTTGTTTTATGCAATAAATCTCCTTCTTGGTTTCTATCTTGATCAAAATGATCACTACAGATGAGAAGACATAAAGTAGTCTAAGTAGCTCATTAATATAGGCACTGCAGCAGAAGAAAACTATTTCAGTAGGTTCAATGAGTGTGTATGCAAAAGGGAAATTAGAGGGTTAAATTTTAGAAATAATTTATGCCCAATACAGATGGAAAGTAGTGCTTAAAATCAAACTGGGGAGAGGGCTGCTTCATTTGAATTATTTTAAAATCTTTAAGAATGAGAAACAATACTATTCTGCAGGGCCAGCAGTGCACAATAGAGACCTTCAGCTTCTTACGGGACTGCTCCTCTGAGGCCTTCCTCAAACTGAAAAATGCAAATTACAGACTCTAATTCAGTCAGTCAGTTCCTCACTTCTGATTTTTCCTCTTCTCTCTCGCTCATTACACCAGACTACCCGAGTGTCTTTAATCAGAGAAGCTGGACCTGTCAGGACATGACACAAAGTCTTTTTGCAGGGATCTTGGTCTCAATGAGAGCACGTATTATGGATAGCACACTCTCGCATATATTAAGTACAGCAGAAAAAGACTGGGTTTGAACTTCATGAGCATAAGTTTGTGATTTTATCCACACAACTGTTCTCAGGGAGGTTTACAGTGAACTGTAAAGTGGTCATGAAAATGTAATTAAGCATTGATATATGTGTCATCCCCACTAATTAGGCTGAGGGCATTCAGTGCAGAAATCTGTGATCAGCTAAACTTGTGCAATGCGGAGATTACCTCAGAGATTACCTTTGTTTCCCTTTGGTCATATTCCTGAATAAAACCCCCATCCAAAATTTAATCCCAATTCCTACTGCTCAGTATTTTGCAAGAAAGAGCACATCCTGAGTTGACCTCGGTGATTTGGAAGACCTCATGCAGAAGAAAGCCAGAAGTGCCAAACTTTAATTAAAGTATGTTTGTCTGGTAATTCCCACAATCCTTTTAATAAGGGCACTGAGCACAGAAATCAGTGTTTCTTTGTCATTAAAGGGAAAGCTGCCTTCTTAATTCAGAGAGGTTAGTAGAGGGCTGCCAGGCCAGCCTGTGCTTGCACATGGCAGTCTCTACTGCCACCTCTGAGAGGAGTCTAAGGCAAGCTCAGGAGACTCTGGGTGTGAACAATGAGCCCAGCTGTGCGACAGTAGGTAGGACAGCACAGGCTGGAAGCAGAAAATGGGGTTCTGTGGTTCTACGTGCTGGTGAAGGCAGTAACGCCAGCAGTCAGGAGGTCTCCATGTGTGCCAGCCTCTCACTCCTTCCCCTCCCTCCCACCTCCAGCAACGGCAGCGCTGAGATGGCCGCGGTGTACTACGAGCGCATTGATGTGGAAGGCCACCACTACGGCCCTTTGTCCCAGCAGCGGAAGAACGCTTTGAAGGAGGTGGACAAAGCCTTGAGCAACATGATCTCACTCATCAAGGTGAGTGGCATCCAAGACCCCAGCTCCTGAGTGCCTTTGGAAAGGTTTTTAAAACTGCTCTTTGTGGCACTGCCAAGAGCCTATTTAATACCTGTCACTGAATGCATTGGCTGTAAACTTCTATTTCCTGAGAAACAGGTTACTGAGGTCATGTGGAAGTCAAGGCACCATTCCCTGGATTTTTATTTTCATTGATGGCATTATAACCTCCTTGGTGGATTTACACCAATAGCCCCAGGAAGCCACAAACCAATATAGAGTTTATAACTGTGTTGCCGGCTAAACTTTATTGTAGGCAAACGAATCAAAACTGTGTGCTTCCTAAGGTTTGTGGAATCAGACAATTAACTTATATAGCAGTTTTTATGGCACTATTCAGAACTCCTTACTTTAAATGCAGTTTTAAAAAAACATCATCTAAATGAATTTTCAGCAAGAAAAGGATGCCAAGCTTTTGGGTAAATGGCAATTCTGTGAATCCTTAACAATGATAAATGCATGTTGGAGTTTTTTATGTGTTTCAGTGAGGAAAGGAATATGGATCTCCAATTTCACTAAATTATAAAAGTTCTAAGTGCTTATGTTTTCAAGGGGAAGAGAGAAACACCCCTGCCACAGGTAGTATCATGGCAAAGTTACTCTTCCCCATCTGTTTTGGCCAATAGATTAAGAATAGTTCAGTAAAATCCTGTCTAAGACCAACTGGGACAACTACTTTGTCGGTCTGGGATGTAGCATCTGGTTTAGCAGGGGGGTGGATTTATTTTGGAAAAACTCTCTTTGGTGCTAACCTCTCAGACTCTTCCAGAGCAGCAAGTGAGAGTGAGTGTCCCTCATTACAGGTGGTGGCAAAGCACATTGCAGGGCATTTGCAGATGTGCTCCTTCTGGCGAACTTCCACTGAATTGGTGGAGGCCAGATGGGGATTTTCCAGTGGGCACAGACAGTGCAAAGCTCTTACCAGCCATAACTGCTGTCATGCACTTGCTTTACAGAGCAAAGGCCTTCAGAATGAAGTCAATGTCCTCCTCTTCTCCGACCATGGGATGACAGACATCTCTTGGACAGACAAAGTGATTGAGCTGAACAAATATATCAATATGAGCGATACTATACAAATGAAGGACCGAGGTCCTGTTGTGAGCCTCTGGCCAGCTCCAGAGAAGCATGCAGAGGTAAGTACTAGTCTTTGTGTTTCCTCAGGTTTTTTGCCAACTGTGACTTCTGTCTTCTCGTAACATCCAAATCTGGCTCTCAGAGATGTGTGTAAAAATCAGCCTGAGGCTCTTATCAGGAGTCAGACTTGGAGCCTGTGACACTCTTGTGCCGCTGGTTTCTGAAGGAAAATCACACCAGGCAAATTAGAAAGCATGAACTTTCATCATTGTATGGCAAGGACATGTGCTTTCAAACCCCATCACTATGTGCTTTTGATAAACAGCTAAAAGATTTTAGCTCAAAATCCATTTTTAGGATTTTATATATATGTCAGTCAATTTATTGACACCCTAGCTGTGATTTTCAAATGATCTGGCATTCATACTCCAGTAAAGTCCCATAGAGTTTGAGGAATTAACTCCATTAGACCAGAATTGCAAAAAATAATTTTTTTAAAATATTTTCCTTTGAAGAATTTTTGGCGAAGCATGTTGGATTGAATTAACTATAAAAGTCCAAGGTTAGAACTGTGTGATTTTGAGGGATAAATTAAAACAATAGAGAAAAAAATTGGAAATTATTTGAAAAGAATGAAAATGCAGTATTTGTAACTAACAGACTAGTACATTGTAGTCTAACCAGAAACCAATGCATAAGAAGTCAGCACTGCTGTCCTCAGAATATATATATGTATGAATGTACAAAATGGGCAGGCCGTGCCCATTTGAATAATCTTGTTTTCTATATTATATTTCTGTATTATATTTTAGCCAGTTCCAGTATATTGTAGCTTGCAAAATTTTTAAAAAGAGAATATTTGCACCCAGTCTCTCCAGGAACTGTGTAGCTGTGGTACTGTGAACATTTCAAATTGGTGCCAGGACTGAAAGTTGTCTTAGAGGCATGCATAAGCAATTCACTCAAGGTGAATCTCAGGGGTTCACAGCATTGATATATGCTCTCCTTGGTCTTAACCCAGAGCTTCTGATTTTTGTAGGCCAGACCTTCAAACAAGGGCAAGTTGCAACTTCACACAGACATGGGGTTTCATCTGACAAAGCTTTTAAGCACATGCTTCTCTCTTATTAAACAGCCAAATACCTCTAAGGAGAATAAAGTGCAATGCCTCTACACTATGGTTTTGTTTTCTTCCTTCCTTCCTTTCTTTCTAGCACTTCTTACTGGACTACTGCTTTTTAAGTGAAATCAAGTTGGTTTTCAGTTTCCCAATGGAGCTTCAAAGAGCTATGTTTAGGAATTCAGAGTGTATCATAACATGGTGATTATCACCTTTAAGAATTATCCCATTTCGAAGAAGTACTGGTGAAACACCAGGACCACCCTCGTCCTGCTCATGGGAGGGTCTGGCTGGATTTCACCATCACACCCTGGTCCTGTCCTTACGGTCACTGCATATTGATGCACATCTCTGGCACACATAGGCACACAAGGGTGACTTAGCTAAAAGGCTAGTGAAGAACCTTTCATTCTTTGCAGAATTGAGCTAATTATTCCAGAAAATTATTTATATTTAAGCAAAAGAACAATATAGAGTTCGAGGACTCCAATAATGGCCTTTTTTATGGCATACGAACATCTCCTTCAGGCATTTAAAATACTTTTTCTGAACAATTTGGGGTTTAACCACACTTGTGTGATTATATTCAAGACAGTATGATTAATATTAATAAACCACTTGTCTGTCATTGTGCAAATTCAAGCTGCAGGCATTGGCTAATTAATCTCATGGCATCCTTATGAAGCAGATAACTAAACACTATCAATCCCTTTGTTAGGAATTGACTGGTTAAGTGCAAGAAGCACAGATGAGGTGATATTAATTCTTCACTCAAGCGCACAAAGAGAGAATGAATGGCAGAGGATAAAGAAAATATTCCTTTTCCACATCTGTACACAATCCACATGGTGCCTTTGAGCATCTTTCACCACTTTACTTTCACCACTGTCTCCAGTGATGGTGTGGTTCCTCCTGGTCTGTTTCTGTAGGCCGGTGTACTTACATGCATACATGTGTGTATCATAAATATATATAATACCTGAATTCATGCATTCCTATGTGTTTCTAATCCAAGTTTTCAGAATCTCCTAAACTACGTAGGTAGGTTTTGTCCAGCCATCATTTTTGGACGGGCAGAGTCCTGGTTTGAATGTGCTAATGGTTAGCCATTAAAGGGGGTTAGCCATTTTGCAAATTCAGGTGTTTCAATGTACCCGTTGGTGCATATATGTTCTTTACAGACATATGGTGTCCTAACATTTGTTTTCTTTGCAGATATATCAAAAATTGAAAGCCGTGGAACACATGGATGTTTATAACATACAGGATATTCCAAACAGGTTTTTCTACAAAAAAGGAAAATTTGTGTCTCCACTAACCCTTGTGGCAGAGGAAGGATGGTTCATAGTAGAGGTAAAGTATAGAAGCAAAATACATTGACATGAATGTCAAAAGGTGCAATGTATGAAAACAGTCAGAAAATTGTACAATTCTATGCTGATCATTGAGTTCAATGGGCTGACTGCAGAACTGCTGCTTAAAGGGGCTTAAAGGTACTGCAGCTATCCCATAGGTAGAGAGTTAAATAGTCAAGATGGTGTTTTTTCTTCTGTTGTCATAACACAGGAGTAGTCCTCGTATTTCACATTCCGGTTCTGTTGCTTTACTCTTCTTCCCCCTGCCATCTACCTTAATTTCAGACACAAAAGGAGTGTTTCCATTTCAAGTCCTTACTGTCCCTCCATTCAGCAGTACCTGTAGCAACCTTTCATTCTGCCTGGCTTCCTACCCACCAGACTAAAAAAGCACCGTTTCTCCCAAGCCCTCCAGTCTCAAAAGGGTCAGACTGAGGGTTTCCTCCTCAGACAAGCCCTGTTCACACTCTGAAAATCTGAGAACTTCTTAAGCAAAGAATTCACATGTGAAGAGATTTTTCATAGTAACTTATTTTCTTACTGTAATTTGCTGTTGTTATTTTGTATTTGTAACACTACTGGGCATCTCCACATTACAAATACTAACAGTAAGTTGGCAGAACCAAGATGTCCTGGGTTTTTTTAATGTCCCAGCATAGTCATTGCACATTGTTGCCTTGCAGATTACTGTAACTCAGCTGAGCATCTTCTTTCATGACTTTCAGAGCTACTGCTCACCAAGCTTTGCTCAGGGCATTTCACACCACCACATTTCTCACTAGCCAAATTGAATTTAGGATAATAATTTCTACAGCTGAATAAAAATACACCTCTAAAAAAACCCAGTGGCATTTGAGTATGTATTGATGAGCACATTTCTGGTTAAAAAAAAAAAAAATAAAAAGCCAGAGTTAAGATTTAGACATGTAAAGTAGGAATCTGAAACAATTTCACCAAAATGATTTAAAAAAATTACAACTAAACTCTTTTGTACAAAAGTTCAAAACAGAACATTTTAACATATTCTGTAGAAAATAAAAAAGGTACTTAAAAAAGTCATTGAAACTCTGACAAACCTTAATAACAGTGCAGCAAACACTGCTGCTATGGTAATTATTTCTGTCTCTCTGCCCATTCCTTCCCATTGTTTCTGATTTTCAAGAGTGTCCTCTCATTAATACAGTCAGATTTTCCTTCTCTTCAGTACATTTTCATTATCCATGAATGGGATATGAAAATGAAAGGTTCCTGTCATTTTTAAAGCAATAATTGAGCCTTCTGTTATGCTTCCTGCTCAAACCACTGAAGAGAGGATGTTCAGCTTTTCCCTGTCATGCTCAAAGGGTGTTTTAACTCTCTGTTGGTTAGTGGATAGCTATAAGGTGTTTGAAAAGGAGATTTTTTGATTGTTGTTTTTTGAAAGGGATAAAGAGGATGTATCTGGAAAATTGTTGTTTCTCCTAGCAAGGAGCTGGGGATCTATAACTTCTAAGTTATAGATCTTACCTACTTCTAAGTAGGTAAACCAGAACTAAAGCCCATCTACATTTCGGTTAAAGCAGGATGAGGAGGGATTTCACACACCTCTGGCTGTATCGAAGCCTTGTTCCCTCCACATGAGTGAGTGGTCCCCATCCTTTGAGCAGAATTTCCCCCAGCTACTCTCCTATGTGCAACACTGGTGTTAGCCCTCAGGCCTGTGTGCTCGTTCTGTACCTATCCCAGTGTACTTTCCCAAGATTTAGGGAGCAATTGCAGTACATTTTCTAAACATTCACATGCAGGGAA
Organism: Chiroxiphia lanceolata; assembly: GCF_009829145.1. Classification (NCBI taxonomy): domain Eukaryota; kingdom Metazoa; phylum Chordata; class Aves; order Passeriformes; family Pipridae; genus Chiroxiphia; species Chiroxiphia lanceolata. The sequence continues at coordinate 34,097,923 of NC_045640.1, forward strand.
AAGTCCATTGTCGGCAGTCCCAGACATGCCTGTTTCATCTTTGAGGAGCAGCACTAGCCCAGGCTTAGGCTTAGCATGAAAAATTATGTCTCAGTTCAGTCTGCCATCCCATTTGTATTTGTCAAGCAGGCACTTCAGGGTGCTGTCAGTGCCCTGGCCCCAAAGAACCCCCAGGATTTTATGAGGTTTGCTGTAAGGCAGAGCCTCATGCTCTAGAAGGGCAGCGTTGGGGTGCTTGCACAGCCCTGTCTCTCAAGCTACTGCTGTTAGTGGCTCCATTTCATGAGCTCTCACTTCAGCTGCAGTTGTGAAAGCAAGTAATACGTTTTCTGGCCCAAGTAGCAGCAAAAATGATGGAAATGACTGTGCCTTTGACTGCACAGTCAGTTGTGAGTGGGTATCTCTTGCTGCCTGGGTGAGTTATGGAAAGGCACCCATACCTCCTGGATTTAACATTCCTGGGGAAGCAACAGAGTCCAGGACATCTGACAGGACCATGGAGGGGTGTGGCTTCATTGATGTCATGATACTACCAAAGAACCACTGAAAATTTGACGTGGCTTGACTTGTCTGAAGCTGATGCTAGCAAATGCTGTACAGGTCACCTGATGGTGAGCAGCACAGGTAGTCTCCAGGAACTGCGGTAAACAGAGCCACAGCATAAGGAGGTGCTGTGGTAGGAAGAGAGGAAGGTTTGCTCTGAGCTCTGTCAGGGAAATAAATGGGGGAAATAGATGGGGACAAGAAAAGAAATTTGTCAACTGAAATAGTTTAATTTAATCTGTAACAGATTACCCAGAGAGATTGTGGAATCTCCCTCATTGGAGATATTCAAGAACTGTCAGCAGACAATTCTGTGCAATGTGCTCTAGGATGACCCTGCTTGAGCAGGGAGATTGGACCACATAATCCACTGTGGTCCTTTCCAGTCTGACCCATTCTGTGTTATTTTGGAATTATCTGGTACATCTGCTGAATACTGCATGTGAAGAAACACAAGGGATAAAGGGATACTCTGGGGTTTCCCCTAGAGAATAGTTGACCTCTTAGTCATAACTACTGCTGTCCTCACTGCACAGTCAATTTTCTTTCTGGAGGAGGAAGATAAAAATCAGACAAAATCAATGTTTGTGAAAGGAAAGACATCCTCAGTTAATCTGCTTCATCATCTGCAGGGGTTATGGCACCACTTGCCCGGGGTTGTAATGTGGGAAACTCTTCTGGGGCATCTTCTGTACTTCTGTGGCTGGGTATGAAGCCCAGACCTCGCTGCTTTAGAGAACTGTGTAGATCCTTCTCTGTAACCATCAGAGAAATTAATGTCAAGGGTCTGATGAATATCTAAGTAAAATTCCTGCCATAGTTTTGGGGCTATCTGGAATGCCGCATCTGCTGCCATCCCTAAGGAGCATGGGACGGGAGAAACTTGTGGACAGAGTTGGTCCAGCATTTTGATCAGCCCCTAGGGCCTGCTGCTCTGACAGGTATGACACTATTGTAGACAGTCTGGTAAGAGCTGTTCATATGAAACAGGAGAAAGTAAGGAAGGAATTTAAAAGTACTACTTTAGTGCAATATGGGCAAGGAAGAACAAGATTTATAATGACAAATTAATAAAGCATACATCCACTGAGCAAGGAAAGAAAACAGAGTGATCTAGGTCAGAGAGAGAGGGACTGTCTTAGGTCAGAGCCAGTGTTCCCTGAAACAAACCTGATTTCTTCAATACTAAAACGAGTAGGGAGAAGAAGTAATAATTAGAAAATATATAGTAGGGGTAATACTTGTATTGTTTAGGCTGACTAATCAAGTGGAGCAAAAATGGCTTATTTTTCTAAGGTGCCAGTGGCATATGGGACAGAACAACACACCAGCAAATCCACAGCATGGTGCTGGGTGGGAGAGTGGCACTGCTAGCACGAGTGGGGAGAGGGACACCACCTTGCTTACACATGTCACATACGGCTGTGGTACTTTGGGCCTGTGGCAGAAATTTAGATGAGTTGTCCTCCTCTCCCAGTGCAGAGATGGCTACTCACTGCGGCAGCTTAGCCGGGGGTCACCCCTCCTGGGGATGAGCTCCCGTGCAGCCAACAGCACAGGGGGGGTCCTGATGGGTCCTGAGACACAGCATAGCACCCCCAGTACCCCAGCACAGCCTGGCAGGCAGGCACTAACCATGCTCTGCTGTTGTCACCCAGAGCAGGGACAAGCTGCCCTTCTGGGAAAACGGGACGGGCAAGAAGGAGGCCTGGCAGAATGGCTGGCATGGCTACGACAATGAGCTCATGGACATGAGAGGCTTCTTCCTTGCATATGGACCAGGTACAGTGCCACCATCCCTGGTGTTCCACTTCCCCTGCAGCACCATGGTCCCTACCCCTGCAGCCCTGCAGCCCCTGGCACGTCAGGACCCTGATGTGGCACTCTGTGACGCCTAAAAATTACAAATAGATGGCAGGATTTCCTCACTGCAGAAGGTTTCTAGCTCTGTTTTTTAGCTGGAGAAACAGGGCAGAGAAATATGAAGGGATTTAGTCAGCCTCTCTCTAATGTCCCAGCACAGTAACTCTGTCCCTTTGCTCTTTTTTCCTAAATTTTGGCCTAAATTTTTAATTCCATTTGAAACACACAAATTCTTCTTCTGTTGGAGGATTTGGACTCAATAACGCAGAGCACTTTATTTGGGAAGGCTGCAGCATACCTCACCCACCTGTCTGACGAGCAGACACAACCCTCCTGATTTCCACTTCATCTGGACCTTTAAACGCTGCAAAGCACCAGGGTGCAACCGCAGACAGGAGTGAAAACAAAGCAGAATGTGCAATAGAATTATGTCAGGCTATTAAATCTACCAAGCGCACACAATAAAGTAGCTCCTTAAAAGTTTGGGGTTTTTTTGGTTTTCAGAATAAAATTGGACTAGAAGTAAAAAATAATGCACGAAAATTTTTAAAATGTTTTTGCTGATCTATGTTATCCTATAGCTATAAATTGTATAGTGTGCCACATCCCAGCCGGCTGGGAAAGTCCCAGGAAAGGCATAGGAGCCCTTGCCCTGCAGCGCCCCATATTTCAAGCACCGAGCCATAAGCTGTATGATGTCAACTCCTCTCTTTTGCCTGCAGATTTCCGATCCAACTACCGAGCACCACCCATCAGATCTGTGGATGTTTACAACATCATGTGCAGCCTGGCAGGAATTCAGCCACTGCCCAACAATGGCTCCTGGTCCAGGGTGGAGTGCATGCTCCGAAACACAGCGCCCTTGGCACCACTCCCCCCGTGCAGCAGCTGTGCCCTGGCACTAGCTGTGCTCTCCCTGTTCGCCAAGCCGATCTCCTTACTGTGATCCCTGAACAATGTCAGTCAGTGTCACCAGCAACTCCATTCTTCTCTGATTTTTTTTTAAAGTTCTTCATTTGAATAATAGCTTCATTAATAGAGTGCTGTCCCCCACTCCTCCATTGTGCTCCACCAGGCGTGAATCTGACCCATCCTGCATTTACAGCAGTTGTAACATGAACATGTTCCAAACAACATGCTCCAAACACAGCCAGGGAAGTTGGTGTTGTTTCTGTAGATTTACAGCTCTGGCAATGAGAGCAGAATCCTGGCTGGCTACCCACAATATTTTCTGGCGGGTGCACATGGGGATCTCTGAGCATCAAACACATCTCACACAGCATCTTTCTCTGGCTCCTGGTACCGAGAAGCTCAGGAGTAGAGACTGACATCTCTGCATTTAACTGCGTTCTTCCTGCTTCACTCCTTGATCTCCAGCTCCATCACCAGCAGGGCCCCATCTTCTTACAGTGCCAGCCAAGTCCTGTCTATACTGACCCATTCAAAGTGCCAAGAGCTTTGGTGAGTTACCATAATGCTAAGAGAGGTGGGCCGGCAAGAGAGCAGTGAGAGCATCCTATTTCTCTCAGCCTTTCCTTCTTCATTCTCCCCAGCGTGAGTCCTGGCTGTGCATAGAATCATAGAATCATAGAATCAGCTGGGTTGGAAGGGATCTCCGAGATCATCAAGTCCAACCCTTGATCCAACACCGCTGCGGTTACTAGACCATGGCACTAAGTGCCACATCCAGTCTCATCTTAAAAACTTCCAGGGACGGAGAATCCACTACTTCCCTGGGCAGCCCATTCCAATGTCTGATCACCCTCTCTGTAAAGAAATTCTTTCTAATATCTAACCTAAACCTCCCCTGGCACAACTTGAGACCATGTCCTCTTGTCTTGCTGATAGTTGCCTGGGAAAAGAGACCAACCCCCACCTGGCTACAACCTTCTTTCAGGGAGTTGTAGAGAGTGATGAGGTCTCCCCTGAGCCTCCTCTTCTCCAGGCTGAACAGCCCCAGCTCCCTCAGCCTCTCCTCATAGGACTTGTGCTTGAGTCCCTTCCCCAGCCCAGTTGCCCTCCTCTGGACCTGCTCCAGGACCTCAATATCCTTCCTGAATAATTTTCCAAGGCCTGGCTTTCCTCATGGACCACAGCAGTGGGGAGGGCTGAGAAAGGGGAGAGCAACAGAAATCCTCCACCTCAAACAGTGGGAAAACGAAAAGGCATCTGGACACGCAAGGGTTGGGAGAAAGTAGGATGAAGAAGCCTTGAATTTAACAGTCTCTTTGCTTTTCCTGGTGAAGATAATACGATCTGCTCAGGTTTTGATGTTTTGTACTCAATTGCGTTTCTGAAGGTTTTCTGAAACTTGCTGCTTTTCTACCAGCTCTTGCTCTCTACATCTCTGCCGGGTGACCAGCACATTCCTCTTTATTCTGCAGCAGGGAAAGAGGTCTACACTGATAGGTGTCCCACCCTCCCAGTTAATCCTAGCGATTATTTCCACCACAGGCTATCCAGCACAAACAAAGTTGTAACAGTAAAGTTAGATTAAATAGCAGGAGAGGATAGAGCTGTTGCCAGAAGTGCCTTTGGGAGTGCCCACTGCTTTGTCTGATATACCTCTGGACTGGGAACTTTCAGCAACAAACTGCCTTTGGAAGGATTTAGGTCTCTCTCCATGTGAAACAAACCTCTAGGACTTACTACTCTTATGGATCCAGAGTCAGGCATGATCCAGGTATGTGTGGTACAGTACATTTAAGAGTGAATGATTACACCATGGAAAAAAAACCAAACACCAAATTAAACTTCACAAAGACTTCTGTAATAGCTGTAAAGATTTATGTAATGTGTTTTTAAAGCTCAAGTGAACCATCAAATCAATTGGGGGAAAAAAGGGAGAAAATCAGTCTTTGTTATTAGACTGTTGAGTATAAAAGACAGTTTAGTGCTTTCAAAACATTTGCAGTAGCTGTAAAACAAGCACCTATTGTTCAGAGTTCCCTGTTGCTCTTTAATGGACCATGCTCAATGAAATCACTGGAGCACATTTTTAAAACAAGAAAAAAATAAAAAATCAGCATATCAGCATGCAAGATAACCAAATTACCAAGTTTTGTTTGAAAATCAACAGGCTAGATGCCATCAGTGCCTGCTAATCCCTCCACAGCCTGCCATTTTAACGCTTACCAGTGAACAGAACCCAAGGTCTTACAGAAGAAAAGTTTCTAAAGGTGTAAGGGTATATTCAGCTTCTCAGTTATACAAGCAGAAATTGGAAATAACAAATTGGGTCCATTGAGTTGTTCCACAGGTGAGCCATGACACATGAAACCAACATTGATCCTTGTGAGCACTTTGTGTAACTAATTTTTGTCAGTGTCCACATGCAAGTACTGAAGAGTAAATTTTCTAATTGCAATATGATTTGTTCGGCCTTAATGCAAGCATTGTGTGTATGGTAAAAGATACTTGGTCTGCAAAAGGGAAATTGATAGTAGACCTCCAAGAAGCTCATTAGTTTCAGGAGAACTACAGCTCATTATTTTTTGAAAAGTGCATCTTTCTTCCTCAGAAATGTTGTACCTCTGAATCAGTTCACATTCTCATTCAAAAATCAAGTGTCTTATCTCTCGCCTATTTTTCTGTATACTATGCAATGGAAGTGGGTGTATTTTAAAACCTATTTCTGAATGATGTTTTTATACAGTGACTGATTGTGAATGAGTGAATAATCCTAAGAATGGTGTTGGGAAAAAAATGCATCTTTTTGTAAATACTGTAGGATTTTTAAAAAAAAAAAAAAAAAAAACACAAAAAACAACCCCCCCCCCCAAACCTGCCCCATAACACCTTGCCTTTCTTGTCTTCGCTGCATCAAAGTGTGATAAACAGTGTTTGAAGCTTGTGCTGATTAATTATCAGAAAGATGAATGTAAACATTGTTTAGAAATGGCAAAGTTGTCAGCATGTAAATTAAGGACATTAAATACATCACATAAGATACTGTAGCTTGTATACACAGTCCTTTTTTCCAGATCTACTTCAGTATTTAATCTTTTGAACATCCATCCAGGGACATGTAATTCACACTAGCCAATGGACATGACAAAACATTTTGCTCTGCTAAGAAGAGAGGTGAGCCCTGGATGCTCTCTCTAGGCCCACTTCTCCAAGCCCACTGTGTTACCATCACATCAGCAGTTTGCACAGAAATCAAGTGCATTGTCACTGGTTCAGGCTTTCCAGAGCCCCCACTTCCCAGCGGGGGATGGTGCAAATGGCAATAAGACCTTGAAAACCAACACTACGGGTCTCGAGGACCAGGGACCCTACCCACCCTTTAAGCTTCACAAACCAACAATGTTCAGTGAAGAGACTAATTTAATAGAAATAAGTCTCCAAACCTACTCAGTGGAATTTAGCTCGTTTTCTTTATGCTAACTGACCACAGGGGCAGGGAGTAGATGCTGAGGAGAATCAGTTCAGGTATGCCAATGAGTCCTTTAATTCTCAGCAGGGCTCCCTTCAAACCAGCAGCACTGTCAAAGTCTGCCAGAGATACTCCCATCATGTTCCAGGAGCACGGGTCCTGTGAGCAGGAGGATGCTGAGGGATTGCCTGCACAGAGACAGCATGGGAATCAGCCTCAGTCAGCTCCCTGTAACAGTGCCAAAAATGGCAATTTCACACCTAAATAAACTAAGCCATTTTATCCGTGAGCTTGGTGGCCATGTAAATGGCATAGCTGGCCAAGGCTCAGCATGTGGGCCCTCCAGCATCCCTCAGGATGTAGCCCACATTGTCTGCACAGACTGCAGCCTCATGGAGACTTTCCTGTTGGCCCAGACATGGGCCTGAGCCCTCCGTAATTATGGGGACTTCACAACTAAGGGGTGGATGAAAAGATTTTGTGGTGTTGGTCATCTTACTTGTCTCCTAACAGCTAAGTCAAAATATCTGTCAGATGTTAAACCCCACACCTAAGGGGGAGATGCAGACCAAATGAGCTCTGGGCACTGGGAATTGAAAGGTATTGGAATGTAACATTTTGTAACATTTCCCCGCCTCATTTTCCCTGTGGGGCTGTGGAGAGAGGGCAGGCGACAGCAAATCCAACAAGAATTTTAAAAGAAAACATAGCCTAATGAAGGGAAAAATTTTAAACCCTCCATTTTAGCATAAGGAGGGTTTAAGGGCTGTTCTGAAAGACAACTTTCACCTACATGGAAAAACATTTTTTCTTCAGGTATTGAAACACATTTAAGTTAAGGGAAGGTTTTTGGGGAGTGCCCAAAAATAAGAACATTTCAGAGTTACAGTTGACTGGGCAGTGTAATTCTTAAACTTTATACAGATGTTTACAGCTCTATGGATTATTCTGATAACATTTCAAATACATGGAAGTTGCCATGGACTTGCAAACCAGTATGATGGTATCCCAAATCTGGCAGATCTGTATCAATGACACCAGTTCCACTCTGCCAGGCCAATTTCATCTGGAAACCACCACGAGCTGCCAGCAGGCCTGTCCTGGTCTCTCCCTACCCCAGCCAGGCATCTGCCTGAAGGCTGCCCAGGATGCAGGGAATGCTTTGCTGCACCCGCACCACTGCACCAAGGCCACTGCTACTGCCCTGGCTGACCAGAACTTGCTACCTGTGGGGTCTGAAGATACACTCCAGGGTGGAAGACACCCACCAGCAGCAGCCCTGGAACACCCGTACATGCTCCATCAGCTTGGCAGGCTGGGGCAGGCTGGGGACAGGTGGTGGCAGGTGGGGGGAAAGGCCTGACAGGCCCTGGGAGTGGAGATCAACGATCCACAGAATGGGTCAGGTTGGAAGGGACCACAGTGGGTCATGTGGTCCAACCTCCCTGCTCAAGCAGGGTCATCCCAGAGCATGTGGCACAGGATTGTGTCCAGATTATTCTTGAACATCTCCAGTGAGGGAGACTCCATAACCTCTCTGGGCAACCTGTTCCAGTGCTCAGTTCCCTGCACAGTAAAGAAATTCCTCCTCATGTTCAGGTGGAGCTTCCTGTGCATCAGTTTCTGCCCATTGCCTCTTTTCCTATTGCTTGGCACCACCAAGAAGAGCCTGGATCCATCCTCTTGACATCTTCCCTTCAGATACTTATAGACATTGATGAGGTCCCCTCTTAGTCATCTCTTCTCGAGGCTGAACAGGCCCAGCTCCCTCAGCCTTTCCGTGTAAGAGAGATGCTCCAGTCCCTTGACCAACTTTGTCGCCCTCCACCGGACCTGCTCCAGGAGCTCCCTGTCTCTCTCTTGTGCTGAGGATCCCAGAACCAGACAGAGATCTCCTCTCACGCTGCTTTTACGGCCTCTCTTGCCCTCTGGAGGGCGAAGGCTGCGAGGGTGCAGCCCCCAAGGGCGGCGGGCTCTGCCCGGCCCGGACGGAGCCGCCCCGGGCCCCTCCCGGCGGGCCCGGCCCGGCCGCGCCCCCTGCCGGCTGACCGGCAAACCGCGATCTGGGATAAAAGTAATCCCGATTTTAACAAGGATAGGAAGGATCGGGACTTTTCCTTCATTCTGTGTGTCTCATGGTAGCTTTTCCTCTTTCTCCCCTTTGACTCTCTCTGTTGCCCTTTGCTCTATGGCCGATTCCTCCTCGTGCGGTGCCCCAAACCCACTGCCTCCATGTAGCAACCTGAGCAAACCTCCCGCCTCCTCCTGCCCTCGTTTCCACAGGAGGATGAGAGGGCTCGGCAAGACCCACGCGTATACGTGGCCCTTAATGACCCGTGAGAGGAACTACCTGGATCTACTCCCCACTGTCAGGACTTGGGCTGCACCTCGAGCTACCTATGTTGTCGTTAAAGCCTGATCTCACCAGTGGGAAACAAAATATGTACATAAAAGCAGGGAGTAGAGTGCAGCTAGGGTAAGTGACGTAGCTCTTGCTTTGTTACTCGTAATCACTTGCAGCTTGGCGCAAGGTTGAATGCAGCATCCTCAGGTCAGGTGTCCCAGCAGTGCCTCAATGAGGACTCTTGAGTCTTTGTCAGCACAGGGGAACTGAATAAAGCAGTCACAGGCAGCAAAGAAATGGTGAGGAGGGATGAGGAGAGTGGGCTGAGATGGGGAAGATGCAGTGCCCACTTCCCACACCAGCACAGATCAGGACTTAGCTGAGCTTTGGAGAGCTCATTTTATTCCTCCCTTAGTCATAGCAAATGAGGCATTTTAATATCAAGATTGGAGCAGTCTTCAGGAGCAAGGGGCACCAGTGCATGCACAGGAGATGTTCCTGTGTCCCTCACCAAGAAGTTGCAGGCAGCCAGCCCCAAAATGTCAGCATCCTTTGCTGGAACCATGTGGGCATCTCCTACATGACCAATTTTCTGTGGTTGCAGGAGTGGGCACTGACAGCTCTTGCGCAGCCTTCTGTTGTTCTCAAGAAATTAATAATATGCCAAAACATTACTCAGCACTTAGATATATTGTTTGGTGAATATTAATTAAGCCTCAAAATTGGCTGGAGACACTGGAATTGCTTCCTTGCCAGACAGAAAAAGGGAGGCTGAGGTGGCACCAGCCATTGCAAAGGCTGCAAAGTGCAGGTAGGGCTCACAGGGGATCATCCACAATCCCTGTTGAACACCGAGCCGATCTGCTGCTCACACAGGGCTCCCTCCCTGCGAGGGCTCCTGGCCATGTAAATGTATATAACTGAGCCACGTGTCCATAACAGGCAGTTTTAGCCTTTTTTCAGTGGTCCCACATGCTGCTCATCCTACATTACTAGAACAACCAGTACATTTGCCTTCACTGTTACGTGGTCCCCTATTCAGATTAGTTTTACCCCTGCAGCCCAGAACCATACAAAGTGACTCAGGAAGATCTGCTTCTGATTTCTGAGAGGTGCCTCCCACCCTCTACATCGTTCCTGGGCAGAAGGAGGCTCTGACAAATTCAAAATGAATTTTTTGAAAATGTGTATTTGCCTGACTATGTAACCAACCATCCACCCATCCATCCATCCATCCACCTGTAAATCTCACTCTCTTAATATTCTTTCCATGTCCTCCATATTGGTGGAGTTTTGGGGTGTAAGGTTTTTTCTGTGTTTGCCAGAGTAGGCAGCAAGGTGGTTTTCAGCTCATTAATTATCCACAACGATCCAGCGGGTGGCAGAAGGGTAACCCATGTGGGGTAGGAGGGGCATAACCCCACTGAACACATCCCACACCTGACAGATGCCTTGACTGAGAAGATGCTGTAAAAGAGAGGGAAAGCACCCCTTGCCCAGCCGTGGAGGGCTTCTCCGAGTACGGATATAACACAGAAATAATTTTGGGCTTAAAACTAAGATTTTGAAGCAGCATTCCCATAGCAGCCATGAAAGAGGACAAAAAAAACCCCCAAAACCAAACACTTAATGTTTTTTAAGGTGGAGTTCAAGCAGTTTAAGAGCTGGATTATACAACCTGCTTGCTTACACTACTGCAGGGACTGGGTGGGATGACCTGGAACATCCTCTCCAGCCCTAATCTCAAATGTTTCCTTACATAAACAGTTTTGGGAAAGAAAAATAACTATTTTCCCCCCTCTAAACAGAATAAACTTGAGAGAGCCCTGAGCTTTCTTTTTGTTTCTTACCTTTTTCTGCAAGAACAAATGGGATGAACAAACCCAAGTCCCACTGACAAGACGATATTTAATATCCATGATGTGGGGAGCTTTCCTGCAAAAGATAGACTATGTTTTATGCAGAAATGGTTGAATGCAGCCTGAAAAGGCCTAGCAATTAATCACACATTTGAAGAAATACAACACACTCATAGAGGCTGAATTTTAAATGCTTGCTGCTCCAGTTTGGACAGTGACAAATTTAGACACACAAAAAAGCAGGTGTGGCTCTTGAAGAAGCCCTCTGAGGGCAATTAGAAGTGGGAAACCAGCTGGCAAGTGTGCAGATGTGACAGCTAGAGCAGCTTGGGAAATGGATACAGAGTAGGAGGATAGAAGAATTAATGGTGTAAGAGCTTAGGCGATTGAAACATGACCTGCTCTTTGAAGGGGGTTGCTCCATGGAAGGTGAAGTGCCTTGTCATGTGGGATGGGCTAAGCAGTGACAGCCATGTGTCTCCACTGCCCTCAAGAGCTGCCCCATGCCTTCTGCAGACAGGCTCCAAATGAAACACCCATTGAAGGACCCCAAGAGCTGCAGGAGCTGCTGTTCCGTGTATCACATGGCTTCCCATGGTGCCAAGGGGATAGCTGCAGTTGTGGATGTCTGGAGCAGATGGCCTGGGCACCTCTGAAAATGTCTGCAATGCCCTGTGACAGAAAATGCAAGGAGCTGAGATCAAGGGTGGATTTTCCCAAATCAGCTCCAATAAGAGCTAGGTCTGCTCCAATCCAGCAGGCAACATCCAGCCAGGTGTCACATACAGTGCTTCATTGTTCCTGATCAGTCCACCGTCTCCAGTGCTCACAGCTCTAAATAAGTCAAGAAAATGGTTATTTTTCCCACTGAAAATACATAAAATAATTCAGACACATGACCAATTATGAGGGATATGTAATTTGCCATTAGGGTTTCCATTTAGGAACTGTGAGCAGATTTAAAAATAGTGCCATGCAAACAATGAATCAGTACAAGCCAGAGCTCCTCAACCCATTTGGAAAAGGATGCCATCATGATTGTCATCACAATTTCTCAGTGCTGTTACTCCCACATTTACTCCTACCCTGCCTCTCTCCACACATCCAGGGGGTGTGAGGTATCACCAGGACAGCATTTTGTAGAAACTACCTTCTATCAAAGTGCAGGCTGGGGGACTGGTCCCATTTGCCTCTTCAAAGTCTGTTCTTCCAAAGTAATTTGCTGATACAAATCTCTTTCTCGTTGTGAATTGTATGGACTACTTCTCAGAAATAGCTGTCAGCACAGATTGATCTAGATGACTTTTTGGGGGTTTTTTCCCCCCTTGTCCCCAAGAAAAGGATTGTTCTCACTAATGTTAAGCTTTGGCACTCTTCCAGCAAGCTGAGCAAAACAGCATTTCATTTGAGGCTGCTGATAACATGGCAGAGTGGACAAGGTCTTTACCAGTTTCAACCTCTAAAAAAAAATATCTCTAGTGAAGAACTGCTCAGCTGCTTGCCTGTCTCTGCGAAGCTGAGTATTTAAGCCACTTTTCTTTAAAAAAATATCTTATTTCATTGGCCCTATTTTCAGCACAGTGTTGATGAAGCACAGCAAATTTTCTGTGTAAACGGAGCTCTTTTTCTGTGTTCATCCCCCACCACTAGCCTTGCTGCTTGTCACCAGCATGGGTTGTGACAGACCTAACAGTGCCATCCTAGACAGAATTTCAAATAATAAGGCAGCTTCACTGTGGGAAATAGCCATTCACAGTACTTCTGTACCTGAGTACAGGTAGTCATTGCAGCACAAGACTCTGTTTGGCCTAAGAGCTTTCATATAAAAAACGCATCCTAAGACTGAATAAATTATTTTATAATGAGCTCAGCATCCAGGGTCTCGTCCAGGGAGGAGGGCCTCAGCTGGCTGGTAACAAACCCAGCCTCAAAACATAGTCCTTGCCAAAAATCCTGCAAGGGTAGGAGAAAGGAGGCAACCAGAGAGAGCCACTAACACTGCCAGAGGCTATACTGAGCACACAAACAGCAGCCACAGGGCCAAGACAATCTCTGCCAGTGCTTTTCTTCTGTTTGAATGGACAGGAACAGGCTAATTTGGAACTGGCAGCAAGTAAAAAAAGACAAGATATAAGATGAATCTTACATAATAATCTGAAACTGTTCTGTGTCCCCCTTCCAGTTCTCCATGACAATCACAGCTAGAAATGGAGATGCCTCCGAATGATGTTGAAATGGTTTCATATACTAGTGTGGCAAACAGAGCCAGTACTAAAACTTCCCTGCCTCTGAGAAGTGGCAAGAGGAGAGGCAATTGTTGATTGCCCATCCATCTTCCTTCTGTAATCTGTTCTATGGAGACTGCTGCCATGTGCAAATATCTGAGATACATCACAGACCTTCTCCTGCTGGAGAGAGATGTCTTTTAGGATGCAAAATATACTTGGAAGTGTTCTGGAGCCTTCACAAGGGAAGAAATTGCAACTTATTGCATGTATGATAGGAATGGAGGGGAAAAAAAGAAGAAGTTTTTATTCCAAGACAAATATGGGTGCCTTGAGGATGACCAAACCTTCAGGAGCAGAAACCTGCACACACAGGAAGGGGGAAGGCTGATATGTTGAGACAAGCAATTACAACTTGTGCTTTAGGGGGCTGCCTGAGTAGAGGGAAATATCTTCAGGAGTGCTGAGCATCTCACCAGTTTTGCAAGATGTGGCTAGTTCCTACCTAGTGGGTGAAGCACGGCAAGTTGTTCTTCAGACCAGAAGCTAACCAGGAGTAAGGAGGGCCATTGTACTTGGGCAGCAGAGAGGAGGATCCCCATGGCAGCACTCCCAGGTGGCCGTGCTGGGATCTCTCTCTGCCCCTTTTTCCATGACCCCACTCTGCCTGTGAATGAGGCACCTTCAGGTAACCCAGCCCCTGCTGCCCTCAGTGGCTGCACTGCCTCCTGTCTCCTGCCTCCTGGCTGGACATTGCTCAGGGACACCACATCTTTACTGCGCAACTACAGACATATGTCAGAACATTCCAGTATCAGTTGCTATTTATTTTAGGTTTGTATAAACCATGAAGGCAGGCACATGTAGTTCCCTGCCTCAGCTGGCTTTTGGGAGCCCAGGATCCTTCAGCCTCCATATAATGTAAAGATTTTTTCTTCTGTCTTGAACCGACATCTTTCTTCTCCAACCGCTGGTCCCAACTATGACTCCCCAGCTACTGAAGTGCAGCCTCACATTCCTCTGCCTTTGCATTTTCCTCTTTGTTTTGGTGAAATCTCTTGAGTTTCTAAGCCCTTATACTCCAGTTCCCTTTTTCTCATTCTGATGAAAGGTATCCACCCTCCTTCTCTTCCCCTCGAATTGCAGAAATACCAGTTTGGAGGAAATCTGGGCAGAAGCTGGTTGCCTGCTGACCAGTATGTTCATGGAGACCCATGCCAGGGTTGCACCACTGACTGCATTATCCATGGCACAAGGCAGCAGTCATGAGACACAGAATTCACACACTATGTTTGTATAGTCCAGAGATTACAGTCTTCTTTTTTTTTAACCAAAAAAATAAATGCCAATAGTCTTTGTTTTTAGCCTGATGTGGGACTAACTCAGTTGCTTTGCTCTGCCTTGAGACTGAAGCTGGTGGTTTCAACTGACTGGACCACTACTAACCCACACTAACAGTGCCAAAAAAGGCAACTTTGTCCTCAGCAACATCCCAAGAAACTAATTTTCATAAAGACAAACTGTTCAGAAATCTGCAGTGGTCTAAATATTTTAAGGCAATACTCTTTTACTAGTTTCTGGATCAAGGAAAGTCCGCTCATGTCCAGGCGAATGTTTTAAATTCAATGAAAGTTTTTCAAAGCTGTTTGTCATTCTGTAAGGTTTTAGTTTTCTGTGATTTTATTTTATTTCTGTCTGCAAAAAATAAGTGGATTTCTCACTTTTGTTTTTTTTCTTATACAAACTGTGATTTGGTGAAACTGTTATCTGCTGTCTAACAGCAAAGCATGAGAGATACTGTCTCTCCATACTGGATAATAGATAATAATAAAACCACAAAGGCAAAGCGTCTATCTTTAAGGAGCAACAATAAATATATTGTCTGTCTTAGGTCTGGGGACTCTTGTGTTTCTTCATCATGAATTAATAATAAATCTCTAGGGTCCACTGGTGAGTATTTACAAATAAAACACTATGGTTAGAAGATAAAATTACTTTCTTCAGAAATAAGTGGGGAGGAGAAGATGGGAAACTAGTACAGCACATGCTGCCAGGGAGGGCTCCCATGGAGCTGTCAGCCTGCCAGATGCAGGAGCCAAGGGACAGCACAACAACAATAGAGCTGAGGAGCTTTTTGGGTTTTTTGTTCTACTTTGTGGGCTGGATGTGTCCTTCTCCTCTATGGGGCAAGGACGAGGGCTCCAATTGGAGTCTAGCACCTCTGTTCCTTGGGGCTGGTCACCAGGGTGGCCTTGTGTGTTTGCACCATGATGGACAAAGTGGCTTCTGCGCCTCTCCTCCTCATGGTGCCTCCTGTGATGCTTCTGCCAGATTTCATTTGACCTCTGCCTCAACCCAAAATTCCCTGGGAAGTTTCAGCACTCCTTCAGAAGAAAAGAAAAAAATATACTACAATGTCTAGGTTAAAAAAAAATAAAAGGAGAAAAAAAAGGTGGTTGCTGTTTTACTGAGAAGCTCTGCCAGGGTCATGCCTTAGATGACGGTTACAGCTGGACCAGTTACAAGTATCTGAAAGTCATCACCAGCTTGTGTCCCACAGAATCATGTTAAATTGCTGCAGCTGGATGCTAAATAGGACTTCTCTGGCACGTTCATTTTGGGCCTCAGCCAGAGGCATGCACTAAACTGGACAGAGAAGAGCCTCTCCCCCACCATGGCCTCCCCATGCTGGGGGTGAGCAGCAGCAAGGGGCTGGAGCCCCACAGCTCAACAGGAAGCTGAGACTGGGGATTTGGTTCAAGGCTACTGGGTACTGGGCTGCAAGGAAAAGCAGTGCTGAATGAAGAGGGGGCTCGCTGTGGAGGCAGGGGCAGCATTCACCTACCATAGCCAGAAAGACAAGTGCCCCTCTCTGCTGTCCTTGTCCCAGTCACCGCCCACAATCCTAAGACTCACCTAGCCTGGAGGTCTGCACTCCTGAGTCATCAAGTTTGCAAGCTTGATGGCTGCTCCTGGCAGTCAGTGCCCAGTGGTATATGCGTAGTGATGTGCATGATGGAGACAGAGTGAGGGCAGCTTCTATGTACGTGGGTCATGGGATGGGGTTTGCATTCAAACTCCTCTGATGCAACAAGCTGCCCTGTAAAGTTAATTACCTAGGTCCTCATTTTCCAAAAACCGAGGTAGTAAGACCCAAAAGGGCTGCAGTGCTGTGGCTGTGCTCCTGATGTGCGTCCTCTGGCACAGAAGTTTTATCAGCAAGCCGTACAGCCCCTCTGTGCCGAGACTGACTGACTGCAATTAACTGCAGCACAGTGAGCATGAGCAATCAGGACAGCCCCTGCTGCAGCACAGTCCTGCTTGGAGCTGAAGTGCCAGTGCTGGTGTACCTTTTAACTGCTGCATGAGGAAAGCCTACATCCATGGGAGAGACCTGGCTCCTGCTTGTCCTCTTGGTACCAGCGCACTACTGAACATATTGGAAGCTGCTACTTTTGCAGCTTCCTGCCAGATTGACCCTCTTTAGCACCTACTAGTTAATTTTACCAGCGTCAAGCAGAGGGAGAAGAGGAGAAAAATGGAGAGAACTCAAAACAAAAGGGTTTAAGTTTCCTTAAGCAAGCAAGCAATCAGCAGAGTACATAACTATCTCAGTGTACGCACAAACATGCTGGTAGATTCATTTACTGTTTGCTTACTTTCACATAGCTGGCAGAACAAGGTTAGGTTTTATGTGCTTATTAGGATGAAAGATTAAAAACAAAGGATGCTAAAAAAAAGTACTTGGGATTTCCCATTCCCAGTCCCTATTCATCACTTCTGTGACAGCTGTGCTAAAAATACTTTGCTAAACATGAGGACCTACAGGCACAGAAGGAAGTTGCTTATAAATGCAAGCTTAGCCATCTCCACACAAAACCACGGGCAGCTATCGAAGTCCCAGCATCTTGTACTGCTACAAAACCCTTCTCCCTTCAAATATCAGCTATAGTCAACTGAAGTGTCAGAGCTGCTACCTCCCCGCAGTTCAGGAAAGGCTGGTTAAGTAGAGGCCATTTTCCTCCCAAACTGTTCTGTGAAGCACAGCTGGAGGAATCACTTTCCTAAGCATTTATCTGGGGCCTTGCTTGGTGCCCTGAGGAAGACAAATGTGACCTGTTGTTCCAGTGCTGTTTAGCGTTATGGGTCTCCTCTTTGGGCCCTCAAAGCACAGACATGATGGCCAGAAAAGAACATAGTCAAAAATGCAGAAGCAGCAGTCAAAAAGTAGGAAGAAAACAGAAAGGACAAAAAAAGGGGGGCATATTTACATTCCTGAACTTTTTTAAAATTAAAAGCCTGCAACAGCATGGCTTGAAGGGAAGTGCTGACAGGAGCACCTATCCTGAAGCAGCTGAGCACCTTTTTTTCTCTGAGGTCCTTCTGATGAGCAGGAACAGTGAAAAAGGGTAAGTATTAGAAAAGTGGAAAAAGACACTATAGAATTAGGATGACATTTTGAGAGGGGAGGATGAGAAAGGGGGCAGAGAGCATCTCATGTCAAATAACATGTAAAAAAAAAAAAAAACCAACCTGAAGAAGAATAAATGTCAAAAAGGACCAGAAGACAAGGGGATTCATTGGAAGAAGGACATTATAGAAAATCAGTTGTGAGGAAAACAACTAAAGAAACAGTTGAGAGGCTGATGGAAGAAAAATCTGGAGAGATCTTTCAAAAATGTTATCATATAGAGTAGATACAGAGGGATGGAAATTTACTCAGTGTTATCAGCAGAAAGGCATGATCTAAAATCAAGAGAGTACTTCTGCCAAGCAACAGCCCTAGACATTTTCCAGATGTTATAGGCCATGTTTCACCAAAAAGATGTCACTTGCTGAAGATCTTCAGTTTACCTGCCAGCAGAGTAGGCATAAAGAGAATTCAAGCCAACCTTCCAAAAAAGTTTTAAAGCTCAAAGTGTGATGAAAAGTGAGGTGACTTTAGACAATAGTACTTTTTGATCAGCCTAATACAAGCGCACTGTAAGGACGGAAACAAAAACAAAGCTCTCTGTGAGGGGGAAATAGTGCTTGCAAACTTCTCCACCGATACTGAAAACGCTGGGAAAGTCTAATTCTGACCAACACGCAAAACTGACTTTGCCTGTGCAAGGCACTAGGACACTGCTAGCATAAAGCCCTAGCCAAAACCCTGCCTGGCTTTGGCTTTTTTCCCCCCTCGTAATTCAAAATGCACAATTTCATGGAGATGGATTACAAAGGAAGCAGATGGATGAAGGGGAACCAGGAAAGACTACAGATAGCATGGTAGTAGTATGCGCCACTGGCAGGTGACAAGACAAGGTGCTTATGACAGCACCTTCTTAAAACAGGTGCTCCTTTGTTTGTCTTGTAAATGTTGTAAATACTCATAGCTGACCTTGGCAAACAGCAGTTCTTGTGGCACAGCTCTGGCAAATCTCCTGAACCCTAAACCTCCTCAAAACCTTCTTTCAGGTGGTGACAGAGAGTGGAAAAATGGCACCTGCATGTTACATTGTCCACTTGGGCCTTTCCCATCAGTTTTTTTTGAAGAATGTGAAAAAATCTCCTTGTTAGAGCCCTTTCTCTTGGCTGTATGTACCAGGTCCTCTTTTGGCTCATGAGGATGGAGAGGAGAGGAGAGGAAAAGAGGGACTTGACACCTGTTGCTCTTGGCAGCAATGGACTTCTCATTTCCTGGAGCTCGGGTGCATCTCAGCTGTGCACTCATGCATCCAGTGGAGATCACACTCCCCCTGCACCTGTCACCTTCATGTCCAGTCCAAACCAGTATGTTTCAAATTGATGAATTTTCTCCCTTGCACTCTTATTTAATGGCCCAGAGAGCTTTTATAGAGTGTAGGGGAACACAGCAAGTTGTTATGTCCCCTTCATTTTCTGAGATTTCTGGTTTGTTGTGCAAGGTTTCTAAGTGAAGGAGCGAAACAGCATATTAAATGGAAATGTAAGTATATTCTCTAAATGAAATGTAAGCATATCCTAGAAACACCGATGAGTGCAAAGAATCCACTTAGAACATATAACCAAATGTTATTTAATATCTTAAAAAGTAACACAATCCAAAATGGATATTTCACACAACACTACAGAAACAACATGAACACAATATTACCATATGGAGGGACTTTCAAATATAGACTTACAAAAATCCCTGTCCTTTTTTTCCTTTAAATTATTATACTAAGCATGACAAGTAATCATCATTTACAATATGGTACACTGACACAATAAAAACCATGTTACAAATGTGCTGTTATAAATCAGTAACGTTAGGGAAGACATTTCATGAACTGCAATTATTTCATATGAAATACTATACAATATAAACAGAACATCCATCTTGGATGACCTTTACAGCAACCAGAGACCAAGTAATTTTTTAATTTTTTTTTTCAGTGCAAACACATTTATACAAGGCAGTCTTGGCTGCAAAACTCCCTTCTAACATACAGTAAGTCCCACTTGCATTTATTAACTCATTTAAACCTAATGCAACAGCCACATTCAGTCACTCACAGAAAATTACCTGCAGAATTATGATCCCTTTAAACTTAAATCTCCTCCACATATAAAAGTAACATCTGTGCCAATTACTCCAAGAGCCCTTTCATACTTCTGGGTGGGTATCCTTCGGGTGGCTCTAACCGCTATACAACTCGAGGGCAGTGCACCACATGGGAAATCACCCTTCCGAGGTGGGGAACACGTGGCGGCTGTCACGGCATCCCGGCTGGGTGGCTGTGCGTTTCAGCAGGGATTCAGCCCAGGCTGCCTTTCCAGAGCCAGGTGCGTGTGCGTGGCCTTCTGCTCCTTCTCTGCATTTAGTGTCTTGGGGCGGGGGGGAGGAACACGGAAACCCTCAGCTCAGAACTGAGCTTCAATGGAGTTAACGACCCATTCCCATCTCTCTCAGATCCGCAGGAGATCAGGGGAGTTAAGCCAGATTTACACTCACATATCTGAAACTAACATTTAGAGCGCCGCTATAAAGTGTGATAGTCCCGTTTTCTTCTAGCACCAGCTTGGCTTTTGGTGGGTCCACTGCATGCCTCTCATGCAGGAACGATGCACTTTACTTATGCTGGGGGGAACATTTTAGATATATACCTTTTTTTTTTAAAAGAATTTTGTAAAAAATAGAACTTTTCTCTCTAATACTGTACAGTTTTCTTCAGAAGAGTAAAGAGAATTGTAAACTGTGTGTAGGACGACAGATTAGGAGTGCTATTTGCTTTCTCAGCACAACAATTTGAACAATTGTGTTGGGAAAAGCACTGCAAAATGTATTTGAAAAACAGATTCCTAATTAACATAACTGTTTCTAAAACCACTGCTGGCAGTACTTGTATGACTGAAAACTTGGTTTTGGCACTGCTAATCCAAGAGTGTCTGCAGGCCTGTAAAGCAGTTTCTCTCTTAAACAAAGTGAATGCATCAAAAGAATAATTTTGGAGTATAAACATGGAACACTTTGGTTAACTATTAAACTTACTCCAGTAACTTTAAGAAAGCAACCAGTTAATAAATTAGTCTGCAGACTCTTAGCCTTAGCTTTTTTCCAATGGGCCTGGACAAAAAGCAGGGTCAGTGAACTCTGCCTACTTCACAGGCTCACAAGGGTTAGCTGGTACCATGTCAAGTGCTTCAAGGCCCTCAGGCAAAAAGGTGTGATTTAAGTGCAAAGTATTATCTGTGTTTATGATGGCCTCTGGATACTGGTTTGCTTGTTCTCTTTTCAAAAAATGACTACTGCTGGCAAACACTTAGGCCACGGTTTTCATTAAAATGTTTGTTTTCCAATACATTTTTACTTTTCAAAGCTGAGTGAACATTGTTTCGCATATAACAGTCATTTTACAGTGGTGCATGGAGGCAAATGGCTAATGACTTCTTCTAATTTTTAACTGAAATACTTAAAATGGCAAAATTAGCTCAATTGATGATTGTATATTAATTTGCACCAGGATAATGGTACTAGGTTTGCTGAAAAGTGTTCATAAATTGGGATTTGTATATAAATGTGATCTGCTTAGGTTCAACTGCCACTTTCTTCCTTTGGTTTTTGGAAAAACCTTTCTTTCTTCCCTCTTGAAAGGTGGCTTGTTGCAGCTGGCTACTTTTCAAAGTCAGCTTAATTCTTCTTGGAAACTTGCCCATGTTCTTCGAACAATAGGCACATATCTTGAGTAGGGACCCTAATACTGCTCCCAGCAAAGTCAATTAAAGGCTCTTGGTAATTTCTATAGGAGCAAATGTTTTAGATGCACACAATCTAGAGACCAGAGTGCATATCCTTAAAGGAAGAGCTGTTTTAACACCCTTGCCAGTTCAGAGAAACCATGACGTACTAATGTTGACAAAGATGGAGGCAGACTAGGGCCCAAAGTATCTGAAGGCTGCCAAGAAAATACCCACAGTGTCTTCTGTTAAACCTCAAACTGTCAATCATATTTCACAGACTGTAGATGTTTCTAATTTTCTAAATTACAAATACATTTTCAAGTTCTACCAGGCAGAAATTTAGCAGTAACTGGGGAGAGGATGGAAGGTTTCAGCCTCCCTTTCGCTTCTATCCCAATTATGCAGCCTTGTCAAAGTCTTTAAGTGACTCATCTGAAAGCCATCTTTTTAACACTGTAGAAGGAAATCGTGGCAATGGAAACATGATGACTTCATATGCAAGCATTGACACACAAGAGAACGCCATGACCTAATGCTTCGAAGTTTTTAACCTTGCTCTGTACAATACACTTTTTTCATGTTGCTGCATCTCATCAAATTCATGGAGGTAGTTATATGTGTAAAAAAAATTACCACAAAAGTAACATGTTGTATTATAATAATACATATTAAGTGTGCAAAATGCCGACAGATTTGTGTTGACCCTTTACAGTTGAACACAATACAGATTCAACCTAATCTAACTCTGTAAACCTTTAAATTGATACATTAGAAGAATGATAGATAAGCAACCACGTAATACAAGGCTATGATTTCATCAAAGGATTAGGGCGACATAAAGCACTCAAGCTCCACTCTCGTGGTTTTGTTACAAGAACAAGATGGAATTTCCTTATATTCCATTGTTGATTTTAAAAGGAAAAAAAAAATAAATCAAGATTAGAACGTTTCTATTTGAAACTTCTGTTTACATTCCATATTCCAAGAGTCACATTAATATTGGTACAATGCCATGTCAACATTAATATGACATTTATGTTGTCTGCTGGTCTCTGGGAACGTTAGGAAATAACATACTATACAGTTCATAGGTATGTACTATCGCATTTTGTTGGAATGATGTCTTCTGTACAACCAGCTGCCTGCATAAATTCTGATTAGCTTATGACAAACAATTATTTCTCCAAAGGTGAAATCTGTTTTTGCTCTTCACATTTTAATACTGCTGTTAGTACTTCAGATCATCACTGTAAATTTTATCGGTTCGACATTTTTATTTACTGATTTGATACATACTACTGATGTCAGAGCTCATCTCAGAAACAAAATCACAGTCAGCCACTGCATAGTATATGACAATTCCCCACAAAAATTCTGACTCTACAGTTTGCATGGAATAAGTACGGCTGGAGTTACATATTGAATAATAAGATGCATCATGCAAAGCATTATATGGTAATTAGAGCACATCTTGGAAGGTATGATAAGGCAGAAGGCTAAAGGCCAAGTGACTTTGATAACCAACCAAAAGCACAATAATTTCCTTTATGTGCACTGAAAGGTCTTATTGCTCCTATGAAATGGAAATTATACACTGAAATCAATGAAAACAGACCTGTGCATTGACTGGGTGTTCTTGACAGAACTGGAAACTGACTGTGTCCAGAGTTAGAGAGTTGTTTTATAAGTAAATGAACTATATCCAACGGTGTAACATAAGGCTGAATCTTCAGTAAAGACTTCTGATGACAATAGAGAACATAAGTGAAGCTCAAATGACTTTGTATACAGAGTAATACACGTCACCAGAACCTGATGAAAATACTGGATTTTAATATGTACAGTTGGGTTTCACACTTGTGTTCTACAAGAGCTAGATAGGGTAAACATCCCTTTTATATGAAACAATTTGGGCTGTTGCACATTTTAGTATCTTTGTTATTCTTTCACCAGTTTGTCTGTTCTGAAAAAAAAGTCTGTTCGTTGCACTACCAGGTTGCATGAGTAACAGAGTAGAATGTGACCCTATACCTAAAAATTACTCTTGGAGTTTAACTATCTGTAGAATTTACTCTGCAGTAATTAGAACAGAACTAATTACGTTGGAGTAACAGTTTAGGGAGAGCAATTAGGATGTACTGTGCCTACAGGACTTAGATTTCTACTGCAAACCAAGTGGACACATTTAATTTCTAGAAACCAGACATGTCCATAAAATGCTAAATTGCAAATAACATCCACTGAATAAAAAGGCCAGAAGTTTATAATTCTCTAAATTTTGTTCTCTGATAATCACTACACTGTATGCTATTTTTAATAGCCTAATTTAGGCACTCTATTTAATAAGCTACATAAAATAGATTTATGTCCTTCCACTAGAAAGAAATCAATTCTTCAGGCCATACTTGTCATTTATATCATAAAGGATATTTTTGTTCCAAGAAATTAGTTATCCTGATTCTTATATTAATGGCAAGTTGCAATACCAGAAGTGACACAAGAATTAGATTATATTTTGAAAATATGTGAATTATTCTGAAGACATTTGATATATTTTGTGTCACTCCACATTGTGGCTCCATGACAGTTATATCTTTCCCTTCCCTCCCCACTCCCCCCTCTACACAAAGGCCCACCTCCTCACTGATGACTATGGAAGGTCAGGTAGCAAGTCTCATTAAGTAAACATCTCTCATACTTTTGAAATGAAAGAAGAAGCCACCTCACATCCCACCCTCCATACTTAGCAAAAAGCAAATCAAAACAAAACCCAAACCTCCTTTTACTCGCTTAAACAGGTATTTGTAAAATTGTGTCACAAAAATGCACAGTGAAAATGACTGATTAGTATTAATAATTCACAGACAGAGCTGAGGTCATCACTTGTCATGTTTGGCATTGTTTTTCCTCATGGTGATCCTGGCTGGTTACTTTCAGCAGTGGCTCAGTTTTTGAAGTAAAAAATTATCAACTCTGCAGCAGAGTTTAGCTTCTGACCAGGGGCATCACACATCTGTGGCATTTTTTTAAATGAACTTGGCAACTGCATGGACATTGAAAATGCAGATTACACTTACAGTGTCTAGACTTTCATATATGTGCTCAGTTACAATTAAGTGAAGCAAAAAGTGTACATATTATCCCTACTGCTATTCTGTTGCTACGGAGCCGCAAATGTGAAAAGCAATACCTCGAAATAAAGATTTCTTTGTTGCCCCTAGTCTACATAGCAGCACAGTTTAAGTAAACACTAAAACTGTGGTTGAGATGTTTGTTTTATTTTTCCCCAAAGATGTAAACATCAGTCCCAGTGTCGTAAACTTTGCTGTATAGGACGAGACAGACAATCTGAGGCAGGATGACTATCAGACACTAGTGACAGAAGCTTGCAGGCAGTTAGCAGGTTTCTGCAGTTTCTCAGCTTCACTTGTGGGTGGGTCTGCAGTGGCTCGGAAGTTGAACGTTGGGCCTGCGCCTCCATGTGCAGGGCTCAGAGCGGGGTTCTGACGTCTGTTGCTTTCAACAATACTTGAAGTGTTGGATGCCAGGCTCTCACGAGTACTGGAATGGAAAAGAAATATATATACACACTCATATATGACATGTCTATATATCTACCAGACAGGAAAGGAGAATAGAGTGTTTTATAATAGGTTTCCTGTGTTTGCATGTAATGTCACATCAATGAGTCACCTCGTTTTGATGCTACACATATGTTCCTCCAAAATGCGTTCCAGAGGTGCTCAGCAGTCATCATACTGTAACACACAGGCACAGCACTAAGCACAGCTGAAGCTGTCACACAAAGTGTAAGCTGAACCAGTATCAAGCATCTAGATTTTTCACCCAAAGAAACAGCTTCCATCTTGCATTTGAACATACTAATTTTCTTTCCTGACTGGTGCATTTTTGCACAAAGTAGCTTTATCAAATCAGCTCTGTGATTAAGCAGAGCCAGGACAGCAATCATGTAACACAGCATCCTCTGTTGTCTCCTTTTCCACCTATGTTTTTATACAAAAAATATTAACTAAAAGTCTTACTTTACATTAAACCCACAATGCTTCTGAACATAACACTTCAATTTTGCTTTGCAGCTGAGACAATTGCAACTTACCAAGATACTGAGAAATCTTAACTGTCTGGTCTGTGATCATGCCCTGAACAACCAGTGCTGCTATTTCATCAGAAAACGGACAATGTTCCTTTAGTTCTAACATATCATTTATTCACGGGAGTGATGGAACACTTAGCACTTTAAAAGATTAAATCTTTTAATACATCTAATTATGAAGGCAGAGAAGCCTGTATTTTAGTCTACACTTTTAAAAACTCAGACATGGCATGCTAAGACTAGTTTTATCACTACTACTCTTTTTGTTCTCTTTACATTTTTTAGTAATTTTTGATCTTCAAATAATGTGTTCCTGTGCAGAGACATTTGCTTTCAAATAGCCATGTGGCCCCCTGGTTATGTAACCTTCACCTGTATCCCTATTTCTTTGTAAAATGACATCACCACTTGCTATGGAGATCTTTACACAATATATTAGAGGACTAAATGCAGTTGTTAAATAAGCACTAGAACCAAAGATACTAATGACAAGAGTTTCATAGTCAGTTTAAAGTCAACCTAAATTTACCTGCTACTGAAAAGGGCAGCTCTTGCCTGCTTTGTGTGGACCTGACCCTGCCACATATTTCTGCTGCTTCCCTGATACCAGCCTTGCAGCCAGCCAGATCAGGGACTGCTCTCAGTTAAATACTAGCCTTCAGAAAAAAAAAAATAAAAAAAATTAGTGCTAGCATCAGGAGAAGATTAGGAATGCACAGCTTTGGATGTGTCAGGGGAGAAATGTGTCAGTGCATGGCACAGAGGAAGGAAGAAACACCTTGCCTCGTTGTAGGGCAGATTTAAATAATCTTAAACTGACTGAATCTGGAAAATCAATGATGCTTTTAGGAAAACTCCCACAGATCTTTTAAATTTATCAAAATGGTATTGATAATCTTCTGCCAATGAGTGTCTTCCTGTCCATAGTTCCAAACAGCTATGATGGGTGATGTATATAGTATGTGATTTCTGTGAGCTGCAATGACATATGGTGCACTTCTGTTGCTCATTTTTTGATTCTTCTCCCTCTGCTTTTTAATGAAAATAGATGCAAACCTTGGTTTTCAGAGATGATTCAGTACTGTACCATTCCTTATGGGACCACTAATTCCAGATAATTTTCAATTCTGGTATTACAAACTGACCGTTACAACATGTACACACAAAGACTGCAGCAAAAATTTTGCATGTAAAGTAATGTCAAAATTATGACCACCTCTTTCTTTAGATGACAAAGGAGCAACAGTATTATATAAGTTCTAAGAATAAAGGAATAAAATTAATCTTGACAGCTAACATTTACTATATAAACTTGCATAAAAGCAATACACAAAATATTGTGAGGATTTCTTCCCAATGGTGATTGGTATGTTCACAAACTTTGAAACAAAATACTTTGGAAGTCAAATAACCATTGCAAATCTCTGTAACTACATCTGGTTGGTTTGTTTGCTTTTGTTTGGTTGGTTGTTTTGGGGTTTTTTTGTTTGGTTTGGTTTTTTGTTTTACTGTCCTTTTTTCAATTTGTCACACTTTAAACATATACTTCTTTCATAGTCTGGAATTGGTAATTTTGATTCCCTAGCAATGTTGCACACTTAGTTTGAATGAAAAGATACCACCTCACCTCAGGAAGTAGAGAGTCACATCATCAGTGGAGGCAGGAAGTCGAAAGTTACATCATCAGTGAACACTTAAAGAATATACCTGAGGAACATCACTACATGCATGTCCTGTTCTTATACTCTTCCCTAGGTATCTGCTAATGGACGCTGTCAGATCTAGTTGGATTTTAGCAGATGGATGCTGGATGGCTATTTTGTATTTCCTGGAAAAGGGCCGTGGAGTACATTTTTTGTTCTGAGGTAGGAAAGTAATAACAGCATGGTAATTACAGCCAAAGGGCTGAATTCACCCTCAGCTCAATTTATTTTTATAGACTCATACCAAGGAATGGCCAAAACTCAGCAAAATCATCAAATTTAATAATTTTGATGTAAAGCTCATGAAAAAGCCTTTGAAATTTCCAGACTATATGCTCACATATTCTGTTCTCTTGCTAGCTAAGTTTATGTTAAACAGAAATTTTAGCTTTTGTGTAAATAATTAGGGAAGAAAATGTCTAGCTTTGCATTAACCAGAAACACAAGTTTGATATTCAGCTAGCATACAAAAGTAGTCCAAGAACTGATTTTTAATCCAGTTGATATCCTATCCTGGAGGTGACTCATACTCTGTGGAGTAAGGCAGGCTGAGCAAGAAGCAAACACCATGACATACTCCCCCACAAAAACCAGCTGCAAGTATAGCACTTCAACTAAAGGAAGAGATTACATTTAAAAAAGAACAGTGCAAACAGCTTCATACAACAGTTGTATGTGAGAAAGATGAGAAGCATCTGCAGAACAATCAATAACACAAACAAATTCAAAACCTTCTCAGGTTTCTTTTTTAAGGTGAACTCAGTGTAAGTGGTACAATTTACTCAAATTATTTTTCATTATTTTACTCAGAAAAATTACACATTTGCTAAAAGCCTGCTCTAGTTTGATAATCACTGCATGCTGCATGAGGCTCACTAATTGTTGCCTCGTCATTGACATCAAATGGGAGTAGCCATCAAATCCAAAGGAATTTATTTCACAATGACAGGACTTCAACTGAAAATGAAATTTAGTCCTGCGTAGAAACACAAAATTTTTCACACGCCTTTCTGGAAGACTTTGCTATAGATGTAAAACCCCACATATTTCTGTGGAATAAGAACACCATTTACTGAGGGAAAAAAAAAAGGGCAAAAACCAAAACAAAAAACAAAGCAAAAAACCCCAACGTTTTTTCACCTAATACAAACCCACTCTTGAAGGTTTTATTGTTAAACACAGGCAATAAATAATTTAAGCTTAAGTAACACACTATAAGAAAACTACTATGGTAAATTATTTCTGTGTTCTTAGTGTCATTCTTCTGAACTCTGATGGGTTGCTATCCAGGCCAAACAAAACTGGTCAAGCTCCATTCTCAAGGAGCTAGGACTGCCAAAGGTCAGAGAGACAAGGAAAAAGGCTCCAGTAAAGGATTCTAAACCTGGAAATGAGCTTGTGAAATCTCCAGGGCAGGGAGCATACCAGCAACTCTCTCCTTCCTACACCTGTAAGACTTCTAGCACACTGAGACTTCCATGATGTCTGAAATCTCTGGAATGGAAATTACTAACCAGCACCACCACATGCAAACACCTGGACTCTTTTCCCAAGCATCTTAGGCAAGGGACCTCTCTCTCAGCTGACGCAGCGTTGAATCACCTCTGAAGTTCAAATATCCTGAGTACTTTAAGCATTGTAGGGGGAGTGGCTGTTCCAGTCTCACCAGTTTGGATGGTAACTAGATATACTTCCAACATTTGTGAAGAAAGCAAACAAAAAAGACTAAACACAAAACAATATAATTTCCGGTTTTTGTCTGAGCCAAAGATTATGCCACCTAGTCATGCCTAGTCTTCCCATTAGTCTCGTTGATAGTATCTTAGAGGGAAAGGGAAGGGGGCAGTAAAACGAGCTCATCCCTTCTATTCTAAATGCAAACCCAAGTTTAATACAGAAAAAAAAAGATACAGGGAGGTTTTCAGCAAACAGAAGAATGAACTAATACAGAGTCAATGCCGCAAATGGTCATTGCCTTCTTATGGTATGGTGGGAAACCCACACATCTGAATAGAAGATTCCAGAGAAAACACTGTCTGAAAATGTGTGAAATTGTTTAATACAGCCCTACATTCTGTCACCAATATCACACACATATAACTATAAATGGAACTTCCTAGTCTGTAAAGCTGCAATGAATGTGACAGTCCTACCGTGGAGAGTTGAACCCGCTGTCCACAGTAATGCTGCTGCTGTCCATGCTGTCCAGGCGGGCTGAGTGGGTGGCTCTCTGGTTGTTGCTATTTTCTGTTTCCTTCGGGGTGAGAAGAGTAAGATTCTTCTCAAACTTCCGCTGCAGATCTCTCTCCTTTTCTCTCTCTAGGAGCCACTGCATTGTACCAACATCATCCCTGTTCTTTTCTTCCTCAGCATTTTTGTTTGTTCCTTCCTCTGAGTCATCATCATCAGATACGTTGTAGTAGTCGAAGGAGGCCTCCTGGTTCCCAGCTGTCTCTTGCTGTCTCTGAGAAACGGGCATGACTTGTGTGACTGAGGTTACTATCGCTTGTTCAAGTTTCTCACATCTGACTGGCAATGTGTCAGAGGGGGTCTTTTGATGGGGCTTTAGCAGAGGTGTGTTAGACTTATGATAACTATTCACAGAAAGAGTGTTGTGCAGAGGTTTAAAGAGTGTATCCTTGCTAAATATTTCTTTCCTTTTATCAAGGCTACTTGATTCAGCACTATGGTGTTGAACCAGCCGCCCATTTGCAATCACCTCTGGAGTTTGTCCGGCAACCGCTGAACCACTGTTTGGGCCCTTTGGGGACTCCTCCTTGTGCACTCCAGGCTCCCTTGTAATATGTTGAGCCTGTCTTTCTGCGGGAGTCATTTTTTTGAGCCCATCTGTCCCTGTGAGCGTATCATGATCCTCTTTATTCTTTCCCAGTGGTGATGGAGCAGTCAGCACAGTCTCACTGGATGTGTTGCACTGAAAATAGTCATCGACTGCAGATTTTGTTGTGCAGGAGTTGAGCTCACTATACGATGGCAAATTCTCTGTAAGCTTGCTTTGTTCCAATAAACTACAAGAACTGGGGGTTTCTACACTGCCACTAGCTTTTTCAGGGATGCAAGTCTCTTTGTAGCTTGCAGATGAAATCAGAGCCCTTTGATGACTGAGCGACTGAGATGGCCTTAAGGTACTATCATCAATGTAAGTTTGGCTAGTTGTTTGGTCATCTGGGCTACAGCCTTCACCTAGATCTTCAGGTGTTCCTAAAGTTGCTGAGCCCAGAGGTCCCTTGGAGTTATCCATGGATCTAGACCTTTCTTTAGCCTTACTTGACCGCTCATTCCTTGATCTTCTATCCTGTGTATGGCTGTGGCTCCGATGGACCTTGGAGTGAGAGCTTCCCCTGGAAGGTTCAGGGAAAGGCATTTCAGTTCTTCTTTTGGCCAGCTCACCAGACACATCCCACTCTGGTGTCATGGGAAAGTGAGATTCAATCATGTTAGGATTACTGTGCATTATATAATTATCTCCCTTGTGTTCTATTATAAAGCAGCCTTCCCGTGGGGATCTAGTCAAGGGATCATAGAACTCATACTCCCTTTCAGCAGGTATATCCAAATGAGAGCCATCTGATGGGTCTCCTTTGGACACCCGGGTCTTGCTGTGCGACCTTGATTTCCCATGAGACTTTCTGTGATTCCTGCTCTTTTTACTTCGTCCACTGTGGTGAGCTGAAGATCCTGCTTTGCTTCGTTGAGCTTTTTCTTCTTCAAGTTTCTTCATTAGTGCAGTGTGTCTCATGACATTTTCCACAGTCAAGTCTGGGTTAATGCGCCTGATAATCTCCATTTCTACCTCTCTAGGTATAGTGGTAGGGGTGTCCTCGTCCCTCAGTGGCCACTCCTCTGGAGGAAACTGGGCAGAGAAATTTGCCAACTGTTTTGTCTTGTCCTTCTTAAAACTTAATCGGAATAATTTGAGTCCAAATTTCTTAGACTGCTTTTCTACATCCTTAGGCTTTGTGAGCGTCTCTGCTTTATATGAAAAATTGACAGTACTTTTACTTTTCTCAGTAGGTGGGACCTGACATAATGAGGGAGGACAGTACGAGTCTTTACAGTCTTTTGCTGATTTCCTCTGTAGGGTAGATGCATGCATGCTGTGCATGTCTTCTCTGCAACAATGGCAGGAGTCGCAGTGGTTTTTGGGTAGTGTTCGGTCCCTGACGCATCCCGAGGTGGAGGGAGTTATAGTTCCTTGTTGTGGAGAGGTACATTGAGACCTGTCAGGTATCCTCTCATCCAAATGGTACCATTTACTGTTAGTTCTTATGAGAGATGGTGTTATAAAGTAAGTCTGCGGGGTTACAATGAAATAACCATCCGGAGTTGGGTATATTTTCCTCTCCCGTACAAGCATATTCAAAGTATGTCGAAGGATTTCTGGACTGGGTGTTGGAACTCCTAGAAATGACAGTAAACACATATCAGGGACTGCATAAAACCGCAGAACTCTCTGGTTTCCCCCTCCCCAACAAAAAGCTGTTTTTCCCAACGTACAAGGTGGAATATGCTGAGCAAACAACTCCAGTAAAACACTTTGTTAGGCATTCTTTTCTCTGTTTGTTTCTCCACTCATCTCCTACCCTTCAGATATATCAATTATTAATTAAATAGAAAGGAGGCCATTAATAAAATGCTAAAAAAACAAAAAGGAGAGAACTCAAGAATTTCTAGTCAGTTCCATTGTGCAGGTGACCGTAAGGTATAAGATGGAATCACTGAAAATAAAAGAGTGTCAGGGGAAACATTTCACTTCTATTCTTCTTCCAACTAATATTTATATCCCAATTCACCAGAACTATTCTTAAAATGCCTTGTCACATATAAAGCAGTGGTTATTTGTTACTTTGGATGCCTAAGTTGTTTTTCCACAGAAGAATATTACAAAGAAAAAAAAGGCATTCCCTCAAACTGCCCCTTCATCACAAACTTGATTGAACTGATTTACTCTCCCATTAAAGCATGTTTGAACTATATCGGCTTCTCCAAAAAAAGACACATCCTGAATGATTCAGTTCATCTTACCCAAACACACTTTTCCATTATGCTGGAAGTTACAGATTTAGCTATTTGCTTCTCAGAGTTCCTTGCCTTTCTTGTGAGATGCAAGGGACACTACCTAAGCGCATGTCTTGCGTACTGAGAAAGGGACAAATACAACAAGCCTGCACCAATGCCATATGGTAGACTCGGCACTGTGAGCCTGGTCCTTCCCACTACCAGTAGGTCTGCTGGGTTCAGAGTGCAGGACCAAGTCTTTAGTACTTTAATCAGATAAAATACTGAGTTAGCATGTTGTGTATAGAAGTAAGTTCCATCTAGAGTTAAGGAAACAAGAATTTTAGTTCACAGGCTAATTTAAAAAAATCTGTTTATACTGAATAAAAAATAAAAATACTTCCAAGTTTTCAGTAGAAAAAGCTATCTTCAATCAATACATTTTGTTGAACTAAAATGCATTTTAATGCTGAGTATTGGTCTTTTTTATATTTTTAGAACTAGAGAAATGTTTTTCAAAAGTTTGTGCAGTCTATTTTAAACTAAAATAGCTAATATTATTTACTCTGGTTTTCTTTTAAGCAAAAGTAATCTAGGGGGAAAAAAAAGGCATCAGAGAGCAACTTAGGTTGGAAGGGAACTCAGGAAGTCATTTGGTCAGCACCCCTACTTGTATCCAAGCCAACTTAGATGGAAAAATTTCAACCATGGGTACCTGTCACAAACATGGTATCTCCAGAAGCAAGCACATAGAGTCTGGTCCCCAACTCTTCTCCAACATGTTGGAGCCTGCTAGCTCACTGATCTCCTTGGGTAAGCAAACATGAGGATGACAGCAACACCTCCACCAAAAGATTAGCAACAAGAAAAAGAGAAGCTGTACTAATTCCTTAACTCATCCTCTTTCTTGCAACTGGGTTGCAGGCAACATAGTAAATATTCCTTATGGAATGTTGTTTGAACTTAGTTACATGACCATACTGTTCACATCTGTAAATAAAATCTTACAAGGGAAACCACAAAGTGTTAGAAATAACATGGACATGAGTGAAAGCAGTTACAGCACAGAAGGCATCAGGGAGAAGTACATGGGGGCAGTAAACATATTTCATGCACGGTCCATAGAGCTGAGAGATTAGGATCGATCCAAACACAGGAAGGAAGAACAGTGAAGACAGGATATAACTTGAGGGCATAAATGAGACTGAAAATTGGAAAAAAATATGAAGAATCTGGAGTGGTTTTGTCTCCTTTTCATGCAGGTGTCCACATTTTATGTAATAATCCTAGAGAGAGTAACGAAGACCCCCCAGAACTCCTGGATGAGCTAACATACCAGAAATAGCAATAGGTGGGAAAAGCTGAAATCCAGAGAGCTGGGGAAGAAAAGGACTACCCCTCCCTAGCCCAAAATTCCAAATCTCTCTGAACTGCAGTAAACAATATGGTGAGCTTCCTCTGGATTGTGAAGCAGTGGCAACCTGAGAGCAGGCTGTCAGCTGTATGAGCTTTTGGTAACACACAGGAACACAGAGTGATTTAGATTCCCATAACAACCAGCAGTCATCTAATCTCTTCTTTCCTGCAGTGGAGCTGCTATGTCTGATTGGGTAACCCCACTCCTTTTCCATTATGCCTTGCATGACGACAGGAAGTGGATGACCGTGAAACTCAAGCTCATTTGTTTCTCCATTCCGTGCTGAAAATGCACTGCAGGGTCCAACCCTGGCCCAACTGAGGTGCACTTACTCTGCACTTACTCTTCCTTCCTCTACATAAACAATCTGCCCGATCCATTGCATGTTTCCAGGAGCTTACAAACATGTACTTACCTTTGTGAGAACTTGGTTCTTCATCCCTATTTTACTTATAAGATTTTTCTTAACATGATATTTCAAAAACATCAGAACAAAAATAAAAGCAATGAAAACATTTCTCCTGGGAGCTTACAGAAAAGTTAGGAAAAGAGACTGAAATGGATGTTCTGAGGTTTTACACTAATTTAGGCAAAAATAATAATATAATACTATTAAAATAATAACATAATATGTATTTTTCACCCAGTAAACCATAATGGTTACAATATGTTGGGTTAGTGGGTCTCTAAACACTGGATGCACAGTAGTTACACTAACTGACTAACTCCTGTCAACGGAGAATGTGCAGATAAACACCACGAAAAAAAATTATTGTGCCTGGACAGTCAACAACACTGTAAACTTAATCATGTCAGCCTTCTCTCTGGAGTTTAAGACTATCACTTTTATTACTCCTAGGACACAGTACATCCCTGTGGTTCACTAAGCCAGCAATGATGATGGCAGATGCAGATCTCTGAAGCTCAGCATTGCCAGCTAAGGGTAGTTATGGGTTTTGTTCTGAGCTCTGTTAGGTACTTACAAAAGCAGAAACAGACCCAAACTCAACTTACGCTTTCCTGCCCGGCAGACAGGAACAATGATGTTACTCTGGCTCCCCTTGTTCCTATTTTAAATACAGATTTCTTGACTTCCTCAAGACTTTTCTCTTTACAGCAATCTGCCCACATCATGTCTATACACAACCTAACCCCCTGCATTCAAAAGTCTCTTTATGGTCTCCCTTCCTCCATTAATAGAAACAAAGGAAAAAACCCCAGTAGCTTAGAGACTCTAGCACATAAAATACTGCATGACAGCAGTGGTGTTATTTAAGATTATGTAGTGGTTTAATAATTCAAAAGCAAAAACTGTCTGGACACTGAATCATCAGACATGTACATTTTCCGTATCTCAAGAGAGTCTACTATGCCATCCACTGAGCTTCCAGACAGAAGATTATGTCTTGTTTGCTGCTCACAAAGAACACTGACCTAGAGTGAACTCAGTTAACGTAAGACACTTCTTTTAAGTGCTACACATATACTTCACATATTTAGAGAGTGAACAATTATAAAGGTGAATGTCAGAGGAATTTGCCAGCTTTCAGAAAACTGTTTGCTTCAAAAGCAACCTACCTACTCCAATACACATGTATTTTCTACTTTGAAATTTTGAACATCTTAAAATTATTTAAATATGGACAATATATTGTAGACAAAATTTGGGAGAAGAAAGAAAAATATCCTTATTAAAGGCAGCACAGACTAAGGCTTGATGTTTTCTTCATCCACGTTCATACAGATAAGAGGGTCTGGTTGCCAAACACAGAACAGAACAGAGGTTACATTCTTAGCTCCTTATACTGGATTTCAAAGATTTACATTTAATGTATGGGATTTAAACCATGGTCAATAAATTACAAAATAAGGCTGTGCAAACATCTCATTGTTTAATTCTAAGTGAGAATAATGGGAGCAGGTGCAGGAGCAGCCCTCTTGCTTTTTTAAAAACCTGACAAATAACAGAAACCACAAATAAGATGGGCATTATCATTACAAACTTTCTGAATAAAATAAATTCATGAAAAATACATCTCAAGTAGTATTTAAATGGTGTTAAATCTGCTAAAATGATTTTCTCCTGAGCTGATGCTAAGGCTTAACAAGGGATAAAAGAAATACTCTGATTGGCTCATGAAATACTAGTTAAGGATGTGGAGTGGTTGCTATGTGATGTTATAAATAATTAGCATACCTTATTTCAGATAGAGCCATGGCCCAGATTTATGCCTGCACAATGGCTCAGCAAACTAGAGGGCTAGACTGCAACTGTAAGACCCTGCACTGAGGAAAAAGGTTTATTATTCTTAGGCAGTTTTGAGAATAGCATCTGGGGTCTTAGGAAATGTATCCACACCATGAAATGCAGTGAAGCATCTGTTCATTAAAACACCAACAACACCGGCAGACAAGTGCTGCTACTTGAAAAGATACAGAGATGTTACGTGACAATAACAGATATATCTACAGTGGTAATGCTCTCCTCTCCCTCAGAGCATCAGCACCTAATTAGGAAAAATAAATTATCAGAATATGAGATGACATCAGATATTTTAAAACAGCCACAAGGGCTCAAAAAGCTACAGCTGATTTATTAGAGAGTTTGAGCAGACAAGTGAAAAATATCACTTAGCATAAGAAGTTCTCTTTTCTGGAAAGAATAAATTCTTTAGATAATCCTCATATGCTGAGAGAACGTGTATGCTTGCTATGCTAAACATGCCATGGCTGGTAGAGAAAAGCATTTCTCTAGAGAAGGGAAAAAACTGGACAACAATTTGGGGGATTTTTTTTTTCTTCAAATAACTTTCTTTACATTTTGGGAAGTGAAGTTCTCTTTTTTTATCTCAGACTTGAGAAATTCACATGTCAATGGCTAGCAGAAAAAAAAAAAAGGCAGCAAGAAACTATGTGCTAACTTGCCTTAGGCTTCTTCTGAGCAGTGTCTAGAAAATAATCCAGCCTGCTGAATTATTTTTCATGTTTGGTTCTGTCTAACAAGAATAGCACAACACATCAAGTCTACTGATAATCATGCTCCCAGGAAACTCAAGGGATGCCACCAATAGAGTATAATTTCCACCATGCAATAATATTTATATAAAGATATTGACAGAATCACTGAAAGAATACTTGGAATCTACGGAATTCTTCTAGTACACATCTATACAGGAAAGATGACTTGGTAAAAAAAATCATCAAAATTAATTAAAAGGAATTACAATTGTGAATTTTGACTTCTTTGTATTCTATCCCTTACCTTTCAACTTTTACCAGTATTTTCAAAATCAGTCAAGCATATGGGAAAAAAAAATACTAATAAACAAAACTACAAACTGGGAGAGAAAGCCAGTATTTACAAAATATGCTTACAGTA
The DNA here is from genome assembly GCF_009829145.1 of Chiroxiphia lanceolata. Taxonomy (NCBI): domain Eukaryota; kingdom Metazoa; phylum Chordata; class Aves; order Passeriformes; family Pipridae; genus Chiroxiphia; species Chiroxiphia lanceolata. The sequence goes on from NC_045640.1 coordinate 34,134,948, forward strand.
TTTTTTTTCCACTGTGCAATTATTAAATGTCAGATAAAACTGTTTATTCCAAACACAATTCTCAATCCAGAATTACATTTTAAAATTTCAGAACTTACTACCAGCTATAGCAAAAGCCATGTAACTTTCAAGGTTTTAAGTAACTCTTGCTCTGAAATGTAAGGAAAAAAATTCCAGACAGCAGATCATGGCTATGGTTAGGCTGCCTAGATGAGACAGATGCATCAGTAGTTTTCCTGCTGAAGCATTTTGCATTAGCTGCTTTTTGCAACTTTAAAATAGGTACAGTGGAGAAGTTTCTCAACTGCTTTAGAGAATTGTAAATGCAGGCACAGAATAGTTAAACACCTTGCCCAAAATCACACAAAACACAAACAAAGAAGCTGTGCTCTCTTGAGCAGTAAACCTCTGCCCAGTGCTTTTGCACCACAATTAAAATGTCTCTGTAAGATGCATTTTGCACAATTCACCAGCTCCAGATACAGAGGGCCAGTAGTGAAGCAACATATTCAAGAGTACATTCTTGTCATAGGATTCCTCTTTTTGATGTTACAGTATCTTTAATCCAAGATAATTTCCATTTAGCATTTCATAAGTATTATCAAGTGCTTCCAAGAATATCTTCTGAACAGTTCACCAGCATTTATCAACACAGTCAGTGTACCTATGGCTCTCCAGACATTTTAATTTAGTTATGAAGAGAGTTGTCAAGTTATCTTTAAATCTTTCGTTTTATTATTTTTCAAGCAAGGGCAGTACAGAAGTAAAAGCCAGAACTGTGTCCAAGAAGGATCTGAAAATCCCTGGAAAGCAGGCTGACATCGTCCTTTCAGTCTAAATATAACCTCTGCCTGAAGCAGGCACATCATTGTCACTGGTCTCTACAACTTGCATCACGCCACACATTGAGAGCCTATTCCAGGTGGAAGAAGACATGCAGCATGTGGGAATCCTGCTCTTTAAGAGAGAATTCTCTACGGAGACCTCACTGAGGTTATCTCTATGGAGATTGGACAATGAACTGGTTGAATGATGTCAACAGAGCTCTTATGAGTTAGTTAAAACTGGCTTGAAAGCCACAAGGTGAAATAAGTCTGCTCTGGCTATGACACATCACGCTTTTTTTCCCATAGCTACTAAAGAAGTGCTAAACTCCTTTGACTATGACAGAGAAAAATGTGAGAAAAATCACAAACAAGCTTATTCTGATACTATCTGAAAAAGAAACAAGCCAACAGCTTGTTGTTTAGTACCTCAAGTAATTTTTATTATTTACATAAAGTCAGGAATTAACCCTGCAAAATGCATCTCACAAGAATGGCCTTATCACAGAGAACTCAATTCTCCATATGTTTAAGAATAAAGAAAAGGTTCTAAGATTAGAACTCTAAGGTGTCCTTTTACTTCTGCTTAGCATGTCAGGATTAGTCAATATCCCCATCCAGAAGGGACTGGGGATTGTTTAACTGCCCTTTTACAGACATGCATTCATCTAACCGATGATTTATTAATGACTGGTTACCTGGGAAGCAGGTGGTTAGGTGCTCCATTAGTGCTTCTTGTGTGACTTGTTTTCGGGCAGAGTTCATTGCTGAGATGGCCAGGCAAAGGATTTCCCCAAGTGGAATAAACTGCGACTGAGTGATGGGAGACATGCTGATGGGTGATACATCACCTGTAAAAAGACAACAGATGTGCAATGAAGCGTTTTGTTTAAAAATCTGCTCATAGAACAAGGATGTAGAGATACAACTAGCAAGAATTCTCAGAACTCTCTAGTACTGGGCTGGAGATAAAACCCTTACAACAGAGAACCATCTGACAGTTTATTTCAAAACTTAGACATGGTGAACTTTGGAAAATGGGAAATATATGCTATGCAGACACAGTTTCTCAAAGGGTGCAATAGACAGATTCAGAAAAATGCCAACAAATTAGTACTCATGGTTGCAAAACCTCATGCTTAACATCCTACTAGGTAACTGCACAAACAAAATAGTTGCATGTATTTCTCTGGACATAAAAGGGGAGATTTTACTCCCCTTCAAAGGAGAGTGGTATGGATCACCTATCATTTCCACTTGACATGATATTTTTTTATTAATAGTAACAAAGACCAGAAAAAAAATGTTGCTCAGTTAATGAATAACATTTTCATTCAGCTGAAAAAGCACAGAACACTCTTTAGAGTCCCAAAAACATCAAAATGCCTTAAGATTGATCCTCTGAATAAACCTCCCCTGGATCTACGTGTCAAATGCCTTCATACAAACCACATATTTTTAAGAAGAGAAGTTTCAAAGGTTCCAGGATGGCCCGAAAATTAACTTCGTTGTAATTTTTCTCATGTTGTCTTTACAAAGAATTCACTAACCTATACTTTAAAAGAATGAACAATCTTAAAAAAAATTATAGGAGAAATTACAATTTGATAATACTAGCATGACTACACAAATACACATACACAAGTGCATTTTAACATACTTTATCCAAGTACAAAAATACTTTTTGATTCTGCTCTGTACCTCCTCTTGAAGTGGTAACAGTTCCTCAGTGCAGTTCCCCAATGATGTCAAAGAGGAAAGCAGCAGCCTAAAACATTTTCCTTGCCAGTGGAAAAGGAATAATAAAGAGTAACAGATAGAACAAGGGGTGCTTGACTACAAATCCTATTCTGGCCACAGGTCAGTCAATAGTCAGGGATTAAGTTTTAGCTAAATAGCTTTGAAATTTCAGAAAAATCATCCTATTTTTGCTGCCACAGAGCAACACCTTGTGATCAAATCATGAATCAAATTACCGGAAATTAATTCAAGTTGAAACTTTCACCCACAATTCAGAGAATCCAATATTTGCCCTATTAATTCTATATTCCTATTGTGTCTACTAAACGAGAGGAACAGCTTCTAAGACTGATTATCAAAGTGCATTTAATCTTGCATTATACTCAGTACTTTGAGGGAAAAAAAAGAATTGGTGGGAGTAGCAAATTGCATAACTGTCTCAGTGAGACTTGTGGGCAATATTTTTCAATCACCAGCTGCACAATCTGTTGTACAACAGTGAAACACATCACTCAAGACACAACAAAGATTTAAGAATAGACATTTGTGCTATGTTCTCCTGATTGCTTCTGCTTAATGAGGCCTGACCAGACCAATACTGCATTCCCAACACAGCAGCATTCTTCCAGCTTCAAGCTTCAACATAGTGCAGTCCAAGATCCTCATTCTTATCAGACCACAAAATTATAACCTTAAAATATAACCTTCTCTGGACATTTTTTATTCATACACAGCTAAAAGTTCTTGCCACATGCCTTACAGACAATAGCAAAGAAGATCACACGTAGCTTACAGGAGACATGAGAGATACGCTTCCACATGACTTGGGAGCAAACACCATTTGTTCTTTCATCATTTGATAATGGAAAAGAACATCACAGTTATTATATTCCTATTTACTAATAATTATATCTGCTGTCAGCTTAAACTCGTTCATAGCCAAATCTTTGTAATCATCCAGACACATAAGTTTACCAATTCTGATCACCAGCCATCATTCACTTTGTGTAGGGGATCAGTTTCTTTAATGATTAGTTTCATGTCTAAGAAGTATCAGAATTATGATAAGAATTATGCAGATTTAGCTAAGCAATTTAAGAAATTATGTGTCATGGGTATTCTTGTGAGCACTACTAAATTGAGTTCAGTGCAATGTCAAACAGATTGGCATATATTGGCCTCAGCTGAGGTTTAATCTTATCAGGTTCGCTTGGCACTGAATGGGCTCTCTGGTGTCCTGGTTTTGCCTGGAATAGAGTACCTTTAAGGGCACCCTTAAGGTGAAGGACAGCAACTTACTCAATTGTTTTATCTGGATCATCAAAGACTTGGCAATTTGTTAAACTCAGGCACCCTGGCAGGAGTATCCCTGTGCCTGCTCCCAGCCATGCACTCACACTGCCACCTATATAAGTGCCAGGATGGGAGAGTGTGAGGAAGACCTCTTTCCTTCCCTTGAATGGGAACGATTCATTCATAGCTAATCAGAACAATACTTAGGATATAAGAAATGGGCCTTAATACCATAATCAGCCTCCTGAAGTGGGAAAGGGACTCAAGGAGTTTTATACATGAAGCTTTGCTCTGCAGCCTTGCACCTGCCCTGCAGCCTTGCACCTGCCCCCAGAGGGATGCTTGGACAAGAACTCATAATTGCCCTGCTTACTCCCAGGAACAGCCCATCCTTCTTCCCTGACTGCCAAGAGCCTGGAGAGATCCACTTCTGGGATCACTTCCAGTTAGGACTTGTTAATGTAAAATTGGCTAAGTACAAGTTAAAAAAAAATAAAGTTTGCCTGGATTTTAGTTTAGTAACTTTGCACAATCCTTCCTTTCAAAGCAGGCTTTCAGCATCGAATTGCTTTGTAGGTTAGTGTGCAGAAAACATTCAGTCTGCAGATTTGACCCCCTGCCAGCTGGACTCTTGTCACCAGGAACAAGCCAGGAGTTTTCACTGTAATACTAACTATACTTTACATTACTCATCAATACAAAACATTCAGTATTGGTTCCTTAATGTTAACACAACCTCTAGCAAAGCACACTGTAGTTCATATGTCAGGGTAACACACATCCTACTTGCAAATATCTGGGAGCTTAACAACCATTTAATTAACAATAAAGATTACTATAATTGTCCATAAAATCATAATTTAAACGGCTTTAAATGCAATACAAATGTTCAACAAATATTGGTTTATGTGAGGGCCTTTCTTTCTGTTTTGTAAGGGACTATCAACAGTTAAGCCATAATCTTTTCCACTGAGTGCTTTTCAACCTTCTTCATTATGACAAGGGCACTCTGGTTTCACCTCCATTGTGATAGAATGATCTCCATAGTTTGTTGTTCTAGCTGTCTGGAGATAGTTACTAGCTCTTGTTTAAAAAGGCTAGCACACATTTTGAGCAGACCTAATCATAGAAAGCCAAAATCCCCTCACTCAGGGAGGCTCTAATTTGCCAGATTTTATCTTGACTATCCTGTGGCTCTGGGAAATTACATGTACTCTGTGGTTATAGTTAAGTGAACAAACTTCTTTGATGCACAATAATAGCAAATATCTTGCATCTATGAGATAATATAATATATTAACATCAATTACGCCCATAAATACTGTTTAGCCTGTTGAACAGAAGGTTTACTAGAACTCCTTTAGGAAAGATCTGCTTAAAAAAAAGTAAATAAGCTTTTCCTATTTTTTTTTTGAAGACCACATCACTTACATGAAGCATCTAGCATATGGCTCCTGTTAGCTCTGACTGATGCTTGTCTCAAGCCGCTTTCTTTCGAAATCAAATTACTAGCCTTGACTTTCATATGTTTATGCTCCCAATTAAATGAAAACCGGAGCTCAGAGAGCAGTTTTCACCAGCTGACTGCATGCTTTGTTTAAATATAAGACATATACATATATATACATAGTTTTAGCTCTGTTTCTGCAGCGTCTGTCCAAACTTTTCTCTAAATAATGAAATAAAAAAAAAAGTTTTCTAGACTTCTTGTTTTAAGTAGCACTTAATTTTAAGGAATGTCTAAGCACTTAAGAAACAGTGAATGGGAACTGTCCTCATTTTATGCCCTGGGGATTTGCAGCACTACCCTGGGGGAAAAATTATTTTTATTACTTAGAACAAAAGATTATGTAGCACATAAAATAAACACTTAGCTCTTACACAGCACTTTTATTCAGTGGTTTTCAAAACATTCTGAAAAATTGGGAACTATAACTATCCTTAACATACAGATGAGAAAGTGATGGTCTAACATAGCTGTGAATGAAAATTCACACATCCTGAATCCATACTAGCTGGAACTTTTCCTGTGCTAGTGTATCTAGTGTGTTTGTTCTCTGAATGTCTGGGTAGCACCATTTCAGGAGAAAATGAGGCAGACTACGTTCTGCACCATGTATCAGCAATTCAACTATCAAGTACATAGTGATGACAGAATTTTTATCAGCGATTCTACTGCTGGAAAGAAGTGACCTGGAAGTCAAACTCTTTGTCTCATGAACTTTGCACAGATTACTTGAAAAATCACCTCTTCTCTTATAAATGGAACCATTGTGAAGGAAAATTAAATAAGTTACAGTGTAAACCCACACTTTATGAGAACTTATACACCCTATTCCCCTGAAATAGGGAAGAGATCTTCTGATTACACTCTGCATCCTGTAAAATACAGGAAGCCAAAGTTTCACCTTTCCATTCCGACTCTCAAAATCTTTTTAATCTTTTGTTTCTTATGGATCAAGGCAACCTCTAAACATGATTTTTAGCCTGATTTCCACAGAAAATGAGGTTTGCACAATCACAATCATGTGCCAAAAAGGTTGAACCTCACTAGACAACCGTGATTCTAAAACAAGTGTTTGCTAAGCATGTTCAATCTGTACAATGCTTTAGGCATAGTCACCTCCCACTAGACAGGAAAGAACCCAGTCAAAAAACACCTGTCAAGGGAAATCTGACTTCATTGTCTCTACTGTTTACAGAACTACATTATTAAATAGAAAACATCAAAACCAGAGTAGAGTAACTTCATGATACCTCATGATTATAGTGGTGGTTGCAACAGGACTCCCCTACAAAAAATTTCTTGCAAACAAAATTTTTTCTTGCAAACAATTTCTGATCTTGTTGATTGGAACAGTCTGTTCTGATCAACACACGCTTATGATTTCACTCTGGGAAGAACTACATAAAGGTCATTTTCAAACAAAAGGTAGCTAACAAAACCAAAACTACTTGTAATGGGCAAAAAGAGGGCTCTTCAGTCTAGAATATTATCACTTTTTACTCAAGAATACTGTAAGGAAAAAATCTCTTCTAGAAAAAGTACCTTTTCAGGTTTACTTCAAAAAGGGACAGATGCTGAAGAAGTTACATGTCTGGCCTGGGTTGCACAATTACCCCTTTTTGCCCCAACTCCCTAGGTGACTGAATTATTCTAATTAAAAAATAACTTACATAGATGTAGTAAGCAAAATATTCTTATGTGAATTCACAATGAGGACATACAATTGCCATTTTAAGCTAGATGTTCACATTTGATTGAACAACGGAAGGGAAAAGGAGGAATATGCAGATTCCTGTGGTATTACCCAGGCTACTCTGAAATACCTTAAATCTGCACTAGTACACTAACACAGAAAAGATCACATATCACTGGCAAAATCTGAAACAAAGAAAATTAGAAGTGTTGCTTGCACTGTTCTCAGGCATAGCCTAAATCCTCCTTTTAAGCTACATTTCCTGCAGTATTTTTATGAAAAAAGCTGCAGGCTGTGTTTACTAGACAGCTACACGTATCAAGAGTACTGATAACAATAATAAAAAAATACATTAAAGATTCATCCATTTATTTCTGTTTAAAGCAGCTTAAACAAAGGCTCAACAAATGCAGCAACACACATTCATTCACTAACCAGCAAGCTCCTTCTGCACCTCTGAAATGCACGCACACCAAAACAAATAATAAACACTTCCAAGAGAATGTGACCACTCCAAATCTAAACATGCTGAAGAAAACAGGGCAAACTTGGTATAACCATATAACAAACACTTGCCTCTAAACAAATTTCTAGTTCCTTACCAGCTACTAACTTCAACTACGTAAACTGATTTTTTTAATCATTCAGACCCAGCTAAAATAACGACCTCCAGGTTCACCAAGTGGCACTAACTTTCAGAAACAGGTGCTAAATTGCTCACAATCAGCAGACTGGTCTTACATGCACCCATTTTGTGCATTTCCTGTGATTTAGTTTTCCTTTTCTTTGTTCATGTCCTGTGGCCAGCTGCCTCCTGGTCCAAAGTGATATCCCAGCACACGTTACAACTATGATCATCAAAAGTTTCTGCTGGAGCACGGAACTTTCCCAGAGGATTCAGTCAGTTGAGGAGATTTCTGTAGTGTTGCTTATCCTGGGAAGGAAGAGGGTGGGACTGTAGTTTTTTAATATATTGTGTGCTCTAGAATGTGTTTTCCCAAACAATATTTTTCAAATGCATCTTTTAATAAATGTCCATGTCTATATTCCTGGCACACAATATGTTAAAAAAGGGGGACTTACCTGAACCCCTATGGTCTGGTTCCATGCTCCAGTACAGTATCCAGAGTAGCTGTGATGTAACAACAATGTGCAAATTGGGGCTTTATATCACTGTGGAGGCTGGCTGAATGCAGCATAGCTCAGTGCCACAGGACCTGAAAGAAGAAAAACAAAGCATGCTTTCAGGCATTAATATGCTGAACACCCACCTCTTAAAGCAGGAAATAGGGGCATACTGAAAAAAAAATGCAGTTATCTATGCAGGTCCACTGAAAGGAACACCATTTCACACAATTCTCACATAAGCATGAGAAATAAATGGTTAAGAAATTACAGGGGAGGCGGAGGTAGAGAATCTAAAAGGGTCTACAAATATAACTCCCACACAGTGTTTTGAAAACATCTCTTTTTGCCCTGTTTCCATGGAATGGCTGGAATCACGTTCTGACACCACCCCCTGTTCCGAAGTCACTCACAGTCTTTGCAAAGCACCTCTCCACTGCAGTGCCTCAGGATTCTGCAGTGTCACTCCTCTTCTCCCTGGCTCTCTGCAAAGTGAAGTCATAGGAATGGATCAGCCAACCTGACTTCTCACTACCCTGCCCAGAATCCTTTGTGAACCAAAATGAGTCATCGCTCTGAAAAAAATCCACAGCGCAATGTTCCAGGTTTCTCCCTGTGTCTGCGCTGGCTTCTTTGTCTTTGAAACGAAGTGCCTATGCTTCTGGAACAGTGCCCAGCTGCATTGTACAGGATAACAAGCCAGCCTTCTCATTAAGTGGACAAGAAAGCTATTTACATGCATTAGCAAAGACAAGTAAGTTGAAGCTTTAACCCTCTAGTCAAGACAAAAAAATTACCCCTAACATATCTTCCTGACGTAACACACAACTCCTCCAGTACACAGAAACACAAATGCACAGACATATGTGGGTATACACACACAGAGAGCAGTATTTTCTTAAATTATTCACTATTTATCATGACACATACCAGTTTTGACTCTACTGATTAAAAAGAAAGATTTACTCTCCTTTGTCAGTCCTGAAGAATGCTGCAGACCTGCATGTAACAAACAACTCTGCTGTACACTCGATCAAAGTTGTGCTGCTGCAAACTGTTTATCCAAAAATTAGAAGCAGTGGACAAGTTCTTGCAAGCTCATTTTCCATCATCCCATTCACCATTTGGGCTCACAAAAAAGTGAGCCCTGAAACCATGCCAGTCAAACTGCTCCAAGTGCTGAAGGCCAGCAGAGCTGCTTCAACTTCTGCTACTGACAAAGAAGGTAATGCTCAGAACGAGGTCACTGTGTCAGGATCTCACTCAGTGCTAGGTTTTCCATTGCTTGGTGAGGACATGCTAGCTAAAGCATCAGAAAAGCACAGAAGAGGTAGGAATAATGTGTGATGAGAGACAGATGCTGCTGTTTTGAAGAAACGTTTTTAGTTGTTTGGAGATTTTCTTTTAAAATAGGGAAAATATTCAAAATTGCCTTTACTGCAAAAGGACTATTTCTAGTCATGATGTAGTCACCAAAATGAGTGAAACACAGCACTTTAGGACTCACCTGTGCTGTGCTGGAATAGGCAGTTCTCCTAGGTGCTCCCCTAAATGAACATACCAGGTGTTTAGGACCAAATGAAATACAAAAGTCACCACCTCCCTATGCTGCAAGCCCTGGCCCTACAACAACCCTGGCAGTGAGAGTCCAACCAAGCCTATGCAAGTGTTTCAAGACAACAGGTAAATACTTGGGTTACACAACTAACAAACATCACTTTTGGCTGCAGGTCTATAGCAACTGTTATGCAGTAAAGCCATACTTTAAGCAGGCTAATTTACCTGTGTAAGGTTAACCAGGTGCTTTGCTACACCTGTAGTTACACAGCAGCCATGACCTCAACATGAAAAGCTAGGGCTTTGCTATACACACATCAATTTCTGTGTTCCTGAAAGGCCTCATTCCAGGAAATTTGCCTGCAACTTTAGAGGAGTTTTGCCTTCCCTGGGGCTGTGTACAGTACAAATGCACCATACACTTCTCTCTGTGTAACTCCATGCAAGCATGTGCATTCAAATAGACCAGTACAAAATACAGTATAGCCCGAGATCAATCTCCATCCTACAGTGAGGAAACAGATGATCTAAAGATCCCATTTTCTTCCTTTGCACACAGTGCTGAACACAGACTCCTTTGTCAAACTCAACATTAGCTTGCATAAATCCTTAAGTCCTCCTGAGTCAGGGCCTGGGATTCCCTTCCTTTGCCACAGCCCTTTCACCATCAGTAGAGGGAAACTCAAGAGGAAGAAAGGCATATGCTCAAATGGGGACACACACACACCCCCCACGCACACAACAACACATGACAGAGAACAAAAAAGGCTAAAAAAGAACACGGTCAGAAGAGTCCAAGAAGGTTACCAAGAGGGTAATTCAGACTAGCCTGTACCAGTTACCATGGATCCCAAATTTCTGAGGCTAAAATCAGCCATCAGCTCTCAGCAAAGCCTGTAGTTGCAGAGACTATAGTCATCTACCATTATGATTACTTCTACAAGAACCAATTTCACAAAGCAGGAAGCACCCAGCCACTACACTAAGAACACAAACCACGAACTCTGTGGCTCCAGAACACACCAGACTAAGGAACATCAGACGTATACTTACATTTCTTTAGGAAATCTCTTAATACTAGAAATTGTGACATATTAGTGCTTCACTAATAATAACTTACTTGTAGTATGCTAATAAGTTCCACTTGACTTACCTGAACAAATCTGCCAGTTCTTTAAGAATTCACTTAAGAAAACACAAGAGGAAGTATGATCAGGATATTAAGCTCAGTAGTATCTCAACAAGTAATGCCCATCTGTTTTTGTGCTAATATTGTCTAGGAGCTTAAACATTCTTTTTTTTTTTTTACTTCTGCTGCTTACACCCCGATGAATTAGCAGAGAACACACCTCCCCTCCTTCAGATCTCATTCCACTGGCTTTTAAAAAAGCACATTCTTTTAGCGCTCTTTCACACATCTGCTCCTCCTGTCCCTTTAATCCTTCTAGAGAACTCCTCTACATTTTCTCTAACTTACATAACTTTCCTCTAAAAGCAAGAGCCAAAATTCTGTGCCATATTCTAGCTAATCTCTCACCTGCATCAGTTACCAGGAAATTGAAATTTCCTTACCTTTAGTGGAAATACCCCACACTATACCCTGTTTTTTTCCTCCACAGCTGTACTATATTGGTGTCTCACCATCAGCCACCCTGCAACTGAACCAGCAGTTCCAGTTATGTTTTTTATTCTGCCTGCAACTGAGTCTGAAGCAAATATTCCTGTGCTTGACTCCCAGGACCATGACCTTCAACAGCACACTCTGCAGATATGATTAAGGATCTTTGATCATCCAATTCTTCTCATTTGTTATCCAGTTTTTTAAGCATCTCCACTTAGCACATTCTAAAAAAGAATCTCAAAACCTAAAATGAAAAACAAGCTATACTTTAAATGTTACTTAATGCAGGACAGAATCATAAACCAGTGCCACACTTCCTAATACAGCAAGCCAGGAAAGAGCATTTGAATGAACCCATCAAGTCTTAACAGGAAAAACAAAGCAATCAACAAAACTCCTTCCCTCAAAAGCCTAGTAGGTAAAGCAACTGTCTTCTTAGAATTCAACTACTAAAAGAGGCTTCTTTAAATTATAGTTCACTGGAAAGTCTGTGATATTTTAAACCACACAGAAGAATTTTCTAACAGATTTTTTCGCTAGGACCACAAGACAGGAAGGAAGGAGGATTTGGGCTTGTTTTTATCACAGAAACGTGCTACTATCAAATTAATTTGAATAATGTTAATGCTATATTGTTCTCAACCACACCAACACCCCACCTCGTCAAAAACAAAGCCTGCCTGTTCTCTGGCAGCAAACAGCAAATGCAAAGATAGAAGCATTTAAAAAATCTGACACTGGAGGAGATTTGGCAAGAGGGAGTGAGCACATGAGAAACAAAAGAAACAAAAACCAAAAAACAATTATAAACCTAGACTTTTTTTTTAGGGTGGAAATTTTAAAAAGGCACAAAAAATACTCCTTTTCAAACACTCCTGAAAGCACAGAATGTGGCTGTTGGAAGTCTTAGCCACATGTTCTTCACTATCCTCTTCAGCTTAGCCAGAACACATTTGCAGTGTGCCTAGAGATGCAGTTAATATTCAGCAAGAATCTAGTCAGCAGCTAAAATTCTTGAAAGGTAAAGCGATAATTAGCAACACAACCCAGTGGCATAGTGCACTCTCTCTCATTTATATTGACTGCTGCAATCATTAAAAGATTTTCATCCCAAAGACAGTACTGCAGTGGTTACACCTTTTCAAACCAACAGTGATGACTGGCAGATAACTTCAAGTTAAAATAAGAACCTGCAACACTGAACACAAGTCCCATGGTACTGCAGCAGCCTTTAACAGCCCAGTTTTTCCTGGCTAGGAGAGATAACTGATGAAAAGGCCAGGCATGGAATCAATTAAATTAGTGCCAAAGTGGTTTTAAAAAGAAAAGGTTAGATGCTCCAAAGACTTAGCAGTTGAGAGCTTACTGGGTCATGTTTTTCCCTGTCATGGAAACAGTTTTCACTGTGGCTAGAGTACCTTCAAGGAGATGTACTTTAATGCTTGTGAAATTGAAATATTTTACACCCCAATACGTGAAAAAGCTATCCTACTATATTCTGCTCCACCTGCATGGGGTAGATGCAGTGACCCCTGTTACCCACAGTGGCTCAAAATACTTTCAAATTCTGTCCTTTAGTCTAGCCTGTGTGGGGATCAGCTGTGAGGATGGGAACACAGGAACACAACAGTTCAGCAACTCACCAAATCTGCTGCCTCCCTCATGCTGGTCAAGCATCTTAGAGGAAGCATTAGAAAACCAACTGCACATTGCCACCAATTTACACTGCACCTTAAAGGGAAATGCCCTTGTTCCAGACAGAAACCATTCTTTTGAGATCCTCGAGGACTGGCAGATATTAATTTTTTCTCTCAATCAGTATGACTATTAGCAAATGCAGCAATCAAAACCTACCTCCCCAAACAAATGACAGTACCTGGAATCAGGGATTCCCCCAATTAAACAGCTCACTAGATGAAACATTTCCTCCTGTCCATTTCACATATTTTCTTGCTTTTGAATTTTACTGAGCACTCATTTTACTACAGGAAGCAGTAAATCAAAACCTACAACAGACATTTTGCTACTATTTCAACAGTAACACCACCCTATCTACTGCTCTTTTATTTTTAAACGAAATTTCAGGAATCTGAAAATCTCCCTGTACATGAGCCATAAAACCAAAAATGGTATGCAAAAGGATGAAATTATCAATTTCACAGAGACCTCTCTTGCATGACTTCTTACATATCTCCTCATTTACAGAATCTTAAGTTTAGACTTTTAATTACTACTCCTGACTCATCTAACGCATTCACTGCTGACTCCAGCAACGTGCAGACTATGCTCCTAAAAAAGCACAAAACTTAACATATTTAAGCTCTATTTTGTCAGCGTTCACTGCACTGCCTTATACCACGTTGCTTATGTCACTATTCTACAGAATTGCTCAGCTGTTTCACTCAGCTGTCACTAGTGCCTTCTGAAATCCTCCTCAGCAGTCTTAATGAACTTGAACAACTGTGATCTGATAGACAGGGTTACTGCTTCATTATCCATTCCATCCTTCAGATTTTTAATACAGCTATTAAACACCGAACATTTGTTATTGATCCCTGCTGCACAAAACACTGTTAACCATTTCCAGGGCCCAGAAATGGCCATTCTTCCTTTTTCTGCTCTCTATACTAAACTGAGCTTGACAAGACTTTTGTTTTGGACTTTCACCAAGCATTTATAAAGCACTAGAGCGTGGAAGAGTTCTTGTGCTCCCCAAGTGTCGCTATGACCCAGTTTTCTGAAAGATGAGAGCGCATAAAAATAGTTGTGTCTTTGCCTTCTTATTCAGTATAAAGACCTAAACCAGGATATCAAGGCTAGATTCCTGAGATGATCTCAGAAGCTGATGATGATCTCAACTTTAACTGAACTAAACCAAAAGACTAGCAAAATGAGAATTAAGATAATTCCTTTAACAGATTTCAGAAGTAAACACTGGATACAAAGGGGAAAATCATACACAAAAAAATTTTGAGATCAAAGCACGGGGGAATATATAAAACCAAGCTTCAAATTACTACATTTTATGCCATATCAATACAGTATTTTCCTAACACAGATTAAAACAACAACAACGACAAAAGTAATTCCTTATCTTGCCACTATGTTGTAATTCCTTACTCTTGACCATAAAAAAAAAGGTCTTATGGTTACCATCATATTCTTTCAATGAGCTACCCCCACAGGCAGCACTTTAACTCACCCAGACCTTATGGGCCTGAGGGCACCTCCTGCTTAGAAGGGTAAAAAGTGTCTTGGTCAGAGCCAGAGCTTGAGAAGGCTCTCTGCTTCAAAAGCATTTCTGATCACACTGCATTGCACATGGTGAAGGGGACGGTACATGCCCCTCTCCTCACCTGGCTATCCCCTTTTAGAGGCTGAAACTGCTGCACAGACCAGACCTCAGAAACACCCACTAGGGATTCAAGTAACCCTGAAAGCATCTTTTGAAACCTCTGCTGTTTTTCCTGCCTGTTTGCTAGCTACAAGTTTTAATCTTAAAGAACTGATGTAGAGAGTACCTAAATAAAAACCTAGGCTATAAAGATTGAATTAGCAGCAGAAGACTGGAGAGGAAAACAAGAAACAATATAAGTAAGAAAGAACACAGGAAAGGTTAAAAGGAAATGTAAGGGAAGAGCTGATTTTTGTTTGATTGCTAAAGCAGGCCATGCAGCATCTGAGATGTTACTGATGAAAGAAAACTTGTTAAAAGAATCCAAATGCTTAGCGGGGCTAAATGGAAGCAGAAATAATAACCAAATGGTAAGAAATGAAATTAGTACCTCCAGCTATAGGAAGGCTGGGGAAAAAATAAATAGTCTACAGAATTGCTGGGATAAGCAAAGTGGGGATGGCTGCATGTATCAGTGAAGAAAGAAGTGAACAAAGAACAGTTGTTTTGTGACAGCTGATTTGCATGTGCTCTGCATCCACTTGGTGCTTGCCTTTGTTTTGTTTTCTAGGCTGACCACCCCGTGCCACACAAAGGATTCACTGAAAGCCTCCGTTCAAAGTCTCAATTAAAAGCCTGAAAGAACAAAGGTATCTTGCCCTGCAGCCCCAAGCCTGAGCCCCGTGCCAATGACCCAGCAGAGGGACCATCCCCATCAGAGCGTGGGGCTCCGGAACCTGCATTCTACACCGCCTTGGAATGAGCCCTCCTCCCTTCCCAGCATCTGGAACAGGCAGAATAGCTAAAAAGAAACATTTAGCTTGATCTCCAAAGGGTTGCTTCTAAGCTTTTATGATGAGAGATCAAAGCTAGGGAAAGGGTGGGACCTTACAGGACAGTAAAGAAAGTTGAGAATAAATTAGTAGTGTGCATACTAATAAGACACACATGCAATGTCACTAAGGGAGCATGTTAATGGTTTGGGCAGTTTGAACGAAAACATGTGAAAGCAGTTAAGCATGTCATCACCAATACTGTCTTTAGAAGTGTTCTGCTGTTTTATGAGAAACTCTTCAAAACCCACATGCACATGCAGTTTCACAGAAAGAAAGTGTAATCCACAAGAACTTGGAAATGTGAGGCTGCCTAAAGGGCATCCTGCATGTCCTCCATGGTCTGCAAAGCCTATGTATAAGGCTTGTGATTTTTTTCTTTCAACTGTGCTATTTAATTTCTGGTACTACATTTAATTGAGTTACTCTAACATAGATTTGTTATGCAGCATCCGTCCAGTTTGGTACACTCTCTGAACACAAATTGGGAATGTTTGTGCAACAGGGCTAACATGAAAACTGACCTCAGCACTTTGGTCCAAAAGACTAAATTACTGCCAGAATTATCGTGGTGTAATTATACCTATGTAAATACCTATTTATTCTGGAATAAGAGTGTTTTGTTTAACCTGATTTAGCTTACACAACTTCCAAAAGTTTTATCAATGGAGTTAGATGTATATGCATAATCATGCAAACTCCCTCTGTGTGACTTTTTGGATCATGCATAAAAAGGTGAGTTAAAAATACAATAATCAGTAGTAAAAATAAAGTACTAATTTTATTAGAGGCAACCATGTGTCTTCCCGTTGTTCAATCATATACTCCCTATTCAAAAAGTAAATGTTTAAACAAAGGAATTAACCTTCTACTAATTTTTTTCTGGGTTCCAATAGCTTAACTCTTCAAGAGCATATAACCGCTGACATTTAGAGTTTCAAGTACTATTTCTCTAAAAACTTCCTGTTATAGTAAAAGGCAGAGCTATTAAAGGAGCCAAATGTGGCTTCTATTGCCATATGTTGTTTCTAATAGTCACAGCTTGAGTTTCAAAACTGATGGTAGATCTTCACTTCCTTTTATCTCCATTGAGTGCTGCTGTACTCTCGGTACTTTTTAAAATCAGGACTTACCGAAAAGCCTAATTTTAGGCAATTATTTCTGGAACATAAAAAGACTTGTTGCATGTAACCTATCTGGAAATACCTGAAAGTCTTGGATGCATCTCCTTCATATTTCCATTTTCAAACAAGACCCTAAAAGTCTACTTCAGGACACAGAGGTTTGAAAACGATTTACATATCTTTTGCCTTGCTCCCGACAAACATTTTTCAATGGAAGTTCTGATGTTATTAGAGTTCCCAAGAAAAGTCTGGGGGTTGCAAAACTCTGCAAAACGGAGTAAGAAGTTCTTGGGTTTAGAGAATATAATTCTGGTAATTCCTCATGGCATCTTTGGAGACTGAGGACGCAAAAGCCTAGCGTAACTTCCCAGTGACATTTTTCTCCTGTTAAGATAACTGCTTTCAAGGGCAGAAATTACCTTGTAAAGCAGAGTCACCACATATTTTCCCCTCCAATGAATGCTTCCTTGCCCCTCAAGGAATGATCGAGGTTACCACGCAACTATCCAAAGCACAAGTTTGTTTTCAGCTTTTGCAGGGAGTTGTAGTCTGTTGGAGTAAGGGGGAATGAAAGGAAGGATGATACCACGTGACAACAGACTTACTACATTACTCACAGAAATCTTATGCCACATGCATGCTTGCACATGCAAAGACTTTTCCCATATTTTTGAAGTAATTGCCCACTTTTCCAGATGCCTGGCAACTCAGGCTGCCTGATGTCTGGAAACCAGCTACTACATGCATATAGTCTCATCTCACATGTGCAGCAGGTCCAACACATCAGGTGTACTATGTATGCATAATTTATCTATCAGGGACTGTCCCAGATTTTAAGATCTAAAATTCCTGAAACAGCCAGGCTTGTAATTTTCAATCTGAGCTGTGATGCAGTCAGTACAAGCTGTTGTACAGTGTGAGAGTATCTTCACAGAAGAAGCCACTTGAAATAGCAAATCACAGAATATTCTGAGTTAGAAGGGACCCATGAGGATCATCAAGTCCAACTCTTAAACGAACAGCCCATGCAGGCATTGAACCCGTGACCTTGGTATTCTTAGCACCATGCTCTAACCTACTGAGCCAAGTGTATTGCTTGCAACTTTAGGAAGACTTTTGATTCAGGGCCTGCTTGCAGCTTACTGGAGCTGGTAGGAGATACTTCCAGCATCATAAGCATAGGCATTAATAGCACTTTCCATTCCAGAACTGGAAAAAAACATTGGACAGCTCTGCAGTAGCTGATCAAGACTTCACCTTGAGTCTTACCCACCAGTCTGGAAAATTTAGATCTCTATTTAACAGACAACTATTAAAAAAGTTAGGAAATAACACAGACGGACTGCCGAAACATTTCACAGTGCTTTAAATATGCTTTGAAATTTTGTAACCTATTTAAAAACGTCGTTTCTTTTGCCCTACAGCACTAGCAATGAAGAACCTCAAAGGAAGTGCTTAGATAGACCAGATTTACTCGCTTTGCCACTAAGTTCTGCAGCTTCCTAGGGCTGTCAGTCGCGGCCGGGTTCAGCCGTGAGACACGGACCACGGCGCTCAGCCGAGCGTCTCCCGGGGTAAGGGCTGCCCCGCCGGCACAACCCGCCCGCCAGCCTCGCACCGCGCCGCGTTGCTGACCAATCTTTTAGCGTGCAGCAAAGCGGGCAACTGAGCCGGACGGGGAAGCACCGCCCGTCCCGTCCCGTCCCACCGCGCCCCACGGCCCCGCGGCAGCGCCGAGGTGCGGGCACGGCCGCCCGCCCGCCCGCCCGCCGCCATGGCAACGCGTGCGGGGCGCGGCCCCAACAGCTCCCTTCCCCAGTGCTCTGAGGAAAGCTGGCAACCTTCCAGGGCGCCCGAAACAGGAAGGAAAAGCAATATTCGCCTAGTCGGAAGGTGCGACGTTACCCCCTGCCTTTGCACGACACATTTTGAACCAAAACCCATCGCGCTGTTCTCCTCCCGCAAAGGCCACCGGTTCCCCTGCCATTTTGGATGCAGGAGCAATTCCCACAGAACATACACTTCTGTGTGCTGCTGCTGCCTCAGGAACATCCAAAATCCCAGCCACGGGGAGCTCAGAAACGAAAATAAAATAAGGGGGGTTTGTTGATTGGTGTCTTTGGCCTTGAGGTCCTGGGGCTTTGTGTTTTTGTTTGAGGTTGGTGATTTTACATAATGGTAAAGCAGATTTTTGTCCGATTCCTCTATGAGCACTGTCCTCATGGGAAACCCTCCTGCCTTAAGTGAGGGCACAGTGGGGGCTTGGTACTCCAGAAAAGCAGTAAAGGCTTTGCCTCCCTAAGGGCAGTGGCATGATGTGCTGCTGATTCCAGAGGTAAATCTGAACAGCCACTGCAACCAAATCTACCCCCTTCTTCAAAAGCACTTCAACATACTCTTCAAGTATTTTATGCAACTTTTAAAGTCAACATGGCTTCACGATTGAGCCAAGGTTTTTGTTCTTTCATTTTTAGAGATTAAGAGGGTAAAAAAAAAAAAGAACCAACAACAAAGTATTCTCCCTCTGGCTCCTATTGAGGTAGTATCTGAACTTGTGCAAAAACTTTGGCCAATTTACCACTTAGATTTAAGAGGAAGCTATTGTCTAAAAGGACAACCATCACAGAAACGTTTTTGCACAAGAACGGTAGAAAGACCCACTGCCTCTATCTTGAATAGATGTAGAAGGTTCTATATGACCTAAACAGGGTTTGTAAAAACAGTGATCAGCACACATGCTGAAAACTAAAGCTGTAAAGCAAATCAGAAAGCTAAACCAAACCACATTCTCCATATCACTTCATTTCATCAAAAGCAAGCAAGATAATTAGTTTATAAAGGCAAATCACAGGGTAACAATAGGTGCCTGTTGTGGATCCTGAGGATGAATTTGAACTTTGCTCTGAACCTGGACTGAAGGCCTTCTTCCTGAGTGTAAATGAGCATCTTGGGGTTTAGGGCTGGTGTCTCTCATGGTCCACAGGCATCAGCAACATGTACAACCTAACCACACCAAGCTGATGGAAGTTTAGCAGAAAGCTAAAGCAGTATTTGCGTCACTGTAACTCTGTGTTTGGGACACAGCTGATGCAAGCTGTGGGACACAGCTGATGCAAGTAGGAGGTCTGCAGTGTGCTGTGGTCAAGAATCAGCACCATGACCTCATCCTCTTTCAGCACTCAGGCACAAGGGAAGCTGAGATTGGACTAGCAGCCAATTAACCACTGATTCAGCCTGAATTTCAATATTCTTCTCTTTATGAGCTCACTCATTGTTTTAATTACTTAAGGAAGCTGCACAAATGCATTTATTCCACACTTTGACATGCAATCCATGAGTGGAACTAAGTTGAACAAAATGGAAACTTTTGGCTTGAAGAATGGAAAAAAAAAAAGATCAAGAAGGTAACACATAAGAGTAAAACCAATTTTGAAAGGCAACTGCTACCCCTCTAAGCAAGACTGAGAACTGCACAAGTGCTAGGATCTCCCTCACCGTGCAACTACACACTGGAAATCCACACACAATCCGCAAGGCCACTGGCACTGCCCTTTCATAATAAACAAATAGCTGAGTGCGAAACAAACAAACAAAAAACAACCCAATAAAAAAACTCCTTCATAAATCAAATTTCCCCAAAACAGGCAGTATAAAAAAGCAACAGCACGTGATTCCTACTGTCACGCAACCTCTGGCATACAGGAAATCCAGGGCCAAAGCTCAGCATAGAAGCTACAAGACAGCTACAGTGCAAAGTTTTTTTAAAAAGCCATACCACCATACTGTGTCCAAAGCATTTTCTTGTCTGTACATCAATTTCCCATAGTATTGCTTTGGCTTCTCTGTTGCCATTAATCTCCAAGACCTTTACATGCTGGTAATTGTATTTCCTTCACTAATGCCACTGACACCCATCACTTTCTCTAAAAGTCAAATATGAGAAAATGGTTCTTTAGTGGGTGACATCAGCTGTGTCTGGCATTTTACAAGACCTGGAAGACCAGCACTGCCCCAAGGAGTTCACAGCCTAGTTCAGGCAGAGCCAGCATGTTTCAGATGCAATCGTATCTGTGAGGCCATGGGAGCATGAGATCACTTCCTCCTTGTGCTCTTCAGCTTTACATACTCACCAGTTATTTCTATTTTTCTATTTTAAAAGTTTCTTTTGAAAAAGGAAAAAAAAGACTCATAATGATTCTATCAATTTTGGTGTTTTACATTGAGACCATCCAATACCTTCAGTTATTAAACATTCATGATTCCATTTTTCCTCAAGTACAGGAGGAAGAAGTTGGCAATCAACCAGTGAGGACAAGCTGACTGACAATAGCTTACAGCTAAACTAGCAACTGCTCAACCAAATTGCACAATCCATAGAAGATGTGCCATGACTGTTAGCTTGAGGATGATAAGCCTATAATCAAAAGCCATAATTTCTATTGGCATCTCTTGTTTGTATTTAAAGAAAATAACAAAAAATCTGTTGCGCACATATTTCTGCAGTATCTGAAAGCAAAGGATTCCTTAGCTTTCTACACATAGTTTCTGTTAACTGAAAGCCTGGAGTCATCTAATTACTACCTCCACATACAGGATTTGCCCAGATACTAAAATTCTGAAGCTGGAAGCGTACAGATGTTTTTGTTCTTTTCTGCTTCATTGCTAAATAGGAAAGATTATGGCAAGGATTAGGCTAGACTAGGTCCTTGATTTGTTCCAACTCCTCATCTCTCTCAGATGCAGGTTTAAAAATGTCAACCAGAACTGAACTAACAGATGATCATCGAGCAAATTAGTTACAGTAAGAACTAAATTCAAGACCCTGCACTCACCAGTAGGAACTCCAGCACATCTGGATTCTTCCAGCCACCAGGAAAAGCTCCAGGACAGATCCAGGACACCTAACTCCTGCAGACTAATCATCAAGTTTCCCAAAATGGCACCAGGGAAACAGCTTTGATTCAAAAGCAAGGGGTGGTCAGGATGTTGAAAAGCTACTTGAGAAACCTGTGGTACATTCAGTGCTGTAACTGTTCCTGACAGAAATGTGCCTGGGTCAGCTTCACACTGCCCATGTGGGGAAACTCACTCACCATTCAAATAGTTTTTGTAGTCTGTGTTGAACACTGTGGTGCAGCAGTTACATGGCTTAAGTTAACAGAGCTGCCTGGGCCAGAGTGAGCTCTGGACTGCCTATACAGCCCCTAGTACTTGCCTTATCCTAGATACATGTCTGGCCCTCTTAGATTTTTTTTCATTTATTTTGAAATTTAAGCATCTGGAAAACCTTACTGAATAGTTTACGCAAAATGGTCTCATTCCCATGCCAGAAGTCTTTCATTTATAAGAGAGAGATAGGGTTAAATAGGCAATAAAAAGACCATACATACCCATACTGCCCTTGAAAACGCTCACTCAGATGCATATGATGGAAATTATGTACTCAATCTGTGCTAACACCTTACTAGGAAATATGGTGATCTTATTAGGCAAAGCATTTGAGTTTGCAGAGGAACCAGAACCAAACTCCCTTGAACAGCTCTGGAGAAACCAAAGCTGAGCTACGTGCTCAAAATCAGCTCACAGCACTCAACCCTTGTTCAGCCACACTACCAACTGGTATGCTGGGTAAGCCTCAAACAGACCAAGCCATCCCAGTCTGACCTACAGTGGAAAACAAAGCCAATGCTAACAACTATTTTCAGCTAGATCCTCTGGATCAATACTGAAAATGCTGTTGGATGTCATCATGGCTACTTCAGACGGCATGAGGAATCCATCCCCATGCTGGTGGTTTTCTGGACTACTACTCCTTTGTTCACAGGAAAATGGAAGTCCTTGCACAGACAATGCTTGTCATGTGCCAAAGCATCCATCATAGATGCCTAACTGCATAATAGAGCTAATCAACCTAAATGCTATCCATTGGTCTCCTTGCCCATTCCAGGACAGCCCACATTTATGCTTGATCCTCTCCCATGGGTTAGTTTAGGGAGCTAACCTAGCAGAAGGCTAGTCCTGCCAAAAAGAAATAATGGATATTTTATGCCAAACCCTGACTGGATGCCCTGTTAAGACAGAGAAGGTCCTGTCTCAGAGCAAAGTAGGAGGCAGTATGCCACAGGCAATGGAGAAGCAGGACCTCCTGTGCTGGGAGCCACCAGTTATAGGTAAGAATTGTTCAGTTATCATGAAACTCCATGGTAATATGGCCACTCATCACAAAAATGACTGACACAGCCACTATTCTGACAGAAAGACCATGTTACAGCTGAAATTTTCAAAGGGCTTTAAAAAGGCTTACTAAATTCCATCTGTTTTCATGCCATCTGGGTTCAAGTCTATCAGTGATGGTTTTAACTATAAGGGGCAAGTTTTGCAAAAGTAAGTGTAGTTTGTTGTATCCAATAGACCATCAAGACTTGAACAAAGTAAGGACACATCACTGGAATAAACAAGGATATAAGTAGCAAGCCCACATTCCAAGAATGTGTTTAAAAATAGTGCTGTTCTGACAGAGAGCATATACCCATTTTCATCAGTAGTACCAAAGATCTGTTAAAAACCATCAACAGCAATAACTGAGTTTCCCAAGGAACGTCTATTAGACATCAGATACTGACCACTGTAATGGAAAATAACATGCACGAGAAGACAGGCAGAATCCTGCATTTCTCCACCCACTGCTGGAGTATCTCCCCAAAACATAGATGACACACAGTCACAAAGAATGGCAGAAATCCTACTGTGTATAATACAATTCCACTGATATTAAAATGTATCAGAAAACCATTCTGATATTGTGAAATATTAATTTTAGAAAGAGGGAGAAATATTTTGACAAATGTCAGAACTTCCTGTTACTGCATTCCTACATAAAGTGTTTCTTTTTCTCCCTTCAAATTAGTTTCTTCTGAAAGGCTGCATTAGGTAGAGCAACAATTTAAAACATTTAAACAGTCATATTTGAAACAGAACAGTCTGATCCACTGAAATTAAGTATTTTATGTGATCTAAAAATATTGTGTTTAGGATTTTCTTCCACACGAAATCTGACTACTTTGGAGCTCTGTTTCAAATCAGAAAAAAATTTCCTTAGAATCCCAAAACCTCCACAAAATAGAGCCTCTGTCTACTAGTCAACTGTACATAAGCCTCAAATTTTACAACACAAATTTCAATATATGTCCTTACAAGAATATCCAGCAGATTATATATCTCCTCAATTGAAACTTGAGAATCTTAACACATTATTTTCAAATGAAAACTTTCATTCAGTCTGAGCAGGATTTGAATTTTTTGCTTTGTTCTGCATCTCAATCTCTGTTTTATTAATTTATCTTGCAAACTCAATTTTTGATTGATTTGCATGTATTTATAAATATGTATGTACAACTCAGAGTAGGAAAGCAGCAATGCCATTACATCAGCCTCAACACCTGCACTGTGTTGACTAAAGCAGAGAAGACTGTCTATTGTTTCTCTTTCTTATTAATGTCTACCTTCCCAGCCTTACAAACTCCTTACTTCTCTGCCAATAACATAAATCATGCTGATTCTATTTGACTTGTAATTTCCACTGTGACTGGAGAGGCAGGTCTTAAAAGAAAAAACAAACAACAAAACCCAGTGAAAATATCTAACAAATATTCTTATGATTTTTATAATGACATTTGCCCCAAGTGCCCATTTGTGTGGAAAATGTTTAAATCGCTCCATTTAAAAAAATCTACAGTCCTAAGGGAGCTTTTAGAGCTATATACAAAAGATTTTCATGCAGATGGAGGGCATTAAGCACTTCATGCATGCAAGAAAAAAAAAGAGCTAGAAGAAATGTTTCAAAAAGAAAGCAAAAATATTTTATGTCTGAGACAGAGATCTTGTCCATCACACCCAAATAAAAACAAACTGAAAAGAAACCAAAAGGAGACAGCAGATACACTACAGAACAGATTCTATCCAAAAACTTAGTCAGCATCTAATGTAACCGTCACAAGAATTCTTCTTCTAATCTAAAATATAAACCTTAAAACACACCTAATTTTGCACCACAGAAGTTTACTAAAGCTATGCACTTAGGCAGAACAAACAGTAAAGAGCCAAGTCTGCCAGCACTGGGGAGATGCTCACTGTGCATCACCCAGAAAACAGTACTGTTTCAGCAAACAGAAAATTCAGACTGGAACTGAGAATCGCTAGCTGTGACAGCAGTGAGTAACTGCACAGTCTTCTAAGAGGAACAATGAGGACAAAATGTGGTTTTAAAATGGATCTAGAGTCATTTATGAAAAGGTTTAGCAGTCACCTGCAGCAGTAGCAAGAGGTAGGACTCAAAGACCCCAAGTGCATCTGTCTTCAGAATCAGGCCCCTACCAGAAGGCAACTGTGGGAAGGATGTTAGCTGGAGAAGCATCTGAATACTTGGAAGACAGGCTACAAAGCAGTAAGAATTAAGACAAACCCCTGCGGGGCTACAGGACTGCTTTGAAAATGTTTATTTTTAATTTCAAATCTTGATTCTGAAGTGATAAAGTCATGCCCCAAGCAAAGGAACCAGAATGGTGATGCTGTCTAAAGCATGATTTCATCCTTCCCACCTTGTGAGTTGCTTATCAGCTCAGAAGGACACTGTCAAGCTTAGCAGCCCAGGCTTGCTGCTGGAAGAATGTGGAGCTAGCAGGGTTTTTCAGGTCAGGCTGGGACCTGGTACAATGCTGCAAATTAAGCAACTTCAGTGAATGAGGTGAGAGTCTCAGGAGCAGACAATTTGATCCTGCAAATAAGATTCGGAGTGCCTAACCAAGCATTTATGTAGGAGGGGACTGCCAGCCCTCAGTTTGTTCCTACTTCGATGTTCAAGGGATCAGAAAGGGTAACTTTCTGTAAGTGAACAAATTATACTAAGAAAACATTTGTGTCACCTATTTCTAATGCATACAAAAATACTCTGGAAAAATGAGTTTGGGTTGCTCCATGGCAAAAGCTCCAAGACTGTTTAAAGATCTGTTGTGGTTTTGCCTTAAAGCTCATCAATGGTCAAAGCCTGTGAAAAGCTGTCATTTTCTCACTGCTAGTGAACATATCCAACAGCAATAATAAACAAGCACTGTGAAAAGAGGATCCAACCCGTGGACAGGTTCTTGAACCCTGGACACAACATTCAGGCATTTGTCTGTCATCTCTGTGATCTTATGCCTGAGCTCTGTCATCAACAATATAGATTATCTGCAACTCTTTCTACTGTCTCTTATCAGAGTCCAGATCCTTAATAGCATCATTTAACATTCACTATCTATTACCAAGATGTAAAAGAGAAAGTCCTGTGACATTATTGCTGCCTCTCACAAAGATGAGCACACAACACCAGCTGTTTTAAATGTCAATTTAATGATGGATATTGTCTCACAAAACAAGGTAGACATACCACTGGAAATGTCCCCATGCCTCTCTTGTATTGGATGCATCATTCTTGTAACCTTCCAACAGTCAGGGCTATTCATTAACCAGCTATTAGCTGAAAAAAATAACACGTCCATTAAAAAGTAGCACCAACTTTTTGAAAATATAGTAAACTAACACACACCTAAACTTTCAGAGGCAGAAAAGGATTTTAGCTAGAAACTTCATCCTGAACTTCTGCTTTATCTAACTGGATTTCATACTTTTATAAAGACCTGCCACAAAAAGCATGTGGGGAAAAAAAAAATTATGATCTTTCAGAAATACCGCAGATGACGCCATGCAACCTCTTCAGAGAGAGAATTCCTCACCTTGGGAGTTAATTTTGTACCACCTTCTATTAAAAACCCAAAGGATGCACACAAAACTGTATGGGTGAAAGTGATTTAAAATGTGTTTCTAATAATGCTTGAATGAGGAGCTGCTTGTAGACTTATTCATACAAACTATTTCCGTTTGTTAAAGCCATTATCTTGATTCTCTGGCTAATCCCGCTGCACCCCCTTAAAAAAGAGAAAGAAAACATACCAAAACCAAAACCCAACAAAACCAAAAAGACAGAGCAATTTAAGTGTTTTGATGTGACAAATGGCAGACTCCAAAACACATAAATGTGCTTGAACAATGCACTTGAAACTCTCACACCAGTGCCTTACATCTTCAAAAAAACGTCCTGAGCTCATTCAAAATGCAAGCACTTTAAACATACAATCATGGAAAGAACTTTTAGCTCTTGTGTAGAAGATAATGAATCACAAACTTAACTTTCTACTTTCAAGATGACTCTCAATCATTGGTTCAGTGATTTTGCTTTCAGCCTCACCCTGTTCCGATCCTGGCATGTTCTGCTCCAGAACACACAGAGAGATCAGAAAGGCTTTGCTTAAGATTCAGAAAGAAGATAAAGTGTGCTCTATCCTGCCTGAAAGGATGGGGGGGGAGGGCTGATAGTGATGGGGGAGAGCAAAAGAGCACACATGATATAATGAGAAAGGGGAAATGCTCTTCCAGAATGAGATGGAAAATGAAGGAAGTGGGAGTGGAGGAGACAGAAGGGATCTAAACAGTTGTGAAGAAAAAAAAAGAGACAGTTTTTAAATTCCTGAGAGGAAAAAATCTACAGCAATCAGGAAACAGATGTAATTTCTTAAGATTTAAGCTAAACAAACAAACAAACAAAAGATTTAAAGGAAAAAGTGAGAGAGAGAGACCTGTCCTGAGGGGGTTGCCAGTAGATGCTGACAGCATCCATAATGAAGCCCTGGCTTTTTGAAGGGGAAGGTGTCTGGAAAATGCTTTTCCTTCAAAGCAAAACTGGACAAGTCTATGACCAGGGCAGACCAACAAGCAAGCATCAGCACAGTGGTCCCTTGGCTACCCAGACCAAAGAGACAAAACTAACAAGCTCTTCACTTGACCATGGGGGATGAAGAGATGGACTGAGCATCCTGAACACATTTTCCATGCATCTGTTTGGACACAGGACTCATCTGCTGGCCTGGAAGATGGCAGGACTGGAAGCAGGGTGGAATCCATAGCCTCCAAATGCTGCTCAGCACTTCTAGTCATGGAACAACCTGGTAGTGCAGAGAGATAGAATTTCTACCCAGTTTACTGCAGAAGTCAAATTCCTTCCAGGCAGCAGCACCCTCACTTCATTCCCTGCTATCCAAAATTGATTCCCAAGAACCCTTTTTTGGGTTGGAGGTTTGATTGTTTTGGGGGTTTTGTTTGTTTGGGGGAGGGGGTGGGTTGGGGTACTGTAGGGTTGTTTTTTATATTTTATTTTTCTTTCTTGGTCCAGTCTTCATTCTCAGGATGTAATTAAGGTTCAAAGGCAAGAAATAAGGAGAACCAGCTCTGTGTCAGCAATTAGCTCAACATCCTGTTAATATCTACCCATAATCTCTCCCAGTCTAGGCATGCATCACTTGAGAACTCTTCATTAAGATGCAGCTCAAGACAGTTTGTGAGACCCCAGGTAGATAATTTTCCAGTGGTTGCCTCCATGGGTTACCAATCTTCATTTCTTGTTATACATTTAGTTACACAGGCAACAGATAATGTCTCCTGAGAATACACAACCAGGAGACACTTTACCTCCACAAACCCCATTCTCCTCATACCAGTGCTTGTACCTCCCATATGAAGAATATAAGCTTAGTTAGAAATGAGAAACCCTATTTCCCACGCACTAGGACATCCTTTGTTTTACATATTTAAAGGAAAATACAACTACATAAAAGCAGCTAGAACAAACTCAAAAGGTTGGGGTTTTTTTCCTTCCAGTTTTTTTACTTGTTAACAAATCAGCTTAGTTTCACAACGTATAGGTATCAGTGCTCAGCAAGTTATAGTCACAGCTTTTAACAAGTTCTCAGAATTCCATAATACCCCATAAAACAAATACCACTTAGGTCCCCATCATGTAGCACAGTGCTCCCTATTGAATGTGTGCCACAACAGTGTATGCACACCATTTCCCTTACAGCACTCCTCCATCAAGTCAAGCTGACATGAGAGAATATGGTACCCCACATTTCCATTTTTTTCCCTTTTCTCATCCTCAGTGATGACAGGTAGCAGGTCTGTAACCCAGCTTTGTCTTGAAGAACCCCCAGGCAGTCTGGGCTTGCAGACATCATGGGGGATTTCAGTAGCCACTGTGTTAAGACAGTTATGGCTATTCTGGTAGCTGCAGTGATTTGGAGGCAGACAGGAAATTCCCACTGCTCTCCCCATGTCTTGGGAAAACAGAGATTAACATCAAACCACTAGAAAGAAGTGACTCAAATGCTAAAGAACATACTACATCCTTGGTGCAGACGGGACTGTTCATTTCAGAATGGATGGGCTCTATTTTACCAACAGTTTTCTCCATTTATATACATACTCCCTTACATACACACACACACACACACAGAGGTTCTCATCATCAGACAAGGGCTGAATGACAGAATGTTAAGAATCACTCCTATCTCTTTTTTCCTTTTTGATATTTTTAAAAACAAAAATCAATTAAATTTATGCATCATTTACAGAAGTTGTTTTTAACTCAGCTTTTCTACACATAACTACAAGGATAGGGAAGGTAATCGTTCTGCTGCACAAAGAGGGAATAAAAGCTCCCAATCTCCCAAAATATAATTTACTCCACACTCCCCAAATTCCAAAGTGAGGTTTCTCTTGCAAACAATAGTTAACAATCTGGATTCTTCTTTTGTGCACAATTATTTCACTGACAGAATTTGCTGGCAGTATAAAAGGTAGGAGAATATTTTATTCTGCATGTATTTTGCACCTCTTTCACTACACAGAGTTTAAGGCTTTGCAGCATTTACAATACTTTATGTCCCCAACACAACAGGTACCCAACTGCAATACAAATAAACAATTACAATAAGAATAGAAAGGCATTTTCTCTTCATCTGCACACCAGGCACTTGAATTTCTGGTTGTGGAGAAGTTATTGACAATACAAAAGGGAGAGCAGTATTGTGTTGGGATAGAGAGAGAGAGCCAAGTCCAAGACTTACCCAGCAGAGGTCAGACTAAACCAAAACTTCACCATCATTATGGGTCCTAAGAAATTATCCCTTAGGTCCTCCCCACTGTTTCCCCTCAGAATCATACACCAAGTATTTTTACAGTGTGACAGATACTAAGAATTACTCTGAGAAGCAATTTAAAACAGCAAAGACTCGATTTTGTTGGCCAAAATACTCTTGAAAAAGACTAAGACAAAAGCATCTGACACCAAATATTTGAAGAACTGAGTATTATTGTTGGGCAAAAATGTATTAATTCAATGAAATAGGAACGAAAACCCACTGTAGCAACATCAACAAAACACTGTGTTTGGTCTTCAAGAGTACATTAAATGAATTTTGCTCAGAGATACAGAGCATAGTAAGCTGTGAAAATACGTATGTTGTGAAGATTTGTATGAGTATTCAGAGTGACAAAGAAAATCACAAAGGATCTCGAGTTTGGGAGTCACCTGTCCACAAAATCAAAACAAAAGCATCATGTACCTGATTTAACCCATAGCACAAAAAGCAAAAGATAGACAGAAAACACTTAAAACAAGACTCATGGAGATAAAGTAAGCTACATTATGTGCTCATATGCATGACAAAGAATCTACATAGGCCCCCACAGCTTTCAATTAAGAATGTAAAAACACTACAAAAGATGCAGTGTTTAGTATCACAGTAAGCTGCATTGAAATAAACTAAACAGTACAGAAAGAACAAAAAAAGACACAGAAAAGTTAAAAAGTGCAGAAACAAATATGCCTGTGTATCTGTAATATGTATACATACATGCAAACATGCATTACTTGTTGAATAAATTTTTCTTCCACAGTTAACATAAATGGGGGGGGGGGGAAGTTCAGAGCAGGTGAGAAAGATTTTAGCCCAGGTAAGGTTCTCAGTAAAACTTCTTATGACAGTTAATATTAGAATATTGCAGACTAAGCTAATTATACCTGAACATTGCTTAAATCAAGGGGTTTGACGCATCAGTCAACACAAAGTATGGTAAGCTGCAACACTGCATTTTACAGGGGAAGACATCAGAGCTGTTATGTGGTCACTAGCCTAGGTACCTAAGGAAGTAAAGTGTTTTGACGTAGGCAGAGTTGGTGAGCAGTGGGTCGTTTATGTTTAAAATGTATAAATTCACAATCCAGGGCCCCTTTCTTGTTGCAGCACAGACATCCAGCACATTAGGTTATGCTCTGGTCTCCTCTTGTTACTGCCTAATGGAGAATGTCAGATTGGTGAAGGCAACTTTGGATGCCCTCTGGGCTTCGCCCCTTGCCCTGCTCTGGGCTCTCAGGAATTGTTTAATGACAGCTGTCTCCCTGAAGCTCAAGCATGCAGAAGTCTTATCCCAGAATATACCTTCTTTTTTCTGAAGTCACCCTACTTAATGCTTGCGCACTGTCCTCTAAAGGCATCCCTAAAATGGTTTTATGGTCTCTGCACTGACAGCAGTTTTCTCCAGGCAGATCACAGGCTTAAAGAGATGCACCTCTATTCCTCTTGCTCCACATTAAGGGGACAGATGCAGTCTAAATGTTTTCAATTACTATATTTAAAGCAGGACTACAACTGGTTTGCAACCTACCTGTATTGATATTTAGACTTTGATTGAGGGCTGCTTTCAAGTCTTGGCTGTGTAGAAAGTTGAAAAGAAAACTGCTCACTTCAAGGTAAATGTATAACACAATACAGAGTTCCCAAATCACTGCTGCATTATTATATGGCACACAGTTTTATCCATATACCACATGCACAAAGCTTTTAGCTCTGATTAAGAAAGAAAAACATGGTCATGTAAAAGATACTGCAGGGATGCCAGAAATGGGTCTTTTCTAAATGGAATCTGCATCATACACAGCTCTTTAGCATGCAACTTCTGCAAAGGTGGGAGTGACTACATATGATATCCTAGAGAAATAACTTATGAAGTGTTATATTTATTAGTTCAGCAACAGTTTCAAATGAGGATGAAAGGAAATAGAAAACGTGCTGTGAAATGACTAGTAAATACTACTGTTACCCTTTAAATACCTCTTCTGCAAAGCCAGAATCAGTTACAGTGATTGCAAAAGCCGGAGAAGTCTCCCTCATGACCTGAAAATTGTCTACAAGAACTTGAGATGAAGTCAAAAAGGAGACACAATGTATGTCATGAAAACAAGACAGACACCACCACTGCTCCTCCAGACATGGCCCATTCATCTAGGCATCTCACAGACAATTTTTCTTCTGTCTGCTATGCCAGCCACCCTTGTTCTATCTCCCAGCTAGTGATTAATTACACTTCAATGCAGCAATTCATCCAAGACATACCTTTAAGATAGAAAGACAGTGTGGGAATCTTATGCTTTGCTTTTTAAGTGCTTTCCTCTACCAGTGAACCTGAAAGTAGTAAAGCCACATGGTATCAAAAGATAGTATTTCTGACTGCTGAAAGACATCCAAGACCTTGTAGTAGGGAGAAAAAACCCCAACCTGTTATGCATCTTCATACTAACTACTTAGCTGTCACTGAATACTTATCACATCATATATATAGTTCAATGGAAGTTTCTTCGATGGAAGAGAAACACTTTTCAAATGCAAACCTATAATACACACTAGAAAAGCAACACACTGTTCTGCAACAATGTATGCCGATATCCCAGCTTAGTTCTGGCTGCACTTTGCCAACCATGGAGCTATCTCATTGTATTTTGCTTTTCCAGTCCAGAATTCCTTGTACTGCTGCTGTCACCACTTTGTCATCTTCCTCCATGCTCTTTTTGACAGTTCTTTTTAGAAAATAGCCAAAATGTGAGCCTGGTTTAGACAGGCAAATTTCCTCACTCGTACAAAGGCAATCTTCAAGCCTGCCTTAGTAAATGAAACTTATGATAATAAGAAAATAATGAGAACCATTCTCATGGGCACATCTGAAATCTGGTGCTAGCTCTGAGATACAGCCCTGACTAGCTCCAGCACAGGTCCACCTCAGGAGGCAAAATACACAGGATTTGACAATAGGGGGTTTTCTCCCTTCTGCTTTGTTTATTCTCGCCAATGATGCTATATACTTTCTTGGTTATGCCACCAACCGGTCACAAAACTGCATAAAAAAATGAGAACAAAGACATAAAAGTATTATGTAATAAATAAAATCAGTGGTTTTTTGGAACTAAAGCAATAAATGGCTAGATTAACAAAATACTCTTTAAAGTAAGGTCATTAATGACAAAATGGGTAGTCCTTGAATTAGCAGTGCAGTTTATTTTAGCATGGACTTCAAGCTTTTGCTTAAAACCAGTGTGATCTGCATGTATATTCCACAATTAAATTAACAGAATTTACTTTGATTTAAAAGGCACTGTTTATGCACAAAGATTCAACTCCATTTGAGAGGAATAATGTATATTCACAAGGAAGAGGCTGGACTACAAACACCTGGGATCCCTTCCAATCTGAGTTTTTCCTATGATATTGACACTCAAGGTGTTCAGTCAGATGCCAATTTGTACAGGCTATTGGGATGATGGGGGGCAGGGTCTGGAATTCAAGACCTGCACATTCCTATTGGAAATACATGAGTTCTACCAAACTTCAACAGTCAACAGCGATCAGTATCAGGTCTCAAATTTGCCAACTCTGATATACCTGTATCCTGTGACTCATACCATCACCTTGGATGTGTTAGCAACAGCTATTCAATTAACAAAAGTGCAAAACATGGCCTTAATGCCATTAACTTATGTATATTTTGAATAGAATATTATAATGAAAGAATCAAAAGTCAAATCTAAGTTGAGTTCTTGTTATCTTTCCTAATGCATCTTTAGATTTTGCTAGTGATGCTCTGGGGTTTGTGCATGTTTCGGATTTTCTCCTTTGTTTTGTTGGCAGGACCAGGGAATTCCCAGGGCTGAGACTGGTGGAGAAGCAGTGTTCCCAACAACTGTACAATGGAGCAGTGTTTCCTAAAGTAGGTTATGTGAAGGATGAGCAGAAAGGCATCAGAGGGAGGGGTGACTGTGAAAAATATGGATGATGTCATCCTCAGGATAAGCAGATCTTCAAAAATACATGGCAGTAATTAATTTTCCTAGTAGGAATTATGCTTCCAAAAGTTGGGAAAGTGCAGACGTATCCCAGTGTTTCCCTGTTTAACTGAATCCTTTTAACCAACTAGTTCTGGAAACATGGACAACTTCGTTATAAATGGCCACGTGCTTAGCCTTTGTCTTAAGCCTATGCCCAGATGACCCATTTTGCACATTTCCACCAAGAATAAAGTGACCTCATTTTCAAAAGTGCTGAGCACCAGCTGTTCCTATTGTGCTCACAAACTGCACTATAGGTTCCTGTTTTCAAATTCTTGACCTCGAAAGAATTTTGAGGCAGCCAAGTGACTACATGTTCTTCCACTTGCCATATGCCTATTTATTTTAGTTCAAACATAAAAGTCTGACTAAACTACTTTAAAATCTTGAATGCACTAAATTAGAACAAGTACTCTTGCCACTGGAACCTAAATGCAACAGAAGTGAGCCACGTGACCTAAAAAGAGTAGTATTTTTTTGCCCAGAAGAATGACTAGACTGAAAGTCAGAATATTTTGACCTTAACCTTTAGTTTCTTTTTTCTTTTCCTTCTTTTTAATGAATGGCTTAAAAATGGGGGAACGGTAGCATCCAGATCATCAGAATTCATCAGAATTTATATTTCTGGGATTAAACTTCTTTGCTATCTGCTACATAAAGTTAGGTCAACAAATTCAAGATAATTTTACTACAGATTTTGGCTAGTGACTTTTACACACCAAACATGTATTTGTCTTTAAATAGTTTTAAACCGTTACTTGAACATACCACTGTCATCTCCAGAAAAAATATTACATTGCTTGTGCAAACAATAAATACAATTACCTCATCTCTCCCCCAAACCCTAAGACTTCAAATCAGCAAAACTAAGAAAAAAAACTTACCCAAAAATAACAAAATTATTCACGTTAATGATCAGTGCACAACATTGGTTTTGATTTTTAAAATAAGCTGTTGTTTAATAAAAAGGTAGCAAGAAAAACTCAAAATATATCAAAGTTGCTATGACTTCTTGTTGCATCTTTACTGAGAAGACATTGATTTGCATTAAGCTTGGCCTGAGTGCACTGTACAGATCCCAGTAAAATGTCCTGACTACGTGTGAGGGAAGCACCACTACTTTTGGGCACAAGCAACTGAGTCCATAAAGTAAGCTAAAGAGCAATTGCTTGTACTCCCAAATCCAACAGGTCTTGATACCTTGCTTATGTTGATTAGTCACAGTTCTGTTTTGATTCCCTTGTAAAAACAAACTTTGCACTTCAAGCTTTGCCTATGTTTTACAATAGCGGAAAGCGAAGTTGTGGGAAGGGTGCTTTCCTGAAAGCAGGGTCATCAGCTGGGGGCAGAGCACCCAGAAGAGGTGAGGGTGAGATAAAGGCAGGAGGGTTCAGGGTAAAGGCCAGGAGTAAAAATGTGCCACTGCTGCACAGATGGATTTTCAACTGTGAGAACTGAGAACCAGAGATAAAGCAGAAATACTAGTAGCTCAAAATCAGTGGTTTAATCTGCTTTTCTGAAATTCTCTTCATACTTGCTGACATTTTACAGGTCAAACTGCCTACAAATGTCACAGGAAACTATCTGAAAGTTACTGGTAAAGTACACATGAAGAGGTAAAAGTTTTGTTCTGGAAAAAATTTCAGAATAGAGCCACTCACTGTCAAATCATCAACAGTATGAAGGTGCTTTAGAGAATGCCATTAATATATCAGTAACACCAACAAGTAAAAATGATCTCTTTCTCTCGGTGACACAATCTTTGAAATACAATTTGCTTCCTTAGTGTGAGGAGGGTTTGTCAGTGACGTTTTGAGAAAAAATGGCTATAAATCCTGCAAAAAAACAGCTTATAAATCACTTCTCAAATCAGTACTTTTGGCTTCAGAGTTCCTGAACTGTTTCTCCATGTACACTTGTCTGGCTGCTCTTCTAAGTAGCACAATTCAGCTCCTTCCAGGCAGACTCAACTCCACTTTGTAAAACTGATGCTAAGCTTTTTGTCTCAAGAGTCAGGGGCATGATCAAAATTTCTAAAATGTCATATTGGACCTGAGGTCCATTTGACCAATGCCTGGCAAAGCACTGCTAAACACAGAAGGCAGCATCAAGAAGCTACAAATCAGCACTAAATACCACCAAGTTGCTGGGTTTCCTGTATCAGACTACAAAGAAATACCTACTTCTTTGGCTTCACTGGTCCCGATATGGAGGAATTTAGGAATTTTTAGGCATTCTGACACTGAATTTTGTACTTATACCTGACTGCGATGTAGGAAGTGAAAGGGAAGAGTGAAGAGAGTGAGAAGTAAGGGAAGAAGGAAAAACAGTTAATCTTTGACTAGTCAAGATGAGAAGCGTAGGAACTTCCGGAGTGCTAGATTTGAAATAAAAAGAAACCAAGTAAAAGCACATGTGGGTTTTTATGGTCTTGATGGTAAGCACACCTCCACACCTGTTCCATACTGTTGATGCTTTGAGAACCCCCAGAAAGCACATCCCACCTTTGATCTCCAAAGCCAGACTGCAGTATTTCCAAGTACTACTGGCAAGGCACAGAGCATTTGCTAACGTCAGTGAAGAAGAGCTGGCTGCTCTTGTTTGATGAACTATCCTATGAAAAGCCATAAATCCAATATGCATTTGTTCCCTAATGCTATTCCTCCATGTAAACTATAGCTGCAATCACAATGGAGACATCTTCTATAACCATGAATGTGAGGACAAGCAACATAAGATTCCAACTTTTGTGGTTCACACACTAAAAGAAAAAAAAATCTCTGCCATTTTAAACTATACAGCAAACATGAACTTCTCATCTGAACACAAGCTACAAAAGCAGGTTATTTTGTTCTTTTCAAAGAACAAAAGCAATACAACAAATCCACCCATACCAACAAATACCTGAGCATAATTATGATTTCTAGATCTCTATAAAAAAGCCATGCCTCAATTTACTCTCACTGTTGCTCTGAACTGGTTTCAGGCATCTTTTACAAGTATTCAACACAGCAGCAGCCATGAGACATTCAACAAATTAGCTTGCACTACTTCCATCCTTTTACAAACACTTGGTCAGACAGGCTTGGTGGCAAGCCATCAGCTCCTTGTGCAGAGGGCCTCAGAGTCCCACCACACTGCTCCTGACCATGGGAACAGCAAACCCACTGTCCTCAAGCCCTTTCTGGCTGTGACAAGAGGGGGGGCATAGGATTTACACTCACATAATGTAAGTATTTCTCTACAAAAGACTTACAAAAACAGCCAAAATGAGATGCAAATGCCAAAGAGAACGTTTAAGTGCAACTACCAACATTGCCTTTGCAATTAAACTCATTAGACTTTGGCCTTTTCCTTCTGTGTCTTCAGAAGGACATTGTGTCATTTTTGTGTCTTCAAAGATAAAAGTAGTCAGGCCAAAAAAAATATCAAAAATGCTCACACACAGCTGCTTAGCATATTTCATTACCACACTGACTTCAAAAATACTGAGCAATTTAAACCTGCGAGCCACTTGGCTTTAGCTAGAGATAAGTGCCTGAGATAAGAGAGGTATAATTGTTCAGTGTAATACTGTAGCATGTTTTATATAAACATTTGCTAACACTGCACTTCATTTATTTCATTTCAGCGTTGTGAAGCGCCGCTGAATGTTCCAACTTTATTTGTGGCCCGTTCTGTTAATATTTACACATCCAAGGTTCCCCTTGATGTCAAATTAAATATACCATCCAAGCTTCAAAGTAGAAACGGGCACTTATGCTTTGCAACAGAGAGCAAGAGAGCATAGCTACAGGTTTCTAGCAGTTACCCAACTTATTCCTCTCCACTGCTGAATGAGACGAGGGAAAATATGAAAGAAATTTGTCAATTTGTTAGTGAAGAGAACATGAAATTAGGATACCTTTTGCACTTAACAAAATGCTTTTCTATAACCTAACTATACTGTAAATTAAAAGCTATGGAAGTTGGGTTCCCACATAGGAAACATGTTTGTAGACTTTTTGGAGGCTCTGATTTCATGACTCAATGTGTGGTGTGGCACTGCTGTCCCTCTTACCCCTGCACTCTCAGTTCTTCCACATTGTTACTCTTGGACAGGCTCAAGCAAACTTCACAGAGAGGAAGGAGTCTCCAAGGTCTTACGTTCCCACAAGTTTTGGTGATCCATCACAAGGTGTACTGAAGAAAGACTGAAGCCAAAGCCCTGACATAAAAAGAGACATCAGAGCATCCACAAGGGAGAAATCATCTATGAGAGAAAGCGATGGAAAATGCAGCTCACAAAGACTTCCTGGCTTTTTTTCACTTTAATAGCTAGTTGTGAGTAACTACTGGGGAAAGCCCTGTAGCCTCCACCCAGAGAAATCTCCCTTTGAACACTTTGCTTTTCTGCTGTAAAATCAAGGGGAAGGGACTGCCATATTGCAACAACAGCAAGGTGCAGCTCAGGATCATGGGAGGGAAAGGAAAACTCTATGATGTTACACCACAGCATATTTTGGCAAGGTATGACATCTCACCACAAAACCTGGCACCGTACCCTGATTTTAAGATAGTCTGCAAGTAATACTCAACAACAGCCACTTTACACTCCAGTTCTTCCCCTCCCCTCACTTACATGCTTTGGACATAAGTGCCTCCACCTGAGCACCAAGAGGGGGTAGGTCCCTTTTGCCAATGTGCAAGCAGGGGATCACCAGCCTACATGCACATGTGAGACCAGACTGAGAGCACCACTGCCACAGCAGTGTTCATGTTAATGACAGCTACTGCAAAGACAGGTATAGTATTACTCCCTGTCAGCGTAACTATCTCCCTTTAAATCAGACAATTAGGAATTCATGGACACCACTAACAAATGTGGTTGGACTAAAGCATGCTGATTTTCCTACTGCAAATGATCCTTGGTCTCCCTTGACCATCATCAAGTTGCCTGGCTCTGTCTAGAGAAACTATTGTACTGTTGCCTGCAATGGACTCAAAGGCCTTGCTTTTGCTCTCACGCTACAATAAACTAGCAATAACTCAGTTAAAAAATCAATAGAATTGTACTAGTATACAAAGAAGAATCTGACTCAATGCTCTACTAGGTCATTTTTAATGACCCTACAATTAGAGAAACCAAATTAAACATTTAACATTTGACCTTTGCTGCTGCTTCTAGCTTAGCTAATACAGATTAAAACCACATATGTTTTTTCAAGAGTTCACAAAATAAAGTTTTGAAATCCTGTAAGGGATATTTGATATGTTCTTATTGTGCACTAGAATTTAAAATGCTGGTTTTTTTATTGTGGAATAGCAACTTCAGACTCTAAAATCATGTACTTTGGAGGTATGCTGATCAAGCACCCACTAGTGCTTAATCTAAAATTAGATTAGATCGTGGACCGGAGTGGACAAAAGTCAATCTCCTGTAAGAATCTCAGTGATACAACAGTGATTAACAACACTTGTGCAAATGAAACAAGAAGTGACAAATTCAAAGATAGCTGAGAGTGAATCCTTAATAATTTTTTTTTAAATTGAAGTCTATTATTAAAATTTCAACACTTTTTAAATAATTTGTACTGGTTTGCATCCCAAATTTTCTACCATTTGCATGTTTTTCCAATGTTGATATTTTATCCTTGCTAGGAAACACATCTGCAACGTCAATGACAATTATTAACAGCATGCACAACTAAATTAAACACCTGCAGATGTACACAAAGCATAAACAAAACACACATTGGTATACAAAATAGTCTCCTCAAATAAAATATATTAAATGGATGTGCTCTGATGTTACATTAACAAATAATATATAAAACCTTCAGCAGAAGGGTGGAGATTAAAGAGAGCAGTCTTTAAAAGAATATCAGTATAAAGTAAAATGATATATAACCAACATGAATATATGATGCCACTCAGCACATGCAGTACAGTTATTCTGTACATAAACATCAAAAAGATGATTCCCATGAGCATCACTGAATGTGAACAGAGGGTCCCTTGAGAGGGCTGGCCACGTGCAGTTCATAACACAGACCACCTCTGGAAGAACTGCCACATGCAGTTGTCTCCATCCACATCTATACAACGCACCTGAAATCTATTTCAGAAAACATTTCTATAATGCTGGTCTATGAATTGACAGGGCTTGGGGACATAATTTTCATGGATACTTTGGCAGCTCTGCAGAGAGCTAGTGGTGACTGGACTCAGCTCTACATTCCACCACTGTTTTCAAAAGCAGACTTTTTGCTGAAAATATAGATTGGGTCAGTTCAGGCCCATATGAAAATCCAGGTATGAGGATTTTTAAACCTGCCCAGTCCAATTTATCAGCCTCCAGAGATGCTGAACATTTGGCTCCTGCAAAAACCAGCACTTTCAGTGAGACACCCAATGTGTCACAAGCTCAGGAAGCCATGCTGGAAAGTTATGGCCTTTAGCTATTAGCTGAACCAAGATTAATCTTGTGAGCCAGCCAGCGCCTCCAAGAAAAGGAAAGGGGATACCTTGGAGGCATGAAACATTAGGATCCACTTCTGCAGCGTTTTCTCAGGTCAACTCTTGTCTTGAAACAGCAGTTCTGACTTACTAATAAGTGGGAGACTTAGAAACAACTAATGCCTTGGCACCACATCCTGCTTGCAATTTGAATCAGGAGTTGACATTTTTGGAATGTCAAGCATTGATATAACAAGAAACTCCTGCTTAATGCAAGCCTTTCATCTAGGTATGTGTCACCTTCAAGATGAGACAGCTCATGAGACCCAGAATTCAGAGGGAAAGGAATAGAAGGAACTAAGGGAAGAAAACTAAATTAAAGGAGGAATAAGCTGAATTACAGAAATGATTAACAAATGCTTCTTTCATGACTTCAGAAGAGAATGTGTGATGACACGAATCCTATTAATATCCTGGTTACAGGAATCTGGAATGTGTATGTTGTGTTTGGAGAGATGGGATTAATGCTGCTTCATGACCCAACAGCTGATCTGCTCTTCCATCACCAAAAATACCAAGAACCTCAAAACTTCTTCACATGTGTGCGTAGTCCTCATTAGCAAAAAAAGCCACAAAACAGGACAGGATGAGACCTAATGCAAGTTTAGTACTGAAAATGCACACAAGGTGAGCAGTTGTCACTCCCCAGACACTGTCTGATGTCACACAGTAACCTGCAAGTGAAACATGATGAGGACTGCTAAACAAACTGAGCTAGCTGGAGGTGGGAAGCATGAGGGGGGGGAAGCACCACACACACTTGTTCTCTCCTTCCACTTCCTTGGCACCTGTTTGTGGTTACAGTTGGACACAGCAGAGTGGGCAAGACAGACCTGGATCTGAACTGGCAAAGCCACTCCTTAGGTTCTCACTTATGGTAAAAAAAAAAAATAAAAAAATGAAATTTTCTACAGTCCTTCTAGCTCTTGCTGGAAAAACATCATCCAAAACTGTCATTGCACGGCAATGTATATCAGAGCAGGTTTTAGATTTTTGTTTTGCTTCCTGCTGGTCTGCCATAACAAAATAGCCCTCCCAATGTTATGCACAGCAATCACATACATGCATCCATTCAGAAGTACAAAACAAGTTAAATGCTCTGATCTGAAAAGCTGGGTTTGATATTTTGCTATTAGAGATAAAATGACACTTCCCAAGGGCAGCTGTGCCGTCAGACAATTATAATATACCTAGAATTAACAAAGCTTGGTTTGACACCAACTCATGAGTAAAATTCAATATTGACACCATTTTGTGTGCTTTCTTATTGCTTGATACACACCATCCTGTTCAACTACCACATTACTTAATGAATTAATTACAATGACAGAGTCAGGTAGAGCTTTTTACCTCAACTCTTTTAACTTACCTTTTCATGATTTAACTCTAAATGCAAGCTACAGTGAAACGCTTCATTTTACTTAAATACATTGTTTGTGGGTGTGAAAAAGGGATCACTGAGAGCATAAAAAAGGATAACCATGAAAAGCCAAGTGTACTGTACTGCTACATGGCTATTGCTGTATTTGGAATAATCAGCACTGGGATGAAAACTGAATAAGATTATCATCTGGTAGGCAGAAAAAAAGCTGAATCAATTATTAGCCTCGGAAATGAGCTCAGAGACATGCAAGTGAAGGAGCGATGGTCCTGATTAAATGCAGCCACTTAAATGACTGAAATTGAAATCTAAGGGTGAACTGGGGAAGGTGAAGCATAATTCTTGCAGCCAGGACACAAGAACACAAGCCTGCTCTGGCAGAACAGCAACTCTGTTCACGACTCTTCTTTTTGTTCTCTGTCATTGCACCCATCCTTGTTTCTGGTAAGCCTGCCCCAGTTTCTCCAGCTGTCCAACCTATGGCCCTTCTTCAAAGGCAGACCTCAATTAAAAGGGAGCATTACTCAGCAGTTACAGCTAAGTCCTCCTCAGCTTTTCCAGGCAAACAATATGTGCAAGAGAGATGGGTACATGCATTGTTCATGGAAGCAGCACTGCTGCGTGCTAAGGCTTCCCACCTGAATAGTCAAACAAAACATTGTGCACTTTTCCCACTTGTCCTGGTTAGAACAGCTGGGACCGATTCATCACTGAATGGGTATAGCCCAAACTGTGTATTCTATAGCCCTCCATGCCATTTCCCAGAAACTGTTGTCAGTAGAGGCCTGCGAGGGGGGGTGGGGGGGGGGGAATGTTCCTGAGCACCCTCATATCCTTTTATGGAATGAGCACCCTCATACCCTTTTATGGAATTCCCCGCTCTGAGGGGAGGACTGAACATTCCCACCTGAACTGGAGAGTATATAAACCTGGAGTTTCGGAACCTTTGGGACCACTCGTGGGATCCAGAGGAGGACCGCAGCTCATCGCTCTCAACCTGCAGCTCTTCACCACCCTTGGCCGGACTACAATTACCACTTTTGGTTGGACTGCAGCAGCTCTCCCACCAGCAGGTTTTTCCCCTCTCCCTTTGCTTTGGACTCAAGGGGGGGGGGCCCAGGTAGCACCGCTTCGTTTGTGCCCCGGGGTGCTGGGTTGTACATTTGGGTTTTGTGGGTTATTGCCTGTTGCTTGTCTGTGTGGTCGTACTTATTGTATTATTTTATTAAATTGTTATTCTGACTTGTAATCTCTCTTTGAGTTGGCTTGGTTTCCTCTGCTGGTTAACTTTCAAACCAGCACACCACTAAAGAACGGAATCAGACCCTGGGGCACACACACAATGTGCATTCTCATGTAGAACCATTAGCGCACTCACACAGAGCACAGACTTGCAACATATCAAATTTAATAAACTTACATAAACAATGTTTTACTGTGCTGCACAATGGCAATATGGCAGACCACGTCTGATAAAAA
This sequence comes from Chiroxiphia lanceolata, assembly GCF_009829145.1. Lineage (NCBI taxonomy): Eukaryota > Metazoa > Chordata > Aves > Passeriformes > Pipridae > Chiroxiphia > Chiroxiphia lanceolata. The sequence continues at coordinate 34,178,103 of NC_045640.1, forward strand.
GTTCCTGCATGTGGCTAAATAAACAATACCTCACATAGCTACTTCAACCTCTTGTGCAAAGAGATAGTTAAGAATATGATATTTAAAGTGAGGGTTCTAAAAGATGCCTCAATTTTACCCTCATGGTTCCTGAAGAATAATTCTGCAGTTAAAATAATCATACAGACTGAAATTTAGACTGACTCAGAGGAAAATGCCTCGTGATTTTAGCAAAAACCAAAAACTGCAAAATGTTTCATTTAGAGATGGCTATATCTCTTTCCAAATTTTAAAAGTTGTTCAGAAACTGAGACTTCACTAGAGCTGGATGGAAAAAAATGCAGAAAACAATTTTTTGTATCTGTGTTCTGTGAAAACATTTCCATTCTTATGGAAACATTTCCATTTCCAAATCCATTCTTATGCAGACAATCCATGCCAATACCATTTCAAGACATATGTACTCCAAAGAGATGTGCTGCAGACATGTCCAATTTACAGGTGGGGGTTGCAGCTGTTCCAAATTTTATGTTAAAGCCAGTAAACTTCTCCTCTGAAGTTTTTGTCCCCTCTACTCCCCCAGCCAGCAATGCAGTAATTACACCTAAAAGCACACAAATCTTAAGAAAACCTTGTAAAAAAAATTTCCGTTTCACTCTGTTTAAAAAAAATATTTAGTTTAAGGCTTATGTGTAGTGAAACAGATCACTGTACAGTCCAAGAATGTAAATTCTCAGGAGAGTAGAATTTAGAACATCCTATGAAAATGAAGAATGGTACTTCACTTTAAAATGCTGTGAAAATGTAAGAGGCAAAGTTAAGTACCACAATGAAATTTAGTACATCATCTTTACTGGCTTACAGAATAAACAGTCCAATTTATGGCATTTTACAATGTTATCACATATGGTCAGAAGTTCATCTTCCGAAACTAGGTCACAGGTCATCTACAGGAAATTCATAGGAAATTATGGAGGAAATTAAAAGAACACAAATGGGCAAGCAAACTAGTTTATATAATCTAGGTTCTCCCAGCACAGCTTCCTGTGTTATGATGAACTTAGCTTGCACACTGAACTTTGCCTTTTCCAGGCCATATTAAGAAAGTATTTCTGAATTGTCTATTATACTCTTCAAGCCTCAAAATGTGAAGCTCAGATTCACTACAAAGAGCCATTCTTTTTTTTTTCTTTAAATAATATAGCTGAGAAAGATAATTGTAACTAGAAAAGGTGTTTTGAGATCATTCAATGCAGATTTCTACTCGCTACTGGCACCTCAAGACACATATACTAGAGGACAGTACTCAAACACAAGATGTCATTCTCATGTTCCTTCAGTTCCAGCATCCCAGCCAAACTGCAGCTGCATTCTCAATCATGTCTAGGAAGGTGACAATTAGTGTCTGGGAACCTGTTCTACTCTAATGTTAGACATACTTTTCAAAATAAAACCCCTGGTCAGCGAGGGATAGGAAGAGAGAGGGCTACAGTTCATCTAGGCTCTCTGGACAACTTCTGAAAAAGCGGTAAACAGAAGCAGCTACTGCTTCCATTGACCTAAAAGCTGAACGTAACATACTGCATATACCTCTAATGTATCACAGAGAAACCAAAGTTAAGAGTAACTTTACAAGACAGACACAAAATGAAAGACTTGCAAGATGCCTCTGCTGTCTCTCTTCTTACTATCATTAAATAGAAAGACCTAATAAAAATACGATCAATTTCTCATGCATTCTTTTTCACAATACTCAAATACCTACATAAAGTTCACAAAATAAAAGCAGTTCCTCAAACACTGTTCATTCTTCCTCTACTGCTTTCACACACTATCAAATCTAATAAAACTATTGAGATCTGTTTTTTCAATACCACAACTTGAAATTTCTAATAAATTGTGCATTTGTAGCTATCTGCTGCAGACAGCATTTCCCACCGAAGTAACAACGAACACTCCTGTACTTTAAAAATTATAGGAATCATATCATCTACAATTTGTTGAAAAACAGAACTATCTTTGGGTTGTGAGGAGTTGGTTGACAAGGTAGAAGTGATAACAGTACTGAATAACAATCATTCCACATCATTTACTGCTGGTATTATAAACAGGCTCTCTTTTTCAGCTTGCAGGAAGGCGAAAAGGAAAATTCTTGAGAACACGGTGGCATCCAAATGTTGATCTGAATACAGGATTTCGCTTGCAGAATGAGGACTGCTTTGTTCACACTGAATGCACCTATTTTTGGATGTCTGTTCTTACCCACAGTTACCAATTCAAGGCCTGGATTGAGAAAGGATTTTTTTGTGACTGGCAATATTACAGTATAAAACAAATGAGACAGTTCTCCTACTGAGCAGATTACAATCTAAGTGTAGAGAACTGCAGAAACAGTTAAAAGTGCCCAGGAAAACAAAGTCAATGACTGACACAACTGGGAATACCTCCCTCACCTCCTAACTTTCAAACCCAGTGATTTTAATCTCTCTTTGAGGGAAGGAAAAGGGAGTTGCTATCCTTTTTATAATGAATTCAAGCCTGTTGAAAATCAAGTTTTCTTTTTTCAGTTACCTTTTGCAGACTGTTTAAAACCTGCCAATACAGCCCAGGGTTCTGTCTGAACTAGACTGCTCTACCCAACTACATCATGCTGTGTGCCCAAATATACTTCCTGTAAAGCCAGGTCTTCCTTTTTTCTTTCCCTGCCACCCTCCTCTTCTCCACAGTCTATTTGAGCAAGATAATTCCAGCACCTCTATGTCATCCAAGAGTGAGATACAAAACAGCATCAGTAGAGCAGGCAACTTGATAAATGTGCTGAAAAAAGGAAGCCAGCAGCTATAAACAACTTTCATACCCCCTCATAGCTACAGGCAGTCACTCGGGAGCAACAAATACTGGTTTGGGAGAGTTCTGAAACATCAATATTCAAGCACTTTCCCCATGACTACTCTGGTTGCCACTGGCCTTGATACCAAAAATTCTGCAAAAACAAGTACAGAAACACACTTTCATGAGACTTTTAGAAAAGCTTTTAACACTCGTTTCTGCTTCCTGTCCTATCTGATTCACCTAGAAAAAAAGACTTATAACTGAAAGTGTTGACTTTAACTTCAGGCACTCAGGTCTCAGTTTCAATGGCCACTATTCCTCTTCCCTCTTCTGGTAAAAATCAAACCCAATGGTTACACAGAATTGCATGAAGTATTCATTAGACACTTCTTACAATGGGCAACCTATATTTCTAGGCTCAGATTTACATCTACACCACCAAAACCATCAGATATCCAGTTTAAAGGTAGTTTCATCATTTAAAATAATGTAAAGTATCATGATTTTCAAGGAAAAGAACCCAAACACCATTAATATTGTATTATTTAGCAAGTCTCACACAAGCTCTAAATTAGCTCACAATTTTTGATCATGGCTCTAATGTTGTCTGGTCTCTTCTAACCATGTAAAAGCACGCTCAGGAGGATCCAAGAGTATCTGAAATTTTTTTTTCAGCACTGCTTTACTTGAGTTATGTCCCAGAATTTGGATGTTGATTCTGTTTTAATGCTAGTCACAGAGATATTCTACAACCTGCTATGGGCTATGAAGCAGAGTCACGCTAAAGAAGCTGCCCAGAACACTGAAAAGAAACCCCCAATTTTTGGAGGATTTCTACAATGTGCTTAGCAAAATATCATTCTTCTAGTCTTCACACCTGATTGTACTTATACCTCTTTAAACTGTTCAAAGACTGTCACAAAGATGATAGTTTACTCTGGGATTAACTCTCCAGCATACAAATGAAGGCCTATTGTTGCTCACAACTGAGCAGGTCACTGGGCTAACTCAAGGTGATCTGCAAAATCCTCACATTTCAGCCCCCTCCAACAAGTAATGCATTTTGCAAAGACATGGCTGCTATTCAATTCCAAAATGGCAAGACATTCAACACCCTTCAGGTTTATCAAATGTTGCCAACAGAGTATAACTTCTACACATGTGAAAGACTGGGAGCTATTTGTGATGAATCAGTACTGTGTTTGTTCTCAACGCTTGTCTATTCTTGAAAGAGGAGCTTCCTGTATCTTCAGTAGCTATCATGATGCCTAGTGAGCATACAGAAAAATTACTTGGTCACAGGACTACTGGAAAACACACCTAGAAATGTGCTCAGACTGACACCCCTGTACAATTGCCACTGCCACCCCTTGGTGACCTGATCCTGGAGCACCTCTGTGCACCCCAACCAGGCTGAAGGTCCAAGCAAAGCAGCAGAGCCAACATGGGGACTTTGAATGCAAGCAGCAACAAGAGGCTGGGGAGGAAAAATAACCTGAAACAGCCCTGCAGGGATGAGTGCTCTGAACTGAGATAGAAACCTGAACAGGTCCAGGTAAGACAGGCACACACATAGACTTCTGTTTCTTTCTTATATCCATTCCTCTTTGATTTTACTTCTAATGCCATGAAGAAAAAAGACACTCTGGATCCCCTTGCTCATAGGTCACAATGGCTAGGGAGAGCAACAGGTACCCAAATGCAGTTTGGTCAGCTAACTGCACAAGCAGTGCTCAGGACACTGTCCACAGCTTGGACTAAAAGTGAAGCCATGGATATGCAGAAAATGTCTTGGTATCTGGTGGGCAAGGACCAGGCACATGTGTGGCATAACACACTGGCATGGGCACAGCACTGTGAGCTCACACTGCACATGCAACCGCAAGAATGAAAACCATTCATTCAGGGTTCTACAGAAGGAGAGAGAAGCTTGTCTTCTGTTCTCGTTTAGGCAAGAGAACTAAACGGGGGGCGGGGGGGAACAAAATGAACTAGAAACTGTGCAAAAATGACTGGTCCATGAACTTGCACCAAGTCTGTGGTGTGAAGACAGAGCACACTTACACGCTCCCCCCAGATGAGGATGCAGTGAAAGTTCCTAATTTTCTGTCAAGTGGATGCCACAGAGGCCAAAAGGGACTGGTAGACACAGTGAGCTCAGGAGCAACTTTCCAAGCAATAAAGTAAGCATAGCCCCTCAAGTAGCTGAACAGAGTGACCCACTTGGGGTTTACCAGGTTGGCACAGACTAAAGCAAAGGAGATAGAGCAGGAGCCAAGAGGCAAAGCTAGTCCTGCTAGCCATTGACACCTGCACATTCTCAGTTCTCACTGTCCCAGCAATGGGTCTGGCCTAAGACAACCTAAAACTACTCAGAATTCAGGGAGGCAAAGCAATCACATTACTGTTAAGAAGATGAATGGGAAGGTGTTTCTTAATACCACACTGAGAGAAAAAGAAGGTGATGCAATACTGATTATTCCATTAAATATTAATTACAATACAGCTACTTTCAAGCTAGAACATATTCCTTTAGATAACTGAATTAAGGGACAGGAGAACTGAACTAGCTTCAAGGCTTTGCGTGTATCTGTCATTTCTCAATTACATTAAACTGAGTTCTTCAGATCATGCATGGTTATCTCCAAATATTAATTTTTAGAATTAGAGATTGAAGCTAAAAAAAAATATTCAGAACCCTTGAATTTGCTCAAATGGCTCCCAAGAGCCTTCTTACTGTTCAAGGAGCTTGAAGAGGCTGTCCTACACCTTTCATCAAATATCCTTGAAAGGGACTTGCACATAGATACCATCAGTTGGATAACAGTGTTACATACTTCTCTCCTTTCCCTTCTTCTTTAACTTGGTAATCAAACTTCAGTAACAGCAGGCAACATATAGACTGAATTTTACCTTTCAACTTTGGAGGACTGAAACCTCTGCAAGGAAACTGTATGCAAAGAGCAATAAAGTAACTGCATACTTTTCAGACGGTAACTTTCAAATGAGCATGCTTCGGAGTTAGTTTTTTCCATCGTAGAAAGCTCTTTAGATGTTCCTGTGTGTGCTAGCCTGTTACCCTACACCACCTCCATCTCAAACTGACGCGATACACCTCCAACACCAAAATCTTCAACTGAAGTAGCTCAAGAAAGGCTGCAGAAAAAGTTCTTTCTTTCAAGAGCACTACTCAGTTCTCGTAACATTTAATGGCTGGGTCAATCACAGGGTGCAGTTCCTCTCTCTGCTAAAACAAAATCCAGGATTTGCCTTTGTTATTTAGAAGGGGGGGGGGAAAAAGAAAGAGGCTTCCAGCGTTTCAAGAGCTATACGTATTATTTCATGTGACTGCTTGGAGGCCTCCTAAGTTTCATTAAGTTTTATCCTGTTTGGCAGTTGCATATGATTTCTTTATTTTCCCTTGAATTAAGCAGCAATCTATCAAAAACTTCCAAGTATATTTCCTCTTTATCAGTAACATGTATGAATTTTATTGGACTCAAACTTTTCAATGTCTCTTTTCACACAAGGTCAAAGCTCTACATTGTTGTAATTTTCTTTTTCAGTGTTTTTTCTCCAAGACAGTCCTCCACTGGGAAATTAATATTCTGCATGAACAATGAACTCCTTGCATGGCCTTTGAACCTAGTGGTTGCTAGGAGGCCTAAAGAAACCCTGGAGTACAGCCTATTTAATAGCATGTATCAAGAGATTATTCAGCAGCAAAAATGTGTGATTTTCTAAATTGTCTGCTTTTTTCCCTCCTTACTTCCATCTCCATTCATCTGTCAAACAATCTTTAGATTTCATATGAATTGCATCTGCATCAATTTTCTATAATTATGGGCAGTTTGTTCCCTGAGTACTGAAAATGTGACTGGCCAGCCACCAATGCTGCTTCAAATCAAACAAATATCAAACTGGTCCTTACTCAGTTTTACTGAAAAGGCTGCTTAAAATCAGGTATGCTTCACCACTCTACCATGAGGTTTGCACTTCCATTATAAACATGTTCTGCTTAGAGACTGTATTCTTCTCAAATAAAACACCACGGCATTAACTGCAACACCATTACTCAGTATTTCTCTGTGCTGAAAGAAATATATAGATGCTTCTCCATGCTCCATTGAGGCATACTTGTACATTAACTTGTATATTAAGCTTCTCAGCATCTTACTGAACGTTGTTTGATTATCTGCTTTTCCATATTTCCCTAAGCGCAGTAATTGAGGCAAAACCTCAAGGTTTCTTTCCCACCCTCCACCCCCACCCCAAACAATGAGGCATTTAATTAAAAGAGAACCACAACAATGCTAATGGTGATGAGGTTAAATAGTTGGATAAACAGTATGCAGCCTTCTGAAAAGCCCATGTGTTTCAGGACACTTTCTCCCCTACAACATTCTGGGTGAAAAAGAAAGTATTTGTATTCCTGATCCCCACAATTTTTACACCAGAGGACTTCCTATAGATTTCCTGCAAGGAAGAGAGTTTCCTTCAAACAGTCATAAGCATTTAGATACAGCAGCTATTCGTCCCAAAACTAATATTTGAAAAGGCAGTGGACAAGGATCCTTTAAAATGAAATGAATGTAGAAACTATCCATCAAGAGAGAACAACTGCATTTCCAGATAAAAGCCTATTAAGTTGTTGTTTGGGTTAAAAAAAACCCAACCAAACAAGAAAACCTCAGCAAAAACAAAAACCACTTGCTGATTTTAATTTTCAATGTGTTTCTCCCTCCAATAACTTTAGCAAATTAGTAAAACCAAACATGACATTTGCCCTTCTTTTTCAGTTGTTGCAATTGGAATCAATGAGCTCTATATTCATAAACAAGTATTCTGAAGGTCTGGAGATTACTTCAAAACATTCATAACAGATTAAAATTCTGTGCCACTTCCCACCCCCCAAAGGACACAGGTATCTGGTAAAAAATTCAGGGTGACACATCTGATTCTGCAGATTGCTGGTGTTTGTCTGGTTGGATTGTACCAATTTTGCCAAGACAAAGCTTTCACAGAGCCAGACTGCTTCCCTGAAGAATTGAAAACAAGCAAAAACCACACTGCTTGGCACAAAATGCTCACGTGAGCTCCTTCTCTTTTCAGTACACGCTTCCACACTGAAAGAAAGGCCTAAAAGTACCTACTTCAACAGAACTGACACAGCGTTATCTTACAGCGGGAATATCAGGACATTCACACAGAACAACAAAAATCTTCACAGTATGGACAGATTCAGCTTTCCAGCCCCTTTCAGGTCTTGCAGCACCAACGAAACAAATCAATCCCTCCACCACCACAAGCATTCAGCTGTTCAAGCATAAATTATCTTTGTAATTTCCTCTCAATATGTGACTTCCCAGGAAAGGGAAAAAACCAGAACATTGCCAAAACAGCACAATATTCTTATACAGGTAAATTTTTCAATAAAATGGATGTTATTTTCCTTGTACACAGGCATTAAAGAAATAACAGTCAGAAGACATTTTTAAAACATGAGAAACCAATCCTGACTAAAGAGATACATTTATTAGGGCCAGAGACAGGAAAGTGAGCATATAACTGACAACCACAATTTTTGGCTCAACCTTTGTAGTAGAAATGGGGAAGGGGGAACGGAATACGGGGCTGGAGACGTTTTCAGTAATGCATAATAAACACCTTTCTCCTTTAAAAGAATCTGCCTACTCAACCTAAATTGAGCCTCAGAGGGAAAAACGTGCCTTCGTGATAAATTGGCATTTGCCATCATAATAATGAAACGTTATGTCCTATCATCACAACAAGCAGGCAGCAGAACAACAAAGGAGGTTTCCAGGATTTTCTGCCCCTGGTCCCCTCCCGATCAGCATATTCCCAAGTCTTCTTTTGGGTGTTTATGAAATGTCTTAATTCCAAGGCCATTAAGATGCATTTCAGGATGGAGCAGATTTCACTAACAGTACTGAGGCTTTCCAAAATCTCCCCAGCACTCTCCATCGGAGACCAAGCCTCTCCCTGACGACTGCCTTTCCCTGAGCTGTTTTTTGTTTTGTTTGCGCTTTCTCTTTCCCATGCACAAACGTGTTGGTCCATTATTTCCCAACGGCCTTCCTTGAAAGCAACTGACAAATGAATATACATGTACGTGTGTGTTCCGCCACATACACAGGTCTAGTCTCCTTCTACACCTCAAAAAACAAATGCAAATGTGTTTACAGTCATTTCCACCAACGCATGCTTTGCCATTGCAGAAACGTGCAGCCAAAACCCAGAGAGCCTGTAACAAGGCAAGAGCATTTGCAATCACAGGTGACCCTTTTCCTTTCCAAAATGGAAAAACAGTTAACTAGAGTTAACTGCATTTAAAAAGGAATGTGTGGGGCAGCAGTAAATATCCAGCGCATGCTTTTACACACAAAAGGAGCAAAAGGCTCCATGCTCTGCACAGCCAGTCATTTTTATCTGCCCTTCCACGACAGAAAGATGCAACCGTTTATCTCGTATATTTATTTCGCCTGACTAATAGATTTTAAACACCATATTGCGAGGACCTTGCTGTGAATCTTGCAGAGGTACAAAATGGTGGATGTATGCTATTTTTTTTTGTGCATTATTCATAACAACTCAGCCTCCCGATCGCAGGCTCCCCTCCGTACCCACCAACACAGCCTTCCCGGCCAGACACACATTCCGCAGCAGCCTCGCAATAAAGCTCCCTCGCATACACAAATTATGTTACAAACCTGATGTCATGTAGCCCCGTGATGCCTGGGAAATAAAAGCTGGGGGGAAGTGCTTGTGCAGTCGGTAGTCCTTCTCGCTGCGGGACCTCATGCGGTCTGAGGCCCGGTCGGAGAAGTCGGAGCTAGGCCAGGCCCGCCGCAAGGTCGTACTCCGCGTCTTCTTCATGCTGAGGATGCCCGAGCCTGTTCCTCCCGCCGCAGCATGGGTCAGGGGTGCGCGCCGCCGGGCATCAGCCTAGCGCGGCCACCGCCGGGGCGCAACCTGCGCGCATCTCGCCGCTCCCTCTTCTAGGGCGCCAGCCGCAGGTCCCTTCCTTTTTTTTTTTTTTCCCCCTCGAATGATCCAATTTTACACACGTCCCACAATGCATTACACTTCATTTGCAATCGGTCCGGCTTACAGCTCCCAGATTTGCGTGGAGGAAAGGCACGTTATGTGGCTTCTCAGGCAAAAAAAGGGGGGGAGAGGGGGAAGGCTGAAGGGGGGCTGGGGACGAGAGATGTGCGGCGTGGGAGCTCGGGGGTCCCGAACAATGGCCCGATTCAGCCCGGCCGTGCTTAGCCAACTGTGAGCCGCGACACAAAAGGCCCAAACAAACGAGGAAAACCCGGCGGCCGCCGACTGCGACCCCGACCGCGGCGCGCCCGGCGCTGGGGAGGCGGCGGCAGCTCCCGGCGCGGCGGGAGGAGCAGAGGGAGGAGGAGGGAGCGGAGGAGGAGGAGAAGAGGGAGGGCCCGCAGGCGCCTCTCTCGGCCGTGGGACCAGCGGATGCAGCCGCGACCCCCCCCCGCCGCCGTCGCCGCCGCCCTCCTCAGGCCCGCGGCGCCCGGGCGGCCGACAGCGGCCCGCGGCCCCCGGCAGCGCCGCGCCTCGCCATGGCCGGCGCCCACTCCCGCCCGCCTGTGCCTGGCGCTGGACCGCCGCCGGCTCCGCGCTAGGGGCGGCTGGCGCGGGGGGCGAGGCCACCGGGGAGGCCGCCGGCCACTCCGCCCGCCTGCCCAGCCCGCCCGCCGCCCGCCCTCCGCCCCGCTGCGCCGAGAGCAGCCGCTGCCGGAGCGCCAGGCGCCGCGCCGCCGCCCGGGCTCATGCTAGTCCCGCCGGGCTCCGCGCTGCCCCGGGCGGCTCCGACTCGCGCCCGCCAGTGTACAAAGCGCCGTCCACCGCGGGGACCCGGCCCCTTCCCGCCCGCTCCTGCTCCGCCTCTTTTCCGTCCTTCCTTCCTTCCTTCCTGGTGGTGGCTCTGCAGCGCTGGGACCGGGTGCACAGCGCCGGGCACCCCGCACCGCCGGACTTCGGGCAGGGGCAGCGGTGGGCAGGGCAGCCCTGGGGGCCCTGCGGGCACCGCTCCCGCCCCGGGCCAGCCGCGGGACACAGCCAAGAGAAGGGGGCCGGGAGAGAGCTGCATACTCGGGGCACCCCTGCGTGGAGCCAGTGGGGTTCACCCAGTGATCTTTGGCCGCCTTTCCCGTTCGGCGCCTGGAGAACACCGCTTCTCGGCTCTTCCCCGCAGGGCCTGGTCAGTAACACCACCACACTAAAAAAATGCCACACTCCGCAAGGATATCCAGGACACCCGGGATGCCCAGCTCGCCGGTGGCACGCGGGCTGCCCGCCCTGCCACCCCAGTGGCGCCCACATCTGCACCCAGGGCATCGTGTTGAATGGGGCCAGGCCACCTGGGCATTTTATGAACTCGGGTTAGCCAAAACTGGGCGAGGGGACTCAATTCTTCCTCCCCCGCGGGACAACTCTCGAGCACACTAGGTGTCATGTGCTGCCAGCGTTAGCAGTAGGGACAACTGCAATGCAGGGATGTGAAAATGTTGCCAATAAATTACCTACATATTTAGATTTTTATAATTAATCAGGTTGTGTCACATTCCTGAGAACGTGGAAAAACAGCTATAATTTTGTAATTGGAAATTTTCAGTAGTGGTGAACCAGTAAAAGGATGACCTTCAGTGAACGAACTGAGCATCAGAGCCATGGACCATGAGACATTATCCAGTAGCTGCCTTGCTACATGGCTATGGGTTAGTCACTTCAGTGTCCACCTCAGCCCACGCGGCTACTGTACACACACACACACCAAAGAATCATTCAGGATTTTGCATACAGCAGTTCCTTTCACATGAGTAGAAATTACATTATTGAATATCAGGAAAAAAAAGTAAATGCTATGGGGTCCTTTCTCATTCAGGCTCATCTTTTTCCAACTTCATGAAAAGCCAATAGGAATGACGTGTCTATTGATGCTTTGTATACTGGTAGCAACCGCAAAAAGTTAAGATGAGAAAAAAGATGGCCTAGAGCTCCTCTAATAAAAATACAAGGTTTTTCATCATGCAGCTTACTCATATAGCAATTTACTCAACAACCTACGCAAAGCTTATAATAGAACATGTTTTCACCCTCAGACCAGAAAAACCATAAGGAGAACTTTTAGAATTGTTCAGCTTTTCTCATTGAAGGCTGAGGTTGGGATAGATTGGTTAGCACTACCTAACTAAGTCAAACATAAAAGACATACCTATTTTACCAGATGTAAAAGCAAGTTAAATTCTAGCCAGGAGCATAAATTCTCATGGCTTTGCCTTTTCAGCAGTCAAGAAGTGGTTGAATATAGCTGGCCAGCTAACTTCAACTTACAGCTGAACTAAACTCAACCTTTCTCCTAGTCTAGACACAGCCCTAGATATCAATCTGCTCCATTAAAAAAAGACATGAGACAAGAGACAAATAGGAATCAGCAATGAGGAGGAAAAATGAGGTCAAGAAGTAGAAAGACAGAACAAAGCAGGACACACACGCGCGCACGCACACACACACATGCGTGCGCGACAACAAACAAGACCAGAGTGATCTTTACTCTGGCTTTCTGTATAATTATTCCCAACTAAAATAGTCTAACAAATATCAAATAAAAAAAACAGAGGACGGCTCTGTAACTGTCAGATACAGCATATACGTCCCAATTCTTTTCAAGCAATTTGCTGTGCACCAATGAACTGGTGACAGCGTACAGAAGTCTTTCAAGTAGCTTTAATTGACTTAATTTGTACACTTCCATGAACTGTCATGAGAGTAATATAGTACATACAATTAACACATGGTATATTCTACTTATCAGTTGTAGGAATTAAACTGGTTTGTAGTTTTGGGCACAGATAACAATGTGTTTTCATTGTGTGGTAATTTTAAATGAATAATAATTTGCTCCTACAACTATGAAAAAGAAGAAGGAATGAGAGGAATAATTAATCCATCTAGCAAAGTTGATTTTCCCTTCTCAAATGTAGGGATATTTGTTCAAAATCAGTTTTGGAGGCCTCCTCTCAGTACTGAGACGTTATTCCTGTGGTCAGCTGAAGTTCCTTGTATTTAGTCTTCTCACAGTTATCTCATTTGGTTTCAGCTTAAAGTTTTCTGACATAGTATCTGAAAGAGTTCTCTTCTTTGAAGAGAGGAATTCAGAGCAAGTTTCCTCCTGTTCTTCCATTGTTTGAAGTCAAGTTTTGTTACTGGGATGAATCAAATATATAATTAAAGACAAAGTTTAAGTTTTGGCTGTTTTCTTTGGAATAAGAGCTAGAACTGTGCATGTAATTGATTTTTTTTGCCTCAGTGGCCAAACTGAAATAAAACAGTTTTCTTCATGTGATCTGAAAGGTAAAATTTGAGGGCTTTAAAAAAAAACAAACACAAAACCAACAAACCAACTCACAACAATTTATTCTTAGACATTTAAAATTACTTTTTTGTAATAAAAGGAAATAAATTTCTGGCTTCATACACCTATGTCAGAGCAGAAAAGAAGAGTTCTCAGCTATCAGTGGCTGTCCTGCTTGGTGAACAATGGTACAGAACCCTTATAAGCACAGTGTGAAATAAATAAAAATATGCTGTTTAATCCAACAGTTCCAACAGGGGCAGGGAGGGTCAATTTTCTTTGGCTGAAACCACTGGGAAATTCTGCTTTAGTTTACAAATATTTTTGCCTACCTGTTACACACTGGTAAAGTTTTGCCTAATTGTAAAAAGAAGTATGGAAATAGTCTGATGGAGCTTGCTAGGAGTAAGGAAAAACACTTCTTCCAGGCAGGAATTGAAGTGATGGGAAAATGAAAAGGAGATGGTTTCAAAGCTTTTTGCTTGCACTTTTTTTTTTTCTTTAATTCATCTCCAGTTGTTTGGGGGTTTATTTGTTTTTTAGGGTTTTTTAATAAGGGAAAGATTCAATTCAGAAGCTTTTTACTGAGATTCAGATAAAGCATTCATTTTTATCATTTGGTATTTAAAGTCCAACAGGTACCATCTCTTTCTTGAATTACTAGAGAGAGAGGTGAAGCTTGGATAAATATACCATAGAGATCGTGGGGAAAAAGGTCTGAACTAAACCAAAAAGAGGCATCCTGCCTCTCTCATAACCTAACAGTTCCTTATCAGGAATTGGCAACGTAATAGCCATTTCAAAGGCACTGATTTAACACTATGAATTTCAAAAAAGCTTAGGTACATATAAGAGATTACAAAGGATTCTTATATGTTCAAGCTTTCAATTACAACCCTGCCTCAGTCCACATTCATAAGGAGCCTGAAGGCTTTTGGAGAAGCAATTCAAAATCTCTGCTTCTGAAAATCTTGTGTTATCTTTTAAAAAGTGAGAAAACAAATATTACTAAGGATATCTATTGCATTTGATCTTCAGAAAGACTCATTTATTAGTTGATAAGCAGTTTGTTCCCATTTTACATTTGGAAAATGTAATAAAGAAAAGGGCATAACTGGCCCAGGAGACTGTAATAAATCAGTGGCATATGCACTTCTAAAACTTTAGGGTTCCAGCTTCCATTTCATAGGCTTATTTTTCCTCAACTGAAAAATAATAATTATGTAGCAGAGTACAATATGGTGAGCTATATATGTATATTTTTCTATATGTGTATGTACATGTGTGCTTGTGCATATATGGTAATTACTCTCATGTAATGTAGTATTTCAAGTTTCAGTCAGGAGTACTTCTATTTTCCTCCCTATGACAAACAAGTTTCCACAGAAAGAGCAGCAGGCTTCAGTAGCAGGGTGGGCTGGTGTTTCTGCCTCAGCTAGATTGGCTTGGTGACTGATTGCATGAGGTTTTCAAATGAAATAAGCACACAAGCCAAACACTGAAAGAAAAATGGCAAAATAATAGGACATGCAAAGAGGAAAGCAATCCCCTTCTTCGCTAAGACAAGCTACATCTCTAAAATCATTGTCTTTCAAGCTATGTATGCCAAGCTTGGGTTCTCCCTTACTCTGTCACAACCTTGCCTGTTGCACATAGCCCACTGGCTGCCTCACAGGAGAAAATTACAAGGACTTCACTTTTTTACTGTCTGCTGAGCTGGTGTCTGACAAGCACCCAACACTGACAAGATGCCAAGTGCCACACAAAGCCACGTGGCTTCAGCCTCTGCAAGTCTATGAAAAGGATGGTTTCCTGGTCCCAGCTTCAGAAACAAAGATTATGAATAATGTTGGTAATACTGGGACGCATGGGAGACTCTGCACTAAGTCGCTGGCAGCCAGGTAAACCAGAGGAGCAGAGGGTCATTTTGTGGCCTATGAAAACAAAACCATCAAATTCTGTAACTTTTTAAAAGATGGAGAGGATGCTGCAAGATTCTGGGAAGAAAATGCAGGGCCTATGAGAGAGGGAGAGCAGAAGAAATAAACAGAAAATACAGAGGGGGAAAAGGGGAAAAAAGCCTGGAGTACAGGCAGTTGTAAAGCAGAGGAAGAGAAGGGGGGGAAACGGAGTGTCAGAAGAGGTGGGAAAAATGTAATTAAGAACTTGGCAAAGGCACCAAGCTCAGGTATAACATCACAGGCTTTAGTAAGCTATGCGTTTATTAGATTTACAGCTCTGCATAATAGTCTTCCTGATTACCAGCATTTCTAATATTAATAAATCCATGAAGGCGAAAGTTGTCCACTGCATAAACTCACAGTTTTCATGCATGGATTCCTGTGGCTCTGTATTAACAAAGGTGCAGAACTCAGACTCTAAAAGACATGTTTTTAAGCAATTCCTTACTGGTTAAGGAGGTCTGGCAACAGGCTGTAACTGTCTTTGGCTGTAAAAAGCACTAGTTTTCCCTTCCAGATATTTGTAATCAGACAAACTAGCAAGAACAAACCAGAAAACTCACAATGCAGCACACCCTATCACGGCGGCCCTTAGACTTTTGATGCTAACGCTATTAATTCATCACCTCTTACTAGTACTTGTTCTTACTCAAATATGCAAGAGAAGTCAAGTACTTGTAACATATGCTTGTGGTCCAGGTCACAAAGTGAAGCAGCCTTTCTTGATGGATTTATTGGCAAGGGAAAAGTTTGGTTTGCTCAGACAACTCTCTCCTTGGAGAGACCGTTTGAGAAACTCCACCAAAAAGGGAAAGAAAAAATCCCAAGGGCAAAGATGTAAGTGCAAAAATTTCCAAAAATAAAAAAGGAAAATGTTTCAGAACTTATCACAAGCAAATCTTCAGTCTTGCTATCAGGTTGTGTTATACCATGGTAGTAATCCTGGCTTAGTTACAGCACCTCTTAAACCAGTTTCAGATCATATTTCTCTCCGTGTTATGCTTTGGGAATGTGTGATGACAGGAATGCAGCGCTGCTGCTGCACACATGCTGTAGTTCACCAATTCATTTTTCTGTGTGCTGCCTTATGTGCTGTGGTATTTATTTTAACTTGCATGACTTTTAAGAAAAGCCGGTCTCCATTACGAGAAGAAAGGCTCCCTGTTTTGTTGGGGTTTTTTCATGCCAGACCTTCTGATTGCATTTGTGCTTCCTCTGCACAGAAGACAATTGATGAAGAAGGGGTTTCAATCTGGGTACCCAAATCTACCTAAAAACATACCAGTGTACCAGCAGGAACAGAGGCTGTAGGATACAGCTTTTGCTTTGATGCATGCTTTTCCTCTCCTATTATCACTGACTCAAAGCTGGTTAGTTAAAATGGATGGAAACTGGGCTTGTAATTCCTCAGTGAACAAAACTAACTGGAGAGAGAGACAAGCTGTGAATCCTGCAGAGATTTCCCCACAGTCAAGCATTTATTAAACCTCTCTCATATAACATAATTCAAAACCTTGGAGAAGTGGAGTTACAGCAACTCAAATCACAACTCAATTCATTCACTGGCTATTCTTCCAAAGGATGTAGAAGCAAAAGATATGCCAAAAATGTTGGCCTCAACATTCTTGTTTTCCACTGGTGTCATGTATCATTAGTACCCTGGTATTTAAGTAACACACTGATATATGGGCGCCAGCTGTACTGTAAGTTAGAAAGACAGCCTAACCTTCTGCTTTGGAAGTCAAGAAAAACAGAGAGCAAGAAGTGAGTAGCTAATGTAGATCCCACCAGCAGTAAAGGCCATTATAGATTATCTTTCTAAAGACTAACTCACACATCTCTGTGTCTATTCCCATTCCTCCACAGAGCCTATGTTGCAAAGGCAGCACCAAGCACGTGCAGACGTTGGGCTCTTGTGAAGCTTCTGGATGCTACATCAACACAAACAACAAGCAGATTCTGTGTGTCAGATCATGTACAAAGGAAAAATTCATCAAGAAAAGGCAGCCCTTGACAGTAGTAGGTGGGCACTGTTACCTGGCTATTATTTATCAGAATATTAGTTTTAAACTCTAAATTCTTGTTGAGAAGAATTACTTGCCATACACAAAACTGAGCAAAGCACCACAGGCAAATAGGGCAATGAACATATTTGCAGTCCTAAAAACGGCATACCAAGGGAACTAAATCCCAGCAGCTGCTGTTAACACCACAGAGCATTTGCTGAATAACCCAGTAGTAAGCTCCCTCTCAAAATTCTTGCTTATACAGCTGTGCAATATAGTGAGTATATTTTATGGTTGTATATATATAGCAGGAACAAGAGGCAGAGATCTTAAAAACCTTAGAAAAGTTGGGAGGCCTGAAAATAGACTACTTCACCCTTCGTAAACAACCTCTTGTTGTGAATTTACTTCCATATGCACATGAAATTCTGCCTATATTAAACAGGCTTTCAAAATAGTGGTTTAGTACTGAAAATGGTTCCCACACACAAATTTGAAGAGAATGCAAGCAAGAAACAAACCCAAAAGTGAAAAAGCACCGATTCATCACCTCACAGAAAAATAGTTCAATTACTTCTGGGATATTTTATTATAGTCTTAGATTCAGAGGCTGTCTCATTGGCACAGAGTAGCACTTGGGCATGAAAAAACTCTAGAGAGGAATCATAAACACAGACAGAAATTAGATGACTCAACACATGCCCAACTCAAAGGCTTTTGGAAAATCAGTGCAAAACTATCAGTCTGCATGTTCTCTGGACCAGACGTCAGTGTTGCAGTCAGTTTGTTCCTGTGAAGGTGGTACTCTTCAGTCATTGGTTTTCAGTGGGACCCTGGAGCTTCTCTGTTCTCTCTGATTCTGCAGTAGCACCCTCAGAAGGAAGACTCCAGTCCTGGGACACCTGCCCTGTCTACTCCTCGTTACCACAGCTTGTTGCCACCCTCCGCTTGGCTTTTGAAGCTCTAATATTACCCACCTGTGTGCAACCAGAGACAATTTCCCATTGCCCTGTTCAGATGAAGGTTTATGTAGGCACCACTTGCACTTGCCTCTCTGTAGAAGCTGTTCTTAGCATTTCTCCTGAGTGCAGAGATTTTTGTATTCTAGTAGAGGAACAAGAAAAAAACATTTTATAGCACTGGGTCTCAACTTCTCCCATCACCTTGTAAGAAAGTTAAATTCTTCAGCTGGGGACTAGTCCAATAAAATAATTTTTGTCTTACCCTCCATAACACTGCAATCTGTTAAAGCAAACGTATCAACCACAGGAAGCTCTGCTACTTTTTTTTTTCTATCTATCTTTCTACATTACTGTGTGGCTGTCAGTTGCTCTGTTATTAATTAATTTGCTTTTAAATACAAAGAGGGACTTAAATCCAGCAGAGCACTGTTACCTCCCAGATTTCTGGAGGGCAGTGCAGAATCTGTGACTCCTCTGTGGAGCTAAGCAGAAGGGAGCAGCACCCAAAGCCTCACCTTAGTAAAATGTTTCATACACAGAACTGAAGTGTCACACTGCATATAAGGGCAGTCTCTGGTGTGAATTTTTCAACCTACAACTTTCTAACCAGAGTCAAGGATGAGAACAAGGGTGAGAACAAGTGAAACATGTAGAAGTTATGAAGAAAAAGATTCCCTTATTACAAAGGAGCATCATTGCAATAGTCAAAATAAAATTGTGAAATTAATAAAAGTAAACTAAAATCAAATTGGAAAAATAAAGAAAAAAATTCCTTTCTAATTCTGAAAAGCATACTCCTCACTCCCACCAAAAAAGGGTACTTACATCCTTTAAAGCATATGAATGGCAGTAGCAAAGGATAAGATTTCATTCAAAATGCTTTATGTATTATAATGAATTTTTGTAAGGCACAGAGAACCACTTATACGTAATACTTCCAGAAATATAAAAACATCTTTCTCAAATGAAACAAACATCTTAAGTGAGACCATTTACATGAAAGTAAAATTTCCTAGCATTAGAGTTGTATTTGAAAGAACCATATACAAAATTAAGAGCTAGAAAGTCTTTAGTCTTCATTAAAACTGATTACTATTGAGCTGAACTCAATACCTTCACAAGCCAACTTTGGTAAATCTTATTAGTTATGGTACTCATCTCAGAAACTCTAGCAAGGAGTCACCATGTTCCCATACAAAAAAATTTCAAGTGCTTTGTACCCCTAGGTATTCCAGGAACCAACAAATACTCAGGACAAATGTTTCTTAGGTTCTAAAAGAAAGTAAAAGAAACTCCACATGCAAGTGCTCAGCGACTTGCCTTTGATCTTTTTCTTAATGGGGGAGATGTTTAGTAACCTTTCCATCTCTCAGGCAGTGTAAAGTAGATCAGACAATCTGCCTTCACAACTGGCAAATTTCAGATTTGTCAGAGCATGATGCTAGTGTCAAATTGTTTTTGTCTTCCTTCCTCTCCAAAGATGGATCGTACTATTATCCCAGGTGACGGAACTAAGACAAAATAAACACAGACATCAGGACTGAAACAATGATAGACTATCCTAAAAGGCATTTAAGTCCCCTCAGTCCTCCAAAGAGTAAAAAGTTATAAAAACAAATACTTCTTTTTATTGCCCACATCCCCATGTCATTACTGTGGTACTTAAAAAAACCACAAACCCTACGGATTTCTACCCACTGCATAGTAATTACTAAAATAACAAAGAATTGGAAAAAAGTATTTCCAAAGCCTGATGCTATTACTGAGCTGCCAGTGAAGAAATTCTCACTAACACCCCTTAAGTCTATCCTCCTGCACTCCCTAATCTGAACACAAAAGGCTGGGTTTAAACATCCACCCCCCCACCCTGGTATTAAAACCGCCTGCAGTTTTCAGCTTCGGGCCAGCAGTGACAATACTTTAAATCCTTGGCTACTGGCTTTATGAAGACACAGCCTACAGACAGTCCCCCAAAGTTCTTTGAAATGTTAAATACAAAGCAGGAGGAGGTCACAAAGAAAATATTCCTTATAAAAGGAATGGATATCATATGCAGGCTTTTCAAATACATTTGCTTTCAGCCACCATATTCTCAATCTTGCATTGTCTGAAGCTTTTGAAATAAAATTCAGGAATTAAACGAAGCACACAAATTAGTGTTGTAAACAGCTGCCAATATATGCATGTGTTACCTTTTAGCTCTCATAAATCTCTCCAATGTATATTGTATCCTACCTCTTATCTGGAAAGACTAATTTACCTAATAAATGGTCCTACAGCAATTATAAAAAGCCCAGCCACTTAGAAGTAACATATAGGTTTTATTGCATCATCTTCTGTAGCATCTGCCCAATTAATGCAATAGAAGCCAGTCTGGTTCCCTGCTGCATGGAAATCCAGCTATCTTTCTGCCAAGAGTCTTCCAGTGCACACAAAAGACACGAGGATTGAGAAACCTGTTTTATCCCCTCTTATCCCATAAACTAACAAGCCTTTTTTCCACTGCAGCTTTTCTCAACAAACACAGATAATTACGCAAGATGGGATTTTCAAAGTAGGTAAAAGAAAAAAAAAGCAATCAGTTTAGCGTACCAGCTTTGCCGAGTACTGTCACCTTAAACTCTGAGAGAGTTGTTTGCAGGGTTGGGGAGCAGACACAGTGGTGCCCTGCCACTGACATAGGGTCCAGCTGTAAGCAGTGAGCTTTGTGGTTCAAAACTCTTGGTAGGTGGTCACATTTTCCTGTCTGCTTCCATTCCCCTAGAGGTAAACAGGGTGGTAGGAGTTTTATTTCTGTCCTGCACCTCTCCTTTTTCCTTTGGGTATCTTAAACTTAATGAAAAATGTGAGTTTTACATTCATTTTGAAAAACTTGTGTTTGGTTTGCTCTTCTCATAAAGTCTCACGAGCCCTGTCCATACTAGCTTCTGGCATGATGCTCTACCAGGCATCCATAAAAGCACCCCTGTCCAAATTTACAGATTGTGTAGGTGAGGAGGAACATAACTGGTTGCCATAGTGATGTCCACAGTCTGAGGAGCCTTTGGACTTCAGTGTTATGACAGTTACCAGGAGTTTAAAACCTCTTTAACTACATGAAGTGGTTAATGGAAGCAAGCACTCCAGCCAGCAGCAAATGCATGCTTAAATCACTGGTGAAAAACCAGCCTGAAGAACCAGGTTGCTGCAGTTTGAAATTATTTAAGATGTTGACTGTTTGATTACTTGCAAAGTAGTGTAGCCCAGCCCACAGAAACTGCCATTGCTGTGACTATATGCATGTTTGACAAGCTGCTGTCCTCTGCTTCTAGATATCAGTAAATTATTTGGGTACCTTCACAGGAGGAAAGGCCTGTTCATGGAAATGTTCCAGCTACAGAAAAAGACTGAAAGGTTATAGCAAGCTCAGGAACATCACATACTTTTGGCAAGGTGAGATGGAGGAGGATGAAAGGCAAAAGAGGGTAAGCAGAAGAATTATTGTTCCTGAATGATTAAACAAGCACAGAAACTATGATTACAGATCACAGACATCTTTTATAACATGCCAAACTAGCTCACAGAGAAACATGACTCAATAATTCAGTCACACAGGCAGTATTGGCTCTCCATGGTCTGAAAGAAGATAGGGGTCTTCTGAAACAGAGGCTCTGCCCTGACTCCCTGCTTTAGGCCACTGAAGAGGCACAAAGCCTTTGGAATATACTGAAGAACAGGCACTGGTGGACATAGCCCTGGCAGCCAAAAATGCTCCTCACTCTTCATGGCAGGAATCAACTCAAGATATATAGTGATCTCTGGCTGTCTGTTGGACTCCTTAACCCTGTAAAACAAGAAAGAGCAAGCTCCAGGCAGTCGTAACCTCACCTAGGCTTCCGCAAAGTATACATCTAAAAAAAGCATCACTAAAGAAACCCTAGTAGGTAGGTAATTTATTGTTGGGGGAGATCAAGCCCATAGAATTTCCTAGGAGTGAGAAGCAATGATTCACAGATACAGTTCAGGCTTGCTTTGACTCACACTGCTTGTGATATCAACTACAGTCAGTCAGCCTGGTTTATCCAAGAGAAAAAAGATAATATTTCAGTATGAAATGAAAGTACTAGTACTCTCTGTCCTCAACTAATGTAACCAACCACTCATTAATTGCAAAAGAATGTAGATGATTCAACAGTAATATCTTTTTTAAATCACATATTTCTGACAAGACTTCTTGTCAATTTTGAGACCTATACCATTAACATTATAAAAGTAAGATTTTTTTTTCTTAAGTGTATGCTATCGACACCTCACTTGAATATGTAGTTCTACTTCTTTTTTTCTGTGTAACCAGTTAGAGAAGTTTCCAACACATTTTACTTTTTTCCCTATTTAAAGAAAAACACCAAACCAAACAAGAACACTGATCTCTGAGCATGTGACTAAAATAACATGGATTCCTCTTTTAGCAAATTGAGGTGCTGAGCAGCCCATTTCAAAAGTGGCAAGGTCTTTGTTTAGAGGGTGTCTGAACATATTCCTGTTTATCTGTACCACTTCAGAAAACTGCATTCTCCCTGACTGCTACACCTTGAAAATCAGTGCAAAGCTTAGTGATTTCAGAACAAACAGATCAAGAGAAGACATGGCTAGAAACAAAAATTTCACCATATCCATCTTCTAATAACAATATTCCAACCTCCAGAACAATTAGGTAAGAAATTCAAACCTTCTAACTCATGTAATAATGTTTAAGAGACTTGAGCATACCAACTGTGAGTAAATTCAGCGGTCAAAAACAAGAACAAATTCAGAAAACATTCGGACTCTCTTTGCCTTCTTTAAGAAAAAAAATGTGACACTATGCACCTTTAATGGCAAGAAGTGCCCAATCCCTTTCCAAAACAGGATGCATAGCTTTAGAGTCAGTTATAGAGATATATGCAGCAATGTAAATACAAATTACAAGTACTACAAGCAGGAATATTTCCCAAGTGATGGAAGCAAGTTATCAGGTACTCAATGCTCCTATTAATTATGTTTACCCAAGTTTCAACCTATTCCTGCACAAGGTAGGGTTTCACATTTACCAATAAGGGGAATTACTCATTCTGGATGAAAATTAAATAACTTCAGAAACAAAATAGTTATTCTGACAAACTGGATAAAATCATGTTCATAATTCGTGTGTGAGTTCACATTTTGCTTGGCATTTTTGGAAGTCAGTTTTTTCTTGGAAATCATGATTTTCACAGTCAGAAACCAAACATAAGCACCCATCATTCCCAAGGATGACTGCAACAACTGAATTATCCAAAGATGCCAAGATGAAGCTCCTGTGATACATTTCTGTATCCAAAAAGCAGGCAACAAAAACAAAGTCGAAGAGAGAAGCAGATGGCCAATGAGTTATCACTCTTGGTCTGATGACTTATGTGGGCTCAACTTGTTTATTTACTCACATATTTGCAAAAAAAGTAACTTATGTTAGCAGCAACTATATTATGTATTATGTCTATATTATATACACAGTACATACCACTACCTACACACAACATTAAGGGATCAAGTATATACCCTTTAATTATGGGTTCTCCTGCAATGACAAAGGTCAGAGTTGACCTTTCCCAGAGCCACAGAGTTAAATGACTGGTATGTTTAACACCACAGCTCAAGAAAGGGTTAAAAGGATATCAGCGTTACAGTTGCTTTGCTCACTGGCTTGGAGACAGGACAGAAGTGCTCAGGTCCTCCAGGGCAGGGAAGTGAGCCTGTAATTACTGGCTATACCCTTCACACTATCCAGGAACCTCTGTCTGTTCACTACTCCCTGTTAATGCAACCCCCATGCTAACCCTGCATGATGTACGCAGTCATATGGTCCTGAAGCAACAGGCATCACTGTAAGTGAGCTCTGTCACATGAACCACCCTTAAAAATACAGGTTCTTCTTAGATCATCTCACCCCTTGTTTTGGACTGATCTTGTTATCTTCTCTTTAATTGTTCTTATTATCATCTGGGCATATTAAAAATAATGCAGCCTTTCTAAGGATATAAAATCCAATTATGTAAAAATACAATGTTGTGAAAAGAATTAAAATATTTTAGCCAACGAATTAGCTGCTGAAAATCAAGGAAGGTAAGTGTGTGACCATTTAACCCCCTGAAAATCACCAGGAAGTATTTTCTAGCTGCACTTACAGTAATGCTACTGCCCTCAGCTACGGTTAACCACCAGTCTTAACAATTGTAAAGGCTACTGGTAACCACCTCCTACTGCACATTTTCCAAGCAAAGAGCTTTTGCATTATTTTCCCACCAGCAAAAGGTTCTTGTACTGCAACTAAAGTGAGTAAAGGATTAAAAGTAGTCAGTGTAACTTTACATACTTGCAAGAGTCCTGGAAGTAGAGCAAGACGTTTCTCGGGAGATTCTTTGAATTGCCAGGATGTAAATGTGATGCAGGATGTCTTTACAGGTACAGGATGTGTTTATAGGTGCCCTCACAGATCAGTATGTGCTGAAAAGATTGGCACAGGATAGTATGAGAGTTTGAAATGGTTTATGGCTTAAACGTTGTTAAGATCACTAAAAGACCTTTGTCCACTGTAGCTAACTGTACAAAGAAGCAACTGCTCACGGAAGCCCACCCCTTCCTGAATATGCCTACTAATTTGGACTGTGATAGGAACTTGAGATAAGATAAAGGTGGTACTATTATCCCAGGAGAAGAATGTATCCACAAGTCTGAGTGACTGGAATGTTAAGGGCTCAGACAATCAGGGTGCAAGCTGACAATGTGCAAAGTAACCGCCCAGGTGCTGAGGCTGTGCACACCCACCACCTCAGGCTACAAGCTGGGTGTTGAATAAGATAAGGAGAAAGGCAAATCCTTCAAGGTGAGGTAGTATTTCTTTGTCCTTACGCAAATGACTCAGTTGTGATAACTCCCCTCCGGGAAGCACCCAGACAACTCACACATAGCCTCAAAATACTCATCTTTGCTGATGGGCCATAATGGACTCAACTGTGCTGACATAACAGGCACAACATTTCGTTAGGGATGAAATGTCCCATGATCCATTATTACATCCTCCATTGTAAAACTCCCCAGCCCAGGGGAGGTACTGGGGGTGTTCACACCTAGCCTAACACTAAAAAAAGCCAGACAGACTTCTTCTCTCAACTCACAGGACTTCTCTTACCACTGCAGACTTCACTCAATACATGGGCTTCTTTCCTCATCACCCTGGGCTTCCTTCAATGGATCCAGACCGCAACCATCACTTTGACAAGATTAGGTCTCTCACCATTGAGAAGTTTAGAAAACGAGGGCCCACAGGACGCCACCAGAATTCATGGAGCGGTGATTTTTTTTTACTTAATCTGTCTCTCTGCCACTCTCTTTCTCTCCCCACACCCCCTTTTCTCTGTTTCCCATTTCCTTCACCTCACATTTACTGTTAAATAACAAACCATTCTATTGACTTTGGCATATGATCTTGTTTGCACCTTACTTCAGGCAGAGGCATCTCTCTAATAATTTTAAAGAACCTGATCATAACAGATGGTTGCACTGATCGGTTTGTTAAGGATCAGATCCTCTTCACATTTCCACATCTATATATATATTACCACAGAGATGGACAGGGACTGTCTCTGAATAAACTACTGAACTCCAAACAACTTCTCCTGCAACAAGTACCCCTGCAGTCCAAGACTTGAGTAGTAATGTGGGAATAGCAGATCCTACAGTCCAGAGACTGAAGCCTGAAAGAGGGAAGCGGGTACAGTGTAGGAAAGCTGGGCTCCAAGCAGGATGCTCCCATCTGACCCACCAACATGTGGTGCAAGACAGCCTGGTGCTGTATCTGATGCAGCATCTGAGCCTTTGTGACAGTGCAGAGAAGTCTACTCCCATCTTTCCACCCACTCCGTGGTGTAGGAAGTGTTACACAGACAGATTCATGAACACCATCTGCTTAACTGCGGCATTTGACTCCCTTTCTCCATCATGTACAGCATGTAACAGTCTGAGATGGTCTAAGTGCACTAATACAATCCTACTTTTTACATTTCTGTACATCGTGAAGAAAAAAACAAAGTGAAAACATACTTTTCATCTCCCAGAACACTGCTCTTAGTTTTCTAACTGAATTTGCTTGCACTGTTTCTTAAAAATAAAAAAAAATAAAAAAGAAACTCTGTGGGAACATGAAACCCTTATTTCAATAAAAATTAACAGACATAAATTCATGCAATACTTACATCTGTACAGAAATGTAAAATCTACAGAGAAAACAACTTTTTTTTTTTTCCCAGTGGTATCTTTTTTCATTCTACTACAAAAAAGAACACTAAGTTTCATACATTAATGCAAATACAATAAAAACTTCAATCTGGATCAGGGAAAAAAAAATTCTTTTTAAATATGTGAAATTACTAACCATTTTTTTCCAATTCA
The DNA here is from genome assembly GCF_009829145.1 of Chiroxiphia lanceolata. Taxonomy (NCBI): domain Eukaryota; kingdom Metazoa; phylum Chordata; class Aves; order Passeriformes; family Pipridae; genus Chiroxiphia; species Chiroxiphia lanceolata. Next base: position 34,204,690 of record NC_045640.1, read on the forward strand.
TATCTGCATTTTAAAATTAAAAGGAAAAAAATAATTTCCAAGTACTTGGGTTGTCATGTCAGTATGGTTTATTACACAGACAACCGTGTGGTCTATTAATTATAGAATAGATACATATTACTTATAGCATTTCTGTAGCTTGAAATGAATGCAAGTAACTGAAATAGCCTTCCTGTGCTCTGGGAGATATGACAGCTAGTCAGACAGAGGCACACAACATAGCACTCTCTGTTTTTAAAAGCTGTTCAGTGATTTACATCATCTTTCACAGTGAAAAGGATGATGTTTTTAAATTTATTTTTCACAGAAGTCCAAAGTCCCACAACTACAAATGCGGCCACTTGGCTCTCACCAGGCTTCAGTATCCCAGGTGAAAAACAAGGAGAAAATCAGTTCCCAGCAGGCTCCAACTGAGACTCCTAAAGGGGAACACCCCAGTGTGCTGCTTGCTCTCCAGAGCATCCCAGGGAACTCATCCAGCACCATGCAGGGAACAGAGTTAGAAACAGTCCTCACATCTTCTAGTGCCAAGTCTGCATCTTAACAAGAGATCAGAAAGCTGTTCCTCATGCATATATTATCTGTGGGCTATCTGTCAGCTTTCCCTAAACTGACAAGCATAGATAGAAGGACAAGGTAGCTTTTGACATACACAGATATAAATGATTCCAATCTTTCATTTATCTTTAATGTTAAACTACCTGTACAATGCCCCTTGAAAACAAATTATTAAAAGCATTTAATTTTTTTGCCCAACTTTATGATAAAACTTTCGTTTGACACAGGGAAGAATGGCATAGGAAAAAAAGGAACGTACTTTCAAAGCAGCAGTGATTTAAGGCAGGAAGAAGAATGAAGACTGCTCACAGGTCTTATTGCCATACAAAAACCCCTCACCTCACAGGGATTTTTGGGTCAGGGCAAGCCCCACCAGCCCCAGGCTCAAGGTGCAATCAGCTTACATCTGAAAACTGGTTCTGCCCCATCTCAGCCCCATTCCCAGTGAGCATGCCTCTTTGCCTCTAGACCATCCCACCATGAGCACTTTCTGCTCAGGGCTAGAAAGAAGGGGAAAGCAGAAGGATTTGAGATTCTGATGCTTATCTGAAATTGTATACACAAATAAAAAAAGGGCCAACTCCAAGCAAAAGGGTTTTTTCTGATTCTCTTAAGACATGCGAGTTGCCAAACTAGGAAAAATACAAAACTGTTAAATGAAACACAAAATGATGACAAAGTTTGACATTGAGTATTTGCATGTGGACAGGACTGGCTTGTTTGGGATGATTAAAGCAATGCAGATCAAAAACTGAGCATGTACTTCTGAGCACCCTCCCAAGCCCGGGCAGGCCAGCCAACCACAGAAAAACCCAGCCAAGGGAAAATTGTTCCTCCAGAGAATGGCAAAAATACGGCACACACCCCCCATCAGAAGCTAGTGCCTGCTTGCTCCGGGCATCCAGAGCATTTTGGTAGCCCCTGGCATTTCCACACCCTGCTCTGTGCCCAGCACATCCTGGCAGACACAGGAAGATGAGCCCTGCTTGGGCAGGGGAACATCCCACCAACAGGCTTGGTTGGTATTCTTGTGCAAACCCCTGCATGAGCCACAGCTGCGATAAGATAGGCTTCTCTTTGCTCAGTAAAACCCACCGGTGCAGGGTTAGGAAGATTACACTGGGACCAAGAAAAAGACTCCCTTCAAAGATGTCAAGCCATGCCTTTGATACTGGTGATACTCAGCTAGACAGAGATGCAGCGAGTGCAGGACATGCAGCTGTAATTCCCTGCCAGGACTGGCTGCCTTTCTGCTAGAAGATAAGACTGGACTTACTACTTTGGCCACCTGACTCCTGCAATGAATGCACATTCATTTAGTCCAGAATTTTATTTTTTGGTCATCTGAATAGCAGATAGTATTTGTAACCAGCTCAAATATCGTGACTCTCAGGATGAGACATTAAAGAAAGCAACTATTCACCCTACTAATCTAACAAACTGATATCTATTAGCAGAACCAACAGACTATGGAGATCAGGGATGAAATATTAATAGTGTGACTATTCAGTTCAGACCATTTTAGCAAGCTATTAAAAAAAAATACAAGAACGTAGTATTTGAAAACATTTTGAGAAATACATTCTTAAGCGAGACCTGAAAGCCATCTGAATAAATACAGCAGAAATCTTCCACAGGCATGGGCTTATAACTATGATTTATAGTCTGATAGCCAAGCAATGAATGTAGTCTGTCATACACCTGAAACTCCTTTACATTTGTGATTCATTTGCACAAGAACTGCTTTCAACAGCTTTTTTTTTTTTTTTAATTTTGAATTAGAAGACCATTAAAATGGAAGAAAGACCCTAGCAATCCCAAATACAGATCTAGTCCGATATTTAACCTCCTAAAGAGGCCAGCAGTGTGCAGCAGGGAAGAATAAGGTGGTGCTCATATTTCCTCCTAATAATCTCTGTGTCTCCCCGCATTTTCAGCTCCAAGGGTATGCCGTGCCTGCTCTGATTCTTCTTTCGAGTCTTTGTGAGACCTCTCTGCCAGAGGGTTGCCCAGGCTCTCCCATCAGCCTATGTAAACTTTTTGCACCCACAGCATCATCTGGATAGAAGTCCTGCAGGCTACTCCTTTTGGCATGAAGAATCACCTCCTTTTCCTTTTGAATCCATCTCCCTTCAATTTTATTTCCCCCCAAATAATTTTACTGAAGAAACAGTTACATAATTTTAACTGAAGAACAACTCCTCATCTCTTACCATCGAGAACGTTTTCATCCCTTAAATACATTTTGTATTTAAGGCAATCAACTCTTGCCTTATTTTAATTTATTTTTTAACCAGGGAAGTTGAATGTACTCAAGAGATGATAGGGATATAAATTACATTTTAGTGTAGGGTTATGGAACTTGTAATGAGCCATCACACATATTTTTTATATCAGACATCTTCCAGAAAAGTTGTTTTAGATTATTTTGATACTGAGAAAAGTGGTTATGTCATTGTGCAAAGTATCCTTGCTATAGAAATCATCAAAATACTTCAGTCTCCAATCTTTCAGTGGTTTCTTCAGGTTGGCAAATTCTTAAACTCTAATCTTGATTTTCTAGTAGTTCACCTACATCATCGTGGCAGGACGAGAGATCTCTCTGGGTCTTCCCCAGTTTCACCATGATTATGCCTGCGAACTTATGAGGAATCATAGTGACAGCGATTGACTCAGAAAATGAATATAACATTTGATTTTTTTTTTCTAAACATAAAACTGCTGACAGACTGCCCTTGGATGGGCCATCTCTCTAGATTCCATGAAGACACAATGGAAGGAATGTGACAAAGGTGCACAAGAAAAGTGGTAGTCAGTAACTGAGACACACAAGAAGTACTCTTAAAGCAGCAATCTGGGTAATGAAGAAAAAAAAAAAAAGCAGAATTTTCCTGTACTTTAAAAGCTAAGCACCACTTAGTGCCCTCTACTGCACACAGAGGTAATAGGCAAAGCGCCACTGAACAATGACATCATCTGATACTAAACAACACGGTGTGTTGTATGTATGACAAATATTTATTTTCTTAATTACACTTGTTTTCTAAAAATACTAATAAATTATGCAAATATCTTCAGTACCAGCTTAGAGCAGATGTTTTTTACGCTCTCTCTTCCCATCTAGTATCCTGTGTTCTGCCTGCAAGCAAGCTGTCACCTCACCTCCCACATCTACATAGTGGGAAATTCATGCTGAGCGAGTCGAGATGCTGGGTGGCTGGGTGGGGGAGCGTACAGCACCCTCAGCATGAGATTCAATCATGAGATGCTCATGACGGCTGAACAGTGAGACCTGCTCTACTCTAGGGAGCAGGAACTGCCTACCTCTCCCTACTCTTAGCTAAAAGAAACAAAACCAAGACAAACAAACATGAAGGAAGGTCAAACCCCTGATGTAATTTTCAACTTCCAAATAAATGTGCATTAACAGTCTATAAAAGGTCGTTCACATACAACGTGAAAGAAGTAAATGCAGACTAGAGGAACCACGACTCTGAAGAGGATTAATTGATTGTCAGACAGAACCAAGGAGGTCTCCTAATGTGGAATTCAAATATTTAACCTGATTGTGAAATCTTATCTCCTGCCTCTAAGAAGATTAACAGAAATTCTTTTGCAGCAGACTGTTAATTCTGATCCATTTCATGAACTCAGAATATTTTTCAGAAGCAAAGTTTGTGCATTTTAACTAGTTTATAAGCATTCTGCTTAAAATCAATGTGAACAAAGTTGATCAAGATTAAAACCTGTTCAAGGAAGTTAGGTCATAAAAAAATGTCCTGTGCATGCATTCACATTGCATGAAACAGGCATGTCACATGCCTGCACAGACACAAAAACATAAGACATCTTTTTTTATGTGAACCATGAAACATTCAATGTCTCTACACTGTACTTGAACCAAAAGTGGCATGAAGATGTCATGGTAGTAAAGTTCTTCCTAAAAAAAAAGTTTTTCCAAACTGATAATCCCTGTCCCAGCCTGGAATGAAGGGAGATATTCCAGAGAAGAAGGAAGAACACATTCATACGTCTTTTTTTCTGTCTTACGCAGACTGAGTACAGATAGCTAATATCCTTGCTGTGCTGGTTCTGCCCTAGGAATCTACATAACTAGCCAAGTTTCAGGTTTCTCCTTCATTTTTCCTTTAAATAAAGTGACAAGGAAAGGGAAGTACAGCCAGCTGGCTTGCTTTGTCCAGTTTCCTTCCCCCTGGAGGAAAGTGAGGGAGCCGTCCTTCCCATTTCTTTCATTTCTGCCCATAAGCTAAGCTGGCAATGTGCCAGATGCCCAAGACTTATGTTTTCTGTATGTTTTTCCTAGAAATCTGGGGGCTCTACTAGGGTCTATCTGAAGCAAGAGAAGCATGGTAGGCACTGCTGCGGAGAAAGGAAAAGATCTCTGCCATCTCTCGTCCTACAAGTCCTCCAGACAGTCCAAAATGAAATGAGATGCTTGGACTCTGCTCCATGGTCACGAGCCACTCCATCTGGCTCATCCTGCAGCCCTACTAAATGCAGGCATCTCTGCTGGGTGATGGGAATAGAAGAACAGTGATGCCAAATATCTATTTAAATCAGGGCTGAGAAGCATCACACATCAGGCAACCCTCAAGCATTTGGCAGGTCTGCTTTAGATCTATGTTGGCTGCTCGAACTCAGCCTGTTCCTGTTTAAAACAAGCTAACCTGCATTTCATTGCTAAGTAAGACTTTACCGGGGAGTGATCAGTGTGATAAAATCAACCCAGCACAATATGGAGAACACTCCTGCTTTTTTCTCAATAATCAATTCATAATGAAGCTACCAGGAACCAGCTGAACATTATCACTGCACTCTTAGTCCCAGGGCTCTTACCTGAGTTGCCAAATAATTCAAATAACCTTATATTTGTCATGAGCAAAGAATATGCATGCAGTTGCAGCACCTCACATAACTCATCTTGAGCCTTTAAGCTAGACAAGACCTTGATCCAAGGGCAACTCAAAACAGTCCTCAAGTACAGCGCTGCATGGGCTTCTGCTTGCTACCTGAGAAGGTAACATAATGCACCACTTGTACACACAAATGACTACTTTCCTGTAGTCAAGGAAACATTTTAATTATTATATCTTCATTATTAAAAAGTCCAAAGGACATTGCTCTTTTAAAGACCCTTGTTAATTCTTTATATTATGTGAAGCAGAAATACCTCCCTTTCACACAGAACAGTACAGGATCACAAAGACACGGGCCCATTGCCTCCTGAGCCCAGAGGAACCCCACACACCAGAACCATCTGCTTCAGCAGGACCTAATGAGTAGTTCACAACCATTAGTTTTGCACGTAATAACCGCAGTCATGAAGCGAGTCTCCCCTACAGCAAAAAGAAAGCATTTAATAAGGATCTTTGCATAATTTCAGGTAAAGCATGTTAGTTTCCAGTTCTCCTTGTATCTTACGAAAATATCCAGTTGGTGAGAAGATTTATGAACCCCTCAGGTACTGCAGTAATGCCACAAGTGCATTGCCATAGGACATCCTTCTTAGTACAACGGCCCAAATTCAAGTGGCCCTCACTGTATTTTCCCTTATATACCTATTGTGTTGCTAGTATGAAGCAGAAGTCCTGAGGAAAAACATAGTATATGGTTATATATTATCTCATGCTCTCAGCTGTAAAATGGTAACAGTAACACATCCTTCCCTAAAGGGCTTCTGTTACCACAGAGTCAGAAAACTGTCATATATGTTCTGCTACAGAGACAGGAAGGTTCATACATATACCACAAAAGAGGTTTTGTCCATCATAACCCACAGGCAGGACAGCATCAAAACTTTACATTGTACCAGAAATTATATATCTGCTATTTCTTAAGTTGAAAGCAGTTGCCTTCAGAGCTTTTAACTTCAGGTTTTAGTACATAAATTCCCAAAGTATCTTAGGGAAAATGGAAAGGCTGCTAATTACATGCGTATGCACACCCCACAGTATATGCACACAACCCTAAATATCTGCTTTCTTACATCATGGAAAGCTGTTATCCCAAAACATACTGCCCTGATGGGCCTCATGTTGCTTCTACCACTGTTCCCACCAAGAGTACTTTATGCCAAGTTTACAGACTTTAAAAGTTATTCTTTCTTCTTTTCCCCATCTTAAGCCAAAACTCTAATTTTCTGTGCAATATACTCAGAACACCAGTTGGCACCAGAAACTACTACATGACACTCATCAAAAACTTAAACTATACAAACCCAAAATCTTCAGATTAGACAGGTTACATTGGACATTGCCCATGGAACTTGATCCTGAGCTTCAGCACATGGGTTCTCATCTTGAGCAACTCTCCCTACCATGAGATGATAGGGAAAGGTTGTGGTTACTCTGTGAGAAAGTAGGAACAAGGTATAGCTGCATCCCCAGCACTGAAGGCAGGGCCTGGAGGGTGCTTCTGGGCAGCTCCCAGCTGGAAAAGATTCCTTTATCACCTGGTGCCCTTCAGCAAGGTACTCGGGGTATACGCTGGGGCTGGGTGCTAGGAAGCTCTCCTTCATCTCGCAATTTCTTAGGCAATCCCAGAGCCTTTCTATTTGCTGCTACTTTAAAGGCTGTGTGGTCGGACAGAGTACATATTTTCTGGCACAACTAAAATTTCTCATGGAATGTAGGCCATGGCAAGAAAATTTTCATTTTTTAGCTCTCTCTTGATAAAAGCAGAACTTCTCAAGTCAAAGAAAAGACGCTCCCTTAAGCCAAGGCAAGTTATATGCTACTGCAAACAAACCCAGTTTCAGAGTTCCTCTTTCCCACCTCTTGCTTCCCCTAAAAAAAGGAAAAACCCCAAATGTTCATAATGCAGTGCATTTGGTGGCCTAAATATGGGTGTTACCAGATTCCCCACTGACATAAAGAGGTCAGAATTTGAGAAGCTGAGAAAATGACTTAAGCTTTCACAAGAAAACTTGACCCAGAACAATTAACCTGAGAACAGCACCAGAACAATGTCCCAGAAAGCTCATTTCCAAGACAAGTTTGTGCTGGGAAAAGTTTAGTACTTCAGGACTACTAAGTTCTCACATTTACACCTGACACAATTAATTCATTTGGACACACAAGACTCTCAGAACCCATGTGAGAAAACAACTTTTTTGTTATATTGTTTCCTAACCTCCTTATAAAAATCCTAGGAATAACATGCTATTATATCCAGTACTTTTGGCATCTGCCTACAATATAAAGGAAAATTTTGTTATGCAGCTGCAAAACCATTAAGATCCTTTGAGAAACAGCTTCTTGCCCTGATACCTAATTACCACAGATCACTCCTGATCATCTTTACAAGTTTTGATACACTTAAAAATACTTTCTTCAACTATAATCAGTGTTTTTAACACATTTTCCCTCAAATATAAGAAATAAAACACCATACCATGTTCTATCCTTAAATAAAATTACCTACACAGATAGTTTTGATCTGTGAGTGCTTGTTCTCCCTCCCAGTTTTCTCTGTTAACCATCCCCCACAATACACACTTAGATTATTTGATTGGGGTTTTTTATTGGCCTTCTGCTGTGGAGATAAAGACATGAAAAAAATTACAAACCAAAGAAAGAGAGGCAGATAAAAGCATTTTCACTAACCTTTTGCCAGGGTGGGGAAGCTGAATTGGCCTGTGAAGGCCGAGCCAAAGGGGACTAAACCAGGCAGTAATTTTGCTCCTGTTGGCTGGTGAGCAAGTGAGCAAGCAGGGAGAGCTGGCAGCTGGGAGAGGAGGAGGAGCACACCAGGGCAGATGAGTAGTTCGCTATTAAATTAGAGAATAATCAGCTTGGAATTGCAAATAACTGTATGCAGTCTGGTAAGTGGAGAGGAAGAAAGACTTTCGGCCAAACCGCCCTGAACTGTCAAATATTTGCATTTTTTACTTTGTAGGGTCTCTGTCCCACCTCCTCTACCAGTCTTCCCTGTGTGCCAGCAGAAGACTTCTCCCCAGCACCTGCAGACCATGGATTTTCACTGGGAACACCAGCTTGGTTAGCAGAAAAGTGCAGGGAGCTGGCATGTGTGCGCACACCTGGAAAGGAGCACTGGATAGCCGCAATTGCTTCTGGGCATTGCTCATTCCTGCAAACCTTCCACTGCAGGAATTGCTCTCTGCACCAGTTTCAAGTCTTTTTATGGTCAAGGTAGCTGCAATGTTGCCAAAATGCTGAGACTGCTGAAGCTGCTTTGATGGCCTAAGAAGGTCTCCAAAAGCCTGAAGCAAGGGACATGTGATTAGTCTCCACAATAAAATTTCCAAATACTCTGTTGAGGAAAAGTCAGTAAATAAAAAACAAACCACAATCTCTGACCTACACTTTTGCTACCCAATTTTCTGTTAGAACACACCTCTGTTGACTGTAAAAACCTAAAACTTGTAATTATGAAGCTGAACACTTTTTCATTATGGATGGATAGTTATGGGTAAAGTAACTTTTAAAAGGAAAATGACTAGAGACCTTTCACACCCAGAATCTCAGATGTCATTTGAAAAGGAAGAAGATTCAGATCCAAACCCAACAGATTCAAACTTGATTAAGATTGTGCTAAAGCCAAAACAGCAAAGATCTTAATTTTCTAGTCAACAGGAGGAGAGATCGGAGGTTTGCCAGTGGGGTCAACAAACTCCTCACATTTCTCAAAACATTTCTGGTTTAATGTAATCAAAATCTTTTGAGAATAATCAGATATTATTTACAGATTATTATGTATATTCATTTAAATTTTTTATTATATTTTATTTATAGGTAATATTTTTTTGGCAAAACCTTGCAGGATCTGCTCACAAAATTTCAAAGTCATTGAAGCAAATTAATCAGGGTTTAACCCCCAGGCCACATGAAAATACTACCTCCTCACACCACCTTTGAGTAAAATAGCCTTAAAGCACCTCATCCTATTTTGATGGGTCTTCCTGTTCACATTTCCACTCACAGAAGAAATACTTAATCTGTCTTTTTTAGCAGACTGTTCCTGCTTTGTTTTCTGTAATCATCAGTTACCTCAAAATGTATGACAAGGGAACAGGTCATAGCATCACCATGCTTCACTGCCTTCTCCAGCAGCATCCTCTGCCCTGCGTTGTACATGAATCCTTGCTTAGTGGTTAGCATTAAGCTTTCATGTTAGTGACTAACCTATAGTTCTGAGAGCCTCTGGTGTCTTGCCAAGGTTTAGCAAATAATTACTCCTTTATAGTTTCTGCTTTAGTTGATCCTAAGACTTGAGTTCTTTTCTCCTATTAGCAGAAACGCAAATACATATTGAAGTAAAATGCATCTTTTCCACTACAATTCCTAGTTGTACAATCTTCTACCAGTTGGTTCCACTTACTTCTGTTTTTTGGGCTCTTTGTAGCTGACATTTCTCTTTAGACATCTACAGTTCTATAGCACAGGAACACCAAACATATTTCTCTACCCCCCTCAGACCACTTTTTAATGACAGAAATGTTACTAACAGTCTGCAGCACATCTATTCTGTAAATATTAAGGGAGACTTTGCTTTCCAATCCAGTCAAACCAACATATTTAAATGAGTAAAGAGAGAAAAAGAAAAAAAAAGGAATACTTCTATAACATAATTACATACTTATAAATAGCATGCTTTCCATGTGTGTCAGATATCAAACAGCTTAATGACAACTGATAACTGGCTGAATTCTGCAATCTGCCATGAGCTGCTATTTTCAAGAGAACATGAGCTATTCCTAATACTGCAGTACAACTCCACTTAGTTGTGTAGGAAGCTTACATTTTTCAACCAGATGGCAGGTATATACTATTTTAACCAAGATCCTGTTTTAAGAACAGCGGTTGATATAATGACAGTGCTTGACAAGCCAAGAGGCATACAAAAGGAGATAACTACAAAATACCATTTAGTATTGGCCTTTAAAAAAATAGCATACTTACGAACAGCAACAGATGGGTCAGGCAATCAGGCTGCATGACCTCATTTACTGGGAAAAACAAGGTGTTTTGTTTGGTTTTTTAAATTAAATTTCAGCTTTTATTTCCAAAATACACTTGTAAAACTTGGATGTGATTTTTCTCATGTGCGTATCAAGCCAAAAAGCCTGTGCTCCCTGAGTCAAGCAGGAACAAGAGCTGTTTGGCTGCATTATAGTGTGATTAATCCACACAACTGCTTTAACACCCAACAGAGGGGAAAAGCCACCTCTAGAATACAGAGTTTGGTATGATACAAATAACTTGTTAAATATCTCTGTCATTAGAGCAATGACTACTAATTAGCAAATAAATTATTTACACTGGCATTTCTATTGCAGCAGAAGACATTATCCTGTTCTTTTTCGCTGGCATCTCCTAAATAGCAACAGCAAATAGTAGCTCTGAAATCCACTTTACATCTCGCAGAAGCAAAGTAACTCCACATTTTTTAGAATTGCCTTAGCCTGAACACATTTTTTGTTTTCCCACCCCCGTAACAAACATCAGTCCCTTTTGGGACTTGACCCACTGCAGTCTCGTATTGCTGCTCCTAACACAGGGCATGGTTTCCCCCTCTGTACTTACATTCTGTGTGGGATCCTCTCTTCAAACATAAACGGAGAATCTAGAGGAGAAGTAGAGTCTGGGTGACTGAGCAGAACACTGAAACACCCCAGGTGATCCCTGTGGCTTCTCCTCTCTTCCGTGTCAGAGACTTCCCTTGTATTCAAAACTCATTTGAGTGGGGAAGATCCGATGTTCTACCAGTCAAACACACTAAATCTTTGGATCCTCTAAAGCCCTAACAAAGCATTTAGCAGATGTCTGTATATTTACTGTTCTCTTTTTCTGGATGCATGCCTATGCAAGAAGGAAGCAAACTCTCTTTATATTTCACACCCATTCACACTACATTTTTTTCAGGGTGTTGCTAAAAGAAAAAAAAAATTCCCAAGCTAGCTCAGCTCCCAAATGGCCAACCACACAACCATTTATTTTCCTCTGGTTATACTGACTGAGTTATTTTCCCACACGTTCCTGATGTGGTGAATGACTTGTCTAAGCAAGCAAGATAATGCTTTAGGCAGCAGATTAGAAAACACAAATGCACAGGCAGTCCAATAGGCATCTCCTGGGCTGCGTCCTGCCAGCAAGGCTTGGCTTTCTATCCCCAGCTGAAGCTGTGGGAGGTGCTCATCTCTCTGAAGGCTTATACTGCGGATTTCAGGCCCTGAGTGAGGTGCTGCATTGTCCTCCTGTCTCAGCCCTGTGATCAGATGCACATAGTGAGAATTAATTCTGCCAATAGCAGGCACCAAGGCTCAGCCCTGCTATTAACTGTGGTGACAGCTACCAGGTTGCCAACCCAGGGCAGGCTATTTCAGCCAGGACAGATGTACAGCTTACTGGGGAGAAATGAGGACACCATAGTTTCCACTCCATCACTTACATGTGGCTGTGGGAAAAAAGGTCAAGAAAAACCAGGGATAGGAGGGGTTGAACTGGTTCTTGCCCCCTGGATTGGCAGGATGGCTTTGCTTGCCCAACACCTACCCCCAAAAGAGGACAAAGGAGGTCCTCATCCCTTGCACCCACCTCTTCATGGCAGGGAGCACCATGTAGAAGTGTCCTAGGCTTGTGGGGTCATTACTTACCCTGCTTCCTAAACAAAAAGTCTCAGGAACATTTTCTACTGAGAGAATGGTGGCACATATTTACCTCTGACCTCTCTAAGTGCCACATGGTAACAAACATCAAATTATCAAGAGTTTCCTGGAAGAGGTCTCCACATCTCTGGAGACTTTCCAGTCTGACCTGACTGGATCAATCTGGTCTGATCTCACAGTTGGCACTGCCATAAGCAGGAGGTTGAACCAGAGACCTCCTCAGGTCCCTTCCTACCTGACTTCTCCTACAATCCTCTTCTGTTTGACCTTGTCATTCAAACCAACATGCTGCTGCCCATTTACTATCCAGGTCAGGAAGTCCTCACAAACCCAGCACCCTTCAAAGAATTTCAGGGCCAGAGAACTACAAAAGCACAATGAGGACCCTCCTCCAGTCAGGAAGATCTCCAGACCAAGGTTCTCCTAATGGCTAGTGGCCATCACTGAGGAGCTCCTAACACATTCAAGAGCTGGGAGTCAAGAAGTGCAGACATAAATAATGACTCAGGTAAAAAGGATTTTCTAGATTTTTCTGTAAGCTTTTACTTCTACTACTTTCTCTGTAAGTTTCTACTGCTCACTTTACTTTTTGGTTGGTTGGTTGGTTTGTTTTTTTTTGGTTTTGCATTGAAAGAAAATCTGTATGGAACTAGCAAGAAGAAAGACATAACATTTTTAGTATTTAGAATAACTGAAAATTTATGTCACATTAAAATCTTAACTGGAATTGGGAGTGAACTTTACAAGTGGCAACAATGAAACAATGCTGAGTAGGAGCAGGCCTCTTTTCACAGGCTCTTCACTTGAAATTGCAATTACAGTGATCTAGGTATGAAGACAATTGTGACATTAAAAAAAAGTTGTAATAAGAGAAAACACTGTTTTAGTTTGCGGGGAGATCCTGAATCGCAGGTATGCCTGAGCCATGGAGTACGCTCTGGCTGGCTGGCTGGGTCTGTCAGCTGCACCACACGCTCCTCCCCAGCTTACTGGCTCGGACACTTCTCAAGAGCACGGCCAAGACGCCCAGGGCCACAACCCACTGCTCAGTGGTGCAGAGGGGCAAAGCATCTTCTCCTGGGCAGGAGCATGGTTAGGGGTGATGGCGAGGCAGGAGCAAAACCTACTCCTGACGCGAAGATATCCCAAGAGTTGCAGCATCTCACAATGCCAAGTCAGTCTGGCTCCCTTCCGTCTGACTCATGCCCATGTACCAACACAGCTGGCACATGGCTGTGCAGGGAGGGAAGCCACATTTCTCCTCTGAGGGAAAGCCTGATTCATGCTAAAAGGTATTCCAGTCGGGATCTCAGGAGGGGTATCCATTCATTCTCCCTGACACCAGGGTTATTTAGCTCACTCCCTGGGCACAACCTCAGCAGCTTGGGCATATCACACCTAAGCAGCAGTGGTCCCAGGAGGGGCAGAAGGGTCTATGGACTGAGTGATGTACTTCAGATATTCAGAGTGCCCAGATTCCACTTAAAGTTTCACAGCAAGAGAGGAAAGGGAAAAAAAGAAGACAAAAAAATAAATTAAAAAAATAAAATAGATGTGTCCGCAGAAACATGAAACACAGACAGAGGTAGCCCTGTTATCATTGCTCCAGCTGGTATAAAGACAGTACTTTTCCACACCACAGTCACATTTTCAGTTTCTTCGCAGACCTACCTGGAGGGACCGAATAATTTGCATCTATCTTTTTCACATATTATTTGCACATTCCACATATTATTTGCATTTATCGTGAAAGGGTGGAGAATAATAGTACTTAGTGCAAGAAATAAATACCTTTAAAAAACAAATCAGTCAGTGCTGCCAGTCAGACAGATGCAGAAGTTGACAAAATACAGCCTTTCATTATTTTTTCATTCCAGCCAATGCACAAAATACATGAAACATAAAAGAGTGCCTCGCATAGATTTTTTCCATCTGAATGGAGCTTTGACAGACAAGAACACTGCATTTTTCACATAATAAAATGTGATTTTCCATCAATTTTACCAGTAATGAAAATGTAGCATATAGCACAATCACTTGAAAGCCAAGAAGTTGAAGCCAAGGGTGAGGTTGAAAGCTGCAAAACTGGGAGCCTCAAGGGAAAAGAAGTGGTGGATAGACGAGAACTGGTCCTCTGCCATTCATTTACTTTTCTACTAGTGCCCCCCACCCCCACCTCCTCCCGTCAAAAGGGCTCCCCCTCCTCCTGTTCCTGGTGTTCTGTGGGAGGGGCAGCCAGAGCAAAACCATCCATCTGGTTCCCATCACGGGAAGGACTGTCTAGGTTAGCTCCTGCCAAAGGCTGTCATTAGCAATCAGCATAAGAGAGACCACGAGAAAACACAGCGCAGCTAAGGCAACAAACCTAATACTTTTAATACGCTAATCATAACAACAGTACTCAATTCCGTTCTTTATAAAAAGATGGAGTCAGATGGGTCATCCCAGTAGCCTCATTTTATCAGGGAAATTAATTTAACAGGCAACACAAATGTTATTTTCTTATGCCACAGTAGATCCATCAGCACCTATTAGATGCATCTACAGGAGTAAAATATTGCAAGGAAGGATAATTTCATTAAGCAGGTGCAAAATCTTGCTACCTATTAATACACTTTGTCTCCTTTTAGCTACAGGATAATAGACATGGCATTTAAATCCTGACACAGCCACTATAATCCAAGATTTTATCAAAGTTTGGAGAGATGATCATCAAAATGCCCATGTTCTCTTGCCAAGGAAGTTCAGCACAAACCTTCCCACCTCCCCTAGCCTTGCTAGCCAGCCAGGCAGAGCAATGCTGGTATTTCCACAATTTCCACAAACTGCCCTTCTTGTATATCATGCTTTAAAATCCGCTTTATCACTCTTTCATTTTAGATGACCGGGGGAAAAAAAAGCCAAACACACATGCAAGCAGTCTATAGCAATACCTCCTGCAGCTGCTGCCATAGGGACTGAAGACCTACAGGGATATTACGACCTTGTACTGGTGGATGCTGCACAGAGATGAAAGCAGCACTGCCAGCTGGACTTTGCAGCCACAACTTTCCCCCCACCTCAGCAATATAATCACACATTCCCCTAATTACTGAGTAAGAGTGGCTGTTAATTCCCTATCCAAAGTAATTAAATCTGACTGGGGTCAAAAGTGATCCAACAGTAGGGAACAGAGAGAGGTGCCGAGCTCTAATCCTTTGCTGTTCTCCTAACCTGACTCAAGCTTCAAACCAGACTCCTGAGGAGCTTGTTCTCCTTGCCACAAGCCACACACTCCTTGTTCAGAGCATTTGTCCAGTCTCCGAGAGCCACATTTCCCTCATTAGTTTGACAAGGGCTGCCCCTGCTCCACTTGCAATCCTGCTATTCTGGATGAGCACCCTGGAGCAGATGAACACTTTGGGATCTCACCTGAGATCAGCTCTGCATCACAATGTCTCCCTTGAGTTCCTTGCACCAGAGTAACAGCAACATCACAATTAACACACACAGCAGTAATCAAAGCTGATGAGTTTGTAAACACCTCCCCTCCCTACAGTTCCCTGTACTGGAAGAAGGGGACTGAGATGGGATATAGGGAAGAAACCTCCTTCAGGAAGAATTTGCATGTCTCTGCCTAAGGATGACATGGCTCAAACTCCCTCAGGACTGTCCCATGCAAATCACTGTCACCAGGCTTGCCTCTCTCAAGCTCTCTCCTTTTGTTAGGCTGTTTCCACGCACATCTAAGAATATCCTGATGACTGAATAACAGGTCTTTCTACCCCCTTTCAGGAAACTATTCCCCTATTTGTTTCTCTCCTCTCCCTGCTTCAGTATTTAGCTTTGAAGTTAATGATCCATTTAAAAAGAGGAAAGCATCTTCTAGGAATGACTTGCCCCGGGCTATTCCAAGGGCTACTCAGAAGTAAATCCCATAATTTATACCCTCTTTGGTCAAAGAAGAACATTCCCAGGACCAAAGAAAAGCACAGCTAGACACAGAGATGGAAAGGGCAGGGAGACTGTCACTTTCTCTCTTGCACATTTTGCTATGTTTATTATCCTAGAACTTTAGAAAGTAAAGATCACTGGGATATCAAAGCTGAGCCACAGCCCAAGTCTGCTTTGACTTGATGCCATATAATCAATGACAAACTTGCCAAAATGTCTTCTTTCTTCCCCTTTGTGCAACAGGGGCATTTATGTCTCAGCCCACTAAGCTGAAAACCACACAAGCCTCCAAAGGGTCAGACTGGCATCGGTGCCACAGCCCAGGGTGGGACCACAGGTGAGGGAGGGCAAGAAGGCAGCACTACTGCAGGAACCTGGAAAACGACCTGGCTGTCTCCATCACAACTCCTGCCCTTCATTCCTGCTCTCTTGGCTTGACACTGCACGCTCATCTGCACGTTGGTAAAAGGCTGCATGCTGGCTTGACTCCTTCAGGTTGCTCACTGGATCCCAGTGACCATTCTCCCTCCCAGCAACAAGGTGCACAACCATGGGATACAAGTAGGAACCAGCCACAGTGCCCTGCATGTCCAAGATAGCTGCAGAGCAGGACAAGATGGAGGATGAGGACAGATAGCTCTGTGAAAAACCAGAAGAGCAGCTTTGAAGGAAGAGATGGTGGAAACAGAAGCTGACCCCTAAAAAAGGAAAACAACCAAAGAAGATTGTGGAAGGGCAATCCATCTGCTGAAGAGCAAGCAGTTGGGATGGAGAAAGAAACAACCAGGCTACTGCTGATGGATTGATGGATGAGCAGTTCAATTTCTCTCCTAGATCTCCCATCATAAGAAGATGGGAAATGGTGTGTCAAAACCCTCAAGAGCCAGAGCTAATAGAAATATAGCTTCCATTTATCCCTTAAAAGTCATGGATCAAGTAGGCTTTTCCTCCCTTTCACCTTTTTTCTCATGTCTGAAACATTTTCCCCCACCTTTCTACTCTGTTACTTTATACTTTAAAATAGCAGAAGATACTGTGTATAGGCAACTAGCCTATTGTTTAGACACAGTAAAACCTAAACAATATAAAGAGACAAAACAGTAGAGGGAAAGACACAGGTAGATGGTGGTGAGCTGTGCAGATAGGTATTGCAGCCTGAGTGTTATTGCAACATGCTGAAGCACTGATTGTCAGAACTTCTAACTCCCTAGTTTTTACAAGCTTAAAAACGAAAATATGAAGTCTGACTGAGAGGCAGAAAGTTGGGAGCTCAAGTTTCAGCTCAGAACTACATTCCTAGTACTGTTGTACTTAAGATTATAAAAATAATGCATCTATATTGAAAAATCTGATTTAGTGTGCCTCTAAACTAAAAAAATAAATTAAAACTAATATCATTTAGAGAGAAAGGAAAGAACAGTATAAAATGTGCTGTTCATCAGTTGATCACGTATGTTTGTTTTTAAGTGATTACATACATATAATTTTCACAGAAGTGTTTGCCCAAAATTCAATAAAGCTCCTGAATGTGAAGGAGTACCTCAATACTGTTTGATTACCCTACATTTGAAAAGCAGCTTTGGGCACATTTTAAATGTATAATGCTTGCTATTATATAGACACTATACTTAACAGGATAGTGCCCAAAACCTGTAAAAATTTATCCAGGGGTATTCATGTTAGGAAAAAAAAAATGCTTCCTTCCCTTTCACTTGAAATTACTTCAAGCCCCACCGGGGCAGGCTGCAAGGAGAGGGCAAGAACCCAGTGACACCTTGTCTGAGCAAGCCAAGCATGCAGGCTCCACTCTCTGCACCCTTCCCAGAGCTTATCTGCAATCCCCGAGTCTCCAACTATGTCAGGGCAGCTGAGCTGTGATGAACTATCCTCATTAACAGTGAACTTCTTTGTTTTGATGAGGTAAATGAATAATTATGTTTGTGCCCTAAGAGGACTATAAATCACCACAGCATTTAGCCACTTAGCTTAGTGCTGTCAAACATACTTTGCAATGGCCAAACACAATCCATATGATAAATTTATGCAGCTGAAGTTTTCAGACCACCAGTAATTTCTGTCTTAAAACCCTCCTGACTGAGAAGAGAGACAGGGCAAAAAAGAAAATAGGTAATAATTAAGTACCAGTGACCTAAAGGGGCACAGATTTCCCAGAGAATGTGACAAACTGAGGCAGAATAAAATAATCCAGAGCTGAAAAGGCAGAGGTAATACTTTCAGCTTTTCTGAGATCTCACATTGTGCGTCAGCAGATGGACCGGTGCTTGCAGAAATTAGTGCAAAACATGGGATCTATTGAGACTGAGACACAGATCAAATTTGGAAAGGAATCTGCTTTGGTCCACTGTTGGGGCAGACATGCACCCATTGCTGCTGTTTCAGCTCAGCTCAACTCCTGTGGGGTTTGTCTGAGGATCTGCTCAGAGGACTGGTGCCAAAGATCCCACGAAAAGAGAGAGACACAATGCATTGTCTCCCTTTTCACAGAATCATAGACTGGTTTGGGTTGGAAGTGACCTTTAGAGGTCACCTAGTCCAAACCCCCACCATGACCAGAGACATCTTCAACTAGATCAGGTTACTCAGAGCACCATCCAGCCTGACCTTGAATGTTCTCAGGAACGGGACACCTACTACCTCTCTGAGTAACCTGTTCCAGTGCCTCACCACCCTCACTGTAAAATATTTCTTCCTTATATCTAGTCTGAATCTACCCTCCTTTAGTTAAAAACCATTACCCCTTACCCCATCACAACATGTCGTGCCACAAAGTCTGTCCCCATCTTTCTTAGGTTAGATATTAGAAAAAGGTTCTTCACCCAGAGGGTGGTTGGGCACTGGAACAGGCTTCCCAGGGAAGTGGTCACAGCACCAGGCCTGACAGAGTTCAAGAAGTGTCCGGACAATACTCTCAGGCACATGGTGTGACTCTTGGGATGGTCCTGTGCAGGGCTGAGAGATGGACTTGACAACCCTTGTGGGTCCCTTCCAACTCAGCATGTTCCGTGACTCTTGTAGGCCCCCTTTAGGTACTGGAAGGCTGCTCAAAGGTCTCCCCAGAAGCCTTCTTTCTCCGGGCTGAACAATCCCAACTCTCTCAGCCTGTAGTCACAGGAGAGGTGCTCCAGCCCTCCGATCATTTTTATGGCCCTCCTCTGGACCCGCTCCAACACGTCCATGGCTTTACTGTGCTGTCGACCCCAGAGCTGGACGCAGTACTACAGGTGGAGTCTCACCGGAGCGGAGTAGAGGGGCAGAATCACCTCACCCCTTCCCTTCTCCTGAGAGGATTTTAATCTTTAAAGAGGTCGGTTCGACTGCGGAACCCTTCCTCCCCCACCCGCCCAGCGAGTGGATCCCGCGGGGCCCTGGGAAGGCGGGGTGGCGCGGCCGCGCCGTCCCCGCGCCTGGAGGGGCCTCTAGCGGCTCCCGCCGGCCCCACTCCCGCCGACCCGGCTCTGGATGTCACCGAACAGCAGCCGCGGGCGTTCTGAACCAAGCATCTCGTCCGTACCGTCACCCACACGCGGAACGCGTTCGCTGGGTCCCCCTCCCATCCGCGCGCTCCGCAGGCTTCACTTCCCAGAACCGGCTGCAGAATTGGTGGAAACGCAACCACAAAACCAGTCGGTGCTGGCGAGGATGCTGGGCGACCTGCGGCTGCCACCCACGCCCTGCGACCACCAGACACCAGCTTTGTTCCGAAACCTGCTTGACAAGGGCTTGCCATCCCCCTTCATGGATAGCTCAGCCCCTGGCTTCTGGAAGAGGCACCACTGAAGGACCAGCATGCTTGGGGTGAGCAGGCTGCAGAGAGCACAGAAAACTTTTCTCTTATTTTTCTTCCAGTTTCCTGCAATGAAACCTGGATTTGCAACATGATCTGGGTCAACTCATACAGACAGAAATCTGTCAATGCTCACACATCAATTTGGAAAAGGGATAACAGCGAGGCTGAAGGCTTGGATGACTTCAGGGCTGTATTTGCTGCATCACAGATAAACACTCCACTCACCCTGCCAGTGTTACCCCATGGAGATGCAATTAGGCAGGCAGCACTCAATTCCTTATGGAAACATTTGCTGCGACAGAATTTCCCACTGACACGAAATCCCGGTGGAGTCCCTTTTTAACTCCCATTTAGAAGTGGAATACCAAAGGGAATGGAAGCTCAGGCCACACTGCACTGTAATTCATCTCTGCGGCCCATATTTATGGGTAATGTCACTAAATAAGACTATTCAGGTGGAAGGGACCTTGGGAAGTCTGCAGCTTTCTGCTCAAAGCAGGGACAACCCTGACTTAACATGATCTTGCACAGGGCTTAGACCACTTTGGCCTTGAAAACTCTGAGGACAGAGCTCCCAGAGCTGCTCTAGGCTATTTATCAATGTGTAATTTTCCTCATGAAGATGTTCTTCTTTTCATATTTTCTCAGAAAATCCCATTCCAGTTTGCAATTTTTGTACCCTGGAGTCTGGCTCCATCTTTTCATTAACTTCCCTGTAATAGGGGCAGGCTGCAGTAAGGTCTACCCTAAAGCCATCTCCTCTCCAGGCTGAACAAACCCCTGTCCTCAAGTCTCTTCTTCCCCAGCATATGCTTCAGTCCCCTGGCCATCAAAAACACAGCAATCTGACTGTTTAACACGATGTGCCACTCATATTTTATAGAAAGTAACAAAAAAGATACATGTGTGAAGCCACAGGTCAAAGTTTCAATAGTTCAACAAAACAGCAACAAACCTACAAGCTATGCATTTATTTAAAGGAAAGGCAGACAGTAGAGATCATCTATGGTTTAAAAAAAAAAAAAAAAAAGGGCAACCCTCCTTCAAGGCAGCAGAGGGAACCTACTTACCATTTTTCACATGCCTGCCTGTGAAATACACATGAACATACTTCACTCTTTGAATTCCTTCAATATGAGTCATGCCCGAAATGCTAGCATACTTTATACCAAGAGAGTCCTCTGATTCACATACCAACAGGAATATAATGATCATTTCATGCACATAAATTATTTGCAGGAAAACAAATATCATATTAGAAAAATACACAGTGCAGTCTCAGAGACTGTGCTTAGTGCCCAGCACTTGGAGAACACTAGAAGAGTGATTTACACCTTCATATATGTTGATGGGAATAGCAATAATTAAATATCATGAACTCTGAATAAAACTCCCAGGTGAAGGAAGCACAGGAGGCATATCTGGTCAGCCTTGGAGGTTACTCTAGCAGCAGACCTCTTCTTCTGCTATGGCCACAAGCCACATCCTTGGCCAGAGCTGCCAGGAAGTGCCTGTCGGTGTAAGTACTGCGTCCAAGCAGAGCTCATGTACGTGTTCAAGTGCCCTGGCAAGTCACTGCTGTATAAGTAGGAAATTCAGCCTCTATGTAAAATGACATTTGCACACCCCGTGAGTTGATATTGTCAAGAGCTGCCACCCAAATGTGGGCACAAAAACAGCACCCTGCCTCAGAGACACACAATAAAACAGATTCAGCTGCCTTTTTGTAATTCAGGAAGATGACACCAAAACCACCCAGCCAGACCGGTTAGCTGGCTATTCCACTCCTCTGCATTGGAATCAGGATTTCCACCTTCCTCCCCAAGCGAGCTGGAAAGGTGAGTTGTCACCATGGCAGAGCTGCACTGAGATTATGATGAAATCACCAGCAAGGCTCCTATTGACCTCAGGTAAACCCTAACACACACCATGACAGGCTCCAGAGAAACATGACAAAGAGAAAAATTAATACAAAGAGAAAATTAATATTCTTTTGGATGGAAAAAAAACCAAAAAAGCTATTTCTTGTTCTTTACATTTCTGGGGACATCACTTGGAAGCTTATCTCCAACTAGTGGCTAATCACTTATTTTTTTCTCCCCGGTTACGTTTCAAAAGTAAAACCATCACACTAATTTGGAACAAGGAGGTATCAGAACGGTCAGTGAGCTGTGCAGACTCCCTGTGAGCTACAATTGATCTGGAAGACACATCTTTATTGTTTCAGTTGCAATTTTTCAAACTAACCAACACAAATGAAAAAAATCTCCATTACCACTCAGCATGCCAAAGCATACTCGAACTGCTCTGACACGTTACGCTGGAATTAAAACAAAGAGTTATTTCAGGTTTGTTTTAATTCATTGCTAGTGTGGCGATTGTTTTAGGATCCTTTGCCAAGAGCAGCTACCCTTTGCTGAGAGCTAATGAAGTTAACATCAAAAGCAGTTGTGTCCTGGACCAGACCAATGCTAGGGACCAGGCAGAACTGCAGGGGTGAGCAGCGCTGTGCAATGTGCCCAGCACAGACGTGATGTTTAAAGCATTGACAAGATACTACAGGTTCTGTACTAACCAGAAGTGAATTAAAGGTTCGGGTGTCTGCTTACTGAACAAGATCAACTTCCCCAGGTTTGCTACTTTCTGCTTGGCTCCCAGGGGGGTGTACATAGATCAACAGCTACGCCTATTGGCAGTGGGTCACTGCTAAAACAGTGTTAACCACTACCTCTGTATCTCTGTTCCTGAGACCCTTATGGGAGAAGTCAGCTAAGCATAAAGTATGGTTACAAACAGGGAGCACATGAGTTGGATGCTGATGCCATGTCCTGGGACTGCAAGGGTGAGCTGCAGTGCTGGGGAGCAGGTGAGAGCCCTCCTCCCTCTCACTCCGGAGATCTCTACAGCCCAACATCACGCAGGTTGGACAGCAAATACAGCTTGCTGATCCTCTGTCACCACTGCAGCTCTGCACATCTTGCGGTGCTTTGGGAAGAAGGTTGTGAGGCACTGATGCCCTGACAGCCTTGGAGGGAACAACCTAGAGGTAACAAATTCAGTGTCAAGGGCAGCAGGGCTGGGGTGAGCAAAGATGAGTGTGCAAGAGGCTACTACTTTGAGAACAACCCAGTGCACCATGGCAGGGACACAGCCCAGACATGAATACAACAGATTGACAGAGACTCTCGCCTGCTCAAGCACGTTCACAGCATGAGAGGCATCGCAGCACCCACCCAGAGCTGGGACCTGGCTACAAAGGACTGGCAACCAGGGTGCTAATTCATAATGCATCTGTAAACACCTTTCTTTTTCTGGAGCTACATCAAGGTCTGGAAGCAGAAAAAACAGTTACTCCAAACCAAAACTTGGCACAGTAGCTCCGCTTGTGATTATTTAAGAGCCAACACATTCCCAGGACACTTAATAGCTCCGTGCTCTGCTTAGAAAGGAGGGCTCCACAGAAACAAAAGCAGAATAAACAGAAAGGCAGCAATACCACCAAAGCACCAAAGTTAGAGTTACAGAGGATTGCAAACAGGTCAGGTATCGATGACACGCAGCTTCTGCATAGACCACCAGACCACAGACTTACAGGGTATCACAGTCATGGCTCAAGAGCCAGCTCTTTCTCTCTGCTCGTCAGCTGTGAGACTCAAGATGGAGACTTTGCAAGTCCAAGAAATAACCCTTTCAAAAAAAGGCAGGCACATTTGGCATAGAGTCCAAGAAGCAAGCAAAAAGAGCCAAAAGATATTTGGAAACATGGTCTATATGGAAAACCTCAGATGTTTAAGAGGTTACAGAGGTGGCAAATACATCCTGAGAATACACAGTCCTGAGACCAGATAACTGTTCAAAAAGGATGGTCATCAGTTGTTCAAAATAATTTTTTAGAGTATTATGAAAAATCTTTTTGACTATAGAGAGAGTAAAGGCATAGCACAGGATTTGCTGATGGGTTGTGAAATCACCCTCATAAGAGGTTTTGAAGATAAACATCTATCCTTCTTGGGGGCAAGCAGATGGATTAGAAGATATCTTGAAGTTGCTTCTGGCCCTGAATTTCTAAAGACTACTCCAGTTCCACTGGTACGTCCTTTCTTGTCAGTAGGCTTTGATTATTAGCCTTAAGAGAAAATAAAAATCTTGTCCTTCATTTAGTTGTGGGATGCCAATTCTCATTTTCTTCCCTCTTTTTTTAAATTATTTTATTGAGTCATCAAACTTCAGCAAACAGAATTTCTTGTGTTCATACATATTATGAACATGATGGATACAGAAAATATCAGCCCTGCCGGCTTTAAAACAAAATGCACTGATTTACTCCATAGCAGCACACCCCTGAGTCTTGCACAATACCCCAGATACTGGCTTATCAAAAATAGAGAATTTTGCTGAGCAGCAGAAAGAAAGTCAGAGGTGAGGGGCAGCAGTGGATAATTAAAAGATTTAAAACAAATATGTAATAGTCAGATATGTTTCCTGTTTCCAGAGGTAAAGGAATTTCCTGTTTCCAAAACCGGCTATTTAAAGAAAATCCTGACAACAGAGGGTTTGGGGTTGGGTCTTTTTTGTAATAATGCCAAATAAAATAAATTAATAGGGTCAGTGTTCCTGAGCTCATTCTTTGGAGAGGAGTGGCCTCTCATTTACAAGCCACAAAGATCACCACACTGCCAAGTGCCTCAGTGGCTGGGCTTAGCCACAACACCCAGAGATGGAGGAGGAAGAGGAGGAAGATTAGGAAGATTAGGTAATGGTGGTGGAAGGCTCAACAAGCACCCACAGCCTCTGTATGCAGGCTCTGCCTTCAGCCCATGCCATAAATACTGAGGTCAATCCAGACTGACTAGCAGGAACACAGGGACAGCAAGGGGCCCTACAGCCAGCTCTGAATCTCAGCTACTGCAATTACTTAGTGAAATACCCAAAGATGTCTTTTCTCCAAGCATGAAGTTGGATGCATTTCATTCCAGCTGTTTTTACAGATTAGTCAGTCAAGAAGGGGGGGGGGGGGAGAGAAAAGAAATCCCCAATTGCTCACTTGTGGAGTATTTCTGTCATGCTGTCATTTTAGTGGTTTTCATCTATGCTCCAGGGCAGTTCCACAGCTAAAAAACAGGGGGGGAAAAAGTGGGGGGCATGTGTGGGTGAATCTTCAGTTCACAACAGCAGTTGAATGTATGCAAACTGCTTTAGAGTATAGCATTTAGCAAGGCACTACAGAGAGAGAACCCTTTGCTCACTGTCAAAGCAACTTAAAGGTACAGCCCTGCTGATAATTGCAGGAGAGCTCTGACCTCCTCACTGTAAAAAAGGTTTGACATTGGAAGTATACCTGTGCTATACACTATGCATTCTGAAAATCTGAATGTTTCATAGACTTTACATAGTTAAAAATTCTTCTTTTTTTCTCTTTTTTTCTTTTTTTAAGAAAAAGTTATGTTTGTGGCTTTTCAGCACATAAGAAGTAAAATTCTGTCCAGGTTTGATCTTGAGGAAAAAGAAGCTGTGCAGCCATTTGTACTGCATTGCTGCAGAATTTCATAGCAATTTGTGAAGGAAAACCCAAGCGATTGGGTTGCAGAGGGGTTAGCTGGCCCAGGATATCATGAAGGTAGAGGGAAGCTGATGCTACTTGCGACAGAGCCAGATGGTGTGACACTCACCACTCTGCTCAGCTCACACATGCACAGCCTTGCAGCTAGGGACCCTTCCAGGGTGGTAGAGGTAAAAAGAATACAATGAGGTATTTCTAGTGTTGGAAACAAGGCAGCCTGTGACCAGTGTTCTACTTCCTGTCCTCCAGGGCCCACTTCATTCTTCCATAGGTATAACAGCACAGGACTCAGAGCTGCACACTCCTAGTCTTCATCTTGATCAAAGAGCAAAAATGTCAGTGCTCTGAAATTGCCCTGATCTAGAAGTAGAGAGCAGAACCTGAGAAGTGTAACACAGGAGTTTCCTGATGCTCCTCTTATTCCCGACTCCACATGAACACATAGACTTGCCACATGAACACATAGACTTGCCCGTCTGCCAGTTATGAAAAGTATGTTTAAGCAGGCACAAATTTAGGGGAGGGAAAGGGAGCTGGACAGGACTGACACTAACTTTCCTTCAACTCCATTGCATCACTCCAGTGGATTAAGGGAACTGGAAAGATTTGTTATGGGGAAACATGAGGGATGTCCAAACCCAAACAGAGGAGCAAGAGACAAAGACAAATGGGTAGAGGAGAAGGGATAATGCTTTCTCTAGCTACCAATTCACATGATGGAGGGTTACACATAGTGCTGGTTTTACAAGGGTCATTCTAGATGGGAGCAATATTTTAAAAAAATGTTGCTTCAGATTTTTGCAACATTGAAATTAAACATTATTTTTTATTGATATTATCTCAGCTGTGAAATATTTGGGGCATTTGTGCATTTGAGTGAATGCACAGACAAGTGTCAAAGGAATTGAAAAACCAGATTTCCTGCTATTTTTCACAGAGAAACAGATGCTGAATGGAAACAGGCCTGCTCACCCCACCTGCCAAAACCCAAAGTGCCTATTGCAAAAGTCTGGTCCATTTTTCCTAGACACTTTCTCCACCTGTTTCCTGGTAGGTTATGATATCTAGCAGCAGTGAAACAGCAGTGTTTAAGGGCCATGGTCATAGCATTACCCTCATGAATTGGTGCCAAGTCTGTACTCCAGTGTACTCCCGATCCATTTCCATGGCATATGCTTCTTTTACCCCATCACTCTCCCAGACTGGATTTCTATGGACCAACAAAACCCGTCTTCACCATGAGTGATCTGCCAGGAATGGCCTTCCTGCAGCTGGCACCAAGGAGGGCTCACATGAAAATCTGCAAAATGGCACTGTGGCAACATCAGCTTGCTGAGCCTGCTCAGAGGTGGGCCATCCATGTGATGGTCTACGAAGATCCTTTCTGGATCTGTCCTGAGCAGCCCCAAAAATGGAAACTCCTGGATTAACCCTCTTTAAAAAGAAGAGTGAAGCCCTCTTTCTAACATTCTCAAAGGCCCAGTGCTTTTTTCCTGGGCTGGACTTTCAGAGTAGGCCAGGCACAACCAAGCTAAGGAAACCCAGGAAGGTTTACAAGACATTTTCACAGTTGCATTTGATTTTGTTTCTGCAAGTTATGAGACCTTCTTGCAGCCAGCAGCTATCACAGGTCTTGGCCAGAGTTATAAAGACATTGTGTCCATCTGATCATGCAGAAGCTGCAAACATTATTACATGCATTTCACTGTGGTGTTTGCCATGATGCTGAAGGACTCCCAGTGTGCAACCACAGCAGCATTCCCAGGATCTCAGGACTTCACAGAATCACAGAATCAACTGGGTTGGAAAAGACCTCTGAGATCAAGTCCAGTCCTTGACTTGAAAAGGCAGAGAGTCTGGGATGTGTTCAATAGCTCCAAACCATTACAGATGCTAAAAGGCAAATTCTTACCTCCTCACTCGCTCTCCCTGTAGCAGAATACCAAGCCGGCTCCATCAAGCCCCTGACAGAATCACCAAGAGCCATGTGAGACATTTCCTACTGGAGAAGGACCAAAACTGCCCCCTGAATAAGTGTCCCTCAGAAACAGAGCAGGCATTGAAATGAGCCTGCAGAACCATGACCAAAAGTCAGGATAATACACAAGTAGCAGTAAGTTATTCAGTAATCTGAAACATCAAACTTCCAAGACCTGCAGTCATTCAGGAAGTCTGGAAAAAGGCAAAATTAGCTCCGATTTCAAAAGCAGCAGAGCAAGTGCAAGCTTGACAGCAAGCATTCTGCAGCTCCTGACCTTTGGAAAATACTGGAAAAGGTAATAAGCAGGGGAAAAAGAAAAAAATAGTACATGCCTAGACTGCCTCTACCCTACCATTTTACAGCTTCCCAACATACCTCTCCCATGAGGTGGAGGTGGCTGGCAGGGCCAAGAAAGGAGGGCTCCTGAGGCCAGCAGTAATGACCTAAGTGACATGACTAATGAGAGCAGAAATAAGTAAGCCTTGCTTACACACTCACCTTCATCACTGCTAACACCAGTGGGAAGCATCTGCCAAAAAAAAAATCTGGTCTAGACCACAGCAAGGCATGGAGCTGCCTACCAGCTGGGGAGTGCGGCAACTGACGCTTTCAGTTCCATTTCCCACTCACTCCAGCAGACTATGACACCTTGTTTCATTGGGAGAAACGTATGCAAAGAAACCAGAAATTATATTTTCTTTTCAATGTCAAAATCATAGACAAGAGCAAGTTTCTCCACTTCTTCACATATAAACTTTGTCCTACGTAACACAAATGAGGACATCATGTATTAAACTGAGGGCTTGCTGAATAGGAAGCTTTAAGTATGGGATGCTGCAGGGTTTTGCTTCCTCACCATGTACAACTAATGGGCTGGATCCTGAATATTTCTTGCTTTTTGCACTGTGATTTAATGCTACAGTGACTTCAGTCAGAATTAGTAAGTTTGCACACCAAGAAAATAATTAGCTAGTACTGAAAACAAGTTCTGGGTTTGGATTTTAAGCATAACTGGGGGGAAAAAAAAATCACATTGTGTAGGCTAGGTGCTTGAAAAAGTTAGTGTGAGATGTTCTAACACCATTCCTGCAAAAACTGTGATCATCTTGAACTACTTGATGCACAAATAATTCTCAAAACCTATGAATCTGCAGAGCACACGCACAATCTAGATCAAAGTTCTTCAGGCCATTCAGATAATAAAGCAATTGCTTATGGCATCAAAATCAAATACAGAGTCACTTGCCCCTTTTTCTTTTACAAGTAAACCAATTTCATTACAGGTACTTACACTTTTAATTGCTGTTGAGATACCATTTACATTTAATAACTTCCATTTCACATAAAAGCTCTGGCCATCACTGGAAGAGACAACAGCAGTGATAAGGAGCAGGAGAAGGGAAGAAGGCAGCTTATACATGCAGAAAAGAAGATATCATCATCATTGTCTCCACACAGTAGGACAGCAAAACAGCCATGAAACTTGAAAAGGAAAAAAGCAAAGGGGAAAAGCAAATAATATGTCAGGTAGGGCACACTACGCAGGAAAATGGCTAGGTTGAAACTAGATCGCAGACACCTGGGATGCTCTGATACCGAGACTTTTTTCACACCGCATCAACAAATTTATATTTCACCTGCTTAAAAGAGAAATCAGTGCTCTCCCTTTTATCTAGAGGACATAACTTTGTTACTGGAAGATACCACTATTGGCATAAACTGGATAAGAACTATGAAATCAAATATTTATTTGCTTTTAAATTTAGGGGCACTATGAACTATTTATATTTAATATTCATTTTACCTAACTGCATGCTTATATCTATATCTGTGCAAAACTTTTGGACCACTGTCACCTCCCCAAAGTTTTCATGGAGTAACATGTGACTCCACAATCCAGGTTTTTCCTTGAAAACATTATAAAAATCACATGACTTTGAAGATCAGCTCCAACAGCCTTTAAAGTGATCTGATTGATTTCCTGCTGCTTTCAGGCCAAGCAGTCTTAGAGTCAGGAGACAGAGGAACCACTAATGACAACAGGTCTTGCATCTTGAAACTGTCTCCTCCCACATGTGGTTCCAACAGTGAGACCAGGACACACCATATACTCCTTAAATCCAAAGCATGAGCCTTTGCCTACAGGCTTGGTACAGTTGGTGAAATCCTATGGTACAATACAATTTTTTGTACAATCGCTCCATATTACACATTTTTCTAAACCACTGGTTTATTTGCAGGGTTTAAACATTTGCTTTAAAATGGGAAGATTTAAAATAGACATATATCTATCTAAACCTGTCTTTGGAAGGTCACGACACACCTGAATAGTGCACACATTGCTATCAGCCCTCCAGGGGCTGGTTTAGCCTTCCTCCAAATTTCAAAGTCTATTCCAAAGCAGATTCCCCCGGGCTAAGTTTAATCCTGTAAAAAGTAGTAAAAACATGCTATCCACATTCACAGAGAGTGTCTTAGGACCCCAAATATGAAAAGTCATTCATCACCGATTTATTAAGGAGAGAGAAACTAGCATTCCCACACCCTGTGACCTTGCTTCCGATATCACTCAGGGAAACAGAGGCACCAATATGCCTTGACCCAACTCCACACAGCAACTGCTCAGAGCTGATGGATGTGGATTTCACCACATACCTATGACAACAGTTTACATGGATTAGCTGGTTTGACTCACTTCTCTTTTGAAATACTAATACAGCTTGAAATCACCTAGGAAGCAGTACTGCCTGTGTATTCAGGCTTCCTGGTCAGAAGAGAAAAAGCTTGCTTCATTCAGGTTTTAAGCATGCTTTCTCCTTTGCAAGTTTTCACTCCCTTCTCACTGTCACTCTTTGAAGTGGCCAGCCGGTTAATGCCAGCTATATTTGCCATGCTGTAGGTCCTGGCACAACTGGGCAGGCTGGCAGCACTGTCCAGATAGATACAGGAAGTCCAGGTTTCCCAGTCACATGTGTTCCCCAGACAAGTTGAGTACAAGCAATAGGCCCAGTAATTAAATAGCAAGCTCATATTTTGTGTGTTTCATCTGTACACTCCAAACACATTAAAAGAAATGCAGTGTATTATTATTATTATTATTATTATTGCTGTTTGCAGTATGGGGAAACTGAGGCAAGGAGAGATGAACCCTACGAGGTTCACATAGTGGGTTGAAACAAAACTTGGGAGGGGACCTGTTAGCACAAGTTTGAACCTAAATAGCAAAGAAAATCAAGTTATTATCTGCATTCCATCGACTGCTGTACCGTATGTTTAGACATGGGCACGAGTCCAAGTGAAGCACCCAAAAGACTCCTTCAGCTCTAATGCAACAAACAAAACCCCAAACTCACATCCCCATATTAATCAGTGTAATCCCTTAAGCTTTGCCTGTGCTTCTGCTGACACTACGTTATGAGGATCTATGCTGAAAATTTAATGGAGGATAAACCCAGCAGATGAGCACTGTCTGTAACACTACGTATACCTGATCCCATCTTCCCAAACCTCTCAGCTTCTGAAAGGAGGGGTTTTTTTATGTGACAGGCTTTTTCCATTCCTGGTAAGATGGTATTTTAAAACATACTTCAACAAAGCATTTGCTAAGAGCACCTTGGTTCCTGATTACATTTCCAGCACCTGTCAGGAAGATACTACACACGCTAATTACTCTTTAGCCAAATCAGAGATTCTGAGATTTAATAATTCAGAGTACGAGAATGAGCAAGTCTTTTATTAATAAATATTGCACAGTTAACCAAATAGAAGAAAAAGGAAATGAAAACCAGATATAAATGGTCTTTATTTCCTTTGAACATTGCTTTGTCCTGCTGCCCCACTTCTTGAAGTATATGAAGTCATATACAGCAAGAAATGGGGAAAATGAATCAAGGGACAAAGGACAGGAGAGGGAAACCTTCACCTCGATGCCTTGTGCTGATGGGCTGGATAGGCAGAGATTTTCTGTATATTTAAAATTACATTTCCTTGGGTTTCTGCTCTCAAATCTCAAATCAAACAATCCTGGATTGCAAGTTCTGCCCTTGACAACCTGCCAGAGGACCTCCAAGGAGAAGCAGGGAGAAGACAAAGGGACACACTATGATTGCTCCAATAATTCTGAAATCAGACAAGCATGCTCAAGCCAGAGTGAATGCAGCAACACTTCTTCATGTCTCACATGAGACAGGACCTTCTTCTCCTCCATTTTAATGTTTCAGTCATTTAACGCAAGAAATAGCAGTGACAATATTCACAGTACATCTAGAGGCAGACAAAACAGGTACATTGACAAAAGGCTGTGTTTCCAAAAAAAGTTTCTTTTTATGCCCCCTGTAAATTTGCAGACACCCTGCAAATAATTTCCAAAGTGGATTTTTTTTTTTTTACAGAGGTCAGCATAAAAATTTAACCTCACTGACAGGCAATGTCACAGTAGGGATGAGTTCACCAAAGCTGTTAAAAAATATTTCAGTACTGAATTAGGATGCTGTTCACTTCCTAGGACAGACTGAAATGTGGAAGACCCCTTACCTAGAAAGGTGCCCGCCTGTCTTAGACCAGGAAGGCAAGACAAGGAGAACAATAAGAGAACAACAAAAACAGGGCAGTCCTGTCAAGGCTGGGCATTCCCAGGGGATTGGACATGCTAAAGAAAAGGCATCTCCATACAAGGGTAAGAAGGTATCCAGTAGAGATAACCACCTAGGGTATTTGAACATAGCAAAAGTGAGGCCCACCCAACCCAGAAAGAGTTGCAGACACACATAAGTGAGCCTTTCCTCGCCAGCTTGATGAGGAAGGGTAATGTGGGGAACAATACCTGGCTCAGCAGACAGGAGGAAAACTAGGTAGAGCCTGAAGCAGCTGAAAGAGTTGGGCCAAGGGCAGCGAGAGCAAGTATCCAGTGCAGGTGATCCAATGGTCACACAGGCTAAAGACCTGGGGGAAATAGGGATGTGGTATATGTACATGTGTGTGCATGCATGCCTGCGTCAGGTAAGCCAGCAAGAAGGAGGTCTCAGTGATGACAGCAAGAGGTAATTATAGACTGCAAAGGTTTGAGCTCATAAAAACTGCATTAGATTTCCTCGAAAGTTTGTAGCCGAAGATTGTGTGCATAATCTGGACGCATGGGATGAGCAAGAGGCAGAGACTGGATAACTACTCGCTACGTCCAAATGGGATATGACAAGCAAAAATTGTGAATGGGTTAAGAAGGTGTTTGGGAGGGAGGGTGAGGAGATGGTTCATGCCACCAGTAAGCTACACTGAGAGGAGTGTCATGAGAAAGGACAAAAGGCTAAGTGGGAAGAGATGAACAAGGGAGAGCAAGTGAGCAATATGGGAAGGGCGGCCAAGACTATGAAGCAGGCTGGGGTACAGCAGGCAAGGGGTCAGACTAATGAGAAAGAGCCAACAGGAATGTGTGGAACAGCCCAGAAAGGGGCAGTGAGAACTGAACCAAGGAGGTGCCAGCAGGCAATGAGGATCAGGGATAAGTGGGAAGTTGAAAGCAAAGCACCCAAACACAGATGGTGAAAGGTACTGACCTGACCAAGAAAGGGCGTTGAGACAGACAAGATGTGAAGATAAATCAAAGTTCAAGGAGAAAAGTTTCCTCATGCACAGCAGAAAGACTATAGGGAAGACAGAGGAAAAAAAACCCAAAAATTTTATATAGCATTAATACCAGAACAGATGTAGCCCACAGGCACAAGTCAGAAGTTTATATAGATGTTTTGCCTTCTGCCTCACCCTGAAATACTTCAGAATAAACCAACACATTTTGCAGGGTACATTTAAACTCTGCTCTCCTTCCCATCTCTCTGCAGAGGAAAACTAAAGCCTACCAAGATCCCTTTTACTTCATGATCTCCTTTCTTATTGCACCATGAGGCTGAACCAGCACAGTGATGAGATTTGGGAGATACGTGTTTATTTCCGTTCACTGTGTAGGACGCAGTCCAGCCAGAACGACGACGACAATTATTTCCTACAATTATTACCACATTTCACACCCTTTCCTGTGGGTTATGAGAAGCAGCACCCCTTCCTTGACAGCAGCTACAGCCAGTTTCCTTCCTCACCAGAGACCTGCCAATGTTCAGTGTCTTTCTGAGTTTGTTGCTTCGTCCCAGCCCCCTCCTACTCCCTAAAGAAACGGGGTTTCATTTTCTACCAAAAATGACTCCGTCCACAATTTCATCCGAAGAAAGAATTCACTTGGCACTTGTTAAAATAATTTATAAAAACATTTCAAAGATCTCATTTACACCATTATTTTCCCATTCAGAAGTTAAATTTAGTTCCTCTCTGAATTGTCACTAATTTCTGGCAAAAGGCCACATCTGGCCTATCACAGGTAATCCAAGGTTGGCTGTTATTCTGCAGAGCAAAGGGAACTGTTCGGCATGCTTTCTGCAAGGACAACTTCAGGATGCTACAACACTTAACCACTCCCTTGATGACACTACCAATTACTTTTAAAGGGTGATCATTTTACCCCTACAAATAAACTTCCATCACTTCAAATGCACTAATTCAGACAGAAGAGATTTCCCAGTCTCTTGATGGAATTCTGAACTGGCTTAGTGTCCTCTATCCATAGATCTTTCAGGGATGTATAAACACTGAGCCAGAGAGCACCAGCCATTTTCAAGAGCTCTCCATCAACATCCCTGTCAAATTCACTCCAAGGGAATCCCATAACAATAGAAGGACGTGCAAGGTCTTCAACTTTACTTTCATTTTTTAGATGAAGAAGGTTGAAACAAAAGCACAGTTTGTTTCCCTGAGGCCTGAAGGGTCAGTCACAACTCACAAGGAAAGACATGGTCTGTATGAGATCCTAAAACAAAATACTTCAAAACCAAGCAGCCATGCTTTGCAGGTCACATTTAAACTGTATGCATCTTCTCACCTCCTGTAGGGGAAAATACATAGTTTTATAGGAGGAAAATGCTTTATCTCAGTTTGACCAAAACACCCTATCCATTGATGGGGGTGATTTGAGGAGAGTTATGCAGAACTTTGCACCAAGTGGTAAAAAACCTCTTCAAATGACAGTGTAAATTGATGTTTTGGAACTAGAAATCTCCTTTTTCAGTATAAAGGTAGCCTGATAGCTAGAAGACACTTATAGGCACCATCTTTGCAAGACACTTCCCATCCACAAGCCCAAACACATCCTGTCTTGGATTCAGCTCCAGCTTCCTGACCCACCTCCTCTCCCTCCTTTCCTGGTAACAGTTTTAATTATTACTGAGATAAAATAGCTAAATGGCCACTAGCAGGCTAATAAGCACAACACACCTACCTGCCTAATTTCAGAAGATTACATCAAGCATTCCTTGTCAAGCTGAAACTGCTCACAGGACTGCATGGAGGGAAGATGGTGGCAAGCTCAGCACTTAATCAAAATGTGTATTTTGCAGGAGAGAAAAAGGAGGAGGAGGAAGATCCTGTATCACCTCTAAACAAGGTCATGGAAGAAGAATATGGTTATTTCTTAGCCTTCTTTACCTGTCAGATGGGTCTAAAACACAGCCTAGCTTGACAGAAGCACTTAACCGTCCTGCATTCTTCACCGAGATAATTACATCCATAATAACAGCTGAACCTCTGTTCTGCTCTGTGTTACCTTTTGTAACATAAACTCAAGAAACAGCTTAGAGCAAAATAAGTTACCAGTTATCCAGTAAGACACACATATCTTCACTTCCACAAGGTGACTAATAAACTGGACAAAAACAGTCATTGCAGAGTCACAGAATCAATTAGGTTGGAAAAGACCCCCGAAACCATCAAGTTCAACCTCAAAAGTGAGAGAGAGGGCAAAACCAGTAGGTTTACGTAGATCAATGCAAGTAAAGATGCACGTTGCTGGACTGCTGTTCTGTAATAAAAAAAGCTTACCCAAAGCAAAGATAAAGGCCTGATTTTACAAAATTCAACCATTATTTTAGAAGTGGAGAGTGAGTACTCATAATGCCAACAGAGCCCCACAGGGATAAATCCTCCAAAATACTCAGCAAAGCAACCCTACACAATGGTAAGGAATTCCACTAGAATTCCATACCAATACATCTTACCTCATCTGAGGTTTTTAGTGGGGAAAAAAAGCTTGGAAGGAAAGAAGACCGGGAATCCAAAATGAAGTGGTAATATCCAGGTCCTCAAGAAGCCACTCCTTGCCAAGTCTGTTCAGGTTTTGATCAATAAATACTCTATTTATATAAATACTCTATTTATATGAATATTCAATATCACGTTAAGCTTACAAATTATTTCTAAGTCTTCTAGACAGAGAATCTTTTTGACATTCTGCTTACAATAAAGGTCAAAGCACTGAAATCCCAGCCACACTGGTGTCTCTCTGCCATCAACCTGGCTGGCTGGGCCAGCCAGGTCACACAAAGGACTAACCTCTGATATTAGGATTTGCTTCTGAAAGTTTTAGTTTTCTTAAGCTTGAAGACCCGATTCCCTTGCATGCAGTTACATCATAAATCCATCTTAATATACAATCTTACTTTGCGTTTGCAGCTATCAGTGCAATAAATGATCTGTCAAAAAATCTGTTTTATGCACCGCCCAGCAAACTGAAGCATAAGGGAGTGGTTATCCCAAAGCATCCCTGGGATTTAAAGCTTTCTCCTAGGATGCAGCATTTCACAAGGTGCACTGCTGTTGTAGGACGTGCTCTGGTTGAGCCACAGATACAAGTAAGGAAACAAGGGTGTGATTTTCAGAATAATATTGAATCATGCTGAAGCCACCACAGCATGGAAAAACTACTGCAAAGAACTAAATATTCCAAAATTTCTTTTTTCTCGTCAGCCTGCCACACCAACAGCTGCAAGCCTTGCTCCTAAAGCTGTCATCAATCTGTCTTGCACACAAGCATAGCAGCTAAGGGTGCAGTCCCTAACATGCTCAGCTTCCCCTCTCACTACCCCAGCAAATTGCCAACACCCTACACAGGCTGGATCTTACGCCCCAAGCAGTGAGCCCCTCCTCTGTCTCCACCACTCCTAGCATTTTTGCCACATTAAGGACATGCTGTTTGTTTTCTCTAGGGTTGGCAAAGCAAAGCAATTCTTAGGGACACCCAATTATAGCTCGTGTCAACACAAGGTAAGTCCTAAGATCACGCTGATGAGCTCTTCCTTAGCGCATCGCATCTCATGAAACCAGCCCTTGAGCGGATTTGGGCAGAGAAAGATTTCCAAGTAACTGCTTCTCAAACCACCACATTGAGATAGTATAAGAAAGGCCTCTCTCAAGCGAGCATCTTGCTTCTTGGGAATACATTACCTATAGAGAGCCCAGCTACTGCTGTCTTTCCTATTACCTGTTGCATACAGACATATACAGCAAGCCAAAATTGAGAAGTCATTCTTATTGGCAGACCCAACCTTAAGAAATAATACCAATAGAAAAAAAGCCCACTATGACCGTTTCATGCTATGTGATTTGCCATGCTGAATTATTCCAGCAGGAAAAATAAAAAACAAAAACCAAAAACTCCCTAAGCAACAATCAGAAATGAGCAGAAATCTTAAATGAGATCCTGTGTGAGACCCTCTGTTCCACAAAAGTTCAGCAAGCATATTTTTAATTGTCAAATAGTTTCACATCACACGGGTAGTGATAATTATTTTTTTCTCTTATTGCACGTATTAATGAACTGTTACCTTTTTTCTGCTCATGCTATTCAAAAGATGTGACAAAAGAATTCTCCCCGCCTTCCTAGATTACACATTATCCCAAATGTTTGTACTTCACAGTCACGCTATGGAAAATATGCACGAGTAACCACACCAAAGCCATTTACAGCTACCTCTATGAAGAAACATTTAATCTCCTCTTCTGGCATTTGCAGAGATCAAGACCCAAAACCCATTAATGTGCTGCACTTAGTTTGTTCCAAGCTCAGCATCTTTAAATAAAACAGCCCATTTTGAAATGAATACTGTAGCAAATATCTCCTTTTGTAACCAGCCCCAGACACCAAGAACCCCTGGCTTCACCTAGGTCCTTACAACTCTATAACAAGCTCCTGGGAGGTCCCCAGGTTTTTCTTTCAGCAGTGGGGGCAAATTCCTCAGACTCACTTTTCTAGTCCTTGAAGCAAATTATCAGATGAAGAAAATGATGCGTCTGTAAAAGTAGAAGGAAGATCGTATAATAGGCGGCATACCAGTGCACTGACCCCCTTCAACCCACGATGGGGAACTCAAACCAGCATTTCCAGGCTGGGATCTTCTGCTCAATGCACCCTGTGCTCTGGTTTTCATCAAAAAGGGGCCCCTGTCTCCAGAGCCTACTGCCTACCTCTCAGACAAGTCAAACTCTCACGGCTCTGAGATCACAGGCCAGGTACTTACCCTGGCCCTAGACACTCGGCAACCACTGGGCTACACAGAACAGAAAAGGGAGCATCTCCACACACAATTCCTCCTGTGAACTCTGCTGGGAGCCACCTGTGGCTACCAAAAATAGCTCTGAATGAGACATAGGGGGAGCCAGGCATGGTCTGGCAGCACACAAAGGAGTTCTTGTGCATGCCAAATTTTTCTTCTGTGAATGCATCTATTTATTTTCAAAGAGAAAAACTTTCAGGCTTTTTGAGGAAAAAGGTTGTTCTGCTGGTCTGTTGTTTTTATGAGAAATATTTCATATAAGATACAGAGAATACAAAAATCCTAAAACACTTTTTTTTCATTGTTTTATTATGTTTTCTGAAAATACAGCTGTTTTGTTTGTTTCAGGCCTACCTTCTAATACTTTAATTTTATCCACTCAAATCCCTACATCAGAAAAAAAGCCAGAAAAACTTCATTGCTCTACTCTTCTACAATACAGCTCCTACATGTAAAAATAATTCTCCAAACCTCGAGAATACACATCCTTGCATCTTTTCTAGTTCTCTGGATTTTTTTACATTGTTATTCTACCATCTGTTTTATTTCCTGTTTCTTAAATCATCATTTTGCAGGAAAAAAACCAAACATATGTTAAGTTCAAACCAAACTGGCAAAACACTATAGTAAGTTTCAAAAAATCAAAGAGGAAGTTAAGTTCCTGCCTTTGTTTTTATTTATTTCTTTTCTATTTACCTTTCTGTTATCGACTTAGAAGGTTCTCAAATATTTTTTATCCTTTAGACAGCAAATATCCAAGTACTTGGCTGCTGCATAAAGAAAGGTGAGCAAACCCTTTGGTTCAGTTGTCAGTCAGAAAAAATGCACAAGAACTGCTCCAATGGAAAAGTTGTGACCTTCAAAGAAAAAAACAAAACCAAGTGTAGTTATGAAGGTGATTCACACCCTTGCCTTTAAATATACCTAACAAACATGTTCTTAAAAGGAACAAAGACATTTTAATTGTGTTTGTTGTGCATCTGCATTCTCAGTATTGTCCAGTCATCAGCATGAAGTCCTGGTCATGAGTGCCAGGAGTGTGTGATGCCCAGGCCACCACCACAAACAACAATAGACACCTTGACACCCAGCACAAACATGGAATGGGGAAAGAAGAGATTTAAGTGAGTGGCAAGTGGACTGAAAGAAGGAAACACAAACTGCACAAACAATAATCCTTTTAACGTTATTTTATTTCTCCCCTCCCTGTTTATGATGTACAGTAATAAATTTTGCAAACCTTCAAAGAAACACTTTTACTTTCAAGGAGTCAGGTGCTAAGGTGTGAGATAGCTTGCCCAGACACTGCTAGCTAGTCAGAAACAAAACAAAACAAACAAAAAACCCCCAACAAAAAACCCCCAAACAAACAAAAAATCCCCAAACAAACAAAAAACCCCCAAACAAACAAAAAACCCCCAAACAAACAAAAAACCCCCAAACAAACAAAAAACCCCAAAACAAACAAAAAAAGTGATCTAATAAAGCCAGTAGACTCCTATCTAATAAAGCCAAATAACAGACTCCTATCTAATAAAGCAAAAGAAGAGACTCCTAGCTAATAAAGTCAGACATGCCATTACCAATGTATTAGTCAGACAGGCAGCTCTGGATTCTACATTTAGAAATGTAGAAAATCTCGTATATATTTGCCTGGGCTTGCAAATGCCACTCTATCATATTTCTAGTGATGCTTTGGGCAGCATATTTTGTTTGAATTACACCATCAGAAAAGGTATATAATCTGGCTCAGTTGGCAGCAAACTTTGCTTACACACATAAACTTCTCAACTGTTTAAAAGTAAAACAGAATAACTGGAACACATGAGCAGACAATTGCTTGATTTTATTCTACTGTACCTTCTACAATTCACTGAAAACAGCTGCTTACGACACTACAAAAAAAGCTACAGTTTGTAGATAATCGAAAAAATGTATTTACCCTTGCTAGCAACTGCATAACATGAATATTCAAATTTACCAGCAGCCTTCATAGTTATCCTGGAATAACAGTAAAAACTGTGACCTACCCTCTTTACTGAATCCAGGGTGAGTTTGGCTCCAGCACTTACAGAACAGTTTTGCCAAACTGTCATCATTCATGTTATCTTCACAACCATGCTGAAACCTGCAAATTGTTTCTGAAAGAGCACTCTCATTTCTGAAGACTGAGAAAGTATTTCCTGGCTGGACCCTCAGAAGCTGATCTGTTAATAATTCAACAGCAAAATACCTCTTTTGGGTAAAAAGAAAGGAAATGGATATTAGAAGAAAGAATAAGACAAAGCACAAAGTCTATGTTTCATATATTCTTTTTCTCCTGTATTCCTCTTAGCTTGAGGCATCTCTATTTCTCATTTCACTAGAAACACCATCTAACTCCTACTGCCTCTGGAAAATTTCCACTGATGGAAATAAAAGTTGGATCTTTTATATAAGATGGGATAGGAAGCTCTATAGTTACCAAGCCTGCCTACTCCAGTAACCCACCAGGTTTTAGGTAACAGCTTATAAAAAGCACAAGGGTCATCCATCTACATGCCTTCCTCTAGCGAGTCCCTTCCCAGATCCACTGTGGTGCAGATACCCAAATCTGCTGACCAGGCACACTGAACATGACCAATCTTACCCTCCATCAGGAAAAGATTAACAGATCTGCTGAATTAGAAATCGTAGCAGATGGGCCAAGGTGCCCACAAACTTTGTATGTTTTCTGTGGTTTTCCTGATATTAATATGCAAAAATACATCATTCTTTCTTATCATTTATTCAGAAGATGAATTCTCTGCAAGCCAATGAACCACATATTATATAGCCCAGAAGGTATCCGTCAGACTGCAGAGACGCTGAAAATAAAGTGTGAATGGTCAGTGTCTCCTTCCCTCTATTCTGAGACCAACTTCAAGGCCTGTAACATCCATTAAGTGCTTTCTGCCAAAGAGCTAAAAGGAAGGAGGTAAGAAGGAAATGTTCTCTAAGAGCAGTTTGAGAGACTAAACCCAGACTAAAAACATGATTTAAAGAGCTGAGTAGAAAGACTGTGGTTGTACGAGGAGCAGGTCAACTGCAGACAGAGAATTCAGAAAAGAAGTGGGAAAATGAGATTATGAGAGGAAGAAAGAGTACTTTGTGTACTTGCTTTCCATAACTTACATTCAGCAAGTCATTACAACCTAATTTCTCAGCATTTAAAATTAAAGAAAGGGTAGACTTACTGGCCATTTCGAAAGGTCTATCAGGATTACCTAAAGCAGCTATTGCAGGGAGTTTAAAAAAAAATTTAAACCATAGATTAAGTGGTTAGTGGAAAAATAAGTCTTTCCCAAGACAAGCAGCGTGATAAGAAAAGCTCCTATAAAAACCTGCTGGCAACTATGGCTCTGTCAATCACCTTAAGGATCTGTCAAAACACAGAAATACATCTGAGACAGGCCAACATTTTGGGGGGGGGGGGTATACTTTCTTTTTTTTTTTTTTAAGAACAAACACATTGCAACCAAAGGCACCAACTGCCTAATCTTGTTCATAGCTGAGCATCCAAAAAGGTATCCTATCTGCCTCAAAAAGCCAGTGTTCAAACAGTGTGGGTGGAAGAGACAGCCAGACAGTGCTGGCTGCTCCCAGGTCTCCCACTGCACAGAGTAACTGGAGGCTGAAGGACCAGGGGAACCTGCTATGCAGGAGCCAAAATTCCAAAAGGACCTGTCCAGAGCAAAACATGCAGGAATTGTGGAAATCATCCATGAGATCCACCAGAGCTGCTGTCTTCAACAGGGTGTTACAGGTTAGATGATGGGAACAACCTAGCCTGATGCCATGGCTGTAAGCAGGAGGTCAGACCAGAGACCTCTGGAGGTCCCTTCCTACACAAATTACCTTATGATCCCATGTATATTTGTTTGCAGACTATAGTGAAGAGAAGATAGGTCCACAGTAATTTATCCTGAACTCTCTTTTCCTCTCTCCTCATTCCAGGTTAGGTTCTTTCCTTTGAGATGGCCCACTGTGGGCTCCTGTGCCAAAGCAAAAGGGACAGCAAAGGCTATGAGACCTTCTTAGTTCTGACCCATACAAGCTCAAACCACTATGCCAGTGCAGATACAGAGGGAAGTTCAGTTCCTGCTAAGAATAGGGAAGGACTATAGTCCTGCAGTCAAATGTGAAAATGGACATGTGCCTTCCTCAATGAAGTAAAACCAGAGAGAAAAAAGGCGAGTTAGGGACAATAATGGTATAGATTGACTCAAGCACTTTCCATATCTACCCTAGTAGATCCCAATGGTTGGTTTCTCAAGCCCATGCTGTTTCCCCATGCTGTCTGACATCATGCCTTGCCTTAACCATCTCATGTTTCCAAGAATCAAAAATATGCCCTTCACAAAACACATAGTCTGACTCCAAAGCAAAACAGCACCATATCCATTTCAAGATATGCTTTGAATGCAGCTTTGAAGGCTCAGCCCCAGCTAGCATTAAATGCAGCCATTGAAATTTCTGGAGCCATCAGGAGAGGGAAGATGTCTCCGAAAAAGGCAGATATTGTAGAAGCAGCTGGAGCAGAGCCAACAGAACGATGATGCTACATACAAGCAGCAGGGTGGGTAGGCTGAGAAGGGACAAGCTGTTATGGGTACTCTATCAGGCTAGTGTGATCCTGGCACAAAGCCACTGGTGGAGAAGATGACAAGAGCTTACATGCTGGCACAAGCTTTTAAGCAGAGAGATAGCACTGAGAAAAGGTCAGTCAGGGATAAAGGTAAAAGCCACTTTCTCAGTTCATAGAAAAAGAAACTCAAAAGGCAGGAAGCACAAAGCTCTGAGGAATTCACTGCAACAGCTCAGTTTGTAAAGGAGGGTTACAGTATCCCAGCACTGCAGTGTAGTCTAGATAAGCCTGAGCTAACTTTAATCTAGGGATTGAAGACACCTACTGCAGCAGCTCATCACAGGC
Organism: Chiroxiphia lanceolata; assembly: GCF_009829145.1. Taxonomy (NCBI): domain Eukaryota; kingdom Metazoa; phylum Chordata; class Aves; order Passeriformes; family Pipridae; genus Chiroxiphia; species Chiroxiphia lanceolata. Next base: position 34,247,555 of record NC_045640.1, read on the forward strand.
TGCCTGAGTGGCAAGGGGAGTTAGACACAGCTGAAAAACATAATTATTGCTGGAGTTGAAGAATGCAAACCACACCTGAGCTGGCTAGCTCAAAACTAGCTCAGATACATTTATGTTCAGCTGAAACACAAGCAGGAAAAATCAAGGAGCCCATTACTGAAAGAAACTTTAGTCATCTTGCAGAAGCACTGAGACCTATGGTTTCAGGAAGGGAAAAGAAAGATACCACTTATCTTTACACCCCTGCTTCCCCAGATGTACTTCCGGGCACTGCCACACAGAGAAGAAAACCTACTGACAAACATGAAAAGGACCATATTGACAAACATGCTTCAGTAGAAGTAGAAGATTAGGAAAGAAAAGCCTGCAAGAAGTCATAGACAGTAATAAAACTTATAGGTAATGTCACACAAGAATCATTATTTTGAAGTTTATTGAAAGAAACACCATATAAACCATTACAGGCTCCAGTTCCCTTCTGTGCAGCCACAGTTAGTGTTTACATGGCATACACTAAGAGTGCAAGACCACAGACTGGGACAGTATGACGTTTCCTCTTGTGCCTACTGACCCAATGAGCCCCGCTTTCATTTTCTTAGTTAACAACCAGAGCAAATAAAGTAAGGATAGCCATTTGTGAAGTATTACATGTTTATGGCTCTAGATTCAGTATCTGTTATTACAAACTCACCATAGTTCTACTAAAGCTTTCAAAAGACTTACGCATGCAACTCATTCATGAAGCAGGCTGAGGGCTGCCACAAGAAGTAATTGCTACAGCCCAAGTGGTGAGGAAACAGGTAAAGCAAATCCAGGCAGGTTTTGAGCAAGAATTCTTTGCCTGGTTGCCTATTTACAGATTACCTCTCATTCACAAGCAACCTCACATGAGTGTATAATTATTTAAAGTTTTGCACTGAGAGAGCACATATGGACTTCAGCCCTGGCTCTGCAGTACAGTGCCCAGCACATCACTCTGACAGAGCCACCAAGTTCTCTGCCCCAAAAGACTTGTGCTTTCAAACACAAGACAAGGAGCAATGTTTGGATCAAGCTTTCCAGCCTGTGGCCCTTGAAGCCAGCCATCCCTGCTGCTCCATAAGTTACCACCACAGGTGTCCTTGAAGCAAAGAGGAGAAAGGGAAAAGTTGCAGAGCAAGCACTGAGGTTTGGAGTAGCTGTCAGAGATGACAAATTCTGAACTATTTGAAGGGAAGGTTTGATAAGTCTGCAGCACACTGGTAGGGGAGCACGAGCTTCAGCTGTGCAGGTACCTGCACATTCAGGAGTCAAGTGCCGGGGTTGACGAGGTCAGGGCTTTTCAACTTGGGGTCTGCAGGTCCCCAAATGATCTGTGAACTCCTTTCCAAATGGTCTACAGAAAGATAAAAGTGAAAAGCACCACTTACATTTGCTGTATTTCCACTGGAAGCAGCAATCTGCAAACTAAAGAAAGCTGAGGATCATCACACTAGCAAGATTGTTACTCACCAGGACAGGAGGCAGTGTAAATGATTCAAAGCAATGGAAAATCCTCAGGAATTAGAAATAGGTGCACAAGCCACTGAGCAAAAGTGTTCCCAGCATGAAAAGAAGGGAAAAATGGAACTAGCATGTTCCAGTTGTTAAACGTTGTCCTAACTAGTGGGAAAAGTTCTGTCAAAATTATTTCCTTTTTTACCCCAGTCACTCATCACAAAAATCAACACTGAAGTCTGTAGCTCAGTTTTCTTCCATCTCACCAGATGATTGGTGTCTAGTGGCTCCCAAAAGACAGGATATGTTTGGCCTTTCTCTCAACACAAACATTGAAGAGACTGGGAAGACAGCACTGGGATTAATTTAAGTCTGAAACCTGAAGCCCAACAATTATCTGAGCAGAAAAATTGAAAAGACTCATGTGTTGGCACACAGATGAATCTGCTTTCCCCTTTTAAGATCAAAAATGTCACTGAATGAGACTAGTTATTGACAGAGAAAAGCAGAACAATGATAGATATAGTGATTCTGACACTAAAACATTTTACAGCCATACTGCACTTGAAAGGCAGCCAAGAAGCAAGTCCCTACAGACCTTCCAACAGCTATTTGGCATCAGTTTCACCGAGAAGCTCTAGCTGTACACCTCTAGCAAAGACAAACTAACAATCAAAAAATACCTTGGAAACAAAACAAAAGACCTTGAATTAATAAGAAATCTAGAAACTAAAGGCTACAACCTACTACCATAAATAAAAATTGGCAAGATGATAGCCACTAATTCCTACCCAAGGAAAGAATCAGAATAATTGTAGCTCAAGTTGCCTACTTTTTGTGACTTCATCTCTATTGACAAAGTATTAATTAATACTTCCTCTTCATACTTTTCCTGAAGGCAACTACAAAACCCGGATGAAATCTTCTGCGGTTTATTTCTCAGACTACTGTACGCATCAAAATAAAAATAAATAATACTACTCCTGATTTTGCAAGCTTAATTCTCAAAGGGCTCCCAGCTTAGACACAGTTGACCCACCCTGGAATTAAACAGGAAGAGATTCCTCTGGCAAATCTCCTAAAAACAGTCGAGCAAATACAAGAACATACAACATGCCTATATTCAAAAATGTGAGTCCTCCCACCAGACTCAGACTTAACTTGCTATAAGCACATGTGGGTATATGTGCCTTGTTGAATAAAGACCACTCAAAGTAATGGAAAACCTCCGCTTATACAGCACTTTAAACATTACATACACTCTCGCACACGTATCTATACAAAGGAACTCAACTGAAAATCAACCTAAGCATCTACCATGTAATGCTTAAGCAAGATTTCTTTGAGAAACACTGCAAAGCTTCATGGTCCTTTGAGCCCTATATTCTTCCATCCCCACTTTGCAGACACCTCCCAATTTGCTGAAAGATGGAGATGACAGCATGAAGCTATACCCTCTAAGAAAATGCATTAAGTCCCATTAAAATCTCCACTTTTGATAAAAACAGAGCAGACTTGACACTTATCAGCCTTGCTTCCCTACGACATGAAGCACTACATCCAAGACTATCTGTTCACATCACTAAAAACCCAGCTGGCTGGCTGGCTTCCCTTCTTTTTTAATCTCCCACCCTTTCCAGATGTTCACATTCGTAAAGGAGGATTCTCTACAAAGCTGACATCTGGTGTGAAGATATGTTAGAAAAATAAACTTTTTTTCTAGAGCATCTAAGATTGCAGAGAGTTCTTTTTCTTCTCCCTGTTTTTACACACTGCTTACCCGTTTGTGATTGTCCTTCTCTGCAGCTTCTCACAAAACTATCAATTTTCTCTCTAGCTGCATAGGATTTTTCAATCAGTAACACCAATAAGATATTTCTCTTTATCCAATAGGATAATTGAGACAAATGAGAAATGACAGTAGTAAAGCTTAGTATCCTCAAAGCTTTTTCCCTCCTCACTTCAGATACAGTGGGTGAATGTCCCCACTTTAAATTCTCTTTTCTATTATTAAACTAGAAGGAAAATCCCCCTCCCCTTTATTTTTAATAACCCCTTCTGCTATGTCTACTAATAATGTCTACTGTGTTACATACTGCTTTAAAATAGACCTTAAAATCCTGGTTTTCAACTGGTTAAACCAGCTTGTGAACATGAGACTAATTAGGACATTCCTACAGTCCAGGCGAGTTGCTGACTTCCCACGGCCGACCAGGGCCATTCATGTGACATCAAACACCTGTAAAGATCTGTTCAGGATCATCCAGCTGTCCACAACTTGCTCCTCCTTTGACTTAAATAGGCTTAAATGTGAACACCGAGTATGGGACAGTCCACCAGGACCTCCTTCCTCTACTCTCCTTCCCAGTGCTGTGGATGTTTCACGCTCTTATTTGGGCCTTCAAGATTGCCCACATCAGCCTGGACTCCCCCACTGGACAGGGACCATTTGCAAAGCTTTACCAGGAGGCTCCCACTAGTAGGCACAAGAAGTGGACAGAACTCTTCACACAGGTGCTGACCTACTTCTGGCTTCAGAAGCCAGAGCATCTCAACAGCACCCTCAGATTTAGCAAGGTGTACAGGTTTCCCTGTACAAAGGAGGCCCTTCAGGGGAACCCAGTGAAAACACTCAGCTTTCTCTTAATGCCAGCTATTGTTATTTCATCTGTCAGTGAAAAGAGAACTTGTCTGGGCACTAACCCTGCAATGTACACAAGCAAGAGAGCAAACATTTAATGCCAGTCTGCTGGACTGGGAGTCAAGGGCACAGTCCACTTCCACACAGGCTGAAGAGTGGCTGGAAGGCTCAAGGGCAGGCTGAGGACTATTGTCACCCAAAAAACACACCATGAATCCTTTTACTAAAACAACCCCCCTAAAAGAAAAGCATTAAAAAAACTCCAACCCCCCAGAAAAACTAAACCCTATCTCAAAAGTACAAAAAGCCCCCACCAAACATATAGTTCACTGCAGCATCACATGGAGCTTACAGGACTTCAGTTATCCCTCTAGAATTCAAACAATAAATTAACAGGCAATGATAAATCCCATTCATGTCAGTTTGATCTCTTTGTGAAGGGACATAAATAACAAACTGTATGCATTGCTATTGGCACAGTAGCAGGACTCTGTAAGCTCATGGATCCAAGGATATTATTAAGACAAGGTAAGTAGACATGATATATTTATTAGGCAATTAAGTCTTCCTCCCAACGACCTGGAGAAAGGTTGCTGCATCCAGAAACCTCTCTATTTTCTCCATATTCTTTGGATATAATAAGATATCCATGGATATTATGACCAAAGTGGAAAATATAACTACAGTCTGAAAGAGTGAATATTAATTTGTCTTTCTTCTTTATCTAAAAGTTTTGCTAGATTTGTGAAACTTCTTTCTAAAAAACAAAAAAAGTTCTCATTTTTAAAAAAGAAATACTTGTTTTATAGCTGCTCAATAATACCTAAGACTCTGTTACCAAATCTCAAACACACTGGCAGCACCAAATTTCTTCTAATGTATTCTTCTAATACATCACAAGTTTTACAGCTCCAGTGGAAATACAATCCTTGCAGTTTCACTCCTTCCTGCACTGAACAAGCAGCAAGAGCAACTTCAAGGCAGCAGACAAGCAGGAGTTGCTGGAGCTGCAGTTACTGGTGAGGATGGACACAGCAAGGCAACTGCCCTGCTACCAATGCAGTGACTAAGACACTTGCTCAGCCACAGTCCAGTGCCACACCTTCCCCTCCCAAAACACACCTTTACTCCCCTTCTGCTGGTACCAGAAGGAGGAATCAGCATGCCCCATGGTCAGCCCAGTCCTGCTGCCCACTGCAATTTAGGCCATGTTATTGTGAAAGCCACTGGGTCATCATCCAAGAGGCCCATCCTGCTCTTTCAGTGAGATTCCCCATACCAGGGCCAGCAATGGGGCCTTCAGCATTCTTGTGCTCCTCCAAAGGCATGCATGAGGTAGCATATGTACCCCCTGAAGTACTAGTTAGCAAAAATTGCTTTAAAATTAAAGCTTCTGGAAGGTACCCAAACCATGCTCTTCAGATTGAAACATTTTCCACAGTCACAGTATACAGATTTTGTAAAGAATCAAGTTTGGAGTTGTTTCCTAGAGTTTAAGTGAATTGGCTGGCATTTCTAAAAGAGCAATCTTTGATACACCTGGATATCCCTTTGTTAATTATCTGATAATGGAATTCAAGGTTAAGCTAAAAGGCTGCTGTATTTTACTCCAACTTCTGCTGTTTTGGTGCCCCGTCCTGTCCCCCTGCAGAAGAACATCATCAAAGTCTCGTATTGCATGGATTAGAAGTATATCCAGTTCCAGAAAACACACTACAGAAGTCATTACTCTGTGCATTAATTCAGTGCACAGTATAGTAACTTTCTTTCATAAGAAAACAAAAAATAGGCTTAATAAGTGCTGATGGCAATATTACACCATTGTCTTTCTGTTATGGGGAAAAAAAGCAACTAGAAGAACCACTGTTCAGATTCCCTGGATAGTTATCAACATTTGATTGTGTCCTCAATTGCTACTGTGGCTCAGAACAGGAGCCTGATTAAAAAAGGAGCTGTGAAGTCCTGCTCAAATGTCAACAGGAAAGCACTTTGTTTGATCAAAATATAAGTGTCTGTACATTCTTTACATTCAGACATTTCTCAGGTGAAATCCCAGGTCAGAAATGGAGGGATCAAGTACAGCAATCTCTGAAGATCTCAGAAGAAAGCAGTTTACATATTAGGTGAAGAGATTTTATTTAAAGAATGTAATATCCTTAAAGACCTTTCCAGATCTGGCCCACCCAGGGAGCACTTTCAATACTGGAAACTGGAGATTGCAATAACATTCCCAGCAGTCAACATCATTAGAAAATAATCAAAACATTTATACTTTTGTATTTAAAATTAAGAAACAAAGTATGGAGAGAGCTTGAATTTTCAGCACTCTGTTAAATTTCTGTTACTGCAAAAAACTATTAGGAAGTTCCTTCCATCTTCACATTTCACAGCCACAATTTCTGCAGGGGAAACCACCATCTGGTTGCACTTTTTATTTCCTCTGAACACTTCAGTCTCTTCTTGACTACTAAGAAAAAAAGAAGTCTGACTATCACATGTTGGCCAAAGCCAAGGAAAGGAGCAATGTTGCTCAGAAGACAGCTTTGGATGCCAAGAGTTTTAGAGAACAGAAAATCCACCTGGGTTGCACCTTTTCTGCTACTGTCTCTAAAAGGCAGTCTCAAAAGCAGACAAGAATGGTAATGCTTTGGCCTGCCCTGCTGGGGGACAAGCTGTGATTCTCCTGGCCTGCAGAGAGAAGGACAGGCTTACCACCCAAAATAATGGCCTGAGGAAACAGCACTAGAAGAGCTGGGAGAGAGCACCTTTACAAAACAGCTGAAACAAAAACCTGCCACTCAAGCTCAGGGACAGCAGTGCTTTCATACACAGCTGACCTTTCCTAGAGCCTCTCTGCACTAAATGCGCATCGCAAAACCTCTCTCAATGATTTTTGAGCAGTCTTGGGAATCCGAAGAGGTCCCAGCTGACTGGAAGCTGATGAACGTTGTCCTGATTTTCAAGAAGGTCAAGAAGGAGGACCCAGGAAACTACAGGCCTGTCAGTCTTACTTCAATGCCTGTAAAGTCATGAAGAAGATTATTCTGGGAAGTACAGAAAAACACCTGAAAGACAACATAGTCATTGGTCACAGCCAGCATGGCTTCATGAGAAGAAAGTCCTGCTTGTCAAACCTTTTTACTAGGTAACCCACCTAGTTGATCAAGGGAAGCCAGTTGATGTGATCCTTTTGAATTTCAGTAAAGCTTTCAATACTGTCTCTCACAGGATCCTTCTGGACAAAATGTCCAGGACACAGCTGGATAAACACATCATACAGTGGGTGAGCAATTGGCTCATGGGTGGAGCACAGAGGGTAATAGTGAATGAGGTAACATCAGACTGGTGACCTGTCACTAGTGGGGTTCCACAGGGCTCCATCTTGGGCCCTGTGCTCTTCAACATCTTCATAAATCACTTGGATGCAGGACTGGAAGGGATATTAAGCAAGTTTGCAGATGATACAAAACTGGGAGAAGCTGCTGACTTCCTCAAAGTCAGGGAGGCCCTGCAGAGAGACCCTGACCAATTAGAAGACTGGGCAATCACCAACCATATGAAGTTCAACAAGGGAAGTGCTGGATTCTGCACCTGGAATGGGGCAACCCTAGATGTTCGTATAGACTGAAGAATGAGAGGCTGGAAAGCAGTGCCATGGAAAGGAACCTGGGGGTCCCAGTCGATGGCAAGTTGAATATGAGTCAGCAGTGCCCTGGCAGCCAGGAGGGCCAACCATGTCCTGGGGGGCATCAGGCAAAGCATCGCCAGCCAGTCAAGGGAGGGGATTGTCCCATTCTGCTCTGCACTGGGGCGGCCTCACCTTGCATATTGTGTGCAGTTTTGGGCACCGCAATATAAGAAAGATATTTAAGCTATTAGAGAGTGTCCAAAGGAGAGCAACAAAGATACTGAAGGGCCTTGAGTGGAAGCCATATCAGGAGCAGCTGATAGTCTGTTCAGCCTGATGAAGAGAAGACTGAGGGGAGACCTCATCACAGTCTACAACTTCCTCATGAGGGGAAGGAGGGGCAGGCACTGATCTCTTCTCTGTAGTGACCAGTGACACCAAAGGGAATGGCCTGAAGTTGTGTCAGGGGAAGTTTAGGTTGGATATTAGAAGGAGCTTCTTCACCGAGAGGGTGGTTGGGCACTAGAACAGGCTCCCCAGGGAAGTGGTCACAGCAGCAAGCCTGGCAGAGTTCAAGAAGCATCAGGACAATGCTCTCAGGCACATGTTATGATTCTTGGGGATGGTCCTGTGCAGGGCTAAGAGCTGGACTCAACAATCCTTGTGTGTCCCTTCCAACTCAGCATATTCTTTGATTCTCCACAATCGGGGCTGGAGCACCTCTCTCATGGAGACAGGCTGAGAAGGCTATGGGGAGATCTAGCCCCCTAGAAGTACCTAAAGGAGGCCTGCAAGAGAGCTGGAAAGAAACTTTTCACAAGGGCATGTAGTGATAGGACAAGGGGGAACGGCCTTAAACTGAGAGTAGGTTTAGAGTAGGTACTAGGACAGAATTCTTTACTGTGAGGTTGCCGAGGCGCTGGAACAAGTTACCAAGAGAAGCTGTGAGTGCCTCGTCCCTGGAAGTGTTTAAGACCAGGCTGGATGGAGCTCTGAGCAACCTAGTCTAGTGGAAGATTCCCTGCCCATGGCATGGGGTTTGGAACGAGATTGTTGAAGGTCCCTTCCAACCCAAGCCAATCTATGAATCAAAACCCACTTCAAGCAAAATTTTAAACTGTGGCAACACACACAGAAGGTCTGAACCTAGTCAACAAAAATCATAACAGTTTGATAAGTAGAATATTAAGTAACTTGCCTCTTATTAGCAAATTACAAAGACAGGACAAAAGGGGAAACACAACTGAGTTTTCATGCCACAAAATGGTGAAGAGGAGTAGGCAGGACAGCCCCTGCACACTTCATCCACCTCAGTCTTTTTAAAATAAAAAATTATTATGTAAAAAAGAAGAGCAGGACAGATGGAAAGGTGATTTAGTGAGTGGTCCAGTGGCACATGATGCTGGCAGCCCAGGAGCCATTTAAGCACTGGGAATAACACCTGACAAGGGCTTCATTCAGTGCACACTCACTGTGCTGCTCCCTGGCAAAGACAAGGGCCCTTTGAGGAGGGGAATGAGGAATATTTAATTAAAGACCAGACCCTCATGCACAAAAAAATAGATGGAGAAAGGGAGAGACCTTTTGCTTCATTAAAGCCTCATGGCCGAGGGCTGCTCTCAGCCACCATGGTGCCCTTTCAGCATTGCTTTTTACACAGAGCATGCACTTAACTTACAAGGCTGGATGACTTATTTGCCACCAAAAAGATGTTTTCCTATACAATGGTGCCCTTTGTGGAGGGGAAGGAGGTGGGAAGACAGTACTAGTTGGCCATTAATTGTATAAATCCTTCCCTTGAGTTGCACAATGAATAGCATGGATCTGTGTATTTGACTTTGCTTGTTCAAGAGAAGTTGCTCTGAGTGAAAAAATTAATAAGCTGTATCTTTTCTTTCTTTGTGTTTTTTTTTTTTATTTTCACAATACATTTTAGACAACCAGCACTAGTTTTGCAGGCCATCCACAGCTGTCTTTAAAGAGCAGAAAGCAATTCTGACTCCAAGACTTCACTCTCACAAACACAAGCACAAACCACATACTGAGAAATCAGGCGCTTTATATGCAGTCCAATCTCATTTAGCTCTTGTGTCTGTCTCCCAGTCCCCAAAATACATTAAAGGCCCAACCCAACACTTGTGAGCAGCAAAGTTCTTTACACAAATTTGGGAGTAAATTCATAAGCACCTCAGCCTGGCCATAAGCTTAAGTTTACTTTTTTTTTCCCCCCAGGCTGCAATAACCACTTCACAGATATAAAAAGTGCTTAGTGAATCTTTAACTGGCTCTAAGTTGGAGTGGGAGAGAAGGAGAAAAAAATTGTAGTTTAAATCCACTGAGGTTCCCATGGTAATACCACTAGGCATACAAAAGGTATAGCTGAGTGTGTGGTAAAGTCATCGGAGGTTTTATTACTATGAAACTTAATGCTCCCCTACTGAAAAGAAATTTCCATTATATAAAGGAGATAATTGGAAGGAAAAAAAGACAATTCAAGTTTTATGACTGGCTATAAATGAATAACGTTTAATGTCCAGCACTCTACACTTCACCATAATCATCCACTAATGACTGAAAAACTTATTGTGAAAATTGCCAAACCTAAACTGGTGGGGTGTTAATTTAATTTTTTTTGGTGGCAAGAGAAAATGTGGCAGGGAGAGAAAAGAAAGGGAGCACTTAGCTCCAGCTCCCAATGCGGCAAAAAAAGTTTGCCCCCCTACGCCTGGCCAAGCAGGAACAATGCACAACAGTCCAGCCCTGACGACTTCACTGAATTATAACTCCTGCTAGTTAGTTTAATTATTGCACATACATTTCTTGAAAACTTCATTTGAACATCAGCTTCTAATTGGAGAAATTGCTCTGAGCGTGACCAAAGGGTTATTATAAAGTTTGGTCACTTCCTTTCAAGCAATCTTTACAAAAGGGCATGGCCTTTCTGCGAAGCATATGAAAACCTCTCAAAGATGCCCATTGTCCATGGCACAGGAATCAAGTGCAAGAGGTACAGAAGGAAGTTTCAGCTGGGAACACAAAAGGCAATGAAGACATGAAAACAAGGTGGAACATCCTGCTACACCTTGCACAGAAGAGTTGAAAGGGGGGAAAAAAAAAAATCGGCTTCCAGGATGGCAAATATTAGTGAGTGCAAATGGAAGGTGTGTCAAAGAAAGAAATCTTATTAAAATACTAATGCTCATTAAAGACTTAAGTTGCAAAAGCCTTGCAAGTTACAAGAAAGCTTCCAAAGACAATGAATTTCATCACGGGACCTATAGGTTTGCATAAGGTTTCCATGACCCCCTAAATCAGCATATTAGGCAAGTGATGGTTTGGGGATTTTGTTTATTCAAAGACTGCTTATGTTTCCCAAAGTTTCCCTTCAGCCAACTTAAAAACCTAGATATATTCACCAATTTCTTAATATCCAAATAACTCTGATCACTGTGAAACTCAATGCTGACCAAGGTTTTATGGCGTAACCATTTAGTTTAAGGAAACTACCAGAGGAGTAAGTTTGAAAGTCACACATGAAACACATCATTCTCTATCCTCCAGCCCTAAGCTATCAGTGCTATATGCAAGTTTCTCATGTGCTTCATATTTATGCTGTATTTCATTGTAAGGTCTAATTTTATAATTCAAAAGTCAAATCTTCGGACATTAGAATCTCATGTGGATTTTAATCCATTTTGTGGCTCAGGTACACCTGCACTGAGCATACTAGGACTGTCCAGTCCCTGTTAACTACAGATTACACTTTCATGAATTTTTCATTATCAAACCAAAGGTGACTTAAATGTGGAGAGACTATTCAGCAATGAGTCTCCTGGTTTACATTTTACAATCCCAGCAGCAGAAAACATGCTGTTCATACTACAGGTGTAGAATTCCCTCTTCCTCACAAATTACTTTTTCCTCCAGTTATTATCTCTGCAGCCATCACAACACATTACTCATCAGACCAGCCAAGGCTCTGGACCGCAATGAACAAGAAACATCAGCAACAGCAGCAGACGTTTGAAAGTCAGGTTGCAGTTGTGATTTCTGAGTCACATTAGCAGCTAACAATACAGGTGAAGGGAAGCATTGTCCAAAGCTCTCTGGTACCTGTGCATGGAGGTCATGCAGCTTAGAGCAGGAGACCTTTCTGCCACTTTCCCTGTGCCAGGCAGCAACAGGAGGCTTGGATGCTCCCCCTACACGTGAGGCAGGCAGCTGGTCCTCCAGCTACCCTGTCCCAGCTGGGCTCCAAGGGCAGGTGAGGCAGAAATCCGCTCCCACCTTTCTGCCCCACCTTGGGCCAGCCACCCAAGAGATAAGGCAAGAACCAACCCAACAGCCTAACACAGCATTGTCCAGGGATCCCAATGGCCCTGGGGTGCATAAAAAGACCCCTGGGGTGAGCCCCTCATGCACCCCCCACTGCTATGCCCTGCCATGCTATACCACAGCATGGGGACTACTGGCTGGACCAGAGCAACAGAAAACAGCGGCTTCACCTTCATCAGAAATATTGTGCCACTTTTCCCCCTTGACTCCATCAGTTATTTATTAACAGGAGTAAAATATTACTATTCTGCACCTCCCAACAGGCAGGTTTTCCTCTCTGCCTAAGACACTGATCACTTTTCTTTTTAAAACTGAAAAGCATGGGGACTTTATCTGTTTTTATCTGTTATTTGCTGCCTTAATGCAACAAAGTAGACACCGAAGTGTGAGAGTGCTCCCAAATAAGTCACAGCCATTTACACATTAGGCACCTAATTAGCTGAAAATACAATTACACACATGTAAGCAGATGCTCGTGCCCACAGGCCAAGCCCATTGCTTAGACAATTCTTTAACCACCTAACTTTACAGTAAGTGCAAGTTGAATCTACTTAGATACAAGACCTGAATTATCAGTTTGGGAGTGGAAAAAAAAATAAAAACCAAACAGTTCTTCCCATCGTATTTAATGCAGCACTACACAACAGGCAAGACTCCAGCAGGTCCCTGCTTTTCTTTCGTAGCCTTTAATCAAATACTGAGAGACATTTGCTATTTTTTAAAGTCAAATGAAAACCTTTAGCTTCAGTCTTTTGTAAATTTGCAGCAAAGATAACCCCCCAAGGAATGCATATTATTTACACACCAGTGAGCTTACTTATTAACATGAACTCTAGCAAAAGTTTTGTTTCAGTATTTTAAAATGGGCCACAAAGACCTGTTTATATTCCTTGTCTGGCTTTAGTAACATCAGATTTGGAGCACACCTTTCCACAGCGCTCCTTGGCAGCAAGCTGAGGAATGTCATCCAATGGGCAAGGTACAAGAAGACCCCAAAAATCAAACACTGACCCTTACACTCCGTGAGGTCATGGAGTCAATTCAAAAGCTCTTCATGCTCTATTCAACTGCAGGCAAAAAGCCCTCATGAGCTGGGCTGAGCAGCAAGTACTTACCACTTCCCAGCTTTTCATCCTCCTCTAAATAGTGGTGGAGTACACAAAACTTTTCTATCACAAAATAGGATGAACCACCTGTTCTCCAACACTGTTTTGTCATTTGACATTCAAAAGAAATTTAGCTATAATGAGGGAAAAAAGGTGCATCAGCTCATTTTTAAAAGGGCAGCTTGTCTTAAGCTTCCCTCTCAGCACACAAAAAATGGTAATATTCAAGTAATCTGATGGGAAAACAGACAAGTGACAGACAAGCATCTGACTACTCCACAAGAGACAAGATTGTCAATAAACAGAAGTGATAAGAGTCTGCACTACTTCTTCCAGAAGGACAGAGGCAGCTAAAAACATTCAAAACCAAGATTAAAAACAGGAAACCGGGAAACCCTGAACATTCATGTTCCATTCTTTGCAGGAACCTTACTCAGCTAATTTTTTAAAAAAATAAATGCATGGAAGCATCCTGTTTCAAGGGTCTGAAACTCCCAGTGCAGAGAGAGCATCTCTAGCTCTGTGACCCAGTGCCTGCTGAATAGGACACAGATGATATAAGTTGTATGTAAGGAAAAGACAGTTTGTCTCCCCATCACCACTGCAGCAGGCCTTCAAACCAATAAAACAAATCCTCACAATTTGCTTTCCCTCCATAAGAGAAGCTGCGTTTCAAGCTCTGAAGGTTGCTAGTTACCTAAGGAAAACTTCAGCTCTGTTGCTCTTCACAACTCCCCAATATACACAGCAAACAGCCACAGCTTTTTTTCTTAGTTTTTTTTTTTCGGGGGTGTGGTTTTTTTCATATCAAAAGTGCTGCAAACATTTTTGCTCTCCATGTTACGATTTTTTTGTTTCTTTAAGAAAATTCAGGATGAGGTGGGTTTCATCCTAGGCCACACTGCACACTGGTGGGATTCCCTTGTGCAATCACACTGTAACTTGAACCTTCAGCCCACCACGGCACAACAGACTTGCCGTTTACAGTTCCCAAAAGCCACCTGCCTTGCACCACAAAGAGATATACGTTACTCACTTCCTACTACCGCTTCTCGCTATGTAAGACACCTTCACAGCAACACTGTGACCCAAGTTTGATGTAGCAAGCAGATCCGAATATAAAGTGAAACGCTGTTTTAGCAAACCTAGAAATACTAAAACGAGCTTCTAAAGTCCCGAGCCAAGAGGACCCGGGAGCACGCCGCGGGCGGAGGCCGGCCCGCAGGAAGAGACCGGCAGGCATTTCACCCTGCGGGGAGTATATTCCGACACTTCCACTTTGTGTTTTTAACCTCCCCCGCTGAAGGAAATAGGGGGACGCACCTACCGACCATAAAGCCGTGGCCCGCAGCTCTCCTGGAGAACCTCACTCACCCGCAGCGCATCCCTGTAATGCCACTGCTCCCGTCCCGGCTCACCCCTTTCGTGCACACCCACTTTTGGGGGCTAAAACCCCGCGGCCGGGAGGGCCCGTCTTTCTGCCCCCCGCTCCCGGAGCCCTGCCGGGCACCTGCGGCGGGAGCTCTGGGGCTGCTCCCCCGGCCCAGCCCGGCCCGGCGGCACCTACCCAGGCACTTGATGTGGAAACCGCTGGGGGGCTTGAGGGAGCGGCGCGCCCAGCCCTGCCGCAGCACCTCCAGGTGCTCCTCCTTGCCCTGCACCAGCAGCACCTGCTCGTCGATCCAGCCCAGGAAAAAGGTCTCGGCCACCGCCGCCGTGGCCCGCCGGTCCCAGAAGTGCTGCATGTTCTCCCGCTTGAAGTCCGCGAAGATCTCGTAGCCGATGCGGTGGCGGCCCAGCTCCGCCGCCGGCCCCGCACCTGCCCCGGCCCCGCCGCCGACCCCCGGACGCCCCCCGGCCGCGGCGTCCAGGACGATAGCCAGGGAGTGCGGGGCGATCTGCAGGCACCGCTCCGCCCTGCGCGGCATGGCCGCTCACCGCCCGCCGCCGGGCACGGACACAGACACGGGCACGGGCACGGGCACGGACATGGACATGGACATGCCTCCCGCGGCCGCGCTGCCTCCCGCGGCCGGCTGTCCGCGCTCCGCCCCCGCGGGCCCGTCCTGGCCCGCTCCGCCCCCGGCACACCCCCGGCGCGGCGCGGTCCTGCCGCGGGCGAGGCGGGGACGGGATCCCGCGGCCGCCGGTCCCGCAGCGGGCAGCGACCGCAGTATGCCGGCCGGGAGGCCCGCACGCCTCTCAGCCCCCCGCCCCCCGCCGCACGCCTCCCTGTCCCAGCACGGGAGCACCATCCCCAGAAGCGAAACTATCCCGCTGCGTGTCCCGGCCGCGGTGTAGGCTTCCTGGTACCACCACCCCACTCCTCCCCGCCTTCGGGAGACCCTCCCCGTTCCCTTCCCCGAATGAAACACAGGGGCATCCCTCAGCCACATCCAGATTATCCCAGCAAGTCACATAATTCCCTATGTTTTTGCTTCCTCCAGTGGTTACACGTATGTAGATAACATACCCAGCGAGCAGCATTGACCCTGTCATGTCCAAACGCCTTTCTCTTCACCCGCTGTAATCCTGTACTGCTTTGTGTCTTAGTGGTTCTGAAATCTGATGGTGATGGAGCAAGTGTAAGGTTCACTTCTAACTTCTGTGACTTTTTTCCAGCAGTTCAATATTTTGCCTACTCTGTGCTCTGGGTCACCAACTGCCTGTAAGGTTTGGGGGAGAGCTCAGGAAAACTGAGCAAGCAGAATTCTAGAGGTCGTTGCTGGGGAACAATTGGGGGGGTGGGAAACAGCCTGGCCTGGGGTATGCATCCAGGTGGTAGGTGGCTGCTGAGCTCGAGGTGCTGGCAACAAGGTGCCGGTTATACTTGTGGGAAGGCAGAGTTAGGAACTTCGATCCTGTCCTCTATAGGAACCCACAAACCCACGGCAAAACTCAGTCTCGATTCTGAAAGCAGAGCTTGAGTTCCTGAATGGTCTGTAGCTGCTGGACATCTTGGTGGTGTGTGAACTGTGTCGGTGTCCTCAGCAACACCCTTGCCTTGCCCCAGGGAGCAGGCCACCATGGCACTTGGGACATGGGCAGTGAAGCAGGGAATGCACCAGAAAGGTAAAGGACACAAAGAGGAAAACTGCTGTAGAGCAGGGGGGGCAGGAGCGGAGGCAGAGGAGAGATGAGTGAGACGAGGGAGCAGGCAGCAGCCGCTCTACCAGACAGCGGTATAAGAGCTGCTACAGCCACCACACCCCATGCTATGCACAAACAGTGTTTTACCTGTGGCTCCTGAGTTCGCTCACATCAACATCCCTTGACATATTTGGCCTCCTTAAATCATCATCCATTTGGTTCTAACCTCATTCAAATCCTGTGCCACTCTCCAGCTGGCTTCACACAATTCCTTCTCTGGGGCACTGTGTAAGAGTCAGGCTCCTCTGACATCCCAGCTCCCTACTTTTGGGTTTCATTCAGTGCTGTCTAGGCCCCATAACAAGAAAGGTCAAATTTATCAGCATCCCAAAGAGTCTTACAAGGAAAAAAGTTCTATGGAATTCACTTTTCCAAAAGAGAAATAAGAGGTAAAACAAATTGCCCAGAAATGCTGTGAGCCATTTTGAGCTAGGAGCAGAGTGTATTAACACTCGGTTTGCAAGTCTCTAAACCCTTCCCAAGTATCCAGCACAGCAAGACCTCAAGAGGCCACTCGCCTCAGCCAGCAATAGTTTTGATGGTGCTGCTGTCAGGATTTCAAAGGAGCTCTTCCACATCACCATTCAGCACTAAGCTTTGCAAGAGGACCCCCAGTATCCTCACTGTCCTCCAAACTGCTTCCCAAAGCAAACCTGAGCCATTTGTTGCCTGTTAAAAGAGCCTAGCATTGTGTGTTGAAACTACTGTCATGATCTTGTCATACTCATGTTATTTTTACCTTGTGCCTTCTTCCTCTCTGCATTGTATCAGCATTTTATCTTGCCCATCATACCTGCATTTCAGTTCTCCTGGGCAGGGCTCACCTTTGTGTTGCCTTTATGTGGAGCACATCACATTGACATCTCAGCTGCTGATCAGAGTCACCTGGTAACTTCAGGTAACTTGGATGAGTTTTCAGTTTTTATTCTTATCTGCAAGAAAAAAGGAGCCAAATTAAGCTTTTTGGGTTTTAGATTTTTGCACCAGATACACACCGAACAGTAAGATGTGGGGCCCCACATTTTGCCTACATCCTCCAAATCCCAAGTGCTAGCCAAATCTGTGATTCCTCTGCTGCCTCTGGCAGAGAGGTGTGTTCAGGGTAGCATGCCTGGCAGCCTTTGGTCACGACATCAGTGTTGCTCTCTCCATTAGCTAAGCTCCTTTTCCCCTTCAGTACTAATTTCTGAAGCAATTGGTGTGGTGAAATGCTCCACACAGTCATTTGCCTTCTCCTTGCAGTAACATTTGTGGGCTGTCAACATCTTCCCTACCCCTGGCTCACTCTCCTGTAAAGGCTAGTCCTCAACCTGCTAATCTTCTCCTACCCTGCTTTCATCAGCTCTTCTCTCACGCTGCTTCAGGCCTCTGTGCCTGCAGGCTGGCCCTCACTCCCTGCCCTATTCAGCACTGCCCCTCTCCGCAGCTTGCACACATGCAGTGTCACACACAGGTGTAAAGACAAGGCAATGTAAAGACAGTACGCAATGATTTGTCCAAAACTTGTCAGATAAAGCACAACAATTGTGGCACAAATCAAAATACACCAGGTACTCATACAAGCAGTGCAAGGATTGCCTGAGCATGATCTTGAGGGCCTGGTTAAGAAACTCCCCTTGGGCCAGGGTAGAGGCTGTGGACAGCAAGTATGTACTGAATAAATGGTTCATCATTCATTATTCCCCTTTTTTTTCCCATTTCCTTACTGATTCAATTATTTTTTATTCTCAGAATTTGGGGGTTTTTGTTTATTTTGATTTATTTATAATTTGTGTCTTATTGGTTTTGGGTTGAATAGCATCTCCTTCCTTGCCATTCACTCTCACTTCAAGGGACTTCTTTCAAGCAATAAATATCTATAGCCAGATTAAAATCAATCTGGTATTTTCCAACAGAAATACAAGCGAGAAGATTGTCTACAATCTTCTTATGGTCAAGTAATGAAAGTGAGTGAAGTGGAACTCCTAAGTGCCTCTGAAGTGTTTGGAAAGGCAGAAGCTTGTGTTGATAGTGGGGTGAAAACCCTGTCTGTATTGATCCATAGCTCAGGTGTGGCACCTCTGTCTGCTGCAAACATTGCTTCATTAAAAACTCCCTGTGAAAAGAGTATTCCCCTAGAATTCATCCAAGGCTACTGAATAGAAAAGAAAGGCTGAGGTGAAATATATATATTTAATGGTGGTTGTACATACCTGATTTGTACATAGTAAAGCAAGTTACACAATTTCTCAGCCTATGTAGTATGTCAGCAAGTTATCTGCTTCAAATACGATATTCAGGCAGTTAAGTCAGCAAGTACATTCCAGGAGAGGTTTTGAAAGACTATTTCATATCAGAAAACTATTTTTTAATCTCTTAGTTGTTTTATACAAGAAGAAATTATACCTTTCCTCCCACTGTCCATCCGGCGTTGTTACCTGTCAAGAGAGTACTTCTCAGCTGAGTTGCCTCCTTCCTGAGAAAAAGCTGCTGTCATTGATATGTGGTTTTTCAGATGGTTGAAGTGTGTGTGACAAGAAACTGCCAGCTACAGGATAGATTTTTAAGATATTTCTGGCAGGACTTTTTTTTTGAACATACCTGCGTCTGTTCCCATGTGGAAGGCTGACTGAAGCTTGAGACTCACACTGGTGGTGCAGTGACACACAACTCAGTATGACTGTCATCATCAGACATGGCACTGACTGCAGCCTTAATGAGATCAGAGCTTACAGACCTCAATAATAAATTTTGAGAAGAGTTAACCTCCTCCTCCTGCCCCATTCAGGACTTACATGAGCCTGGCTAGACTTTCTTGGACACGGAGTCAACGCAAACTGGGTCTGGCTTTGCTGTTGCAAGTGTGCAGGAGAAGGGCCAGGAGCAGGAATACTGGTGACACATAGGCCTGACGCTGCTCTTCTTGTCATACCTTGAGAAAAACCAGGTGCAATCTCAGAAGAGTGAATGCTCTAAAACAACAGAGGTCATGAACAGTGATGCCGACTTGCACTTAAGGAAAGCAAGATAGAAGGGGTGTGCTAGCAGTTGTTCCTTAAAACTCTTCCCAGAAGTGTGGCATCCTTTGTATCTCTACATTTGCCTAGTTTGCATCATATTATGACACTTCTTTGCCATTAAGAATTCCTAAAAGACCACCTTGTCTAGCTTTACCCTTTTGTTTTGGTAACCAGTTTTTGTACTAGAGAGATAATAATACATCTTACATTTGTAAAGTCCCTTGAGACCTGCTATTAAAAATCAGGAATGGCTGTTCGTCAATCTCTGCTTTGGTAGGAGCCAAGTACTTTTGCTCTCAGTTCTGTCCTGCCATCCTCCATCAAGAAGCCCTGCTCACAAGTCCTTGCTCAGACAGAGTTCCCGGTGAAGTCAATGGGAGTTTCCTGCGTGAAGAGTGATGAGCTGGATCCAAACTAAACACCCAACTAATGAGCAGAGTAGGAAACAGCTGACTGCATCATTTTTAAGCTCTGTGCATTTACCTGACTCAGACTTGCTGGCATCAAGAAGGATCCTGGGGGCAGGATGCAACCTGGGGGAGGAGAGGAGATCCCAGGTTACGGGCAGGCGTGCCCATCTTCCTCTTCAGGAAAATCTTTGGCAACAGTATTTAATTTTTGCAATGAGGTGAGTGCTACTTGGACAGGTGAGCTGGTAGGTAGACAATTACCTATTGTCTGCTTAACAATAGCCTACCTATACTGGGGAAGTTACACTGACCAGGAGGAAAATCACCTCCCAGCAGACATGGAAAACAAACTCCCACTTTATTCACAGGACATGTGTAATACAGGGTACAGCTCTCTCATGTTCAAACTCAGGTGCCTATGTTTAGACAGGTAAATAGCACAGCACTAAAACACCTGGATTGGAAAGCCCTTTAATTTTATTTATTGATGAAGTTGCAAAGAGGGAAACAAGACTTACAGATGTTTTGAAGCCAAAAAGCTGGTGTACAACTCATCATAGCACTGCAGTTAAAAGGGGCCAGAATATATTCCCTGCATGGAAAATTCTTGACTGTAAAGTAATAAAGAGGAAAGAGAAGGGCATGTTTATATCTTGAGCTTCTAAATATATTTTTTAGAGGGTTTTGTATGTGCCTTCCAACCTATAATTGCCTCTTATCTGCTATGATATTGATGGTTGCTTTTGGCCAGATTACAGTCAGACACTGTATTTGACATAGACAGGATTTCATTTCAAAAATAAATTCTGCAGTTGTACTCTACTGAAGCCATAAAGGAAGGACTCAATATTTGCAGGCAACGTGCAATTTTAGTTATGGAAATGGCCCACCAGTTTGCCTAAAATATCTGCTTGCCTTGCCACATTGTCTTGCAAGAACCACTGAAAACACATTGAGGCAGCTCAAGCACTGACATGCCAAAAGAACTAAGGTTTGTTTTTATGATTCCCCTACCAGTAATAGAAAGAAATTGTGAATGAAATGGCCATTAATTTTCACGGGCAGTCTGGAAGAAAGAGCAATAAATTCTATTTCTCTACCCTTTTTCACATTTCCTTTCACAGCCCATGGCCTGAAGTATGGGGACTCTGCTGATTCCTGACCCAGCCTAGTAAAGGCATGTGGCTGATCCCTGGCAGATCTCACACTGCTGAATCTGTGAGTCCAAAGTCAGACCAAGGAGATCAGAAGGTCTCCACCAGCCTTGGCATTTTAATCTGAAATTTCTCTTCTTTAAATAGATGTGTCTTCCCCCTATTGGCCCTTCTCATGTAGTGTAAGGCAAGTCCTTTCAGTTCTGGGGGCAGTGCAAAGCTGCACTCAGGAAATAAAAATTGCAGTGAAATACATATACTCCTAAATACACAAATGTAAATGGCAAACATAGGCAAAGCAAGGTAAAGGAAAATCTTTGTTCATGTAACATGCACAGCCAAAAGCTCCAACTTGTATTGCCTTGATTTTCCTGCAGGGACTCCATTAGACTGGGGGCCAAAATGAGAGAATGATGACCTGTGATCCCACACTTTCATTTAGGAAGTATATTTTGTGCCTAAACAAGAAGGTAAGGTAGGCAGAGCTGACCATTTCTAAATGAACAATTAAATGAACTCTTCCACCTTACAGAAGAATTTAATCAGGGGGTGCTATTAAAATGTCCACCAGAGGAAAAAAATAATAAGAGGATTCCACACCACAAGGCAATCTGCTGGTAGAGTGATCAGCATACAGGGGAAGAGAACCAGAGATGGGCATGGGCTTTGTAAGCAGCCTTGGCTCTGCCTTGACAATAGAGCTGTAGGTGACAAGTAGGCATCAGTCTGAGCTGAACAGCTCTGATGTGGGCTTGAAAAGGGTAGGAATACCACTTCTCTAACTGGAGCTGTAAAAAACTGCATTGGTGGGAACCATACAGTCCATCCCTGCAGGTAGAGGTGAGGCAGTTTCAGTGGTGTCCCCTGGCAGGGGGGGACCTGGCATGGGTAGCTGGAAGGACAAGTTGATTCACATTGGCTTCTCTGAGACCCTCTTGGTGGCAGAGATCTGGGGAGGCTTTCCCAGATCACAGGATGGGGAAGCTCCCCGGTTTATTGGCTTGCCAGTTTTTGGATGACAGCTCCTCTTTTCTGACTAGGGAAACGGAAAGCAACTGGTGTTGCTGAGTTTGGGTAAAATCCCTTTGAGATATTGCCTTGCCTTTCAGGCATAGAGATACTTAGCAGAGGGATACAGTATATCAAGATACAATAAGGCTCCACCTGTGGCACAACATTCTTGCTCTTTCTGCCGGAAAGCACAGGCTGGACTGCGGGCTCGCTCTCTGCAAGTGGCCGGTGACATCTTTCCACTTTCTGTCCACTGACCATGACTCAGTTCAGAAAATGTGAGCTGGGCTTATGTCGCAGGGTATCTATCGTATTGTTAGGTTTGGTCGATAGAAAAAGCACACACACACACACACACACACACACACAGTTGAGACGAGTTGTCTGCCGCGTTAGCACAGCAGCCTCCTTTATTGAGGCAGCTAACCCACATTTTCCTACACACTTTCTCTAAATATAATTTTTACAAAACACCGGAGTACTAACACCTGCAATTGTGAACACAGCCAACATCCCTGTCCTTGCACATTCCATCCTGCTTATCATCTTTCCAGTCAACTCTTGGCTTCTCAAGACTGCTCTGTTTATGGGGACGGTTAATTAGCTTCTGCTCTCATGGGAACGGCCTTATATCATCCAATATATTATGTTTGTCAAGCTCTAGGGGCTCAGCGGGCCTACCGCCTCCCCCCACAGGCTTACAGCCTTCCTCTGGGTTCCTCTAAACCAAGAGCATGTCTTTCCAACCCCCAAAGGGTTTCTGCACTCAAGCACAGGAAAATGCCCATGGGAAGGGGGACTAACTATGCAGTAAAGGATGTTGGATAACATGCCCACCTTGGGTTTTAATTCACTGCTCCTGCTTGCGGCTTCTCCAGTCACTGACATCCTACTACCATGCTTTTAACACATCTCCACCTTTTCTTGATCAGGACACCAATTTCTGGTGGGTTTTTTTTGATAGAGATGCTTCTGGAAAAGAACAAAATATCCCCGAGAAAGAAATTACCATCATGGGAAATTTTTTTCTCTTTTTCCTTTTTACAGAAATTTCTTATTAATAACCTTCTCTTTTCATTTCACTTCAGGCCTTAAGTTGCTTGCCCTTGATAAGCTAGTTCAGTCTAAGCCATGCTTGGTTTACAAATATGAAAACAGCAGGCACCTTACAGCTGCCTATAACAAACGATTATTACTTTTAGAAACAGACCTGCTACACTGTGCTGTGAAACATCCCCTTTTGCTCTTTTAACTGGTGAGGGGCAGTGGAATAGCCCAGTCAATGCTCACATGCACAGGGAGGGAGGTAATAGCGTCTTCTCCAAGAAGACTGGCTGCGGCTCTTCCAGCACTGGTTTTGTACCCGTTGGGTGTGCCAAGAACTGGTGCACATTCAGATTACGATGTCTGCCAGGCATCGGCTAAGCTTCTTTGCTCCTCCATCATTTTCATTTCACTCAGAGCAAAGAGACAAATATGAAGGCTGATGTGCTAGAGGCTCACTTTCAGGTCCCCTTTGGCAACAAGGAGTTGGTGAAAGGGGTGGTGGGGTGATGTGAGAGAATTTATTTCTGGTTTAATAACCCTTCATTATAGCTAAGCCTTTTGCCTAAATGGCAATTTGGCTCCCATCTCCTGAACACTGCTCTCTTGCATTAGACTTTTTATAATAGCTGTAATTACAGTTGCAAGCTCTGCTTTTATTTTATGGGAGCTGAGGTAAACCTGTCCGATGTCACAAATGTTGATCCTCAAGGACAGCCACATCTGTGAGGCAGTGTCCCTGAACAGCGGGATCTGATGGATGAGTCACAGCGAAGACCTGCTGTTTTCCTCATTAGCCCTGCCTACTCTCAGGACTGATCTCTCTCACAGGTAATTTTAAGCAGCCATCCTGCTGCTCTCTTGCCTCTTCCTTTTGCCTCGGCTTGTCAGGATTAGACAGTTTAACCAGTGACCCCAGTTGTCATCAATCTCAATATTGAATGCACCAAGATAATACAGGCAATTCTCTGCTCTGTGAAGACAGGCATTTATGAAGTATTTGTGAAGCCATTTTAGCTAAAGAAGACAGACAGCTCTATTTCATGCCTAATATTGCCTGACAGGTGTGGACACACCCTGGGATAACTCTCTTGTCATCCTGACTAGAAGGTCAAGAGTCTGCATTTGACAGAGAGAATTGCCTTTGGCACTCTGACAAAAAAATGAAAACACAGCAGCATCCAGAAAAAAAAAGCAACAAACCCCTTTGTAAACCAGATGTGCCAGATTTAACATTTCCCAGAGCTTAATTCCTTTTAAATTTTGTAGCTCCTCTTTGAAGATTATCCATGGCTAAACCAGAAAGTTTAGCTTTTGTTCTATTAGCCATTATCAGCTTACTGTTTCAAACATCTCAGGTATGGCAGGCATTGGCTCTCTCTCCACTACACTCCTCTTTTCTCCTTTCCTCCCCATCCAGCAACACCCATCTCCTTCTCCTTCTCCTCTCCTCCCCTCCCCTCCCTTCATTTTCATGCTTTCCCTGGGGATCTCTACGGAATACCACCCTGGGTTTCCCTGCCATGCCCAGAATGTGGAAGAAGAGAGCAGGGGCTGGCCTTGGTAACGGCAGCAGCGCTGCTCTGACCCCTTTGTGGCTTCGGGAGGAGACCCCAGTCCCACCAGGTTAAGAAGGGTGGGCTCCAACAGAAAGTTCACCAAAAGCTCAAGAGCTCAGTAGTGGGGCTGTAAGACATATCAGGAAATAGTCTAATCTCTTGGGCAGTGCACATTTCAGCGGCTAAATCTGAGCCCGCTCCATTGGCACTTGTCAGACCCAGGAGCGTCATTTCCTGCTGAGGTAGTAAAAACGACTCATATACAAATTTTGTCTTGATTTTAATGCAAATGAGGTTTTATATTTGTTAACAAAAAGTAGACACATCGTTGCTTCAAATTTGTGCAGAAGAGAGTTACATAGTAATAGCCAAGAATCAGATTATTTCTTTGCAAGGAAGAAGTGGGAATGAGTAATTTTTACCACGGGGTTTATGAGAAGAGCTTTGCCAGTGTATGCAGTAGATTTAGAAAAAAAGTACTTGGGCTTTTCCTTCTCTTTTCCGTAGCAAATGCTGCAAGTTACAGAACCCAACATCCAGCTTTTGCACTGCTGCTTCCACACTGAAAGGGCACATTCAGAGATGCTGCAGCAATCAGCCATGTTCAGCCCATACTTGTGGTCCCTTTTTGAGGCCAACATACTGCTGCTTTCAAAGGCTGGATGGTTTCCAGGAGGTTCACACCAATCCAGTCAGTGGAAGGGGGAAAGAGGGAGGAAACCTCAGTGTTTCCTTGCTTTCTTTTTAGTTCATGCTGCCTTGTCATGCAAAACACTCGAGGCAGTGTAACTGGAAAGACCTCTGTGGAGAACAGAGCTGGAGGTAACCCTGCTCCGACTGGCTTGTGGCTGTGGAAATCCAGCTTCAGGTGGTGTCACTGGATGGTGCTGTACGGAAGGTTGCAGGAGCAGTTGGGTTTGCTGCTAATCTGAGGCTCAACAGCTTTTGTTTTCAAACTCATGATCTTTCTTTTAGACATGCAAAGCAATGTGCACGGAGTCTGTGGGCATTTGCAGGGCTCGGTCAGCAAGTCCTGTGTCTTGCCCCACATTCCTAGCTGTGGGCAGCCTTGGGGGAAACCTGAAAGCACAGAGGAGTAGAGGTGACAGCAGAGCACAAATGGGCACACCCAGCACTCACTGAAAACCAGGGATGGAAGAAGTTTGTTTGACAATGACCTGGCAGACCCACTATTCCACCAATGCTGCTTTAGGTAGTCCTTGCAGTTTGCTCTCCATTCCAATAACTTCCTCTTCTCCAGGGCCAAAGAATAAGAATTGAAGGAAAGAGGTGTCACACAGGCCAGGGCAAAGAGGGAATGGCTGGATCATCCCTCTTCTTGGGGGTCAAAGCCCCAAGCAAGACATCTCCAGGCTCCAAAGTGGGCAGCAGTACTTCACAGCTAGGGGTCCTCACACATCCTTGTCCTCAGGGTCCCTTTCCCAGTCCACTTTCCATGGCCTGTCAGGATTTTATTTCACACTGTTTAACCATTACAGCCCCCAGCATTCAGTTTTCCCATAGTGCTGCATTAATCTTTCAATAGATCTGGTCCTTTATTCACCATTTAAGAAGATTTGTGAGCATTTTACTGCTCTTGTTTTACAAAAACGTCCCTCTTTGTGCTGAGGTGAGATTATTTGCACTGGATCCCTGTGCAGTTCTGGGAGAGAGGTGTAGATTTCTGCCTGGGAGCACAGTAGATTCCCTCCAGATTCAACTGGCAACATGCGTACCAGTCGAGGAGAGCAGTGCTTTATACCATGGGCATTCTCCACCCTGTGTCCAGTTCTGGGTTGTACCGTGGCCATGGCTGCGTGTCTTGGCAGCGCAGGTGTATTCCTGATGTGTATGAAGCATTGCCAAGGACAGGCAGGACAGAGTCTCTTGCCCACAGGCAGTCTTGATGGCAAGAGAAATATGTAAGTCCCGCAGAGCTGGTCTTTAGCAGCACCTGGTTCACCCGTTCATCAGTCAGCCCTTCTCAGCAGAACTGCAGGCCGTAGCTGTTGCATTCAGACCCTATCATGGCTTGGGTCGAGGAGGAGCTGGGGTTCATCCCTGCAAAGGGTCTGCGAAAGCAAGATTTGTGTAAGTTTTGAGGGCTTTTCTTTCTAGAAGTAGCTATACAAAATCAATCACTGGTGTGCATATACCCTTAGGAGACTTCATAACAGCAACATCCCTGCAATGTTCCCCCTCCTTCCAACAACAATGGAAACTGTGGCTCCAGGACACAGCAAGCACAGGACGTAGCTCACCACGCAGGACCTGTCTGCTGTTCACCACATGACCAGATTGTGCTCTTGGTGCTAGTTGCCTTTCCAAGACAAAGGCAATGAAAGTACCCAGCTGATTTTGAGATACCGTGTGGTCACTAAAATGTAATTTCATTATTTTTTGAATTATCAGTAGAACAGGTGAAGGGCCAGTACAACACCAGAGCACTCGCAGAGGGTGGGGAGGGCGTGTCTTGGCTCTGCCAGCTGCAGGTTGGCATGACTTCCAACACCAACCCAGAGAGCAGACCAAGTGCTTTGACGTTATTGTGAGAAAGACAGTCTGAAAACAACAAAAGAAAAATTTAACCAAGTATTTACCAAGTGTCATTAATTCATTGCCAAAGTTGTTTCTCTGAGGCTTAGTGGAATCCAACTGGAAAAGCTCATCCTTTTGTAAATCACCATACTTAATAACCTGCGACCTCAGCCATGGCTACCCTGGGAACATGTGCTTGGACAGCACCTGGCATCTTACTCCTGAGCAGGCAGGAACACAGTCTTCCTTCCAGCCTGTGGGTACAGGGTAGGGGAAACTCCAGGAGATCCCAGTCCTGGTTTGCAGGAGACAGCCATCAGTTTTACAATTTAAGAAGGCAGGTTACTTGCAGTAAAGCCATGCAGCAGAGTTCAAACAGCCAGCGTTTTTAGATCTCCTCATATGGATAAATTAATAAAACATCAAATTAATTTAGCTAGAAATAGGACAGCAATCACAAGCCAAAGTTTACCACAATGATTTGCATTACAGTAACAAACATGAAGCTTAATCATAGCTGTACATCTCTATTTCCCCACAGAAAATGCTATGCCTTCTTCTCATCATGGATAGCTCATAAGTGGTTGTGCTTGGAAATAATGCTGGTTTTCCCCTATTAATGAAATCCCAGTTTAATCCCACGTGCTCATTTCAGCAGTGCACATTTCATCCCATGGGGCAACCCCGGCACAAAGAACATTGTGCCAGATTCCCCCAGGTGCAAATGGGCACAGCTCCTTTCCAGTGAGTGGAGCAACCAACCTGATGTTGCTTACGTGATGTTTGCTGACTGCAAAGAGCACAGCCTCTCAGGGATGTGTAACTAACTCAGGAATCAGAAAAACATTTCTGTTAAAATTAGCTGGTGTACTCAGTAGTATCTGGCTGAGGGGGATAAGAGCATTCCTTTCTCACTACATAAAAACTTCTTCACTGAATTCATTAATCATTCTTATCAGCATCCCTTTTGTTCCTGGGCTATAAGACTATTTGAACTAAAAGCTTCTCAAGTCCAAATCCATTCCAAGTGATGAGTATCTTCAAGGTCATAAATTAACGCAAGCAATTGCTACATTATCTACATGAAAGTCTTCAGTGGAGGAGAAAGTGACCCCGAGAGAGAGAGAATAACATTTTTCTGACCTCTTTGCAACCTCCTAGGCAGGTAAAGATCTTATAAACAGGCAATTTAGTAGCAGATAAATAATAATTAGCATTTTCCTTGTTATAAAGAGGGTGGTGGTTGAAAACCAGACTAAAATATCCTTACTTTGCTTTTTAGCCTCCTAATGTTGGCCCACAGAGAAACCATTGTACGGAAAACCAACTAGTGAGCATTCTGATATCTTCAAGTGCATTTCTAATTTCCTTTATCTGTGATTATCATATACATTTTGATATTTACTGCAGCTGTTTGTTCTGTCACTTGTGAACTATTTCGAGAGAGCAATCCATTATTGAGCACATATGCCCAAGTATGAAGCTTCCAGGATATGCTGAGGTGGGATTCCTTGATGTCAGTTACGAAATGGAGGATGTATGTATCACTATACATACATGTATATATGTGTACATGTGTGCTTATGCCAGGCTTACAGCTAGTGAGACTGGAGGGATGGGGTACTGGCTGCTGTGAAGCAGTTACATGGTTTTACTTACATTTTAGGGCTGAAACAGGCATTTGGAATGCCCCTGGCTGAGGGTGCAAGGCAGCCACCCCTACCAAAAACAGGTGGCAAGAAGATTTCCACGATGGAAATCAAACCGTGGAGAAAAATCAGGCTAAGTTCATCCCATGCTGCAGGCTAATAGAGTATCTTCAGAGTGGGACAGAGGACTGAAATGTTAAGGGGGTTTATCCTCATTTAGGTATTCACTGTTGTTTTACTGCAATTTATTTATTTCACTGGTATACATAGGTGTGTGTACAAACACGTATGCATATATAAAAGCAAGATAAAGAGAACCACCTGGATTCAATACATGTCATATAATTACTTATTAAAATAGTTTGGGAAATGAATAATTGAAATACTGGTTCGCAAAAAAAAAGGATATGAAAAACCCAAATATTTTTACAAGTTCAAGCTTTCCCATTACCTACTTTAAAATATTAAAAACCCCACAGTAATTGCTAAAGAGTGCAGATAAGACAGAAAAGCTAAACTTTTGTATGCAAAATGGTTTACATGGAGAAAGCACGTGCACGCTCCAAAGTAAAAACACTGTTAGACTTTTAGAAAGATTAATTGGAATTTCAGCCTCAAGGTCAGCTTTGAATATCCCAATGGAATCAGATACCTCTTATCAACTCCTAAACGCAGGCAAAAAATGTCAGCTACATGTTTTAATTTACTTTCTAGGGATAAATTTCCAGCTCACAGATCTTCCCATCCCACTGGCAAGTTCAGACAATGGTAACCAGCATGCATACTTAACATAGTTTTGCATTAATACAACACATCCTATAAGCATAGCCATACAAACTTTCTTGCCTTTTCACAGTATCCTGTCACCCAGCAAGTCATCTAGAGATTCAGCAAGGAAATTTGACATAATTTTCTTGAAAAAAAACTAGAATAAAATATTTCCATTCTTTTCAGGTGAGGGAAGTTATACTGTCTTGGATAAATCTTTGGGGTATTTTAAAGTTCTATTTAAATACATAAATACTTGGGTTTACTTATCCAACACTTGCCATCTCTTTGGCAGAAAAATTGCAAAACTGAGATATGTAGAGTTTTATTTTTCTAAAATCTTGTTCATTCCTATTAGTACTTGCAACATATATTCCTTACTCACCTCCCCCCAGATTAAAACTGTTTCTATCGAGGTTCACAAAGGCCGCTGTCCCCACTCTAGTCCTGCTGCTCTGCCCAGTCACAGTGCCCACAGTTTCTGCAGGATAAACAAAGACAAGTCTCAGAGTTGTGTTAGGATTGGAAACTTCTATCAGTCCTGCACCATACCTAGGTACTTCCACAGCAAGACGGTGCATATGCACTCTCCTATGTGGGGCAATGCCAAGAAGTATTCTCTCCCAATCTGAGGCTAAGGGAATTATCTCAAAGCAGGCTTTAGTCACAGAAATCCATGGGCACAATCTCATAGGAGGTCCCAACACAATCTGCTGTAGAAACAAAGTAAGGGTGTGGTAGTAAATCTGCAGTATATGAGAAAACTGTGGGTTTAAACATGTTTTCAAATGGCTTTTGTAGTCTCTTTGCTAATTTATGCTTTCTTCTTCCCAAGACCCCCCATGACAAGTGTTATCCCCTTCAGGAATGTCCTGGGAAGATGTCCTAAGGTGTTCTCATTGGACCCTGTTAACCCCTTCCTGTGACTGGGTGTTCCTGTAAGCCCCTTGAGACTTCTAATTGGTTACTCTGGGAGTCCTTCTAACCCTATAAATGTAACCCCTCCAACAATAAACTCTCTCTTGCCTCCTCTCCACGCCGGTGTGCTGTCTCTGTGCCTGCCATGGGGCCACGTGGGTGGAGAGAGGGGAGAGCACCTCTCCCCTCCAGGCTCAGGACCTGAAGAAACCCCTGGCACTGGAGTCACCCCCCATCCACTTAAGCCGTCAGAAATGGTTCCTCAGATGGAAATGGAACTACAACTGGGCCGCCCCATGCCATGGGGGGAAAGAGATCCAGATAAGGGTTTTCCCAGGAGTGCTTTGTCCTGAACAAACAGAAAGCTAAGGCATGTCTGGCGTCCGAGATGCCAAGGACATTTCAGCCATAGAGTTCTGGGGTCTACGATAGGCAGCAGACCAATTAGTTCCCTGACTAATTGCAGAAGTTAGAGTTCATTCTAGAGGAAACTTGCAGAGCTTTTTGAGAAAAAAATTTATTAAGAAACACGATAACATAAGAAGATCAAACAGAAGGTCACACTGACTCCTGAAAGCCAGTACCTATTTGCACAGACAAATGAGCAAGCAGGAAGGTCACTGCCTGAGTGTGAATCACAGATTATGCCGAGTTGGAAGGCACCCACAAGGATCATTGAGTCCAACCCTTAGCCCCGCATAGGACCATCCCCAAGAGTCACACCATGTGCCCAAGGCTATCATCCAAATGCTTCTTGAACTTTCAGGCTTGTGCTCCCACTTCCCTGGGGAGCCTGTTCCAGCGCCCAAACACCTCCTGGGGGAAGAACCTCTTTCTCATATCCAACCTAAACCTCTACTGACACAACTTCAGGCCACTTGAAGGGAACCTTCGAGCAATCTTCTTGAAAAGCAGAGAGCTTGCTCCTGTCAAGCCCTCTCTGCAAGGAAGGGGAAAAGCAGTCAGTCCCAGTCTGCATGGATGGCATCCTTGCCAGTAGAGAGAGAGAGCTGATATCCAAAGGCAGAGCAGAACAGCTGGGATAAGTTTTGACCAGTTTGCATAACTCGGGAGCCATCTGTATCTATGTTACCTGAAGTCACCTCTGCATGTTTTTACAAAGCACACAGGTGTAGCCCAGCATGCTAGCCCTTAAATTTAGCAGGATTAAACAGGTCCTAGGTGGCATTTAATACTCCCACTAGGTTTGTTCATCCCTAGGTTTTACTCTAGCAGAAACCTCAAAGCAGATGAAACTGTTTTTCCTTTTATCTAGTTTATCATACTGCAGTACCCAGAACCATCCCTGCAGAGAGCTCTAAAGAACCTATTTTCCAAAATTATTTTACACATTGCATAATCTTATTTTGTGAACTGTCTTTAAGCACTAAAATTAACTGGGATATACACTATTTTTTATCGACAACACAACTCACAGCTACTCAACAACCATGGTCCTTGTGAGGTAAGAAGTGTTACAATCAGGAACTATTTTACAACCCAGTGTGGTGAGGCAATGGGACAAACCTACAAGGTGAGTAGGAGCTGCCTCAGTAGCCTATCAAGCCAAGTGTCTGTCAGGGCACACCTGATACGCTGAGATGCAAAACACACTGCATAGTCATCATGAATCTGAGAAAGCTGAACACAGTCACAAGTCCTCCACAGTTCTCCATCCTCCACTTCAGTTAACCCTGTAACAAGCCTCATCCTCGGAATAAAGCAGATTGCTACTCAGCCCTACTTCCCTACTGGGAAGGTAGTTTGGGGTAAGATACCCAAGTTCACCATTGCTCCCCTGAGCCTAACTTCTTCACTGCAATGACATGAAGGAGCAGGAGTTCATTGTTTTTAGAAAATGAAGCAGCAGAGGAGGTTTAAGGAATAAGGTGCTTTTGAGATGGTTTTTCACTTCTTCATATGTAAGTAACATACAGTAACCTCAAACCTGAAGGAGGGTCCTAACTGAAGTGTTCTTACCCAGGAACTGCCAATCCCCCAGGTGAAGGCAGAGAAAGCATGAAGAGAAACAATTAGTTCATTAGGACATGAACATTAGGTTCTTTGGTAGAACCTCCAAAGCCCCTGTATAAATCAACAATCTGAGAATACTTCATGCAAGACCCTAAAAATTACTTTGAAATGAAAATCTTTTAATCCTTCACTTTTCCTTAACTTCTTATAAATAGAGTTCAGTGGTTGGAAGCAATGAAGAAGGAATAGAGTACTTTCTTTGCTCCAGATTTTGCTGTAGCCAGATCAGAGATGAGGGGAAATGTCCCATCTCAGTGCATGAGAGGGGAAGCACATGTTCTTCCCCTCTCATGGGCCAAGTAGCACAAAAGGGGAGGAAACAGTAGTGCTGGGGCTAAGTCTCCAGCTCAGTAGCAGTCTGAACATGTTGATCTCAATCTTTTTTCCCTGAGAGCTATTTTTAAACTATTTTCTAAGTAGCTTCTCTTCCTTTGATACTTAATTAGTTCCAATTAAAATAGAGTTCATTTAAGTAGCATACATTGAAGTTTGATGAGCAACATTCAAAATACAGTAAAGAATAAAAAAAATTGCACTTACACTGAAATATATGTGCCCTTTTTATCTCCTTAAGACTTCCAAAGGGATTTGGGTTATGAATCACAAACATTCCCCTCAGCATTAGGGTTTTATGAGTCAGAAAGATAGTCATCATTAATCACTTCTCTAGCATTTTTAACAAGGTGGTTCCTGCTTGTTGAATGTTTTCATTCATATCAGTCATTTACATAGCATAAAAGGTATGCCTAGCACTTTAGAGACAACTAAGACAAAAATCTTTGCTTTGTAGTGTTTATGGCTATAGTAAGATCACACAAAATAAGGAAAGATTCCCTTTGTGAATGAAAAAAAAATAGGAATCGTAACTATGGCAAAATATTTTTTTTCATGCTGTGAGATATATTTGCATTTCTATATTTCCATATCATTTTTATATAGTTCCTACCTTTACTACTCACCATTTTAAGCAGGAAGCTATTTACACACTTCACTTAAGACTTCAATATTATTGTAACCATGGAAGTGTTTTATGCTATCTCCCCTCTGAAAGGAATAAAAATCACTGTTTCAGTGTTAGACAGTTTTGGGGTTGAGGGAAGGCACCCCAGCTCTCCACCAAACACTTAAACTACTTGCATCAGCATGTCTTTTAAGAAGCAGTAACGGAGGTGCCAGAGATGCTGTAACCCGACTGGTGACTTAAAATACCTGGAAATGAAATACATTTTCCACTCTTAAAAAAAAAGAGAGATAAGACACCTATTCCATGACTGCCACTTAGTTCAGTATATTTAAGCAAAGAATAAGGAAGGTTTCATTTCTTTTTCCTAGCACAGTTTATCAGTCATGTTCTTATCCTCCTCTACACAACGAAAAGACCCTCATAATATAACTACATCTGCACTCCATGAAAAAACTGCATATGCTCACATGTTTTTTCAGGACTTCACTCTGAGTATCACAGCTGTTATTTTGGACTTCAGTGCCACAGATGAATGAATCAGCCCACAAGAGAGACCAGAGTTATGAAACAACTGTGAAAACAATGCAATTAAGGACACGGTTTCAGCAGTACTCTGTCACAAGCCGTTTATTAGAACTTCACTTTGACAATAAATAAGGTATTTCCCAAGCAATCAAAATGTAATTATTTAGAAAGTTAAACAATGCAAGTTTTCACAATGCAGGTTTTTATATATACATAATTTACTGTATTTTAAACACCAGTTCATCTGGAGCTGTACAACAGTAGGATGTCTATTTTTAAATTCACACAGCAGAAGACTACCAAGACGTCTTTCATCTGGAAACTGTGTGTGCAAAAATAACTGCAAACCATATCAGCTTCAGGTTGGATAGTCCAACTGTTAAGAACAAATCCCTCTGTTCATTAGACCAGCTGCTGAATTCCAATTTGAATGTATGGCTTACCCAGGAGAAACTGTGGCTTTTTAAGGCTACAGTTTTAAAGGATAGATAGGCTGCTCAATTCCAACAGTATGATGCAACCATTTGTAGTTTACGGTGCTACTGCACAACATATTCTGCTCTCTAGACTAGTGGCACAGGGCAAACTTCCCAAAAGAATGATCATTTTCATTGTTGTATGTCTCTAATAGTAAGTACAAACTTTGCACTTAAACTTTGTACTGTTAACTATGAAAACATCTTTCAGTTTTGGTCACATGAATTAGCATTTCTTCACTTAAATACTCAAGACATTTAATATGCCTAAATAATGCTTTTCAGAGTTTGACATTCAAAATTAACTTCAAAAGAATGTTCCTGTTAAATAAAGCACCAAGATTTCCCCATATGTTTATTCCTTAAAGAAAGTCTGTGAAATATTAGCTTTTTTTTTTTTACACATTAGTTCTGCTAAGTGTTGTAATTTTAAAATAAAATTTAATTCTTATGGTTTGATCACAGCCATATTTCCAAAGTAAGTTTTACATATTCTGTGCAACATCCCATTTTCTTTAAGTGCAGAGGTACAGGTCTCGAAGTTATGCAGCTGCAATCGAGTTATCATCTGCTTGACGACCCTGAGGCTTTAAGAAAATAAAGACAGAGAATTAAAAAACCAAACCACCCAAACAACTGCCCCCCCAAAAAAACCCCAAAAACCAAACAGAAAAGGCTAAGGCTACTAGGAAACAAACTTTGCAATACGCTGTGTTATCAATGTAGCTCTGGTACACAAGTGTAGCATTAAGTTTATCCTGACTTCTAAACGTTTCCAATAGCAGCACAAACACAGAGGACATCCAGCTGAAATTTCAGTTTGGCCCAGTGAGTACTTGGTAGAGGCTTCAGTTCTTTAACTGCCCTGTTAAATGCCTTCTCCATACACATCTGGACAGCTTAGCACAAGGCCCAGCTGATCAGAGTTTTGAGCTTTATTGCAGGACATAAAGCTGAAAATTATCAGTGCATAAAACGGGAATGAGACTGACAGTTTCTTGGAGGAATTTTAAGCAACATCACTAGAGAGGGGAGAGAGCAAGGTGGAAGTTTTAAAGAAAAGGCATCCGTCAATAAGCTTTTCTGAGGTCTTGACAATTCCAAAGCAAAATCAAAGAATTCTGAAGCCTGAAAGAGTCCACAGGAGTGTTCTGAACACCACGCTTTTGAGGGTAAATGCCTTTTCAATTTACTTAGGGAGACACCTTGACAATCAATTTTTACATGTAAAAAGTAAGTTCTGCCTATCTGTTTTTGTTAAAACAAAATTGAAAGACTGCCAGGCCTGTTTCCTAGAAACATGATTAAAGATGTCTAGACAAGTCTATCTCAAATCATACAAACAAACTCTTCAGGTTCCTTGGTTGTTAAGAGCCTGAATAAAAAGTGAAGAAAATATTCTGGAGACAGCAGCAGTGGAATGAGGAAGCATTGTTTTAGGCAATTGGATTTAAATGATTCTTAAAAAGTCAAAAGACCACCGTGATCTGATTTTCATGGCATGAGTGAACTGTCTTCAGAGTTATATCACTTATGAAAAAAATCCAGACTGAGTGATTCACTGACAAAATGTGGTTTTAAAAGTTATTTAGGGAGGTGTGGGATGCTACAGTGTCTCCGAACCTAGTCATATGGGTTGCTCAAACACTTCTTTTTTCAGAAGTGCTACAAATTTTGGTATTGAAAGTATTTCATTATATTTAGCTCACTCCACTACACTCAACATA
This sequence comes from Chiroxiphia lanceolata, assembly GCF_009829145.1. Taxonomy (NCBI): domain Eukaryota; kingdom Metazoa; phylum Chordata; class Aves; order Passeriformes; family Pipridae; genus Chiroxiphia; species Chiroxiphia lanceolata. The sequence goes on from NC_045640.1 coordinate 34,283,667, forward strand.
GAGGAAACTTTAAAACTCATTTAACAGAGTAAGACATGGAACAAAACAACAGGGAAAGGACAAGCACGTTCAGCTTGTTCACCTAGCGGTAACCAAATATGCATTGCACCGAGACAGATTTCCTAAAGATTTTGGTTGACAACACCAAGGCACAACACGAGATTTTTCAAAGCAAGTAACTCTATTACAAGGTGGCTGTTTTAGTCTGCTTGGAAACACTCAGCTTGAACAGAGCTGGAGTGGCTGTCCCCCAAAACCTGAGGAGCCTCAAGGAGAGCCTTTAAACACAGGTCACTTCCCACAGCCTTACCTTTACAAAAATGTGTGTCGGGATGAATCGTCTGAGCAACTGATTGGTGAAGTTTGGGAATCGCATCAAGTTAACGTGAATAGAAGGTAACTGCTGATATCCAGCCATCAGAGGATAGAAGTTATATAACATTTCCTGCTCCGTGCCAGGAAGGATTCTTAATCGGATCTTAAAAAAAAAAAAAAAAAAGAAAGCCAGAAATATAGGTGTTCTGTGTCTAAAAGCAGTCCTCTGGTTACTTTCTACTTATACAATGGTTACTTTCTGAAGCTGGAAAGAATGTAAATAATTGCCTATTCTAATTTAAACTATTGCTTCTACACTGAAACACCATGTTACCTATAAACAACATGACAAACAGCTCCTAGTCAGACTTCCATTTAGCCCTTTTTCAAAGGGAATCTGCATCTCCATATTCTTCCCGACAGAATTTACCATACTTTAAACACCTAAAAACCAACGAGTTTGTCCTCTCTGCACATCAGCAGAAGTCTAATCAATGTATTCTTCACTACCAGCAAAACCAGTAGATGTGACAGTTTTGTACCTGTTTAAGGCCAGAGAACATGAAGGCATCACTGGGTTCCACGGACACCTCCACATCCTGGACTAAGTTGGTCTTATTTCGCAGGTGATACCTGACAGGTAAGGATTCTCGGACTCGACCGAATGATGGCAGATCTTCAGAAGAAAAGTAAGAAATCTCAAAGTGCATTTCAAGTTCCATTAAAAAAAGAAAAAAAAGGTCTATTGCAAAAAGCAGTGAAAAGTTTGAAGAAAGAAAGATACAACAACTAGGCATCTAAAGTATTTCTGACAAGTTTTTTCAGAAACAGATTAAAGAACAGAACACAACTTCATTACAATTTTCCAGTAACACTTCTTCAACATCTAGTTACAAACCTCCTAACTGCTAACACTGCCCAAGAATAATAACTAGGAATTCACTTTGGCTGCTGCTGGGTATTTTCAGCTTACCAAAATCTAATCAGATACTGTCAAGAAGCTCCTTTAAAGTATAGGATAGGATGGTGGAAGAATCTCAGTAAAAATGAAACCAAACCAAGGAAAGCATCAGAATTATGTGTGTTCAGTGAGCATTTCAGTACCTCTCTGTTCTTGTGCAGGTGAAATGCTAGAAGAGAGACAGTTCACCTGCCTACAAGCATCTTCAACTCTCTAGGCTATTTCTTTCCTTGGATGCAGCCAGGGTGGGCGTGGATGGAACAATTGTCACCATAGGCATCTAGAGAAACCTACTGGGAAGGCAGCATCAGCACAGGTAAGTTCAGCCTCTGTGCTGCCGTGTAATAAAGGTCAATCCATTGACAGCTTTTAGGAGAAAATATTCATGTAACTAGCTTCTTGCTCTTCCCTTCAAGGGGGAAAAGCAAGGCAAGGCTTGAGGCAGTCTAAGTGATGATACGGTTTATTTCACTAGCCCCATAATATCCAGCATCAGTTTTCTATCTTTTGCTACAGTCAATGCAAGCTCTGGGTTCTGTAACAAATTTTTGGCAGTCCTAAAAATTCTAACTGGGACGTATATGTTGCCAAATTAATATTACCTGCATTAACATGGAGGGGAATGCTCTCTACGATCACGTGTGGTAGAGTGATGACTGTGCTAACAACAGGTACACTTTCCACAGGTGAACTTCTGCAGGAAAAAGTAAAATGCAGACCATGTTGAATATTATACAACATGAAGTATAAAGCAAGTACACCAAAAGAACATCATTATATGTGACTAAATTAATATTTCAGTAGCTTCAAATAAATTAATAGTTTCAGTGGTGGAAAGAAAAAACAGAAATACACAAGTATTTCGTGACTGGAGAAGACAGAGAGTAGAAGGTGACAAAACAGATCAATTGTAATTGATCTAAGATCTTGAATGAAGCTTTCTTCTTTGTAATGCTAAAACCATAATCCTATATTTATCTCTCAAGTGAAATATGAATTTATCAAAAGTCTAACTAACTAAGCAGTAATTAGTAAGGTCCAAAGTCTTGCTACAGAAAGATCCAAAACTTTTTTTTTGCTTTTTCGCACTTCCCCCCCTCGCAAAGAAAAACCAAACCAACAACTCACTATCATCCCTAAGAACAAATCAACTTACTTCGTCTCCCCATCAGGGCCAAGAGATGCTTACCTCTTCCAGGAAATTATATAACATCCAGTTGCCACTCCAGTAGCATTAGTAACTGGAGGACAGCGAAGGCAGAAGCACTCACTGGCACTCTCACCTGTCTGTAAAACAACTATCAGCAAGATTTTGTTTAAAATCAAAGCATAAGATTTTTGCAGAAGCCACCAAGTCTAAAAATCCAATATGACACAAGCATTCAGCCAGAAAGGCCTTTGAAGTGCTCTGCAAACTATACCTACATAATGTATAAATTCAATAGATTGCAAAGTATTTCAACACATGAAAGAGTGACATAAGCAAGCATATGACAGTTTACTTTCTGATCAGCATTATGAGGTCTTTTATGTACACACAGAATGAGTCATTTGAAATTTAGAGTTCATAAACACACACAAAAAGCAAAATAATGCCAATTCAAATTCTGCACTTCTCCTACAGCAAATTCCAAGACATCAGCATAAGAGGTCTCTGATGCTTGAAAATAATATGAACATGGATATCTCCCCTCTTCCACCCAAACGGACGAGAGGTGAGGAAGAGAAGGAACACAAGAAAAATCTACTGGCTTTGAGTTTTCACTCTTTTTCTTGTTTTCTTTTCTGATCAAATGAACTAAAAAAAAGTACCTTTTCATTTAGAGAGTGATTTTTAAAAAGTACTAACAGAATAGGTTTTAGTCTTTCAAAATTAAACATTAATCTTTAAAAAAAAAAAAATCAACCAAAAGATGGACAGCTATGGTTGGTACCTGTGGGGCTCATATGTCCTGGCACTTTGCTCTTTAGGAGCAATCAATGGAGTCATGAAGCACAAGGTGCCAGAGCCGAAGATGAAATATTATAGTTTGAAGAGTAAAGGACATGGGAAGTAATTGCTTTTTGCCAGGCAACCTTTGAATCTACAGAGGAACTAGAGTATTGCAAGTCCGTGATTGCATGGGTGGACAGTTGCCCCACAATCAGGCAGCCACTGAAACTGCCTCATTTGATCCGAAGTTAATACATATTTTCACATCTCCGACCCTGCAAATGCAAAGAATGTTTTGTTGGAAGATTCTGGATTGGCTCTATTGTTAAGTACTCCATTTATTTAACTTTAACATACTGCAGTTTTAATAGGTAAGAGTTGCAAGATAATTTTTTTTAAATTTAAGTAGTAAGTTAGTAAATTGTGGCAATATTAGAAAAAAAAAAGACACTTACTACTAATTGTTTTTTATAACCTACCCTTTCTAGCTTCACATTTTTCAGTTTTGTGGCTGCAATCATGAGCATTGATCACTGGTCTTTGGATGTTGCCTCTATCACATGGTAAAGTGTTTGCATTCCAGAAAGTATACTAGCTCATAAAAACTGGAAACATTGAGTATCTTTTCATATGGATATCTAAGTTGCATTTCAGAAGTACTTTCAGGTGCTTTCCCTGACATCTGTTATATTTAGAATTTTGTTTATCATCCATTATTCAAGTCTACTTACTTGATCTAGTGAAGCAGAACTACAATTTGAAGCAGACTGCTGTCCAAGTTGCATTCTGGCAAGCAACTAGAGTATTAAGCAGCTTTCTTCTACTCACAGTTTGATAACCAAACATTTAAAATGTACCCTTCTATTACTCTCAAGTTATGCAAAAAGTATCCTCCTGATAGAGAGCATACTCTAAGAAAACTTACCATTCTCCACATAAGATTCCAGTTGATCTACTGGGGTCATGGAAGCTGACAGCTGTAGCTGGCTAGTTACAATGGTGAGAGGCCAAGGAGAGGCACTCAGGATGTCCGTCATCAGTAAAAATGGTATATCTGCAAATACTCTGTCCAAGTGCTCCAACTGTCAAAGACAGACATAAATTCTGACTATTTCTGACCAAACAGGGTGCAACTCTCCAAAGTGGTGTGATTCCAAAATATCAACAACTTTTCAAACACATACCTTCGTGGAAACAAATTTGACAGCAACATCAAAGGGAAATACTGTGTCTATGGTTACAGTTTCATCCTGTATAGGTAACAAAAGAGGCAGAAAGAAGAGTTTCAGACCTGGCTGTTGATGACAAAGATTACTAATGTAAAATTACTTTTAATTATCATTTTAACCAAGTCCTCCCCAGGGAAAAATATATCTTTAAAGATATTTAAGAATAAATGTAGAAAACTTCTGCTTATAGTTACAAAATGGCTCACCCTAGAAAGGGCTACCATTATGCTGATTATATGCTGATTATACCAAATGCTGAATTAGTGTTTTTTTCAATCTACAAGAAAGGTTTCTAAGACACTTGAAACTACAACTTTTAGAATATTTCTTGCATTCCATGAATGTATCTCCAGCAATTGGTGCATCTTTAAAACCTACCCGGTGACACTTGCACAGGATTTCTTTCCCCTCAACAACAGTGTTGATTAAGTAAGAAATGTAAAACAGAAACATTCTTGCACCAACTGTCCCACAACGAATGTAGATTGGTTTTTCCAGCTGCAAAATAAAGGAGATTGTGTGAGTTAAGCTATACCTAAATCATATTAATTAGGCCTAGAGCTGTCCAAAATATATTAATCATCTTACTTGGTCCAAGAGGGCAATAGTAGAATGGGTATTTTTTTGACCATAAGAAATCTCCTTCGATCTTAATCATGCAGTGAGTTTTAATCAGAGTAGCACAGCTCCAGCTGCTTTGCTACTGATGCTCATCTGTTACTTAACAGTACAAGGAAAGACCCATAACTGTGTAATATGTTATGGGTATACCCGATTTCTAATTTACTGATCACAGCTTCAGTTTGGTGCAAAACCTGCATATTTGATCCTCTACCACACTGAATCACACTTGCTGACTATTATGTACTGTCCATTAGACAGGCATTTAATTAACAGTTGAGATTAGCCTCCTTATTTCTCATCTCCCCGCTGTATCATCAATCCCAGAACACACCTTATTCCTAAATTTAGTCCAAAAGAGAATCTAGTTAAAGAAATACTAAACTACATGTAAATAGTAGGTTAAATATGCCATAAGTATTTAACTTATTGGTTCATACATCTGAAAGTAAACATTTGGCCTTCTATGAGAGTTTATTAGTTGGTCTCTATTTTCTTAAGTGTGATACAGAAGTAAGGTTTTAAGCCTTCACCTTTTCCCCTGGTTGCAAGTCTCCTACAGGAATGTCAGGAAGCAGTGCAGGAAAAGAGTCATCACAGGCATCTGTTCCATGAAGAGTCACCTGAGTTTTCTGAGTCAGGTTGGCATCTTGCCCTAGGATTAAAAACTGTCTTCATATCCACACAGGCTTACATCACTAAAGCATGAAAACAATAACTAAAATACAATATTAAATTACAATATTAATCTCGAAAAAGCAATGCATAAGGAATTAACATTGTTGATTTTGTTGAGGGAATCTTTCAAAAGTACCAGCAGAGGGTAGATCTGAACACCATCTTAAGTGTTTAAGTTGAAGGGTTCACATCCCTGCAAGTTTGTTTCAGCTATTTAGGCCAGGGAAAAAGTATCTCAAAAATCAGAAATCACATCTAGATGTTCCCTACCATAATATGTAACACAACATGATTATGTGATCCAAGTTTTCTTGATACTCTATAATGAAGTAAAAACAAAAGTTTCACTGTTCTGTGATTCTTTTGTTTTCGAGAGCATGGTTTAATGATTTCATGTATTTTTAAAACTGTTCTTCCAAATTGGTATTGAAAATACATAAAAACAAATGTATAGATGTTAAGTGACACTATTCTTTGGTCAGAGCTTAACTAGAATAATGGCATTACTGCAATTATGTGGGATAATTTTCAAAGCAAAACAAGCCACATCTTGCCAGAGTTGCAACTGGAAAATACATCACCTTCCCTATCAATGAAATGTCACATTTCAATTGTTCTTTTAATGCAACTAGCAAGCCCACACTGACCTTGCATATCACATATTAAAGGGTTAAGATCAAGCAAGGGAAAAACCCAAGAAAAAAAAAGAGACCATCTATTAAACGCTGCTTCAGGAGCCAAGCCCAAACATCCAATTAAACAAGTTTCGAGAACAGTCCACTGACTTTAATGAATCATACAACTGCAGAGAATACACAGAACACATGGCATCCTTTATGTTAGTGGCTCAAAAATATTTTTGCCTTTTAGGATAATTGCTACTAATAGGAGTACCAAGAGTAACATTTGGGCTTGACATATTGAAAACTATCGCAATATCTATATACAGCTAACTAGGGCTTACACATACAATATTTGCATTTTTAACTTTTCATTCAAAGAAATGTTCTCCATTGTTCTCCAAATTTGAAGTGGTTTAAAAGCCAAAGTACAAAGTCCAGAGCAGGGGAAAAAAAGCACAGGGTGAGCTTAGGAGAAAACCCACAAAGACCATACTTAGAAAACATTTATCTAGCGCTGTCTAATGCTTTCATCTCAGTCTCAGCAAGGAAAAGATCTCTCTTTAGGGGAAAAAAAAGCTTAGTTATGAGCAAATTAAATAAAAAGCTAGAAAGGAATACAAAAGCTTCCATGTTTTCTTTCAAGCTGGTAAAAACTTATATTCTGAAAATACCCAGGTAAACGCCACAGACAAGCCATGGTTAAAATAATTGTAACTGAATGAGTCTGTTAGCTCTTGTTCTTACCACTGGTATTTCATCATTCCCAACTTTTGCTTTGGTTTGGCTCTTAATTACTGTGGGAAAGCCATTTACTATATTTCTCTGCATTGCATCAAGAACAAGGACTCAATTATAAGACTGTTGGATTAAAAGAAAATAACCCCAAATACCTGGCTTTAAACCTGCTGTAAGCTTAACATCTTTGGCCACTGTCTCCTCATGTGACTGGACTGTCACAATCAAACAATACATTTCATTAGTCAGGGCAGGAGGTTCATGACGGAGCTGAACAGAAATGTTTGGCACTCTAGAAATAATCCTTTAAGAGAAAAGACTCAGTTATTGTATGTTTCTTAAATAACATGTTTTAAGCCTAGTTTAAAGGAGACTGAACCAGTCTACTGTTTAAGAGAGGTCTGACAACTGGTGGCCTATTAAACTAAGACATGTGAGGCTCCTGAAAAGCAGTATGATGGGAAAACCTCAATAAAAACAGACCACTTTGGAACCCCAGGAATAAACATTAATGGTTCAGATGTTCTGTCAGGAAAGAAAAAAAGCACTCACACCAACTGCAATCAAGTTTAATTATTTTTATTACTAATAATAGCTTTCCAATATATTTTTTAAGGGATTCTTTGTGCGATAGCTTTCATAAGAGAGCAATAACACCTCCCAGTTTGCACAAAAATCTGGGAAAAATCTGCATAGCAAAGTTAGGTGAAGGGGAGAATTAAAGTATTCTTGACAGACTCAGAGATCATTGCAAGCTGTTTCTGTGCTCCCAGCTATCTGGAGCCTAAAGAGTCCTAAAGAATTGGATTGTATCTATCTTATCCCCAGTTAAGCAAAGACATACTAAAAAGCTTGTATTGAAGAAGTCCAAACAAGCCTTTTATCTTCTTAAACAGAGTGATCAGGACTTCACAGGAGACTCACAATGATACATTATTTATATATATACATATATATATTTTCAAGTTTTTACTCACATAGTGCTTGCCTGAATAGTCAAACTGTCCCAGTGCACTTCATTGTCTGGAAGCTTAGGTCTTCGCTTGAAAGAACGTGCTGCCTGCAATGCTTCTTGAGAAGAGGCAGCATCTCCCCCTCCTCCTCGCCAGTTCAGAATCACACATCGGCCAGATTCACTTCCCAGGATCAAGTCCACAGAAGTGATCTGATGGACAGAAATTTGAACATGTATTGCTAACTTTCTCTTCTGATCACCTACTGTAAGAATATAGTTTTTCAACATAAGCCGGCACAATAAGCACATGTATCATCAAAAAGCTTCTGGCAGCTTTGCAGACTGAGCACCTCACCACCCCAGGATTTCATTTAATGAAACAGCAGTGGGAAAAGTATCCATGTTCATGTGTGTGCAGCGTAGTAGGCTGCAGTTTCCTACCCCCCCATAGTGCTATACCACCCCTCACATTTTGGGGTTTTTTTAATGTATTGCACATATCTAAAAAAAAAACAACTTAAAAACCCAAAAAAATCTTGGAGCAGTACTTAAGTTCTTGTAATTTTTTTTGTTGTTGTTTTGGCATTGTCAAGAGTTTTACTCTCACTTTTGATACTCAGTTTCAAGAATTCAAACATTCAGAACAGCAGTGACTTAACTGGTGCCAGATCAGAGGCACACTGTAGTCTGAGTTCATTGTATGTAACAGTAAGAAAGCTGCAACATAAATTGACAAACCTCAATCTTCTTTCCTACATCTTCAGTTTTTGCAACAAATTTGAAGGAGAACTTTCTTGTTTTGCCAGGCACTAAGCACATTGTTCCTTGCGATGACTGTTCTAGAACATCACTTTTTTGATAGGCTTCTTCTACTACACAGTATTGGTTGTAATCCTACAATGAGGGAGTGGGAAGAAAGTTGATAAATTCAGGTTGAAGACATCTTTAGAGAATAATGGCAGTATGGCAAATATTAAGGCTCCGTGTAACTGGATCAAACTATATGGGTTCTTCCTACTTTTCACATTATCAAAGTTAGTCTTTGCAAGTAATTACAATGCAATTCTTTGACACAAGATATCCATTACATTAATGCAACTTCATGCACTACAAGAAGTAAGACACCAAAATGATCCTTCTGAAACTACAGAGAGCTTCACAGAAAAAAAAAAAAGATACAATAAATTGAATACAATCAAACTGCATTTTGGAGTTTTATCCCAGTATCAATACACTTGTCAAAAGTGATAAATAATGGAAAAGAAACCACAAAAACACCTTTCAGCTTAAGTATTAACAAAATTTTTGCAAAAAAGCTTTTATTTTTTTTATGTTTAAAAACACTAATAGATATTATTCCATTCTTACCACAAGCTTCTATCACTAGCTCAGAGATATAAAGAACATAGTTACCTGATTATTGAAACTGATGCAAAGCTTAGAAAACCTGATAGGATGAGGACAATCAGCTCTCAAGTATACATCAAACTGCACAGGAACATCAACATGAAAACTAGGAGCAAGAAATTTTGCTTTGCACTGGACTGGAATTGAAAAAGAAAAGAAACAAGAAGTAGGTGTTAAATATAAACTACCACATTATAGTCCAGAAGCACACTCTTGAAATAATTGTAGTAAGGATTTTTCTGTGTACACTCCTACAACTTTGGTTTGTAAGTGGGACAAATTTGACTACTTACACTGTCACAGAAAGCCACTTTGGCCAAAACCTTTGCAGAGGAGAACAGATGCAGATGTCCAGCAGAAAACAGATAGTCCTGTATACTTGCACGCAATTTTTTTGTAACAGTCACTCATTCCCCCTTTCTATGGGAAGTATTACTTTGCACACATTTTGCCCTCTTTCCTCAGAATCCTACTTCAAAGCACATCAGAGTGACAGAAGTCTTCCAAAAAGCAGAAATTCTTCTTTAGTAATCCATATCAGGGATAACAGATCACTGAATTCTCTCATTATTTCTTATCCTGCTGATTTAGACAAACACAGCAGTGCTGAAGCGTTGTTCCTCACTTTAATACAGACTTCATGGGGTTTTTTTTCTAATCAGTTATTTTCAAGGTATAACTACACCAAAATTTACGATTTGGCATAAATTTGCTTTCTTACTTACCAAATGGTATAAAATCTTGGACTTCTATTGTAAAAATATTACTGCCTGCCAAGGAAACACGGTCAGCCCACAATTTTTGTGATGCTTTCACAGCAGCAGCGTCACAATCAGGTTCAGGATCAGGGCTTTCATTCTAAACACAGGTAAAAGATTACAAAAACAGCAAAAGAAGGCTACCAGACACTGACCACTCTTAGAATTATTTAAAAGGATAATAAGAGTTCTGCCACTTACCATCAGAACTTTTATCAGATTCTTTTCTATTCGAGATTTCTGATCTTCTTTAAGAGTAGATGCTAATAAACAGAAAAAAACCAAAGGTTACAAGACAGAAGCAAGTGTTCCTACTTTCTTTTTTTTTTTTAACTTAACAATAAATCTTTCCTTTAGATTGCATCTTTCAAATAACACATTCTGGGAAAAAAAATTCTAACATCCATCTACTAGTAATGAAGGATTCATTTGGTTTTCAGAACTTTTCCTATTTTAAATGTTTCCTCTTACTTTCACTGGAACCAAGTAAAATATTTTTTGGTTAGACAAGCATTTTGTAATTTTTTGGAGCAAAATCCCAGAAGAACAATGCTTATGCCTTCCTGGTTTTTATGTTTAAAAACAGAAGAAAGCATAGAAAACTCTGGAACGTGCAGAGAGGCAAGTGCCGATAATGTCAGAAAAAACAACTACTGAAGGTAACAGGAAGAAAAAAGGACTATTTAAAATACACATTATTCTCTTGAAGAAAGGTGGGTTTGCACTGTTTGCTATTCTTTAATACAAAGCAGAGTGGCCTGGCTACCTAAAAGAAGATGCAAACACATTTTTACCACACCTACCCTAATAGTGGTGTTAGCAACGTAGGGCCCGAAAGGATTATTTCTGCAATGTCCAGTAAAAGACATTACATGGACCAGAGTGCTTGCATTGTTACTGTGCAGCCACCCTGTGTCACATTTTTTCCTTAAAACATACCACATACATATTTCATCAGCAGAGTTCTAGTAAAAGGTCTAAGAGAAGCATGTTTGTGATTTTAAATCCAGAAATATAGTGTTAGCTTTGTTACTAGGAAAAATGCTTTTCCCATCCCAAAGCTCAGGAAGTTCCTGTTACATTATTTCAACTGTCTCAAATGAAGCTTTGTGCCTCAGATATCCCTGACACAGTCTAATTGAATGCGATGAATTTTATAATAGAAGAGCAAGAAAACTCAAATTCCAGCATACCACAGAAGGTAGTAAAAATTCAGCACAGGCACACAGCTATTTTGTAGTCAAATAATTTGAAGTACTGTAAGCACTGTATCTGACAATGATTTGTCATACTTCAAAATACATGTACTTAAACTTTTCTGTATAGGCTGAGAGGATTTCTTAAAAGAATACCTACCTCTACCCAATAGCTCTAAAGAGTATGTTATATAATCTTTTAGCTGGGCCATCAGATATGAACACTTGAGTGCTGTTGTCAATATGGAAGTGAGAAGAGTCCACCATCCTTCGCTGCGATATTCACACATAACATAATCCAAAAGCCTGCAACACAGTAAAATCGAGAGAAAACAAGTTATACTCACCAACAGGTTTTAGAAGCTTGCCTTTATTTGGTATCATTAATACAAAATTCATTTTCACTAATACAAATGTTAAAATCAAGTCTACCATTTATATGTGGCAATGATTATTGAAAACAACATGAAATTGTGGCAAAGAAATACATTTATTCCGTGAATTTTCTATTTCAAACTAGAAAAATTTTCACAAGAGAACAAAACCACATACCTTAATACATTCCTAATACTGACTAATGTTTGTTATTACTAGAAAAGCAGAGAAGCGATTTTTTTAAACTCTGCTCAACTGTTTAAGACAAGAATTTCTGCCTACTTCAGAAAAATCTACTTAACAGAAAAAAAAAAAAGCTTCTCCATAGAACAATGAAGCTTGATACAAATTGATCTGCTTATCGTAGCCTATCTTCTCCTCCATGTAAATTTCAGTCAGCTACTAACAACAGTAAATACATGTCTGTCTTCAAACAAGAGACAGACAGACAGCACTCAATCAGTGAGCTAGAAATATATATTTGCCCAGTAAGGCAAGCTCCCACAACAGCTCAGAGCAGGAAGCTTTTCTGCTCTAATAACTGACTCATCATATCTGTTTTGCTTTCTTTAATAAAAGTGGAGTTTGTAGACTCAATAGCTTGTGCTTCAATCAGATCCAGGTACTAGGATGATCTTACACAAGCTTCCAACATTATTTCACAGCAATATGACATGGGGTCTTGGTGAGAATACAGCATGCAAAAGAAGCAATCATGAAAGATACTCACTTCAAAGCCTTGGCATAATCTTTAGCGTAGTAATATTCTTCTCCCATTTGAACCACTGATTAAAAAAAAAAAATTCCAGATCAATATTGAAAGCCTTTGCAAAATAAATTTAAAAAACGCATCTGATTATCTATACTCACTCAAATGACTTTTCATTCTTGGACATTTGTATTTCTTGAACTGAGCGACAGCATTACTCAACAGAGTGATTATTAGCTCCTATCAGACAAAATCATTACTGATATCATTAGATATACAAACGTTAGCGTTGTGCTAAAAACAGATTTTTTTTTTTTCTGTAGAATAAAACTTACCGAGTGAAGGACATTTTTCTCTTTTAACTGTAGAGATAAAATCCCCATCTTCTCCTTTTCAGGATCAGAAAGATCAAAGCCTGCATAAGACAAAAAATCTATGAAACTGGAATTCTGTCCAGACCCAAATGGAACTATTTATTCTATGAGCAATATGCAATGCAAGCTTCAACTTTAACACAGTTGCACATTCTTTCACCTGACACACAGTTATATCTGTCTAGGAGGGAAATTCTAGAAAATAAACATCTTTCCCCTTGTTTAAAAGAAATTACCTAAAGCTACCCAAAATTAGCAAGTTACAGTAAAACCACCTAGTCTTTATACTGCATCTATTAACATTTAAAGTGTGTACGTTAAGACAAATTTGTAGCCTTTTTTCAATCTGATATCAAATAAGGATACAAGCTTATGTTTCTGCAGCACAGAGCTCACCATCACATGAACTGCATAGGGCTTTAAAAGACTATAAACTCTTGCTGGAACAAAAAACCCCTAACTTTAATATATTAACAAATAAAGTTTCTCTTCATCTAAAACTGTTTAACCTCAGAAGTCGATTCTAAATAATTTTAAAACAGTAGGACTGCAAGATAAAAGAGGTTAGACAGTACTGTATTTACAGTAAACCAAATAAAGTCTTAAAGAGGGCAGTGATAAAGCAGTAAAGCCCAGAGAATATGCAGAGAATATAGAAGACCAAATGGAAAGGGAGAAAGGGAAGTAAAACCACAGACAACAATGAAGATCTCAGAACTACATGTATATTCATATATAGCTCAAAGATGTTACAATGCAGAGTCAGAAATTCTGAGAAAAACATCCTCCTTAATAGGAAAATCATTAATTCCTTTCTTAGATAAAAATCTAAGAATTGATCCTCTCAATCCATTTCAAAATCCAAAAAACTTTTTCATTTAAAAAAAAAAAAAAAAAAAGTCCTGAGCTCCTGTCTGCAGTTGACAAGACACAGTATGGATGGCAGGATGAACTTATAATGATCACTTTCAGAGACATCATTACTTTTGCTGTATCCAGTTCTCCAACTTCTCTTCCCAGGATCACGTTTCACTGCAGTCGGGATTCCTGCAGCACAGTGATTACAGGTGGCTTGGGCAGCAATAGAAACAAAGCAGCAGCAGAGCTTCAACATGGCCTATGCAACTTTGCTGAAGACCTGATGCTGCATAAACCTGAGGTTCCTTTTCTGTTCATTATAGAGATTAAGCACACTTCCTGTGCTGCCAACTGACACCTGCTCAAGTCGTACAACCAACTAACAAGAGAGTGAGGTCTCAGCCCTGCATCCATCTCAGTGGAAAACAGATTACATGTTGATGCCTGCTAAGCTAGCTGGCAGGTCCAGCAGTTAAAAAAATTTGTCCAAACTCCACAGATACAAGACACAGAGACATACTCAATATTCCTTGCCGCCATGGTCTTTGCCCATAGAAGTCAAGCACTCCAGTTTGCGTTTCCAGGGGATCCGGGTTGGGGTACATCACAGACGACTGTTAATTCAGCAAATACAGTAACAAAAAAGGGTTCATGTTTCATTTTCTGCCACGTAAGCATCAGAAAAATCCTAAAACAATACCCTCCCCCATGTACTGATACTAATGCTCTTGTTTCTCAGCTTCCCATAAGTCAACAGATACAATCACATATAGAAAAATATACTGGAAAAACAAACCAATAAGTTTTCAAGTATCCAGAGATGTAGAAAGTAGATTTAAAAAAAATATTAAGAACATGCCAGAATTATTTGTAATAAAATAAATACTAATGCATTTTCTCTGCAGTAAGTTTTCCCATACACAACAAACACGCGTAACATTAGTAAGCATCAGAAAGACACATATTCCTTCTTTGGATTTCATTTATGCATATTACAGATTGTTCCACTTCCATTTAAGACTACAATATTAGCTAATTTACTATCCAGTTATTTGCCAAGTGTTTTCTCCCCTCCCAACTTACATCATGGTTACAAAGCATATTTGCTAGTTGTTTCCGTTCCTGTGCATAGTAGGCTGCCTGCTGGTAATAGAAACCTGGATTCTGAGTTTGAATTGCTGTCAATCCCAGCTTAATCGCTTCATCAAACAAGTCACCAAAAGCCTGAAACCTGTTAAAAAAAATTTGTAACCAAGATTATGTACAGAACAGCAATTTGAACTGAAAGGTACCCTACAATTAAAAGTTCTGGTTAGTGTTAAGGCAGATTACATTTCTCTGAACTTTTGCATCTAAATTCTGTGGCTGTATTTGTGTCATACTCTGTTCATTCAAAGAGAAAATTGGTCAATAATCAGTGCAAAACAGAACAATAGTATACAGTTTATATGTTCTAATGTATCTTTATCTTAGATAAATTGCTCAGAATTTGTATCTTGTCTGGACAAGTAAAACAGTGAACTACATAAGGTTATATAAAACTAAGCCAGAAACACTACTAAGCAAAAACATACTGTTTAGACATCCAGGCAGCATGCTCAAAAGCCAGTTCTGCACTTCCTATTTTTTTCTTGCACAGGTCAATATGCTTCCTGAACTGTGCGATTGCATCCAGTGGAGTATTATGCTGAAAACAAAGGCGACAGATCTAAAAAACATCAAAATAAGAGGAAAAACCACTGTGTTAGGCTGCTAAGAATTAACACTCAAAAAACCCCCCCAAACTAATTTTACATATTTCTGAAGAGCAAAAATTGCATAAAAGATATAGGGAGAAAAATAGATGTAAACCATAACGCACTACACCTGAAACCACATGGTCCTCTATTTCATCTAATGCTACTTTTCTTCCCCTTCTCCCCAGGACACCAGTGGAAGAGTGCATAACTCACTGCCAAATGTAACACAGAACTGCAGAGCCACTATTAATATCATTATCTTTGAAGACTGCAATGTGGAAGTGGAATTTGACGGAATCCAACTCCAAGATTGTTGTAAATGGTGGGATAGTTTTGTTTTACCTAAAATCCTCTAAAACACTACAGAAGTATAGTCTGATTCTTAATGAGTTCCTCCTCCTAGCAAGCAGTAACTGAACTATATTGCCCTAAGTTTCTCAAGAAGACAAAAATATTCAGGGAACAAGCAGCCCTTGTATTCATTCCCCCTGCACAGAGTGCAAGTTAAAGGAGTCTAGTCTTTCAGATGATTGCATCTCAAATGAACTTCAATCCTTCAAAATAATCCCAAACTTCAGCTAAGGATCTTTCTTTTGTATGGAATTCAGAAGTCTCTGCAAGTCTAAGTGTAACTGGTATTCCACTCTTCCTAATCCATCTCTGTAAAAGCAATATAAAATTAACTTTTCACACATTAAAGATGCATCGAGTTCTTTTTTAAGTAAAGACTGTCAAAGATTAGAAGTACAGTTGTTACCTTGTAATTTATAAATCCTGCCATGGTCTTGATTTCCAGCATGTTTGTTTCATGAGCCCTCAATTCATGCACAAGATTATATGCAGTTCTGTAATTCCTAAGCACAAATACTTTAATTAGAGTTAAATCATACAAAATAATAAAATTTAAGAACAGGACTGCCGACGGCAAAAAACTGCCTTTCAATGACAGTGTTCTTCCCAGTGAAGAACTTGCCCCTTACATACATGTTTAAATAATTTTGCATTCAGGAAAATATTTATCACAGTCTATGGTTTAGAGGGTGGGGGAAGATTACATGAGTCTTACTTGAGAGCATTCTGTGTATCCTGTTTCAGCTCACTGAAGAATGCTATTTTGAACTGGTGTCTAACAAATAAAAGCTGCAAAACACAAACAGTGTACATCATTCACAAACATTCGAACATACCTGTTACCTACAAAGCAGATACAGGTGATAACTTCAGAAATGTACATAATACAGCACTAGACTTGAAAAACTGACTATGCAACTGTTTCCTAATAGTTCTCTCTGCCACCATGACACAGCAGTGATCTTTCAACAGATTTAATCTATCCAAAGTCTTTCACCCTGGAACAAGGGAGAGGCTTTGTAACACCCCAAAGTCTCTACAACAGAGTTGATTGTGGTTTGCAGCTTATCACTTGGATTCCAGATTCCAAGAGAGGGAAGCTGGCAATCTCAACAGAACATTGTGTGTCTGAGTGGATTTGAAAAGCAAAAGTTAAAAAGCCAAATCAAGTGTAACTTTGAGTACAAAATGTCTAAGGAAAGCACATCCCACAACTTGTTAAGATACTACACTCAAATAGGTTAAACCATAGAGATAATTAAGAAGTTTTTCTTTTTTTAATCTGAGAGTTTGATTTTTGGGCTGCAGTTCTTCTAATGCAGATGTGAGGAAGACAAATGTAAGAACAAAACCAAACAAAATTAAAGCTTAAATTGCAGAAAATAAAACCTGATTTACTTTCTATACTGAGAGAGGACATCTCAAGTTGGAAGGGGGGAATAAAAAAATTTAAGCAATAAACAACTCTTATTTTCATGTTTTAACATGCAATATAATTTTGCACAGTACTTCAAAAACAGGGTAACATTACCTGATGAGTGGTTTTGTTCAAGAACTCCTTGTGAGATTTAACTCTTCGTATTTCTGTGTAATAGTAAGTCTGTGCATGCTCATAGAAAGCATTTTCCAACCTGCAACAAAGTTGCTCATAAGTGTCACAAAGTTTCTCCCACAAACAAAATTTGAAGTTCTTCAAAATAAGTTATTTTTAATCCTGCTTATTTCAGTGTTGGCAAAGTAGCTCGAGGTATTACTAAACTCTTCTTTAAGTTAAAACACAGTTAAGAGTCTGCAGACAAAAACTCTTCACATAAGGATAGCAAGAAGTAGAACAAGCAAGTTTTATATACTGACTTCTTATACAACAATCTCTAGCATTTAATTTAAGAAAGTCTGAGGGTAAGCTGTTCTGATTTTGCAAGGCAATAGAAAGTGGAGAGATGCCCCTAAATCAAGGCAAGCAAACCTTGCTGAGGCTCCCAGACAATGTCTGAACAGGTCAAGATTTTATTTGCTGGACTTATTTGCTGAGGGCAGTAGTGGGAAGGAAAAAAATATCAGTAAACACAATTATGAGGGCACAGACTAGGTTTCATTATTCTGTCCAAACATCAATAGCTACTTGGTTTGCAGAGGTAACCGTGGGATTTGTGTTTGCAAGATAAATAGCCCAAGGCAAGTTGCAGGGGGAGAGGACAAAGAACACCAAATGCAGTATGAGGCTGAGGAGAACCTAAGAACCATATGCTGTATGATCAAGCCATAAGGAGTAAAATCAACTAGAACAAGACCAGAATCCAGGAGAGGAATACTTGCAATAGCACTGACATGTGCAGGAAATAAAGGCTGAAGTATCAACTCTGCGATTTGGCCAAGAAGGGATCACTGTAGCCCTTGATTAAGGCAGATCACAACTTGTGTTCTGTCTGCCATGCAACTGAGAGGATGGTGATGAAAACAATGGGAAAGACCACTGGACAGCAATTGTTAACTATGAATTCAGTCACAACAGGGAGACAAGACAAAGTCAACCTAGTATACTTGTTCTGGTATTATATTGTGGTCATATAAGAGAACATGAGCCAGTCTGCGGGGTAAAACAAATTACAATCTTTTATTACTGTGAAATCTCAATTAAAGATGTCAAAATTAAAAGACTTATACCAGAATTTCTGACATGATTATATGCACAAACAGTTGTTGGTTTGTTTTTTTTTTTTCCACCAACTTGGAGACTGTTGCAAATCTCATAATAAATCTCATAATAAAATGCAGTTTGCAAAGGCTGACACTAGTTAACACACAGTGAACATTCCCACTTGAGCAAAATAAAAGTAAAATATGAAAAACTAGAAGTAATGGTTACCCTATTTTGATGAATTCCAGTGGTAGTTTTTGAGCAGCTTGGATACAATACCAGCATCAATTTATGTTGAGAATTATGCTGTTTATATATAAATACAAAGGTGAGAGAAGAATTAGCCTCTCAGACCAAGACTACTTCTCTCCCTGAGCATATGTTGGAAAATTAAAACTAATTTTATTAAACCATGATTTGCCTTAGTTTGAGCCTTTCTTTTTAGATCTACACAAGTCTCTCAACCTTTTCCTAATCTGTTTTTGAAGTCTTCTTAATTTATTTGATGTTGTGTTCCCTGTAAATATTAAAACAGAAAGCACAAGAAATTTATAAAATGACAAAGACATAATATTTGCAGCCAGACAGATTGGCATCTGTCTTAGAATAAACAGAAAGAAAGAGTTGCACAACCAGGAAGGGGGGTGGTGGGAAACAGAAACCTGCCAAGAGTTAAACTTAACAACAACACATTTGTGGGGAAAATCATTTAGAACCAGCAGGGCCAAAACCACTGCAGAAGTAGAAAAGTTCACTTTGCCTCTGTCTCACTTGAGGAACGGAACATCTTGGGATACTTAATAATATTCCTTTAAAAGCAACATATCTGACTGTCCTTACTCAAATTCACAGAGAAACAAAATGGTGTGGAATTCAGCAGGCCCTCTTACTGAGCCCTGGGGAACACCACTGGTGCTGTGGGAGACAGTGTCAAAGGTTTTACTACAGTCCAGGTAGACAACATCCACAACCGCTCCCTCAACCACTAAGTGGGCCACCTGGTCATAGAAGGAGATCAGACTGGAGACCGCCCTGGTTGACCAGGGTTGCTGGTAAATGACTGAAAGTGGCTCATCGAGCACTTCTGCCAGCTCCCTCAGTACCCTTGGGTGGATCCCATCTGGCCTCACAGACTTGTGCATGTCTCAGTGGTGTAGCAGGCCACTGACCATTTCCCCTTGGATTATGGGGGCTTCATTCTGCTCCCTGTCTCTGTCTTCCAATTCAGGGGGCTGGGTACCTTGAGGATAACTGGTCTGGTTATTAAAGACTGAGGCAAAGGATGCATTAAGTACCTCTGCCTTTTCATCTTCTTTTGTTACCATGTTTTGCCCCACATCCAATAAAGGACAGAGATTCTCCTTAGCCCTCTTTTTGTTGCTAATGTGCTTATGGAAACATTTTTAATTGTTTGTTTGGAGTTTTTGTTGTTGGTTTTTTTGTGGGTTTTTTTGTTTGGTTTTTTTTTTTTTTACAGCAGCAGCCAGATTAAGTTTCCTTTTTTCCCTGCATAACCTCATGAAATCCTTGTAGTTCTCCTGAGTTGCCTGCCCCTTCTTCCAAAGGATATAAAATAAACTCTCCTTTTTTTCCCCAGGTTCCAGTCAAAGTTCTCTGTTCAGGCCAGAACAGTCTTCTTCCTCGCTGGCTCTTCTTTCAGTACAGGGGACAGCCTGCTCCTGCACCTTTAATATTTCCTTCTTGAAGAATGTCCAGCCTTCCTGGACTCCCTCCCAAGGGACTCTGTCAACCAGCCTCCCAAACTGGACAAACTCTGCCCTCCAGAAGTCCAGTGTAGCAGGACATTGACCCCCCTTCCTTACTTCTCCAAGAATCTAAAATGCTATCATTCTGTGATTGCTGTGCCCAAGACAGCCTCCAAGCATCACATCACCCACAAGTCCTTCTCTGTTCACAAAGAGTAGATCCAGTAGGCACCTTCCCTACTTGGCTTACTGACCAGTTGTGTCAGGAAGTTCTCTTCCACACACTCTAGGAACCTCCTAGACTCTTTTCTCTCTGCTGTGTTGTATTTCCAGCAGACATCTGGTAAGCTGAAGTCTCCCAGGAGAACAAGGGCTAGTAATTACGAGGCTTCTCTCAGCTTCTTATAGAATATTTCATCTGCATCTTCATCCTGGTTGGGTGGTCTGTAACAGACTTTCAGCAGGATACCTGCCTTGTTGGCCTTCCCCCCTGATTCTTTCCCATAAACACTCAACCCTATCATCACCATCTTTAAGCTCTAGACAATTGAAACACTCCCCATCAAAACACTCCCTAACATACAGGGCTACCCCACTGCCTTTCCTTCCTTGTCTTTCCCTTCTGAATAGTTTATAGTCATCCACTGCAATACTTCACTTGTGCAAAACATCCCACCATATTTCCATGATGGTAACCAGATCATAGTTTTCCAGCTGTACAAGAGCTTCCAGGTCCTCCTGTTTGTTGCCTATGCTCTGTGCAGTGGTTTAGATGCACTTCAACTGGGCTATTGATCCCACCATCTTTTTGAGGGGAGAAGCCCTAATTCCTACGTGATCATTCTCAGACACTTCCATGATTCCTAACACAGCCATAACCCTTGTGTCTTCACTGCCACATGAATTTCCATCCCCTAGTTCCAATGACCCATCAGAATGAAGGTCCTCACTAGCACACCAATACATTGGCATGCTGTCCCCAGGCTTACCTGGTTTTAACCCTTTCCCCCTTTAAGTCTAGTTCAAAGCCCTTTTAACGAGCTCAGCTAACTCTTTCCCCCATTTGAGACAAGTGTACACCAGCTGTTGCCAGCAGGTTTGGTGTTGTGTAAACCTACCCACAATCAGCAAACAGAGCAAAACAGTGCTTACCTTATGATATAGCCAACAAGATGATCAGTGTGTGGAAGTACAAAGAGTGATTTTCCAGAAAGGTCACAAGCATTACATAAAGCCGCTGCCCTCTCTGATGCAATAACATCTTCCCCTAGAGAAGTCAAGGAAAGCACAAGCAAGTGGTATGTGGTGCCACAATGTCAAACTAGCTCTAAAAGCTTAAAAGTCAAACCTTGGGTAAACCTAAAGCTCTAAAAGGTATGGAAAAATCTACTAAAGTTAAAACCAAGATTATATTCTTTCTTACTTCTTTCAGAATACTATGTGCTTCATCCAGCAGAACACATTGCAGAAACTTTCTAGCAGTTTCTAGCAAAAAACTACAAGTATTACGTAAGTTTTTCATCTCTCACAAAATTAAATACTCTATGTCTTGAGAAATACAACAGCATCCAGAAAAGTTAAACACATACAGCAGGTAGAGCAAAAACAAAAAAAACCATTTTGCCAAACACTCAAAAGTGTACAGCTACAGCTGAAGCAGCAGCTCTACAGAAATGTAAGGTTAAAGTGTATCACATTTCATAGCTCCACCTGGCTCCAAAATTTTATTGACTGAAACAGAGTTAAGACAAAAGACCTTTGCGGGTACCAAATACCTTTCCTCTAAGCTCTCAATACTTTTACTGCTTTTCTTGATCTTAAGCAAAGTTTAAAATGCAACTTGCTTACAAGAAGGCACCTCAAGTGCATTACACTAGTAAATCATCTTTGATACTGTGTATCAAAAGTCAGACTTGGACTTAAGAGGAAGACATTAAGGAGAAAAGTATCAAATGTTTAGGGTCAACTGCCCTGAGTGCTTTTTATCCTTACACTTTCTTGCAGTCACATTTAATATATGTGGAAAACATTAGATGAAGAACTGCAGATAATGTGACAAACAATAGTCAGCTCAGTCCCTTTGGTCTTCTGAAAAACAAGAACTTCACAACTGTGCACAGAGTTTTCAAGTACCTGGAGGCAACGGTGTTTTTTTCTGAATCAAAACCACAGCGACTTTCGTATTTCTTCCCTGCAAACTTTGCCTAAAATAAAGACAACAAAGCACAGTGTCAAGGTTTCACTTCTTAATTCTGAATAATCAGAACAAAATGAGATTTCAGTCTAGATGGAAGCACTAGAAGAATGTTACATAGGAGAAAAAGCCAAACATAATAATATACTCCATCATTCACAGAATGCTGTGTTCCCTTTTTTTGGGAGAGGATAATTGCACTGAGTTTAGCAAGCAAAATTTCAGGGGCTGTTTTTACTTAAGTAACTTTTACAAATAAACTGTTAAAAAAAAAGTCTACCTGACAATTTCAACTCGAGTAGCACACTCCAACTGCTTTTCCTTCCACTGTGGCTCATCCCAGTCTAGTTCATAGAATACCACCACAAGTGCTGGAACCAAATTCAGGTGTTTGTTCATCCAACCAGTCTTCAGGATTCCTTTTGGAATATACCATTCATAGGACGTCCTCTGAAAATATTGAGGATATTAAAGTAAGCTACCAAATCCATTTACAAACATTTGTAGCAGGAGAAAAGGAATTGTCTCTACATTCTTGTCACTTGAGAATATGTTTGTCAATTCCCTTTAACATTCCTCCCCTTCAGCCTTTGCTCCCTATTAAGACATATCCCTTGATACCTGGCACAGGACTTTATGTCTGAGATAGCAGCAGCAAAGAACAACATATTCCAGGTAGACTGGAGAAGGGTCAAGTTCAGAAGCATGTTTCGCATAGTGCCATGAAACATCAGGCTCAATTTAAAACAGGGCTCTCAAACAGAGCAAGGACACAGCAGTTTAAATTCTTTGCCTTTGCCAGCATCATGGAGTTATGTAGTTTTCCAAGGGCTAAATCCATTGACATTGCTTCTTAACTTGCCATTGCAAAGCAGAGAGTAGACCAGAAATATTCCTTCTGCTGTGTTTCACTTAGTTAAAGGCTTCATGCTGTTTTCAGAACACACTAATTCCAAATATCTAATTTCTCCAGAGTTAAATTTGAGGTTTCATTAAAGCTCAAATTTTACAAGGTGCCTTAGCGCTGAGTCAAAGAACAGCAAGTACTTTAAAATACAAACCATACTGTCTTCCTCTGCTTCTGGCTCACGAGCTAAGGCACCCGGTCTCCTATGCACCCACTGCGCTCCCTCACAACAACCCTTGGCTTCCCCTTCACCCTCACAATTTCCCTGATTTGAAGCTCCCACGCTTCCCCTCCAACAGCGGGGGAAGAGGAAGCACAGGTCCGGCCGGGCGCGGTGCTCGGCCGCCTGCGGACCCTGCGGACCAGCCCACGGCCCTTCCCTCAGGGAGACACCAACTCCCGCGTCCTCACTCCCGAGGCCGTGCTGCGGGGACAGCGGGCTGGAGCCCTGCAGGACTGGGGGCACTCGGTACCTTCGTCCTGCACTTGGGGTACTCGTGGTCGCCGGGCAGCACTTTGAAGGAGATGGGGACGCGGTCGGCCCTGCGGTTAGCGCAGAAGGCGTCCCACACGGCGCGGTGCACGGCGTTATACACCACGTCCAGGCCGGTGAGCGTGACGAATGCCATGGGCCGGCAGCACAGCTCTACCGGGAAGTCCCAGTGCGTCGGCGGGGTCATCCTGCACCCGGCACGGTGGCCCGCGGACCAGCGGGACAGAGGTGGCGGGAGGGCGGCCCAGGCCGGCCGCAGGAGCGCCCCGTTGTCCGGGGTCCGTCCTCCCCGGAACGCCGCCTACCGCGGCGGGATAGAGCCGGGACGCGCCGGGAAGCACCAGCTGGCAGCGGCCGCGGGTCACGGGAGGCAGCGCGGGCGGGCCCCGCCTCAGGAAGCGAGCGCCGAGCGGCGTCGGAAGAGCAGCGCGAGCGGCCAATCAACGCCTCGGCCGCACCGCCCGGGCCAGTCAGGAGGGACGTCACTGGCCAAGGAGCCAGTGAGCGGAGGGAGGAAGCGCGGGCGAGCGCGCAGCGAGCCAATGGGACAGCAGGGGGCGGTGCCCCGGTGAAGGCGTGTCCGTGCGAGAGCGGTGGGGCCGCGCAGCCAGGCCCGCCCAGCCCCGGCGGGAACGGGCACGGGCCGGGCCACGGGGAGCGGGGCTGCGGCCATGGCGGCCAACGAGGACCAGGAGGTGAGTCCTAGGCTCTGCTCCCTGCAGGAGAGCGGGCCCAGGACGGGAGAGAGGGAGGGAGGGGGAGAGGGAGGGGGAGAGGGAGGGGGAGAGGGAGGGAGGGAGGGAGGGAGGGAGGGAGGGAGGGAGGGAGAGAGAGAGGATGGATGGATGGATGGATGGATGGATGGATAGATGGATGGAGCCGCTGGATGGGGAGGGTGGGCGGCGCGGGAGGCAGCGGGCGCTGGAGCAGTGAGGGGAGGGAGGAGGGAGCCGAGGGTGGCGGGGCCGGACGCGGCTTCGCGCGTGCGAGCGCCGTGCGGGGCCGCGATCGGTAACCCCTGCTCTGCCCTGACTGCAGATGGAGCTGGAGGCGCTGCGCTCCATCTACGAGGGAGATGTGTGCTTCAGGGAGCTCAGCCCCGTGTCCTTCCAGTACAGGGTAAGGCGAAGTTGCACCCTGAAGTTACTTTGCTGCCTTGTAGTTGCCGTACTGGGGGTTTCTAAGCCGAAGAGGTGTCCGATGTTCAATGAAGGGTAGATCCGTAGGCTGCTGTTTCAGAATCTTTGGTACAGTGATGCTTCATAGTTCATATTTAGGAACCTGCTCCCACTGTGGGTTTATCACAGAATGGATCAGGTTGGAAGGGACCACAGAGGGTCATGTGGTCCAACCTCCCTCCTCAAGGAGGGTCATCCTAGAATACATTGCACAGAATTGTATCCAGATGGTTCTTGAATATCTCCAGTGAGAGAGACTCCAGAACCAATCTGGGCAACCTCTTCCAGTGCTTGGTCATCCACACAGTAAAGAAGTCCTTCCTTATTTTCAGATGGAAGTTCCAGTGCATCACTTTCTGCCCCTTACCTCTCATCCTATTGCTTGGCACTACGAGCCAGTTATCCCTTAGCCTTGCATCTCTATGCCTGGTGTAGCGAGAATTGTCAAACTGTCTGAAGGAGCCAGCCTGCTGAGTAATATGTCCCCTGGCTGGTCAGAAATGTAGAGACTTACAGAGATGTTTGCATGTAAAACTTTGAACCTTCATTGCTGCTCAGTTACAAGGTTCCAGTCTCTCATCCGGAGGCAGCTGGACATGCTCTGTCTACCTGCTAAAGAGAAAATCCATGAAATGCTTTGGGCACATGCACTGGTACCGTTCTGCTCAGGAGAGACATACAAGGAGTGCCAAGCCCAAGATATGCAGCTAGATTATGGCATGAAATTCTTGCCAGCTTTCTCAGATTTAAAGACCTGGATGTTCTTCTGAGCACAGACTGAGGCAGATCTTTGGATGGCTGGAGGACTTTACTGACGAAAATTTAGGCACCCATGGGACAGAAGGGAGACTTCTGGAAATGCTATATGCATTAGTAAATTTAATTTCCTCAGAAGGGGAAATGTGACATGTCTACAAGTCTACAGTGTGTTGTTTTACATTTCACTAGCTTTGGTCATTTCTAGTTTTTATTAGATGAAAAATAATTGCCAAAAGTTAGGATAACTCAGTTTAAATGCAGTAAAACATAGTGTCAGACAAAGACAGTAATACACCTTTCCCCCGAAGAAGGATTTGTATTACGAGAAGGCATAACGCAGGTAAGTGAATGACAAAAAATTTGTATGCCATCTTTCAGACCGTCATGTCTTGCACCTGTCTCGCATACGGAGCACAGCTGTTTTGTAATCAGTGTGCTTCAAAGTGCTATTTCTAGATAACAGCTTTATTTTCTGACTGATAACTTTATGAAAATAGTTGTTCTCTCAAGAAATTTGGTTGGTCTAAAAGAAATGAAAGACTTCTGTATTGATATTGTAATTCTTAGTAGGTGACTGGAAACAGATGAAGTTTTTCTTTTCCTTTCAGATAGGTGAAAGTGGTGATCCCAAAGCCTTTCTAATAGAAGTTTCTTGGCCGGAAACATATCCACAAACAGCACCAGTCATATCGATGGATGCTTTCTTCAACAACACGATGTAAGTATTTATGACAGCTTCACTCCTTGACCTTGTATGCGGGGGCTTTTTGTTTGGTAAACTTTTCTTCATCTGTCTGCTTTACAGTTTAGTTTAATGGTTTCTTTTAGATCTGCAGCTATTAAGCAAAGTATATTGGAGAAGTTAATGGTAGAAGTTGAAGCGAATCTTGGAACTGCTATGACATACACACTTTTTGAATATGCCAAAGACAATAAGGAGGTGTTCATGGAAAATCAGCCTGTTAACACTGTGGTAAGTAGATAAATTCAGGTTTTGCTTTTGTGCTTTTAAAACTGAAAAAAAATGGTTGTTATTTCTCTGAGTACTTCATAGCTCTCTCTTTAGGTTGTAAATCAGTTCATTGGGTATACACATTAGTGGCTAAAATTATCACACAGAGTATGGTGCTGCAGTGCTCCGTGGTCATGGTTGTTATATTTGATTGTTACTTTGCTGTTATACCGAAATGTTTGTGGGCTGCTGTTCTGTCCCACAGGGTAACATAAAAATGGAGACTTGGGGCAGAAGCAAAACTAAAGGAAGCTGAAACAGAGATTTAAGGTGTCTGCTGAGGGTTGGAAGGGTGGCAATTTACTGCAGCCCTCCTGATATGCAATGGATTGCATAAGTGCACCTCCAGGGTCTTAAGGAGTCAGACTGAGTCAATTTGTAGTTTCTGTGTTCTGTAAGGACGTTATTTGCCATCATAGCGCTTCAGATTTGCTCTGAGGAAGAAGAAATTATTTCCATGTTTGGGAAGTCTGAATCCCTTCACTAAAATGTAAATCACACTCCATGATAAATTTGAAAAGTGTAAGAGGTGCCTTTTCCAACTGTAAAAGAGAATAATTCTAGTCCCCAACACATGTTTTTCAAAACTATGGTCCTGATTGTATGTTGATTAAAAGCTGCAGGCTGCTGTCAACATTAGTTCTTTCTGACAGCCAGGATATTTCAGTATGTCAGGTTTGGTAATCACACCACACAGAGGTATTCATGGAACTAATATGCAAATATTTTCAACCACCTTTGTCTTTCTCAGACTTCGGTAAGCAATAGTATTGCAATTGGAACTCCTGATGTGCCTGCAAGTAAGAAAAAAGAGAAAAAGGAACAGTTATCCAAAACCCAGAAACGAAAGCTAGCTGATAAAACAGGTTTGTTTACTATAATTTTCTTTTTTTGGTCAGTATGAAAATCCAAATTTTATAGGAATGACATCTTGCTGGAGTCAGAGTCAGTAGTCGTTTGTTTATAAGATTAACTACTTTAGTCTGTGGTCTCTGTTTTACTTGTTCTATGTGAATTATTCTTGCCTGAGATGTTGGTACTAGTTAAAGCAACTTTCTACAGAGTAGAGATTTCATGATGTCATTGTCTTCTAGGTTTTTTTTAATTCACTTTGTGACAAAAGTGAAATTTTCAATACTTGTTGGAGGAGAGGATTTGGGACCTCTACCAACAGAAGATGTATTTTTTGATGGGCCCTCATAAATAATTCACATTATTAAAAATGTAATTTCTAAATGAAAGTATTTGTTTTGAAACCCAAAATAAAACATCTGATTTAGTTTGTATTTTAGAAATAGAGGTGCTTCTGCAGATATTTAATGCTTTCAATGAAATAGTAGTGTTTTGATTGAAAGCTGTTGGTTACTTCAGTTGATTCAGCTAATGACTCATGTTCAGCCTTAGCTTTTACTAATGATCTGGATAATACAGTCCTATTGCAGCAATAAGTTGTACCCTGTGATAGAGGTTTCTGCATATAATCTACCTAACCTAATGTATAGTTGGTAGACTTAATGTAAACTGTGTAGAGGAAAAGCTGCATAAAATTTTGTTCTTTGACAGAATTCATCATTGCTAGTCAGCCCAGCTCATGTTGGAGTTACCTTCTAAGTTAAATTTCAGATGGACTGAGGTGTTTTTATTCAAATGGAATTACTTTGTTTTTATTCAAACGGAATTACTTTGAATCACATAATCACAGAACCATCAAGGTTGAAAGAGAGCTTCAAGTTCATCCACTTCAACCATCAACCCAGCACCACCATAATCATCTCTAAACTGTATCCCCAAGTGCCACATCCAGATGTCTCTTGGTGACTCCACCACCTCCCTGGGCAACTTATTCCAGTACCTAACCACTCAGTGAAAAATGTTTTTGTAATGTCTAATCTGAACCTCTCCTACCACAGCTTAAGGCCATTTCCTCTCGCGCGTTCACTTGGGGTTGGTTAAAGAACAAGCTGTTTTGTCCTCATGGCTTCGTAGTGGAGAAATTGACGAGTTTGGATATTTAGAATTTTGTGCGTTGATTTTGAAGAAAGATAAATATTCCCCTTAGCTTGTGTGTTGAAAATAAAACCTTCTTGTTCTGCAGATAACAAAGGGGAGCTTCCACGAGGATGGAACTGGGTGGACGTAATTAAGGTAACATGACTGTATTATATGCAGTATTATGAAACTACTGTGTATGTACATTAAAAATGATTTGTACTTATATCTGAAGAAAACTGATCTGATGTGTTTTTTCTTGCTTTTCTTCCAACTATGTTTGGATTTGACTATGGTGTCTGATTAATTTCTATATGTGTCCAGCATGTAAGTATTTTCAAGTTATCTTTTTTTATTGTAAGTAAAGAAAGAGTAAGAACAGTTGCTTATTTTGGGTTCTAAATTACGTATTTCTCAAATGCTTTAAAGTGCTAGTCCTTCCGAATATTAGTCAGGACTTTGGTTGCTCTTTTCACCTTGATTGTTTTAGTATTTATTTACTGAGCAGCTAAATTTTAATTTTATGATGAGAGGGCTTTGCTAACCAAATGTACTGCAAGTATTCTGTCTTCATATGAGAACAAGATTCAAAATAAAATTAGTGGTGCTGCTAGGTTCTGGAGAGCAGTGGATAAGTAAGCAGAAAAAGGGAGCTGTGCCAAGTGGGAGCAACTTACTGTCTCCTACAAGCCCAATTCTCTGCTACAACTACTCCAGTGGATAATTATTTTCTGCTTGCCCCTCAGCACTGAATTTTTCCACCCTCTTGTATTTGCTCATTCAGTGAAAATTGCTGCTTGACAATTTTGAAAGCAAACTATTTTATTTTACATGACTATGAGTAATTTTCAGTGTAAGACCTAACACCAGTTCCAGTTGTTAAATAAGAGCAAGTAAATGATGAGGGTGGTTTTGGGCAGAGTCCTTCTAAGTTGTAAGCGGCTATTTGTAGTGAATATCTTGGGTTCCAGATAGATTTCATAACAGGCGTGCCGCATTTAATAGTTATAAATTTAGCTTTAAAAACTGAGAAATATGAAGTTAATGTCTGGTTTTATATTGTTTAAATTTCTATATGGGAATTCTCTCAGAGATGTGTGAAAATAATGTTCCATTACTTCATCTTTTTTATTTTGGAGAGCTGGTGATGGAGCCTTCAAATTAAATAGAAACAGTAGCCTGAGGTTTTTCTGGGATTTGTTGCTGGTTTTTTTAAAATTCAACTTTCATGTTCAGGAAGTAAGCTCATTTAGTGTTTAAGAATTAATTTTGGTGCTTTTCAGTCTCTTGGTACAGTAGCACAGTCTGTATTGTTAATTAAGTATACATGTGTTCAATGTGAGATGGAGATAATGTTGTTCTTGTTTCCTAATAAATGGAATGGCAGTCTAAACTTTGAATACTTTCTTTTTGTGTCTCTTTTATAGTTAAGCAAAACTGGTTCTAAAGATGATGAATAAAGGACTTTGGTACAAGGAAACTCCACCTTTTAATACAGTGCAATTTTGGGTCACCATCTCTCTCTTGATAACTTTTGTATTTGCTGAAGTAAACATTTTATAAAGCTCGATTTCCTAACTTGTAAATCTAGTCACACAAGTTTATCTAGAGACTGTGTAGTCTTCTTTGGAAAAAAAAAACAAAACAACAAACTTGCCTTAAATGAAGGTTAGATTGTGATCAAGGATATAGAGAGCCAGTGTGGTGAAGTGAATAGTGCTGCAGTGTTTCTTAATTTATATTTTAATCTGTAGTAAAATCCTGTTATAGTGAACCCAATGATACTGTAAACATTTCCTGATGTTCTTATTCCAATTGAAGAAAGAAGCACTATAACAGTGATTGGTCACTTGACAGCTTAATTCATCAAAATAAATTATTCCATGGAAATAAGACCTTTGTCATTTCTTTATCTAATATGAACATAGAAGGAGAATGTAAAAAGTGTTGCATTGCAAAACAGACTAGAGCTTGTGGTCTCATTTCACTAGTTAAAATAGTAAATACTAGTGAAAGCAAGGCCAGATATTCTAGTCTGCTCAAAAATGAATGGTTATAGCAGAAGTGTGTCTTCTTTACTCTTGCAATATCCCATCTGTTGGTCTTTCTCCAGTGTGCATCTTTACAGGTGGCTGGATGTCTGAGGGGCAGGAAAAGTGCTTTCTTGCAGTCTCTCAATAAGTGTTGGGGTTTTGTAGCTCTTTCACTGGAGAAATGGGCATTCTTTAGCGGGGTTTGCTGACTGAGTGGTGGGACAGTGGAAGTCAGCAATTTGTCAAACATATTGGGAGAACTCTTTTTTGGGTGAGCTCTTTTTTTTTTTTTTTTCCTAATCTACCTCTCTTGTATGAGAAAGAGAAGTCATCTTTACTATATAAACTGCTATTGAATACAAGATGCCTTAATGTCCTTTATTATTTTTGTTTGGTTTGAGATGAACTCTAATAAATGCCTATTTATCTGCTGTGGTATGTGTTTATTTTTTTTTAATTGTGTAGTGCCTACTGTGCTGTGCAAGTTTGGACTTGCACTCTTAAAAATTGGTGGAAGAATTGTGTCTTCCCTCTTGTGGTATATGTTTACATGATACTCAGGGTAGCTGTGTTACTAGTATGAGGGTCAATCACCTCACTGAGAGTTACAGGGACAGTATCCATTGTGTTCAGTACACGCAGCAAGTCCAGCGCCCCTTTGAAAGAGTGCACTCCACTGTGTGCAGCACTCTTCATTTCAGAGAGTCGTGATTTCTTTTTGAACTCAACTCTCATGTAGTAAAAGGTTGTAAGGTACACATGGGAGGACCTTTTCCAAACAATGCAGTCTTGCCTTTGACATAAACTGGAGGCTCATGGCTGTACCCTGAGCAAGAGTGTCTGACGGGGAATACTACTGCAGGTAGAAGTTGCTCTGGCAGTATGTGGTGAACCTGTGACAGGGAAGGGCATTTAGCTTTAGTCTCTGCCAGTGTCAGAACAAGCAGGAATCTTTCTATTCACTAGTTCACCAAGGGGAATCGACTTGTCTTTGCTGGTATCCTTGGTGTATAAATCAAGTTGCCATGACAACTTATCTGATTAAAGATTAGTTAGGGAGGGTGGAGGAAGGACAAATAAGAACCACATCTCTTGCTCTTTATAGTGTTACTGTGTGTAGCTTATTAACCTTGTGAAATGCCTCATTTTTCAGCTCCTAGTCTGTAAATCACGTGCTCTCCTGAAGATACCTGAGTCTCCTCTGGTTCTGTTAGTAATGTACCTGCTTTGAAGTCTACTTTCAAGGGAAATATTTTGCATTGGCAACTTTTGTACCTGTTATTCTCCTCTGTGTAAATTGTGAAAGGTAATTTGTGTTTATAAACCATCTTCTGATATGATGTGATGATTGGAACGGGATCATTTAAAGAATCTAGGTACTTGATATTATGGAGAGGCCTTAGCACTGAGGAGAAGGAAAATGTAATGATTCTCATGAAGAAAGACACAACTGTAAATAGAGATCATGACTCCTGAGGAAAGTCTAAACACTGTTGAAAAATCCACTCCTACTTTTTTTTTTTTTTTTTTGGGTAAAAACCCACTGGCTCTGGTAAAACAGTGATGTATGCTTTTTTTCAGTTGGATGAGAGTCTCTTGATCGTAGGGCTACACCACCTCTTTAAATTCACAAGTTTTGCAGTAGAATTTTGGCTGGCCTGAAAAGACAAGTGTCAATACTAGTAACAGTAAAGGAAAAGTAGCATGTGTTCAAAATGCTGTTAGCATCCCACCAAAGACGCCCCATTGCAGTGGAAGGTACCAAATCCCAGGGAATAATTCAGACTGCCTTTATGCTGAATAGAGAGGTGACAGCTGTGATTAGTCAGCAGTGTGTGCCCACCATGTCCTTCTCACCCCTGTGATCAGCCTGGCACAGATACATTGAAATCAAGGTTCATAATTTCTGCAGTCCTGCTTCAATTGGTTGTAGGTGGGGTGGATAGATAAAGTACGCCCAACTGATGAGCAATTAGATTTTGGTGAGTAAAAGACCAGTAGAAAAAAAGCCAGCATTTCTCCATAGAGGAGCTTTGGTAAAGAGCAAATGTGGAGAGAGTATCCTCCTTTCACCTGAGGCATACAAATGATTCTGGGTTATACCATGAACTTTGTACTGTGAAAATCCTTGAACAGGTGTGAATCAGAAATAGTTCCCCTTTGGAAATTGTTTCCTTCAACAGTGTGGCACCTTATGCACTTGCAGTTAACAGCAGAATGAAGAGGATAGGAAATGTTCATTCAACGAAGAAAATATCAGAAGTGTGAGAATTCTGGGTGGATTGGAGGAGGAAGTGGACAGGAAAGCACATGCTTGTATACAAAACTAAAAGAGCAATACAACAGAACAAAAGCTAAGCATATCATTGCAGAGCTATAAATTCTGTCATGAGTTTGAGCTAAGGTGAAGGAGAAGAGGCTTGTGGATTTTTCTTTCTGTCACTCTGGTTTCTTTCACCAACATGGACTTCGCTTCATCTCAGAATGGGTCTGCTTTGTGGTTATGAGAAGATATTTCTGTTTGACTAATTTATGCTTCCTGTTATTCTCTTTATGAGCCCATGGAAGCAACCTCTGAAAGCCTGGTGTAAGTTAAGACAAGGCATATTGGCTAGGCATTGGAAAATATTTTATGTGGGTAAAAGAAAGAATTGACTGCTTCTTCTCTCTCTCCTTCATTCAGAGCAAAGGAGTTACTCCAAATGATGAATTACACAAGACATGAGAATCTATATCCAGGCACTGGTGTACTATGTCAGCCTGAAATTTTTACATAGCTATACCTTGCTACTGTGTCTGAAGATTCATGCCTGTGGTTCCTACAGATGTTTGTGTTTAAAGTATTGATGCTAAGAATAGGCAGAAATTTGAAAACTGTTACTGTGATTGCCTACTGCAAGCTGCTTATGTTGTAAGATGAGCTAAGGTTGTAGCAATGAGAGAGAAAGCCAAGCTATAACTGCATAGCCTTATTGGAGGGGAGTGGTGTTGTGTGGGTGTCTCTGAGGGCATAGTTTCTTCTGCAGTATCTTTATGATCAGAAAGGAAAAATCAGTCTAGTATGAGTTTGGAAGATAACATTCAAGAAACTATATGGAAGGAAAAAAGCTATCTTTTCTTTCTCAGGGAATTATCTGCTATAGTGCCACTGAGAGGCAATAAAGAGAGTCTTGTATGGAGCCACTCTTCAGAGCAGGATCTTACTTTAAATCAAGTAAGAGTGTCTGTCAGTTAATGCATTTTATGATTTCCTGCAGGAAAGTCAAGTGTGAGGAAAGCATTACTATGTAAAGAAGTGCTGTCTCCACTGTAGGGAATCATTTGATCTGTACTTGTAGTGGAAACTATGGTTCAATTGACCTTGAAAAGAGATATTTTATAATAGTACTGGGAAAATGTAGCAGCCCATTGATAAAAAGTACACAGCCTCTATAGGTGATTAACAAATTTTGTACAGCATTATCAGTTTTATATTTTTCTGTGAAGATCAGTGCTAGAATATTACCAGGTTTTAGTTGACTGATATATAGCATGGTTATGATTTTCCTTTCCCCCCTTCATGCCATATGTCTTTAGACGATAAAAGTACAGGATGTAGTATAGAAATTTATCTCCAAAATCAAAATAGTGCTACAGTTACAAATCCACTCAAAGGAAATAATCTTACTCAGAAGTAAGGATGTGCCAAAATTAAAGCTGCCTGTGTGATGTTTATATGAGAAAGAATTCATAAGAACATTTTCTTTCTGTGACTACATGTTCTTCAGGTTTTGTTTGTGGGGTTTTTTTCCCCCTCGTAGTGTCAAGCAGATGGTTAGTGCTTTTCTTCCTAGCGTCCCTCTTAGTAGGAAAGTAGCGCAAAAAATGAGTTTTAGTATGTTCCTAAGCCTGAAAAGAGAGCAAAGTTTTCATTTTGTGAAAGTAAATAAAGTAACAGAACTGTCCCTGGAAGAAAGTGACATTTGAAACAGCATGACCAGGTATAGAGGCAAATTAATTTGCTGTAGTAAAACTGAACATATCTGAGTGGCTTTAGTCCGCTTCAGAGTTTATCTCCATGCAGTGGATTTGTGACCACTAAATGCTTATGGATAATTTTAGGCTGTCTATAGAGCTCCAGTCCATGTAGTTAACCATTGCTTTCAATAAATTCGTGTTACAGAAATCTGTGCAGATTCTATTGTGTTGGTAATGAGCTCTAGTTCTATCCCTTTGCGTTTGATGGAGGGAGAGGAGATACACTCTTACTGCTCTGTGATGAAAGAAATCTGCATGTATGCTGTCAACAAGTGTGCTGGACTTGGTGAACAGGCACTACAGTCAGTCTGACAGCATTAAAAAGGTGAAGTTCTACAAGATAATTTAGTAGCCTTATCTTAATTTGGATCCACTATTTTCGTATGTTTCTTTTTTTTTTTTTGTTAACTTGCTTATGATGTTTAAAATGCTCTAAATACAAGCAGATACATTGGCTTATTAGCTAGTGTGTATATGTGTCAAGTGACTAACTGTTCAGTCAGATGAGTTCAAGAGCAGTTGTTCTGTGTTTCTTGATTTCATGGCATGATGAGAGTTCTCTAACTCTTTTCACAGTGCATTCCTACAGGTGAGCTTCCTCCACTGTTTTCTTCCCATCATGGGCAAAAAAAAAGGTACTCAGCATCACTGTGTGTCTACCACTTGTTTTATTTCCTCCTGTTTTAAATGTATATATTTGAGGCCTCTACTACAAGCTCTAACTGGTAAAGATTGGGCCGAATCTCTTTGTGATCATCACAATAATCTTTGTTTCAAAGACACAGGCCTTACTGTGTTAGATGCTGCATTGATGAACGTAAAGAAAAGAGGTGTGGTCACTGTCTTGCAGGATTAGGAAATGGGGAAGAAACATATATATTACATGCACATGCATGGCAGATCAGATTTTAACTATTCTGCTCACAAGACACATGAAGAGACACATGCTAAATGTGAAAAGCAAACACTCAGCTTCCTTGGATATCTGTTTGGAGAGAGAAGATGACAGAAGTATTGAAGAGGGAAAAGAAGGAGGAAGGAACATCTTGAGTCTGGAACCTTAAGAACATGGTTGGTTACTCTTATGAAAAATACAGTTGATAAACATACATTGTTTCTCTGTATGTTAAAATATCTCTAAGGTATTTTAGAAGATGATAAAATATTTTAAAGGTGTTAATGATAAACCATTGAGAGAAGGAAAGAATGTCACCAGAAGAGAGTTATACACAGGAACAAATCTAGAAATTCTGATTTGGAACTGTGAGATTCTTGTATACCAAGCAAATGCGATTTCCATTACTTAAGAAGTGGAGATAATTCTAAAGCCTAGCTTCATCTTTCCAGTGAAATTCTGAGTAGTTTAATGTTTTGAGTGTTGCAAGCCAGAATTTTATCTGCTGCAAGGAAGGGTAGTGCACAAAATTTGGATTTAGATGTGTATTTTGCAATTGCGAATTCAGCTCATCAGTATTTAAACCTCCAATTAAAGTGTGTCTTGTGAGCAGAATGAGTAAAATGTGATTTGCTACACATGTG
The DNA here is from genome assembly GCF_009829145.1 of Chiroxiphia lanceolata. NCBI lineage: Eukaryota > Metazoa > Chordata > Aves > Passeriformes > Pipridae > Chiroxiphia > Chiroxiphia lanceolata. Next base: position 34,319,949 of record NC_045640.1, read on the forward strand.
CATGTAAGCACAGTCTTGGTAAGGTGCATCATTGCAAAAGAAAGGGGACAATGAAGCATAGTTTTGACTGATACACACTGGTTAGGTTTGTATTGTATGTAAATCAGGTTTTTATTTGTCCCCCTGTGTGTATGTATTCCTTTTCTCATTGCTTTCAGGTTGTGTTGGGCAAAAGCTTGATAATCCCATCATCCCAGGAATATTATGAAAGAAAATCTTGTAATTAATTGAAGGTATAATTGGAAGAACGAAATTAACCAAAATAATGCAAAAGCAGAAACTGTTATGTGTTGCATCTCATGGGGCATCAAAAGAGACAATTCTGACCGAAAAAGCAGTGCAGACAGATGGTAATCAAGCAGGTGTTATTCAACATTTTTGGGAATTGGCAAATCATCAAAACAAAATATAACTGGAATTCATTCTAACAGAGAATCAGACTCAAACATTTCAGATGAGCAGGATCTGTTTAATGTGTCACCTTCATTCCTCAAGCACAACCTGCTGTTGAATGCAACAGGGAAATGTAGCTTCTTAACCAGAGGCACTGATAGGATGAAAATTTTCATAGAATCATAGAATACACTGAATCGGAGGGGACCCATCAGGATCATTGAGTCCAACTCTTGGCCCTGTGCAGGACACCCGAAGAATCACACCATGTGCCTGAGAGCGTTGCCCAAATGCTTCAACTCTGTCAGGCTTGGTGCTGTGACCACTTCTCTGGGGAGCCTGTTCCAGTGCCCGACCACCCTCTGGGTGAAGAACGTTTCCCTGATATCTAACCTAAACCTCTCCTGACTCATCTTCATGCCATTTCCTCAAGTCCCACCGCTGGTCATAAGAGTGAAGAGATCTATACCTGACCCTCTGCTTCCCTTCATGAGGATGTTGAAGGCTGCAATGAGGTCTCGCATCAGTCTCCTCCAGGCTGAACAGACCAAGTGACCTCAGCTGCTCCTCATACGGCTTCCCCTCAAGACCTTTAACAATCTTCATTCCCCTCCTTTGGACGCTCTCCAAGAGCTGAATATCTTTCTTATACTGTGGTGCCCAAAACTGCACACAGTATTCAAGGTGAGGCCAACACAGTGCAGAGCAGAGCAGGACAATCCCCTCCCTTGATTGGCTAGCAATGCTTTGCCTGATGCCCCCAGGACATGGTTGGCCCTCCTGGCTGCCAGGGCACTGCTGACTCATATTCAACTTGCCATCGACCAGGACCCCCAGGTCCCTTTCCATGGCACTGCTTTCCAGCATCTCATTCCCCAGTCTGTACGAACATCCAGGGTTACCCCATCCCAGATGTAGAATCCGGCTCTTTCCCGTGTTGAACTTCATATGGTTGGTGATTGCCCAGTCTTCTGTTTTTTCAAGGTCTCTCTGCAGGGCCTCTCTGCCCTCAAAGGAGTCAACAGCTCCTCCAAATTTAGTATCATCTGCAAACTTAGTATTTCTTCAAGCTCTGCATCCAAGTGATTTATGAAGATGTTGAAGAGCACAGGGCCCAAGATGGAGCCCTGTGGAACCCCACTAGTGACAGGTCACCAGTCTGATGTTACCCCATTTACTGTCACCCTCTGTGCTCCATCTGTGAGCCAATTGCTCACCCACTGTATGATGTGTTTATCCAGCTGTGTCCTGCACATTTTGTCCTGAAGGATCCTGTGACAGACAGAATCAAAAGCTATACCGAAATCCAAAAAGGTTACATCAACTGGCTTCCCTTGATCCAACTAGGTGGGTTACCTTGTCATAGAAGGAAATCAGGTTTGATAAGCAGGACTTTGCTCTCATGAAGCCATGCTGGTTGTGACCGATGACTGTGTTGTCTCTCAGATGTTTTTCAGTATCTCCCAGAATAATCTTTTCCATGATTTTACCAGGTACTGAAGTGACAGGCCTGTAGGTTCCGGGGTCCTCCTTCTTGCCCTTCTTGCAAATCGGGACAACATTCACCAGCTTCCAGTCAGCTGAGACCTCTCTGGATTCCCAAGACCACTCAAAAATCGAGAGAGGTTTTGTGGTGACATCAGCCAGCTCTTTGAGGATTCTGGGATGAATCCCATCAGGCTCCATAGATTTGTAGGGATCCAGCTGGACCAGCAGATCCTGCACAATTTTAGGGTTGACTGGGAGTCAATTGTTCTTGCAGTCATGGTCCTCCATCTGAGGGATTCAGTAAAGGAAAAAATGTGGGTTTCCTTCCAATCTGTTAAGGAGACGAATTTTTTTCTTCATTAATCTGAAAGTGGTTCACTTCTTTAATCACTGGAATTTTTATTTCTAAGTGCTTGCATGGTAGACATACTAAGTCTAAAGAGTTTCCTTACACATTATAGCGTGCAAATGAATAATATCTTTATGTAAATGACCAGCAGTGCTTTTCTTATTATACCAAGAAGTGCAGCATTGGAAGGTATCTGAAGGACAATATTCCTGAGTTTTTATTAATGATACTGGTAACACTGCCATCAAATAGGCATATGACATTTTATCCCTATCTTAGAGATGGTGTAACTGAGGCCCAGATGAGATATATACTTGTTAAAACAGAGGTAATAAATCTCAAACCTGTACCTGTCCATCTGCTAAACTGTGCAGCAGTTTGGTAGGCTAGAACTGCACCTATCTGAAGTAATGATGTTCTTTATTCACCTTTTATGATTAAAGCAACTTATTAATTTTCCAGTATGTTCTCACAGCTTGTCTTTTAGTCATCTTCATAACACATTTTACAGGGATATTTTCAGCAAGGATCTGCACACAGGCACCAAGCTAGGAGGAAATGGCTGAGTGCTTTCCAGAAACTATGTAACATATTTCAAGAGTATGTTCCACTTCTTCTCAGAGGAAGCATCCGCTGAGCTTCTTGAGACAGGTGAAACTAGAAACCCAAAATTAAAAGAAAGGCACTGAGCCAGATTGTTTCCTAAAAGAGGGAAACAGATTAGTTCTACTAATAAAATAAGTTAAAGACATCACTGGTTTTGGCATTTGTCAGAATCTTGTGGTAAGACAAGCAATACTTTAGTGAGTGTGTTACACTGTAATAAAGATGTAAAATAGACTTTATTCTCAATAACCCTAAATGCCTTTTTCGTTGCAATATACTGTTTAATTCACTTAAATATATGGAGCTCTTTCTATAATCTGCAGGCAACTCTTTAGGCTCTACTAGAGGATCAGAAAGCCTGGAGTTGGTCCAAACGAAATAAAACACATGCTGTGAAATTCTATTTAACTGCAGTGAATAAAATGACTACTGCAGAATAATCTTAATTAACGCAATAATAATTTAAAAGCAAAACACAGTTGATGGTTTTTCTTACAAATAGATCTCTTCTGGTTTTCATATAAAGAACAAAGGAAAATCAAAGTGGCTGTGCATCAGAGTTAACAAAGTCACTCAGTTCTTCTTTCTTAGCACAGAACTATGAGTGTTGTAAGCAGTTTCATACAAATCCATTCTGTCCCCACTCCATGATACACGAGCAGGAGGATTCAGAAATTTACAAATTAATTAGCCAGGAGGATTCAGAAATTTACAAATTAATTAGCCAGCAGAGACCACATGGAGGATTCAGTCCTACATGTCTACAAACAAGTCAGTCTGTAGTGTATATGACTGGCATGTATACCCCTCACGCCATAAAGCTCTTATGTTACTTAAAATAAGTCCAAACATATGAAGCAACATAAGGGGACAGGAACTAATTAAAATAATTCTAGGAGAAGTTTCTGGGGTATTTAATCCATTGCTTGGAATTCCAATTAAAATTACATATCTAGTGAAGAGCTTCTGGTACCAGATTCTTATTGGTACCTTAAAGTTGGATGGCTTCCTTTTTAAAAGAAGAAAAATATTAATTAGAAAAAAATTATTTTTATAAGTTCTGTAGTTTTCTTTTGGAATGAAAGTTGTGATGTAAAATACATGCCTGCAGCTTAGTTATCATAGAACCGTGGAGTGGCTGGAAGGGACCTGTAAGGGTCGTCTATTCCAACTCCCCTGCAATGAGCAGGGACATCTTCAACAGAGCCCTGTCCAGTCTTACCTTGAATGTTTCTAGGTATGAGGAATCTACCACCTCTCTGGGCAAACCGTTCCTGTGTTTCACCACCCCTATCATAAAAAACTTCTTCCTTATATTTAGTGTGAATCTACACTCTTTTGGTTTAAAACCATTACCTCTTGTCCTATGACAACAGGTCCTGCAAAAAAATTTGCCCTCGTCTTTATTAGAAGCCCTCTCTAAGTAGTGAGAGGCCGCAATCAGGTCTCCCCAGAGCTTTCTCTTTTCCAGGCTGAACAATCAATCCTCTTTCAGTCTTTCTTCATAAGAGAGGTGCTCCATCCCTCTGAGCGTTTTCATGGCCCTCCTTTGGACTTGCTCCGACAGGTTCATGTCTTTCTTGAGGACCCCAGAGCTGGATGCAGCCCTCCAGGTGGGGTCTCACCAGAGTGGAGTAGAGTGGCAGAACCACCTCCCTTGACCTGCTGGCCACAGTGCTTTCGATGCAACCCAGGACATGGTTGGCTTTCTGAGCTGCAAACACACATTGATGGCTCATGTCCAGCTTTTCATCCATTGGGTTGTCTTTAAGCATAATGTTGCTCCATAAGCAATTTAATGAATAGACTGTACAGTTGCTTAAGTTGGTTCTAAGACTAAACGTATGGGCTTGGTTCACTGAAGAACATGAACTTATGTGACCATTCTTACCCCAAATGTTTTCACACTCGATTATGGTTTTCTGATGGGAACATTGTTTGGTTTTTTTTTTTCCAAAACAACTGTCAGTATATGATTCACACCAACAAGTAAGCTTCTGAATGAAAAAAAACATAGGGATGTAAGAGTTAGTTTGGTTTATTGGTGCCACTTATGAGAGCAGAAAAGTATGATTGCTGCTATTTGCAAAGTTTCCATGCATTTTTCTGAGGTAATAAAAATATAAGTATTGTTTTGTACAGTGCAGAGATTACTGATGCTTATTTTAATATAAGAATTATCACAAATTGTCATTATCATAACTCCTGTATTTGGGATACTGCAATAGAGTGTGCCCATTGTTCTTGTGGAAGGACTTAGATTTGTGCCTAAGAATATAAATTATAAAATATGTTCTAATTTTCAGTTGTTTCAGCTGATAAATGTGTGGACATGCTTATTTTGTAAGTAAGATATCACAGATTTTAAACTCCTTTAACAAATATCTTTGGGGTGTGAGATTTTTGAAATAATGAATATTTTCCGAATCCTGCCAACAAAATATCTTTTAGAAAGGGCATCAAACTTTAGGCCTCTGCGATGGTTTAACCCTAGCCAGCAACTAAGTATTACACAGATGCTTGCTCACTCCACCCGTTCCCTGTGGTAGGAAGAAGAATCACAAAAAGCTCCCAAAACTTGTGGGTTGAGATAAGAACTGTTTATTAATTGAATTATAATATAATATACTACTACTACTACTAAAAAATAATTGTAATGAAAAGGAGAGGAATAAACCCCAAAACAGACAAGCAATGCACAATACAGTTGCTCACCACCTTGCTCACCACTGCCCAGACTGACCCTGAGCAGCCATCGACGGCTCCCATCCAACTCCCCCCCAGTTCATGTACTGAGGATGACATTCTGTGGTAGGGAATATCCCTTCGGCCGGTTCAGATCAGCTGTCCTGGCCATGCTCCCTCACAGCTTCTTGTGCGCTTCCTTGCTGGCAGAGCCTGGGACACTGAAAAGTCCTTGACTTGGGGTAAGTACTTCTTAGCAACAACCAAACATCAGTGTATTATCAACATTATTCTCATAGTGAATCCAAAACACAGCACCATACCAGCTACTAGGAAACAAATTAACTCTATTCCCGCTGAAACCAGGACAGCCCAAAGTATCAGTCAAGAACACAGACCAAAAAAAAAAAAACCGAAAGAAGAGTGTTTAACTACTTCTTCAATTTATTTTGCTCAGTATTAGGTGCTGAAAATCAATTTCCATCTGGACTGAAACACTGGTCTCTTTTCTGCCCTGACTTTGAATCATAGAATCATAGAATCATAGAATCAAAGAATCATAGAATCAGCTGGATTGGAAAGGACATCTGAGATCATCAAGGGAGTTCAGTTCTGGCAAGAACCTTGCATCTTCCACTTTTCAGCACAAATGTGTTAAGATGCAGCTTTAACTCTGATCTCAGTTGTAATCATTACTCAGCAGGTGTATTTATGTGTATTTTGAGCAAAACATAACAACCTGCATGTTGTTATGTTTGTGGTGGTTACCCTTTAGCAGTATTTGTTGGTCTCTGGAGTGTACATTACCCACCAGAGGGAGCTCAAGCCAAGAACCATCTGATTTTTATAGACTCATACAATCATTTAAGGTGGAAAAGACTGGTATGATCGCTGAGTCCAGCCGGTAACCTAACACTGCCAAGTGCACCACTAAACCATGTCCCAAAGTGCCACATCTACAGCCTTTTAAATACTGCCAGGGATGGTGACTCAACCACTTCCCTGGGCAGCCTGTTCCAATGCTTGACAACCCTTCTGGTGAAGAAATTTTTGCTAAAATCCAATCTACCTTCTTCTGGAGCAACGTGAGCTGTCCTTTCAATTCCCAGAAGATTACTGGTGGAAGTCCTCTCTAAACTTCACAGGGCTTTGGATTTGGGCATCTGTCCTCAAGTTAAGCTGGAGCAGATGGCAACCAGATAAGAAATAGTGCATGTCCCTATGCTCCCATTTTTGAGAACGTGTCACAATCAGTCCTCAAGCAAGCAAAGCAAAATCTTGTGATGTATATGTCATCATCTTTGGGATTTATGTATGCTGTTCTTTTTAGCATGAAACAAGGCCACCAAATTGTACAAAATAGAAATATCTTTGAGAGTAAAGTAGTATTCCCCTGAGAAAATTAGGCCAGGTGGAATCAAGTGTGAATAGGTATCTGTGTGTCTAAAAAGAAGTCTCTCAAAATTCCTGACTACAAAGCAGGATGGAGAGGACATTTCTGCTCTGTGTAAACTGAAATTTTGTTTATAAAAAATTAATTGGCTGAAAAGGATAGAAAGTGTAGTTCATCCATATTATGTGTTTTGATTTTTCAGCACAGAATATGTGTCAAGTGTTAAAAGTGTTTAGTTTGACTGAAAAATTTTGGAACTAAATATTTAAGTGTTTTCCAAACTTACATATGTTCATTTTTTCCTTAAAAAAATCACAGTATTTTGGTGTATTCCATTTTATCCCAATTCATGATGATATACTGACAAGTGTTCTGACTTTTTTACTTAGCTAATTTTTTATTCAGCTCAACTACAGTGATTTCCTAGTTGTATATTATTAGAAGTTTGTTAAAATCCAAGCCATTTTTTTATTGTATCGAGCTATGTTTTCATTATTACATATAAACCCTCAGACTATGGTGAGCAGGTTAGTAGCCTGAAAAATCCCATATAAAGCAATTAAAAAAAAATTTGAGAATTTTAGCTGCTTTGTTTGTCCATAAACATTAGGGCTTAACACGTGCATCCCCTTGGCTTGGCTATGCCAGTACCAACATGGGCAACGAATGAGGAACTCCTTAGGGGTTTTTTTGTGATAAACAATTGGTCAAGTTGGGAGGGGTTTTATTGTTCTTGTTCTTGTTTTTTAAATCATAAGATCAATTTATATTTCATTGACTTTTAAAAAAACCTCTTCCTTTGACTTAGAGGATGGGAGGAGCACTGGTCCTTCTGGACAAGTGAGCTTCTTTCCACACATTTCCTTCTGCGTTTGGAATAAGTCATCCACAGAGAAATAAGTAGATGTTGAGATATGGAGATTAACAGCTGAAAGGTGGTAAAGAACAGCTTCTGATACCATTTCTGAGTTGTAGCTGACCACATGAACATAAACAGTCCTTAGGAATAGGTGGAGTTGACTTCTTTGTACTAAAAAAGGCAGGAAAGCTCATACAGTTAATTATAGCTGACCTATTATATACAAAGCTGGTCCTTATTGCCTCTGTGCTGCTTCCTGCTTGCTCAAGTCATTTGTAATTTTCAGTGCCGTTGCTTCCTTTGACTTCTTCAAAATGGTTAGTCTATTGGTCATAAGAATTGGGACTGATAGGAGACAGAGAAACTTCCCTAGTAGTAGTTAAATTTGCTTTCTACACCACCAATTATGGCTGAACAGTCTATGAGACTTTCTACAGGATTTCTTTTTCAGTTCCAAAATCTTGTCTTGCAAAAATGGTAACAGTCACATCAAACCTCAGTTTCAGCTCAGGTTTCTGTTCCTTGACAGTATTTTGTCATGTCCTTGAAAGGAAGGTACAAGATAGTTTATATCAAATTGCTGTCTAATGGACTTCGCTTTATGGCTTCCTCAGTTAGAAGTTGCATTATATACTGGAGCATGAGGTTTTAATACTTTTTTTTTTTTTAATGTCTGAATCTGTTCTAACTTACAAAAAGCTCATTATTCTTTTTTTTTTCCCAGCATTTCTGAGAGGAGGGCTTACTTCTGTACTTATTTTGCTGTCAGTTTAGTTACTGATAGGATAAGTTGTCAGGACTTTTAGTAGGCATTTTCCAACATTTCAATGGGAGTGAATCTGTCAAATATAGAAAATAAAAAGGGAAATGTAAATATTTCAAAAATATGAGCAGGACACTCATAAATTTCAAACCCCAAACAAACCTTAAATTATGCAGTTTAAAATTGTGTCTCTCAGCAGTGGCTGTAAAATAACTTACAGTGCTGTATGACACTTTGAATGTGCATTTAAGGATTTTCCTAATTAAAGAAAAGAGAATGGGAGAAAATTTTACAACTTTTTGGAAGAGGAGATATATTATAATTTCTTTCAGATATAGTTAACTAGCTATAAAATGACCCTTCACTTTGCTTTTTTAGGTTTTTTTAATTACTTTTTATGCTCCTCTTAATTATTTCTGACAGCTTTTTTCTTCTCTCTCTGCACTTCATTGCTGCTGTCATTTCAATCCTCTCGTTTGGATTTGTTTTTCTCTCTTGCTTTGTGTGGTGGTTATACTTCCATATTCTCTGTTTTCATATATGACTTTCCTTCCCCTTAGAATTTTATTGCCTTATACTTTATTCTGAGGTCAGGAAAGGGAAAGGAATACATGCAGCTGCAGATTCAGGAAACATACTCAACTCTGTGAGCCTATACTCTTTTTTTATTATTATTTCAGGGTTTTGATCTGAAGCACTCATGCCAGTTGCTGCATTAAATACTCATTTCTTCAGCAAACACTACTATACACAGAGATTTCTCCATACTTAAGAGATCCAGTGAAAGATTATATTCTATGTGCTTATAGAGTAGTAGAAAGTATTTTTCACTATTGAGAATTTAGGATTTAAAAATTCCTGAATATCAGTCTTCCTTCATTATCTTTTTGCGAAAGTCAGGTCTGTTAACAATTTCTTTATATTTACTCCATTGCTGTATAATTGATGTATTTTCATTATGTAATCTGAATCCAAATGTTATAAGGGATCCCAAGGATACATTTTGTAGCTTTGAATTCTCTCATCTTTTCAACAACCTACTGTATCTTGCAGTGACAAACTGCTACTCAAGTACTTCTTCCAAATGCAGGTTGAAGGGCATCCTCCTAGTTTGCTACACCAATCCAGCATGCAGCTTTATGTTTGTTGAGGTGATTTCTGAGAACAAGGTTTGTCCTAGTGCAGCGCAGGAGTGTTCTCTCAGTTGGTGTCCTATTCCCTGTATCAGCTGGGAGTTCATTATTAATCTTTGCTATATAAATATTGTAGTCATGTAAAAAACTGATGGGCTTTCTAAGGGTGACTAGTCCACTTCTATAGCATATAATGGTAGGAAAGGACAGTAACATAGTTACGCAGTATGTTTCACTGGATTTGAATGGTGAGATTTAGGGGAAGTGTCTGCCACTCTCATTAATTTGATTTCAAATGGCACTGGCAATACCCTGTATCAAAGACAGAAATATTTTGCAAAGGTAAATCCAGTTGCAATGAGTTAAGACAAAGTGTTAGAAAGCAAATGGATGAAAAAGGAAGGAAGCAATACATAAAAGGGATTGTAAAGGGGATCATCCAAATTGTATGTTGATGTCCTTATTCAGCCCTGTTTTTTCTCACTTTTTTATCACTGGTACATCCGAAGGGTATAAAACTAGATGTGCGGATGGTGATGGCATTGGGACGACAGCAAATCATAATGAACACTGCATCTAGATTCAGTGCAGGCAGAAACAATGGCAAAATATTTCAAAAAAAGCAAAATCAAACCATATTAAAAATTCCTACTGTATGTGACAATCTTTTATACCATTATAATGTGCAGTTAACTATCATATTTAGCAATCTGATAGTTTTTATTCCTGAACTGTCACTTCCAGAGCAATCCTTCCCTTCCCCTCCCAGTCATATCATAGTTGGTATAAAAAGTCCAAATCAGGATGCATCAGAGCATCTGGAGTTTATTCAGTGACTTGCTCATCTGGTTGATTCTGACAGTATAGACCTGACGTTGTCATATACCTCTTGCACTGGGTTGAGCATACACATCTGGAAACAATTCAGTCTTCCTTGTTCATGCACTTAAGTCTTCAGATTTTATTTAGTAGTGTGATATATTAGGGCTACAGATATGTGTTCTCTGTTTTAGTTGACTCATCTTTTCTACAGAAATAAAAAAGAAGCCATGATGTTCAGTGCTAGCAAAGGAGATGTGGTTGTTAAACTGATACACCAAGACTCTGTGGCCACTGTTCATGGAGAAGCTGTAACTAATGACTACTTCCTTGTGATCCTTAAGTAATGAATGTTTAGAAACTATATTCTTGCTTCTCCAAAAAAGGAAGTTTTGACCAATTTTAAAAAATATGTTGGTGGCCCATGAAGTCTTCAAGAGCATCTTTTCTAAATTCTTCTGGAATTTTTGAAAATCACTCTGGCAGCCTTCCAACAATTTCAGGTGCCTAATTCTTCCTAAAAGTCTGGGCTTTTGCCCCTAACTTTTTCATCCAGCTGTGTTCTGTCCGGAAGCTGGAGATTTCGGCTCTCTCATGCCTCCAGTGAACCCTCCAGATTCTGGTACCTGCATCCTATCCTGCCCAGCAGCTGCTCCAAGATCAAATTCTGTATTACTCTGTTACTTTTGGAAGGACCAGCAGGGCTGCCTTCACTTTACACTGACATTTGACCCTGAATTTTTCTTGAGAGAACATGTTTTCTTTTCAAGTAGTCTTACAGATTTTCAAACAATTGCTGTTATAAAGTGCCTGTAGTGCTGTAATAGAAACCTCCCTCTTGCTATGAACAGCTCTGCTGTTCCTTACAGGGCAGCAGCTGTTATGCAAGTAGAACTTTTAGTGTTAGCATCTTTGTCTACTCTTGCACTCTTCAGGGTTGCTGCAAGGACTTTATTTGTACCTGCTTCATTAATCATCTGGGTTATTACCTCAAGGTATTAAAATGTATTCCAGACATTAATACTACTGAGATAATACTCTGGAATGTGAAGACCACAGGCATATGGCCAAGTTACTTTCAGTTCATCCTGGAGGTGAGTGGTTTCATTTCTGCTTCCATTTCTTAAATAAAGGAGAATTTTTTCTTTGGATTTGAATAATTTCTGAAAGGATCATGCAAATGGAAATCTCAAACTATTGATATTGTCATTCCGTATTCTACTTCTATAATCTCTTCTGCTTTACCATGGTACATTGTTTAATTTCTTAATGTTTCACATAAAGATCTGCAACAAGGTAGCAATGAAAAACAGTGTGCCATGTAGTTAAAAAAATAATGCCAAATAACCTGAGTGCTGTGAAATATATCATGTGACAAAGGAAATGGGCTTAAGTAGTGAGTAAGTGTATTCATATTTGTGAAAATAAAAGAAATGTGAATAAAATTTCCTGTGAATTTTGTGGAATTTTAGGGGAATTTAAATTTAGTTCCAAATGTTATGTTTGCTCCTTATCACTGAAATGTACCCTAATCCTAAAAACCTCCATTCTGGAAAGCAAGGTATGATTTTCAGTGCTGAATGAAAGTTTCTGCTGCTATCTCAATAGTTTATCAGTAAACTGAATACTAATACCAATAATTGAACATACATTTTAGATTTTCTTGTAATAGTATGAGATTTAAAAATACATTTGATGGCATTAAAGTCAAACAATGGCTTATTCTAAAAACTGTCCTGTGCAGCGTGGCTCAGGAAAAGATACCTGGAAACATTCCTTCTGAACACAGATGTTGTGGTAAGACAGTAGAAGAGAGAAAATTTTGCTAATTTCTACTTTCTCTGTAAGCCAGATTACATTAGGCTTTATACGTAGTGATCAGCACTCTGTATTTCACCTACAAAGTTAAATGATCACCAATGCAAACATTTGTGTACCTGGCCTTTGTGTACTTGCCAAAAAGGTGGCAAAATCCAGACAGACCATTCAAGCAACTTCACAATATTGTCATAGTAAAATAACCACAAACACAAGTGTTAACTGCAGAATATTCTATTCTTGTGTTACAAATGCTTTTTTTTTTTAATTTAACCTTAAATATGTAGGTGTTTCTCCTGAACTTCTTTGTTTACCCTTTTGTGGGGGAGAGAACTACCTTCAAATGGAACTTGGCTGCAAAGATCAATAACCAGTAATTGACTGTTACTACAAACAAGGCAAAAAATACAACTGTTATTTGAGACATTGTGGTTATACAGACTTGTTCCAGGCACGTTCAACATATACAGATATTAGATGTTTAAACATTGCCTTTCTTTAAGTTCAGGGCACGTAGCTGACAAGACAACATGAAAAGCATAGTGTTGCCTTTGAAAACATGACTGAAACCTTCAACAGGTGATTCAGCCAAAAAGAGCACACAAAATGTACTACTTTTAATAATTGGGGGGGCTGGGTTCAGAACTAACATAATGAGCATAATGCTGAACATTGCTAGAATCATCCAGTTACAAGCAAGTTGAACATAAAGAGTTAGCCAAAGGACTCGTCTTTGCAACATCTTGACATGTGCGGACTTTTTTAGACCATGTCTCAGCCAAATTATAGCAAAAAAAAAAGGATTTTTTTTTTAAATTAATAATTAATTATGAGAGCTCAGAACTCCAAAAGTGAGCTCCCACTGGTTTCAGTGAGGCCAGGATTTCAGCTCTGTGTTGCAACTGGATACATATGTATCTGCGCTGGGAAATTGGAGATGACTGCCATGGAATTATTCAAAAGATTCATAAACCAAGCCACTTCAAACATTAAAACATAACAGACACAACTCTGTAGGCAGAATAATTACTAGTCATAAATTGTGAATGGTTTGGGTTTTTTTTGTCTAGGAGATGTTGTATGCAGGAATCTCAGTGCTGGAGTGGTTACAGTGTGAAACAGTAAAATCAGGATGCTATGCTGTTAGAATGGAAAAGGTAGAAATCATTGAAATTGAGCTGATGAAGGATACAGAACTCTGTGTATTTGCAAACAAGGGATTTGCCTTTCTTCTGGATTCTCTAACACTTATTTTTCATGTACTAAATACAAATTTACTCATAAAATAAGTTTGGGGGGTTGTGCATGCTTATTGGCTTTTTTTTTTTTTTTTTACATTTCTGTAAAGCCTAATTAAACAAGACATTTGCTTAGATAATTAATTACACAAAGCAGGCAAGGGATTTTTTAAATATATTTTTACTAGACTCTGTTAACTTATGACCTTTTGAAAAAAGTATGTGAAGAAACAGTCAGGTCACTACATCGTTCCTTGCCAAAGTAAAGAGTACAGGATTCTTGAGGAATTCTACTGCTTGACCTCTCTGAGATTAGGTAAGAGTTTGTCTCTGGCACTGACTGCATCACTTATTGCATCATCCACAAAGTTTTATGTATAGAAAAAAATCATATGTTTGTGCTCCATAAAACTAACTGCTAAATACTTTTAATTAGAATGATTGTTCAGTCAACCGTCTTAATTTCTTTTATTTTCTTGAGTCACAATAGTTATTAGCATAAAGGTAATTCTCTTAAAATCCATCAGATACTTGTGGAAGTCTCTAAATAAAATTAACATCTGAAAATAAGGAATTCTTTACAGTATATTGTGTTTCTGAGTGGAAACTTTAAGTCTGGTTAAGGTCAGCTTTACTTAGTTTCAAAGCTACTGTGGGAAGGCCCCCTTTTCCAGAAATGGAGGGAGACAAAAGAAGTTGCTTTCTGTGGATAAAACTCTCTAACAGTAATAAAGACCTCACTGGAGCAGAAAGATGCAACTCATTCTTCCCTGTGCCTGTTGGACTGAGTTGGTTTTCTCTAGCATTTGTGAGGTCTGTGAGAAATGTTTGGATAAGATCTTTTGGTGCTGTTCCCAGAACATAGTTCATGTGATATCAAAGAATCCTGATGTTTTGCCAGGGAACTTTTTGTCATTGGGAATTTGGAGGCTGGGTTTGTAAAGGATTGGATGAGCTGCAATACAAAGGCAGCTCCTGAGCAACCTACTCTGGCAGGCCATCTTCTGTCAAAGGCCACCAGGGACCTGTACCAGCAGACTCCACCCAAAAGAAGAATGGAGCAAAGGAGAGACAGGTGACAACTTTAACTTCTGTAGCACTGCAGAGCTGAAGCTGAAACATCAGTTGTCCAGGTCATGGATTTGCACTGAAATATGAATTACTGGAATAACTAAAGGAGATCACTGTAACCTTCCTTAAAGCCAGAGTGTCCTTGTCTTGAAGCAGGGAGATCAGAGATGAAGACCAGACTGATGTGCAATTATTATATTCCTTCAACTGCAAGAATTGGTGACCCTAGCTGTCTGAGAAGTGGGAAGGAGAGGTTGTGACTGTCCTCACTTAAATACTGTTTCAGTAGCATTACCATCTCTCTGCACATCAGTCTAAAGCAGTGGTTCCCAATGTTTTTTTCCACCTGTCACCCCTAAGTTCTGTTCACTGACAGGACAGTCCTGGGTGAATGGAAGGTAGGCATACAGACAATTTTCCTCACTACTTCCATTCACCTCCTGAAGTCTGGAGTTGCAGACAGCATGTTTTGACTTCTGAGTAAATGCAAGGAATTTATTCTACCACTACTGTTCACAGTAGTTACTTAAGGTGCAGTCTGTCACCACCTGCTTACAATATACAAAAGATGAGAAAGAACCAGGTTTTCCAGAACCCTTAAATTTGTAGTGATTACCTATTAGGTATATTGTGCATCTTTTGTGCTTAGTGAAGATGAAAAGTTGAGAATCCTAACATATCAAGTTTATATAGCTTCAGCTCACAAAATATTATTCTGCTTACTAATGCATATGTTACGTAAGAATTGTTAGAAATCTGAGAAGCTATTTTGTCCAACTTTGGTTTCTCTCCATAGTTTCCGTTATGATCTGGTATGAGGAAGGTCTCAAACAGGTAAGTGTTCCGTGGTCATGACCATAATTAAGTCCACCTTTTGATTTCTTAACTTACACTGATGATTAAATTTCTAATCAGGAAATCTATGATTTTTCTTCCTAAAAATCAAGTTTTAAATTGTAATAAGAATTTTACAGTTTCGTTGTGTTTTAACCAGAATTTCTTTTTTTTCCCCACAACTTTACAACATTCATTAATAATCTTTGGTATTTACTGTCACCTGCATTTATGAAGTATAAGTGGGGCCCTGTGTTTGGCCTTACTGTGAACAGTTTCCCATCTGACATACTGTAGATAGTCTCAGCCCTGTGTTCATTTGAGATGACTTACTTTGATTTTTCTTAGTCATCACTGCATTGGGTCAACAGATAGATCAGCTGGAGAAGTTATGACAAGTGCATATGTGTACATATACAATAATTTATATAACCATATGAGGAGACTTATGCCTAGAGGTCCATTTGATTTTATGTTTCATTGACCACCACCAATGCCACTTAACTACTTACGTAAATAAACATGCAAAGACTGAGAGAAGGGTACATCTTTTTAATTAGATATAGATGAGATAAAAAGTGCTGACATAAATCTGTAGAAAAGTTATTGAGCTCGTGACTTGTGACATGATCTGCTGCTCCTTAGGTCACAGTGGGTTCATACCACGTGCACCATTTCTCTGAGTTGTTTGCAAGCCTTGTGCCAACTCCTTCTTCTTGAAACCAACACATCTATCCTCTTTCTATACATAACTGCCTTGACCTACAATAGATCCTATCTGGTGCTTCCCAGATACACTGAAGAAGAGAAAATTGACTGTGTCATACCATGGAACTTAGAAACTGGAATGCAACTTACTTTTTGTAGGTTTAAAGGGTCTTTTCATGTTGAAAACAATTTCTAGATGTGGTATTTATAAAAATAACCAAAAGTTTGGATAGTGAATATTTGCAGGAAACTACTCAGAAATGATCAGCACAGCAAGGATTACTTACTGAATATGTTCTCTAGATGCTAAAAATTCATGTACTCATTTTGCCAGTCCCTTCCACCAAAAATTAACAATTAACAAAGAAAATAATGTGAAGTATTATTCCAGTGTTTCTTGAATAGGTAGAAACCAAAGCATATATCCAGGGTTGCTGCTTAAGATACCTGAACATCTATCACATTTTCTATGAGTGTGAAAAATATAATTATTTTGTTATTAATTTATTAATTACTTGCAGCAAGGAGAAAGCAGAGCTGAAAATCCTTTTAGGAGATGATTTATTTCAATGGTACTGAAATTTATTATTATTGGGCCTGTCTTTCTACTGTAATAGGATAGGCCCTTCATATATACAAACATCCCTATTTTCAGTCCAGCAAATAGGTGGTACTTCTGTATAACACGTAGAATGTTGCTCCTGGGTAGTTGTGTTCTGAAGCTGCTGCCTGAATTGACAGGTATCATTACAAGCTTCCTCTGCCTGATCCAAGTCTTGATGCCCCTGGGAAGTTGCACCATTCCTCACATCCTATGCCTTTCAATGTTCTTCACTTGTGGATCTGGATTTCACTAGGAAGAGAAAGGTCAGCCTTCCCCATGCACTTTGTGCCACTGGGGTAGCAATAACTTCAACACAGTTCAGCTCACTCTTACCAGGGGAGTGCAATGAACATGCAACAAGTGCCCCCCCAGGTGGCCACTGGAGATGCTCCAAATGTGCCCCTAGGCAGGGCAAATCTGATGGCTCTGCACCCCTCCTGTCCTAAGAGCAAATACAACATTCTTCAAATGATTTTCAGAGAGAAATTTTAGGGGAATAGATAGGAAGGAGAAATATAAGACTAAATTCTCCTGGAGCTTTGCCTGGGCCTCCAAGGGTATGTCAGTGTCTTCCCACAGCTCAAGAACTCCTGATCCAATCCATTTCCCCTTGCCCAAAGGCAGGATCAGTTACAATTAAACTAATACCAACGTGATTGTATAGCCTGTCTTGTAGCATCTTTGTCACTGGAGATCTTTACTTTCCAAAGTGATATATTCCCATGTTTCACTGTCACTATGGTTGGACAGCTCATTTTTTTTGTTTTATTTTCTCCCTAGTGTCTTATTTAAACTTCCAATGCTCCATCCAAAGGACATTAGTATTGTCCTTTTGATTTACACAGATGTCCCTTTGCTTTTGGAAGCAAACTTTCACATCACTGGGGATTAGTGACTTCAGTCCTCTTCTTTCTAGGCTCTGTTCTATCATTAGAAGCCATTATCTTCTACACCTCTTCTCTATGTTGTTGCTTATTTGAACTCCCTTCACGTTTAAGAGTGGTTTCCTAAACTGAATAGCATGTAATTACTCAACAAATCTTAAAACAGAATTCCTATTTATTCATCTCACAAGATTTGGTTGGGTTTTTTTCTCAATAGTGCAAAATTAGTGACATATTGATCTTACTCTCTTCAAATCCTAGGGGTTTTTGTCATTGATTATTGTACTATATTAAATAATCATTAAAGGTGCTATTCCTTAAGACTAATATCAAATTAATATTAGATGTGTTTATCTGACAGGCACTTAAAATTACTATTTTTCTAAATTTTAGGTTTAAAAATTATTGAAAAATGAGCCAGATTTGTACTGCTAACAATTACATACGGTGGCAGAAGAATTGGGTTTGGAGTCATGATGGAAAATGAGTAAACTCCCAAATGTGTTCCTCTTTTGTTATTACATGAATGGCACAATCAACAATTATCAAGTCCTTCTACCAAATCTCTTGCTCAGAAAGGAAAAATGAGGAAGCTGGCTAATGCTGATAAGGTAACTTCATGAAATGCAAAGAATAAGTTAATGGATTTTGTGCTTCTGCTGATAAGTCAAGGATTTAAAATGTTTGTAAAAATTACTTTATCTTTTTAAACAAAATGACTTTCACATCATTTTATTCCACTCATTTGCGACTTTTCACTGTGGTTGGTCATCCTGCCAGGTTTTTTACCACTTAAAGGAATGACACAAATATATTAGTTTCTGCTTATATGTTCTGGAAATAAGCAGGAATGTTGAGCACTCATTAATAGAATGGCATGATTTGTTTGAAATTAGGCTTTGTCATGTGTCATCTTTAGTAAACAGTGCTCTCTTTACATGGGACTCAGGTTTTAAGTATGACTATTTGTGAATATGCCCCCACTTTTCCCAGCTAAAGTAGATGATGATCATTCCACTCTGGAGTAAAAAAATCTAATCACAGGGACACACCCACTGGGAGACCTGGGCTGAAGAAGGTAGAAGCATCAAACAAAATAAAGGGATCTAGTGAAAAATAAGACTTAGAAGAAATTTAGTATTTTTAAGGCATGAAGAGTAAGTAATGAGAGACAACTGAGAGAAGTTATGCGTGCCATTTATTTAGAGCTATTGGAAGTCCAGTCAGCTGTTTCATGATCTTTCCAAGCCTAACAGCTCAAGTGGTGATCTCTAATGGGCTTTATTTAAGATTTAAGATTTAAAAAGAGAACTGCTTGAAATGGTACACTGATATAAAACTACGACAAAGCTATTATACAATCTGGTTTAATGGAGCTGTTTATAGCAGCAGCACCTTCAACTGAAACTCATAACACTCCATTAAACATCTGCCTACATGGTTCAAAAGCATAGCAGAAATAGCAATACCATAATTATTGGTTCAGTTATTTCCCATGGAGTGATCCAGATACCTAATGAGATCTATCAGCATGTTTTAGAGCCTTGAGTTAGATGACTTCAACTCAGATATCTTACTTAGTTGCTTTCAGTTGATGCAATTTAAGCCTTCAGTAGGAACTTGGCCATTTTGCTGAAAACACAAGCAGTATCTTAGAGAAACGAGCTTACTGCCCTCTCATTACTAAGTGCTCTCATGCCTGGCTTTGGTTCAGGAGCTTGTACCCAGTGCCTCTCCTAATTTTTGCTATTCAAGGCAAAAATAAACAGTTTCAACATCATTATGTGCTCATGGTTTTTAAATTTAATAGAACCAATCTTTAAACAGAGACAGAACCTGCTATGTGCAGATTCCATATTTTGCCAAGGCCTCAATTTAAAATTGCACCTCAGTCTTACCAGTTATTCAGGCTGTTGAATAGGAGATGAAGCACCTGATAAAGAGCAAATCTGCACAAAACCTTTGGAGAAATGGGCAAAGTGGAAAGGCACAAGCTGTTAGGAAAGAACATCAGTTTATATCAGTGGGAAAAAACAGTGTTTGAAAGTACAGTCAGCCTAAGTAACTTAGCTTCGGCTATAAAGAATTGAATGGAAGTATAACATTTTTATATTCATCAGGTAATTCCATTTAAAAGCTGTGCCTAACTTAGTAAGAAGGAAAACTAGGTCTATAATCTGGGCCCATTTTATGTGTCTCTATATGCAGATTTACATTGACCATAAAGCTCAAGAAGGAGCCTCATCAAATGATCTGTTGGTCTGGCAAGCAGATAACATGACCTTAACGTATCAACAACTTTTTCCTACTGGGTTTTTTTGAACAAACTTTTGTCTAGAAGCAAAAGCTATTCCAAAATAGGAGATATATATTTTTTTTAATCCTTCATTCAGCAACAGAAGAGAGACAGGAGTGTTTTTGGTTACTGTCAGGACATTCCTCCTCTGCGGAATCTGCATGATTTGAATTAGTAAAAGAAGTTTTAAATTTATTTTCAGTTAATTTAATTCTTATAAGTTTTAACAGCCTTTTACAGCTAACAGTTACTGAAGCTGCAGTTCAGTTACTCTGGTGCACTCCACAAACCTTTCAAACCTGTGGATGCTTTCTTCTCTTCTGTTGTACCCCATACCAGCAAGTATGGAATAACAAGTCATTAAATACAAGACAGAGAGGTGTGAGCAAAAAAAATTTTATTAAGTATGAGACTTATGTCTGACCTGCTTCCCCCAAACCAATTTTGTCTCCGTGGCAACAGCCACAAGCGTGTGACAAAACATTACGGATTTCTCTAAAGAAAACTTTAAATACTTAAAATGTCACTTACCAAGAAAGCATCATCTTTTATCCTTAAGCAGGTTTCAAAAGTGCAGAGCACGTTTACAGGAAGGCAAGCCTTGTGGCTGTAAAGCTTCATTAGCTTTACAGTGCATTAAGTACCCTCCCCACAGCAAGCAGGACCATATGTTGCACAGGTGTAAGAACGGACACAGACTCTGTTAACTTACCTTGTCTGCAAGTGCTTTGGGAACAGGGAAGTATGTCTTCTGAAGTCGAGTTTAGAATAGCTCTGGTATGATAATCACAAATTTTATTGCATGTTCTTTACATAAAGTCATCCTGAAGTACCTTTGCAGCTTACTACAAATATTTTAATAGTGTAAGAGGGGACAGACTCAAAATTATTCTTACCTTCTATTGCTAAATAAAATGTAGTCATAATGTAGATGAATTTGCCATGCTGGTGCATATTATCATTAGATTGCAGAGTATTGCACTGAAAATCATAGCCAAAGTATGTATCCTTATTTAGAAAATGCTCAGAGGTCTGTTTGTGTATGACTTCAACTATTATTGAACATTTCCAAGTTTTATGAAATTAATATGAAGAGTTCTTTACCAATGCAGAAATTCTGTGATCCAACTGATACTCAGAAATGCAAATCATTTACTACTTTTTAAACTTCTTTAAAGCTCTCCCAAAAGCCATGTAATAGTGAGATTATCTTGTATCCCATGTCCCAGGTCTACTGATTAACTTACACAACTCATTGGCTTCAACTGACCATTGTTTGTTTTTTCAATATTATGCCTTTGGGGAAAAAAACATGTTTAGTTTTTTTCTTACAGACTTTACTATCTATTTGCATTTGAGTATGTTTTCGTTATCTGTTCACAGGATAAAAGCTTGGGATCCATTTGAACACCAGCATACAATTATTCCAGGTTATGAAGGAGGATCACATTATACTGTGATCATCAAACTCCAGCTGCTGGAGGAAAGGATAAAAGCAGTCCTACTTGCAGGTCTATAAAACTGACTATTATACTAGTACTGCTTCTATTTCTCATCTTTCTCCAGTAATAGATGGCATGTTAGCATTAAACATTTACAAGGCAAAATTTCTAAGTAGGCAATAAGGTAGGAATGTAATGGGCTGCAACTTTAGTACAGTTTTTATATTATCTTGATTTTGAAAAATGATGGGTACTTTCCGCTTTTAAATAGAATATTGAGGGCTTTAATTTTACTATCTGATAAGGTCAAAAGGAGCCTTGGAATAATTGTGTGTCTGCCCAGCAGCAGCTGACAGACTGGGGAGCATGCAGCCTCTCCTGCCCCACCCCACCTTGTCCCTGCACTGGGGAGCAGAATTGATGATCCTGGTTACCAATCCCTTCCTGCCTCAGCCACCAGGCTATCCAGGCTATTTATGGCTCCAATAAAGTATTCCTCAGACAATTAAAGGCATTCTTCAAGGCCTGAAAAGCACATTGTCCAGAGAGGACAAGGTTGAAAATAGTAAAAGAACAAGAAAACAGAACTAAGTAAATAACAGTACCAGATAATCTTCATGCAAATAGCAGAAAATTGGGAAGTTTTGTTGTTGCTTAACACAGGTCCCTTTACTCTAGACTTTTAATGTCCATTTATATTTATTTCCAAATGATAACCTATGCATTGTTAACCTCAAACAGCAAGAAAACAATATCTCCATACAAGCACAAAAGGGACTTACAGCTTATCTGGCACAACTACGGATGCTGGGACACCTGTGGGCAAATGAGTTGCACAACTCTCATCCATTTCCCTCCCCTCTACATTAAAAAACCAACCAACCAAAAACAACAAAAAAACTCCACACAAAAATGACAACAAAACAAACAAAAAAAATCCCCCAAAACCAACCAACCCAATACTGTTTCTCCACTGTTAGCAAATGCAACTACTGTGATAACCACACATTATACCTGTCTGGGCTGCTGTCTCCTAGTTGAACCTTGCCATATTCCTCCCTGGAAGATTACAGTTACAAGTAAATTGCAGTCTTTTCCACAGGAGTATGAAACAAGTTTACGCACCTAAAACTTGTCAGATTTTTAAATTCATCCTGCATATAGTTATATAGCGTTCAATTTGTCTCCCATAAAAACCTCTACCTCACTGATGCCACGCAGGGACAAAAAGTTTGGGGTGGCATCTATAAGCCTTCCATTTCATAGCCTGACTGGTGACCTAAATAAAACTTTTCAGTATTAGGTTTTTCCAAGATGTAATTTATACTATGGCTGTCAGGAGTTAAGATAGTAGTTGCCATGGAGCTTTAATCTTTTTTTAGGCTTTAGTCAAAGGAAGCTGGAAATCAGTATGCTGGTAGAACCCTGCTCAACAGAATTTTATTCAAATCGGTACAGGATTTTATCCTAATTTCTCTACTGAATGTTATTCTCAAATGTTCTAGAATTCATTCTATTTTCTTCTCTTTCTCAACAGGAGATGAAAGTTTCCTTTTAGGCTTCTGAAATCACACTACATTCAAACCAAAAAGTACCCAAGTTGCTCCAACTCCTCCAACTATAAGCTGTAACTTTCTTCTAGTCCTACTGTGCACAGTTAATCGCTGTAGTGAAATTCATTCACCAGCTTTTGCACTTTCAGTGAAGGCACTCCGTAAGTTTGCAGAAGCAAAGCTTTAGGGAGGATCTTATTTTTCTGTGTGCTCACTAGATGCTAACCTCTGCAATAAAAAACAGGCCTTCAGAACAGAAATTAGTTTGAATACGTGTATATGCTACTTATAACTTCCTTGACGTATACATAAGAAAAAAATTGAAGTATGCAATGCATGAAGTACAAATTTGCCCATGCTATAGTCAATGATGTTCTGCTAGAACACAGGTGCAACAGAAGAGAGATGCAGTTCAGTCTGCATATATACTTGAAGTTAAAACATCACTGGCTGACTTAAAGCTCAACTTCCTCTATACCAGGTAAAGCAAAAGAATGCAGACGTAGGTGGAAAAAAATGCAAAACTTGTCAAAATAAGCTTTTAGAACTCTCACACTACCCCAACCAGAAATTAGAAAGGATTCAGATATAATATTAGCTTGATCTTAAGAGACTTGGGTTCAAAGGCAAATGACAGCTTCACTTAATGAAAAATTTCCCAGAATTTTCACTAAATACAACTTCTACTGGCCAGCTGTAGTGAAAATCCATAATCCTCAAGCTATTCCAAAGATTGCAGAGTAATCAGGAAATTGGCACAAGAGAAAACTTCCAAATCTTTTCAGCTCTTTCATGGCATGCTAATAGTAAAAAATCCAAACATTTTTCCTTCTAGGATATACAAGTCTGTCGGACTTGAACAGTTGCACAGTAACATCTGTTTTTACCACTGACAGCAGACCGTCTTACCTAACTAGCACTGGACAGAAAAACAATTCTTGTGAATTTGAGTGACAGCCCTGCTCATCAGCTTCAGAGTATCAGATGCAAAAACCTTCAGTATTTTTTTCAATCTGAGGTGTCAATGTCAAAGACTTGCAGAGCTGCTGGAGATGACCCCTCTGAATAAAATAAGTGTGTAAGCAGATAAGAGGGAGAAAGAACTCTAAGCCATTAACTTGCTGGTGTGAAAATTGTTGGAGTTTTGTCCCAGTAGAGCAGTTGAGCCTAAAGAATAAAAACCCAGATCAGGACTTTCAAGAGCCAGATCTGTTGCAGTCAGAAACGGCACAAGCCACAGAAGTGCCAAACTGCATGTCAAGTATGAATTCAGACAACCTTCAAGCTGAAGTGAGAAGCTTTTAAATTGAGTCTTCAAAGTTATGAAATGCCATCTTCTTTACAAAGACTCACTTCAGCTCTGAAAGAATATCCAAAACAAAATTCTTAGATAAATTCAAGGAAGAAATGGGCATTTCACTTGCCACCATTCTGTACTAGTTTAAAGACTTGTCAGTACCACATTACTATTTCTGGATGTGTAGATTAGTTAGTTTGGCAGGGAAATACAGTTAAAACTAGTTTAAATATGGAGGTATTATCACTGTGCTGCAGATATCAAGATGGCCTTACAATATAGACGGCAAATACGAAATTGTTCATTTTGCTTTCAAAACAGTAATCTTTCTATTACGTGTATTTGTGTTTTGCTTTAAAGTTTGGTTTAACTAAATGATTATTTTGTCAAGATTAATCAAACTGGTCCATGGGACAATGATCAAGAAACACTCTCGCTCCGATACCGCTTCTTTTAAATAGTTTATGGGGACCTTTTGCTGCTGCTGAACTTGCATTACTTCAAAACTGAAAGGCAAAAAGCAAGAACTTAGAAGTGTACCATATTTTCATAAGCTTCAAGAAACAAGATATAACCTAGGCTGAATTAGGGTGCAGCAATTATTTTCAGAAGAGGAAGTGGTTTCCTGTGTAGTCACATACACTTCTATCAACTTCCAAAGTGTGTGTAGCCCAGATTTTTTTTTTTTTTTTGCAAGAAGCTAAACTTACTTCATGACAATCAATATATATCTTGAAGATGAACTGGTTTAGCAGTGTTTACTTTTTGTTTTCACTTCACTAGTGAGGTTCATCCCTTTAAGAAAAGGAACTCAACATTAAGAAGCAACATAAGAGTTCTCTACTTACCTTTCTGATTTCATACTAGCCTCTTATGTGCATCTTCAGCAATTACCATTGATCTTCTATGAAAACGGATGCAAACCCACAAAATTTGTGTTTGGTTAAAAAAAAAAAAGTGGTGAAATGCTAAATGCCAGATAACATCAGATCTTCTCATGTATGTCTTCACAACAAATTAGCCAGAGCATTTAAAAGAAGCAATTTTAGAAGCACCCATATATATTTGAGGCACGCTGCTAATCTGCAATATAAACTGAATTATATCTACATTCGAGCAATTTCATGTATTAGGCAAGCAAGTGCAATTTCCCCAGCAGCATCTTCACTGGAAAACTTAAGAATTCATATTCCCTACTAGAAGGTCCATTAGCATAAAAGAAACTATCTCTGCATTAGAGATATCTGGACCACTTTCAAAATCTAAAATTTTCTTTCTGTAACACCCCAACATACACTTCCTACTTTAGCAATTATTTCAGATGAAAAATTATATAAGGCTCCCTGCTTTCTCTTCAGCATTGGAAAAAATTATTCTTGATTTACCCAGTGCAAATTCAAGCAATACTTTTCAAGATAAATTAGTAATGTTAATAGTTACAAATTCACTTGTACTTCATTCTGCAATGGGACTGTTTACTTAAGTGATGTTTGTTTTTTAGTACTAGGAAGCATGCCATTTTAGGTCAACATTGCATGTTCATACAATCTTCAGCCCTAGGCTTCCAATCAATCTTGCCAAGAAGGAAATCTGAGAATCATTAACCCATAACAAATTAAAAAAGTAGTAAAATGCACAGACAACAACTTATGCCACTTATCTCCAACAGTGGGCCTGATCATACTCCATCAGTAGC
Source organism: Chiroxiphia lanceolata (assembly GCF_009829145.1). NCBI lineage: Eukaryota > Metazoa > Chordata > Aves > Passeriformes > Pipridae > Chiroxiphia > Chiroxiphia lanceolata. Next base: position 34,345,878 of record NC_045640.1, read on the forward strand.
CATGATCCAGCTCCCTCAAGAAGACTATCATTGCAACCTCACATCATCCACTAGGCCTGGAAAGCATGGTAGGGATAAGGCTTACCTTCTCTCCTACCCTGCTGATGGTCAGAGCCCTTACAGTAGTTTCCTGCAGGAGCTGTTTAATTACTGTGGTATGGGTCTCCCCAGTGGAGCACTAGTCCACTTAATAAACCTACAATTTTAGAGCAAAAATTGAAAACACTACCTCTACAGTCCCCTGACATATAATTACTATTACTTGCAAGTGTTAAATCCTGTCAAGTAATCAGATCATAACTGAGGAAACAAGCTCAGTATGTTACATAGCCTATAATATTGAGTGTCCTGCACATTGACTGGTGCCATCTGGCCTGACAGCATCAAGGCTTTTTTTGTGTGTATGCCACGCACAGCACATCCTGCCCTCCAGCCCCAGCCAGCACAGCCCTCTAGTGGGGATGCAGGAAGGAGTTTTGATGGCATTCATCCATCCCAGCTTGCCTTTGCTCACCTGCCTTCTGGGCTGCTCTCAACTCAGCACAACTGCTTCCAGCCAGGCTTGGCCAGAGATGGTGTCACTTCTCCTTCTGCCCTGTCAAGGGAAACCTTAGCAGCAAAGGGTAGAGACCTACGGAGACTAATGAGCACTTGCAGCCCACCCATAGATAACCCCCACACCCAGCCCTGCAGAGCTGCTGCCAAGCCCACCAGAATTCCAGTATCAAGAAGAGATTATTGAGCAGGAACCCTAAGTGCAAGCTTTGGTACCCCACTCACTTCTCCATTAGCATCTCCCATTACAAAGGAACAGAACACCTGTTTTCATCTTTTTTTCACTTCCCCTAAGACACGGAGATTAGGAAATTCACTTTTAAGTACCACCCAAGTAGTGTTTAGATACATCTGGACAACACTCTTTCACAGCCTTTCAGAAACCTGCTGGGATTTGTCTATTGGCTCTGTGCCAGGCATGCTTATGCCTTTTTTTTTTTATTATCTATCAAAACTTTTATTGAAAGCTTTTACCTTCAGGCTTTTTAGACAGTTGCCTAAGTCCAAGAAATGTGGTGCTATGCGTAAACCCAGGTGTAGCCACACACAGACACAAATACCACTTAAGGTATTAAAGTTTACAGCCCAGAAAATACCAGTCATGTTTCAGCTCTCGAGAGATCAATTATGATGAAGATTCCATCATATTTGCAATTTCTGTTCTCTGAAAAGGTAATATCCTTTCCTCCTAAGGGATCCTTCTATCACTTCAAGCTTTACATAAGCAGTGGCAAAATATAAACAATCAAGGAAATAGTTATGGCAATAGAGAGATCATCTTCAACAATATCGGGATGCTTGACAAAACTCAAACAAAACCTACTAAGAATATCCAAAATTGAGTATACACCATAATTCTATCATACCAAAAACTGACTCCCAAGTATAAAGTCACAAAGACAAGAGTTTAATATTGACCCAAAAAAAAAAAAAAGCTTAAGTTAGTGGTATTTTCTTCCTTGAAATAACATACTGGTCATATGAAAGTCACTGAAGAGGTGGGCTTTTAGCTCGGAAGACTTTTACAGTTACAGCTGAATTCAAAAACCCTAACTCCAAATGTGTGATGTTAACACAAAAACTGAAAACGTAAAACCTGGGATAAAGAACAAACTCAGTTGTTAAGATGCTAGCAGTTACGTGAGGCCTTTCAACACCTTTACCATAACATGAGAAGTTCTTCAGTATCTTTCCCACCACCATTAGTTCAAAATTCACAAGGTTCTTTAAAATACTAATGGGTTAAATTGAAATCAAGCTCCATATGCTTGTAATGTCTTCTGTGAAAGGTCTGAAGCCACCCTGTTTCAATTATTTGGTTATTCAGTGCAGAAAGTTAAAGATCACAGAAGGTATATAACAGCTTTTAATACTCCATTAATAGTATAGATTAAAAATTATTGCATAGTCTTATGCATTTCCTAAAACAGCGTTCTTGGGAAATGAAACATTTTAATATAAAAGGAGCAACTCTTTAAAACATAAATTGCTTTCACTACCTCGATCTTCTATCCTTTTTTGATTTGTCAGTACATTTGTCCATTGTTTTCTCATTGTCTCCTCTGCACTTAGGGCAATACCATTTCCCCTTCGGTTTGTAGGTGAGTCCAACACAGGAGAAGTGGAACCACTCGATAGGGCACTGTTCATTGTCACATCCTATCATTTCGCCGTAAGACACTTGGTTACATAAGCAGTAAGTTGGTTCATTGGGATCAATTGCAAATTCTACAGGTGAAACCTCCCTCTCCTGTTTGGCTTTGGAGCGTTTTTTCTTCTTGGAAGATTTCGATCTCTTTTCCTTAGGCGGCTGATCATCGCAGTCATCGATACCATTGGCTATGTGGCACAGATCGCGGCTCTCGCTGGTTCGCTGGCGACGGGGTCTGCGGGAAGATCTCTCTGGCTGGCACGACTCCATCTTTGCCTTTTCCAGAGGCTTTTCGTTCTCAGACAGATCTTGAAAACACTGAGAGTGTGTTTCCATTTGACGGGCTCTATTCTCTACCAGTTCTAGCATCTGAGTAACTATCTGAATTTTTTCATCTCCGAGTTCTTGACTGTTGATTAATGCACGCTGAAGATGCTGCTGCAAGCGTTTTTTCTGAACTGGGTCATTTTCCGACTTGTATTTTTCATAGACATCATCTATTTCTTTTAACGCTTCTATAAAATAAAGATAATAATAGGAATAATTACACAAGATGGAACATGCTCAAGAAAACACAGGAATGTATTTCTAACTGATGGGAAATAGTACAAATTTTGATTCTAGTATACTCAAGTGGGTTAGATAGGATATATTATTCAAGTTGCAGTGGTCATCAAATCACTGTTTAAGGTCACAATCTGTTGCAAGAAAAAAATTCTCAAGTTCTAAGAAAGAGCAAGCTTATTTTAGCCATTGGAAAAAGAAAGGATAACCCAAGAAAAGGGACACAGTAGTTGCTGATGCGTAGACAATCCAGATCCTCCCTTCATCTGAAAAAGCAAGAGTTTCTGTTAAGAGTCCTTATCACAGTAGTTCCAAACCCCTGGCCTAAATACCAAAGCAATAGCTTACTTTATCACAGGAAGAAACCTTAAATTCATAGAATCATTATGTATCATGATATATAACACTCCAGAATTAGGATACCTGGGTCCTCTGCCTTCCTCTTCTTATTCGTCTAAGGGTTTGGTATTACAGTTTCAGTGTAGTTATAAAAGGAGTATGACAACTGAAGTTACATAATAGCAAATTTACAATCAGGATGAAAATTAACTTACATCACTCAAAATATTTTTCCTATTACCAAAACAAAGTACAGCAAGTTGCATTTTAAATCAAGGCTGAACTTCTGAGAATAGGTGACCCTCTCTTTAGTGCGTCACAGGATATTTTTAAGCAACTAGTAAATGAGTGGCTTATAGCTTGACTACCAAGCTTTCCTTCTTGCTACTCACGCAAAATAACTGCATGAGTTGCTGTGAATTTCTCATTAAATATAGTACTCAGAAGCAAATTTAATGAACCCAAATATGAGACCAACAAATGCCTTATACATCAGTCTTAGTCTGTACACTGCTGTTCTATATTGGTGGATTTTAAAACAGTATTTTCCAAGCCAAAAGTTACACTAGATCTATACATAAAGGACAGGAAATACTTTAGAAAAACTGACAGTGCAACTTGATGCACAGTGTTAGATACAGTACTGGTGCCCTCAGAATTTAAGGATTTTATGTGAACCGGAAACAGAATTCATAAATGGTACTGAACTATTTATTTCTAAAGCAAGAAGACATGCAGCACAGTCTACCTCTTCCTAAAGACAGACCTGCGTTTCACAAACTGGCTTTCATTTTTAAAGAATTTGCATTATACAGTTGTAAAATGATTCAAGCTTGTGCTAAATAGAAGTCATAGCTATTATCTCCACATCGTTCCCAGCGGTTTTTTTCCTGCTGACATCCTGAAACAGTAGCTTAAGCATGAACAGCTGCTTTTTACTATAAATTCTGAAACCTGTACGACAACAGGAGCCAAACGCATCTTGTTCTGTTCCAGACTTTCACTAGGGGAAGATTCCTCTTGTCTGGTAACTCAATTAACCTGTATTTTCTCAATATCAGCATCCCAGCTACCATGAAAAACATTAGCTTCCCTGTATCTTCAGCTGCATCACTTGCCTGTTGCCCTGAAAAGGGGGAAAATAAACTAAAAAAATCTTAATCTCTGCTCCTGAAAAGCATGGAGTAAAGGTACTTTGTATGCTGTTGAATGAGAAAGGCATAACCAGAGTACAATAATCTCTAGCCACATTATTTCCCACATGAACTTCTTTGGAGGGGGGCCGGAAAGTGTACGTATAGTTACATAGACTACCCATATTTGGAATGCCCTACCCAGCAAAAGCCACAAACAATAACTGTTCACTTTTTCACACTGTGACAGAGAACAACATTCACCCCACGTCAGTTATTCCATAGATGCAGCCTGTAAAGATTTAAATGGATCAGCATCCACTAAAGAGAGGAAAGAACATTTTGACTAACAGAGATGGAAGTTTACCAAATGCTTTGTGAGTCCCTAAGACTAGAGAAGGCACCCATACATTGTAATAAACAGCTCTGAAATCCCTGTTAGGGGAAAACCAAAAACAAACAAAAAAACCCCTCAAACCAACACAAACCAGGGCCAAGTGTTCATTACAGATAATCTGATTAAGTTTGGTGGAGCTAATGAAAGCTAAAAGGATTTCTTTTCTAAGCACAGGAGTGACTTTGTTCCATCTGCACAGACTATCACTACCTTTCAAATTAGCTGAAATAACAGAGCATTGCTTTTACATCTTAAAACTTGGGCCTAAAATATTTTTATCCGTCTTTCAGGGTCTTTCAAGATTTTTTTGTTGCTTTTTAAAACAGTTGAAGGCTTTGGTTAAAACTAGCAACAAACTTCCGCTATGGCCCGTACTGGATGATATATATAGGAGATACAGCCTAAATAAAAGATTGAGTCTGTTCAAGGCAGATGAAGAGCGCTGAATAGTCACCACCGACCAGGAGGTAAAGAGCCTGCTAGGTATTCTAGCCTTAACTAGGAATTCCAAATGCTGCAGGCAAGTCTATGCCCTTTAAACTTTAAAATCCCAGGAAACTTACAAAAGCCTGTTCTTATGTATCTTTCCGAGTAATCAGAAAGATAATTGGAAGAATCCCTTCCCGACAGCTGCCTCCTGAGGTGGCCATGCACCGTCTGAGAGGCCTTGGCACTCCCCTCGGTCCCCTCCTGCCCATGCCGAAGGAGGGAGATGCAGCTCCAGTGCCGACTCCGGGGGACCAAATTTCTGCCTCATGGCAGGGCAAGCCGGCAGCTGCCGGGCACCGCTGCGCGCCGCTAACTCCGCGGGATGCTTTAATGGGCACTGAACCTCTCTTCCGAAGGAGCCGTGCCTCCGGATAAGTTTAGGGCAACTTCCCACTCCGCGGACCCGCTCCATGACCCAGGGGAGCGCTGCTGGCGCGTTATGCATCCCCCGCCGCCCCGTGCTGCGTACGCGGGACAGGGGTAGGGCCCCGCCCGGACCGGCGCCCCCGCCCGGCGGGCGGAGCTGCGGAAAGGCCGAATCCCGCGCCCCCGCCTCCAGCGGCACCGCCGGCGGGGCGGGGCGGGAGCGGACCCGCACAGCGGAGCCGGGGCCTAGCGCTGAGCAGCGCCGCCCCCAGAGCGGAGCCGCCTCCGCAGCAGGGACCGGGAGCCCCGCACCGCCCCGGGCTCAGCCCCGCAGGGCCCGGCAGCGTCCCACCGCGGCCCCTCCGCTCCAGGCGCATGTGCAGCAGGCGGGTTGGGCGGGCGGCCGTCCCCGTTCCCTTCCCCGCCCGGTGCCCCGCAGGCGCCCACCTTGGCACTGCGTGTCCATCTCCCGCAGCAGCGAGGCGTTGCGCTGGATGTCCAGCGGCAGCGACTCCACGCACTCCAGGTAGTCCTGCACGTAGAGCGAGAGCAACCGGGCCCGCTCTCCGCCCGGCGCCGCCGGCCCCGCCACCAGCTGCGGCCCCGCCAGCATCATCCCCCCGCGCCAGCAGCACATCCGCCGGCGCCGCGCCGCCCGCACCGGGCGCGGGGTCCCTGCGGCGGCCCCGCTCCCTCCTCCTCCTCCTCCTCCTTCTCCCCCTCCTCCTCTTCCTCCCGCCGCCGCCGCCCCTGTGCCGGCGGGCGGCCGCGCCGCGGTGTGCGGTGAGCGGATGTCGGTGAGCGCTCTCCGGCCCGGCCGCCCCCCGCGGGTCCCGCGCCCTTTCCCGCGGTGCCGCCGCCGAAGCGAAACCCCCGCTCGGCGCCCCCGCCCCTGCCCGCCGCGCGCATGCGCGAGGCCCTGCCCTTATAAGGCGCGGCCGGCGGCGCTGCCAGGGGTTTGCATTCTCCCGCCTTACCCTCGCGCGCGCTCCCATTGGCTCAACCCGCCGCGAGGGGCGGGAGCGCGCGCGGGGCGGGGCGCCCTTAAAGGCGCAGGATCCCCCGCCGCTTCCGCGACCGGGAGGAGCCGCGACTCGAGCGGGGGATCCCGCGGCGCCCGCAGGCGGGAGTTCGGACTGTCCTTGCCCATAAAAAAAGGTGCCCGATTTAGCTTTAAAGAAGAGCGATGATGGTTTGTGATAAACTGTGATTTAGGGAAGCTGAGTCATATTTTGTCCTGTCGAGGAATCAATTCAAGCGGGTTTTTTTGCCTAGCAGCGAATCTCCAAAATGTGACAGAATATCCCGTCTTTTCCAAGGCTGTTGCAGAATTTGTATCAAATGTTCGCCACAACAATTATAGCAGGAAAGTAGGAAACAATAGTAGAAATATACTTTCTAGATATGTACTTTTTAGCTACATAATTTTTCCTACTGGAAGAATGATATAAAGGGGATAGAACTACTAAAAAGTTGCAATTTTATCTCCACTTCTCTTTCAGACATTTTTCAGATCTTTACTGCAGGAATAATAATTGGTAAGCATCAGGAAATAAGATTAATCTTGTGGACTCTCGAAACATCATGAGAAGTCCTGTATGTTTTGCGGTATGTTGCATTTATATTTAAGGAACCTGAAAAAAATTAAAAAAAATAAAAAGCATCAGAAATGCTTTAAAAAGAAATAAAAAGCATCAGAGATGATTCAAGGATAAAAAAATGCAAACCTCGAAGCCCCTTCTGTCTTACATTCCTACCTTTGGTAAGTGGCCAGCACTAAAAAGTACCCATACTAGTCCTGTAGATAACATTTCAGGATGGCATGATCTAGAGTAGTGGTCAAACAGTAGGACAGGTTGCTCAGAGAGGTTGTATAGTCTCCATTCTTGGATATTTTTGGAGCCTACCTGGCTGAGACCTGAGACGACCTGATCTGGCTGTGAAGCTGGCTCTGCTTTGATGGCCTCCAGAGAATCTTTCCAGGCTCCTTTCTTCCTGTGATTCTGTCACTGTGTGATCTGTGCCAGATGGCTCCACGGCTAGTCCTACAGCAATATTAGCAGACATGATGGCAGTCTGCAAGTGTTATTTTCTAAAGACCCCAGTTCAGAGAAGTATTTAAACACGTTCCTAACTTCCATCTCATGCAGCTGCTAAGAGGGTATTCTACATGGCAGTGATTTTCATATATCTATGTCTAAGCTGTTGAATAATTGTAGCTGCAGACAGACAGCTTTGCCCAAGCCAGTAATGTGTTGCAAGTTCATAAAAATGAATGAAAACAAAGTTGTAGGCAGTACTTTCGAAACCCTCTTTATTATGCTGATGTCACTCTGGCCAAAAAACCAGGAAGTCTGTAATTCTGTGCATTCATGTTCTTAAGAAGGCACCCTCATCTTAAAATCTGTAACACCTGTAAAACCAGCTGCTTTTTCTTTCAATGTATTGTTAAAGCTCAGGTTAATGAAGCTAAGCCTCAGATCATTTTATGCTACTTGTCTCATTTTTGCACAAATAGATTTAGAAGGTGGCAATAACCTAGTTACCTTCACTTCCATCAGCAGTAACCCACTCAAACTTTACGGTGTAGCATTCATTGCTGTCACTTCTGAGTAACTGAAGTAACTGAGTAACTGAACGTTGAATTCTTTGATATAATATTAACACATAACACTTACTGTACAGGCGAAAACCACTATCTGTGCACCAGTGCAAAAGGACCTGAATTAGTATAAGTGATACAATGTTCTTGAGAAAGGTGTAGGCTGTTTTGAGGGGTTGTTTCTGCTTATAGTATGTTTGAATGGCTGTATCATTCTGTATCATTCATGAGGAAATAAAGCTGAGAAATAGGAGATTTCCCTTACAGATCAGAAAAAATAAAGCAAAAATGTTCATTCAAAATTAACATGTTATTTAAAATTAAACATTAATTATAATTAAATGTTAATTTAAAACCAACGTTTTGGCATAACTTTTTTTTTCTCTGACTGTTGGTAAAGAAATAGGCAAGACAGCACTTTTAGAATAATTCATAACATTTGTTACAGGTAGTTTCTGTGGTAAAAACTTGCAGTTTGTCACTATGGGGGAAGCAGTATCTAAGGTACAGTAGAGAACATCTAATGATTCTTGAATTTAGGTGTTGTTGCTGCTTTCAAACACTGAAATAAAGATTTACATTTTGAGTACCCTTAAGAATGCAGTAGCAACTTAGACCAGATGTCCCTAGAAAAAGGAAGCCTTAGCTTGCTGCCTGTTTGAAGCCTCAGGGGGAAAGAAAGCAGGAGTAACAGGCTGAATTCTCTGCATTGCCCATGTCTCAAAATGGCTAGGAGCAATCATGGGAGAATTTTGATGTATTTGATTCAAGCTTGCAGGTTGATACCTCTATGACCCAGCTGTGCCTCTTCTCTCACTGACTGCATGTGAGAACAGTGTGGATGTAAGAGAAGACAAGGTAGGGCAGAACCCTGATGTTTGTAGAGATGGAGAGGCCGAGTGACCATACATTTCCACCAACACTGTACTAAGTGGACAATTGTCAGCTTGTGGTTGACATACATGGTGATATCAGGGATGTGATACTGGGGTGTATTGCATAAGACCCATCTCAACGATTGTTATTCCAAGAGTAAATAATACACAGAAATCCTATATCCAATTTATTTAGATTTATTTACATGTCTCTAAACTAACCCAAGTTTTCATGGAGAATAGATCCCAACAGAAGCCCCAGTTAGAGTATCCCCCTTCTTTTTGTGAAAAATTATTTCATTATAGATTTTACTATGATAAAATATTTCCAGAGATTTAATCCAAATCTTATTTTCCCCATTTGCAGTTTTGCTTCTCACCTTTCACAGTCCTGATTTTACAGCCTCAAATCACAGCTGATTCCTGTCCTATTTCACCCAATAATACACAAGTTGGTTAGATTTTTTTTTTTTTTGCTTTTCATTGATAGTCCAGGAAGTGTTTCAGCCTGTGGGGGGGGAAAAAAAGAAAAAAAAAAGAAGAAAAGTAGAATTATTGATGAGGACAAGTCCACAGGGGGCTGTAGTTGTGAAAGACCTATTTAGTATTTAGTAAAAATGCTCAAATGATGATAACAGGATGCTTCTTTTAAGTAAAAGAACTGATTTTTGATGATCTATATTTCTTGGCAGAAATGCTTCTCTGGCTTCCACGAGATGAAGAGGATGAAGAATTATACAAGATAACAAGAAAATAAACCCAAAGAAATGAAAGAATGAGTACAAGCTAGATGAGCTCTTTACAGAGTCAGCTGAAGGAAGCTATAGGCCATAGCTCACCTTTGTATAGATGGCATTCCAGGAAGAAGCTATCCTTGCCAGAGCTACAGAGGTAATAGTGCGTTTGTCCAGGTAAGCTGTTCTCAAAAGCTTCTCTAACATCAGGCCATCCAAAACAGATAGTTCCCTATAATGCCAGACATCATTGCTTTTGGTCTTCCTTAAATATTAGGCTTGATTTATCTGGTGGAATACAAATCATATGAAAACAATCATTATTATTTTTTTCTTTCATTTACACAAGTGCAGAACACCTAAAAATAACATCAGGCCTAACATCAGATCATTTCAATATGATGATAAACTAAACAGTGCATTTCCTGAAAACATTGGCATGTGCTTTTTTCCCTGTTAGCTTCATCCTCAGCTGTACCAAAGAGCTTTCTAATACGAAGTAACAAACATCCCGCACTGATCAGGAGAGATATGTTCTTCCTCATTTAAATACAAACATCTCTTCAAAAACTGGAGAAGTTCCTGTTTTCTGCCCATGTGCTCTAAGAGAAAATCTCTTCCTGAGCCTGAATTAGTAATCAGTTGATTTGTATTAACACGGGGAAAAAGCAGCTACAAAATCCTGCTCAACTTTTTTCTTTAAATGGATGGGTTCTGCTTATCTCACCAGGATCAGACTAAAAAATGGAATAAAGTGTGCAAACTAAGTTTACTCTGTGCTTTGTTTTTTAATAACTATTTATCTGTTTTTTACAGTTCTTTCCATTCAGTTTCCATACTTTAATGCCATGGCTGTATCCAAAATGTTTTGAGAAGTTGATAGACCCAAGGCAGGACATGTTAGGGAATTGACTTTTATATGACATCATTGCTTCCATCAGAGCATACTGACCTATTGTCCCTTTGGTTTGAGCAGAACCATACTGCTCTTTTGTGAGAGTATAAGCTGTTTGTAATACCCTCTGGAAATCATCAGAGGCTGAATAGCACCAGCTTCTCGCAGGTCCTACGGAGTATGCTTGGCTGGCATAGGAACTGCAGCTCCTTAGAGGAGGGGGAGTCTGCTGACCAGATGAGGAGCAGCATCTGGTCACTGTGATGATAGGGCCACATGGATCATTTTCTGTCATTTACAACATGGATCTGTCCACTTGTGTCTCAAGTAATACTTCCCTGTCTTCCTCTGCAGAAAACTGCTTTCAGACGGTGACTCTTTTTTCCTCACCTCTTGTTTTAAAGCATAAATGATCAGTGGATTTGCTTTCCAGCTCCAGAGCCAATCACCATGCCAAAAAACTCAGGAAGTGTGCAGATGACGTTTAGGGAAGCCATTTGAGGAATGGTAACAAGGTAATCTTATGCAAATATGTAGTAACTGTCTTTCTTGTCTTAGCTCAGCCCTGAAGCTTGATCCTCTTCCATTCAAGTAAACGGAAGAATCCATATGACTTTAATGGAAAAGAACTGAGCCTTTTTTGCCCAAAGTAAACAAAGGATTTTTTGTGTGCTCTTACCTGAGCTACAACTAACATGCACGCTGCGTTTCCATGGTTCTGCTGCTCAGCACAGGTCATGTGAAAAACACATTCTTATTTCTTCCTCTTATGAGGAACAAACACACGTAATCGCACCTTTGTAACCAAGATTATGAAATGAGGGCTGGCAGTGCACCTGCAGGAAGTTTCAGTAGTTGACAGTTTAAGACATTCATAATACTCTCCCATATGTGGATGTTAATTTTTCTTTCTAGTTCAGAAAATAACGCTGGGAGTCACCCAGCTAAATATGTTGAATATGAGAGAATCTTAGCATAAATAGGCCTTGCTCTACAAATGTCTCCATTGACTGTAAGGGGAGCCCAGGTCTGCTGTCACAGATGTCAGTGAAATGAATCCCACTTCGTATGCAAAAATGGGGTAATTACATGCCTATAGGTACCGTTTATGAATTTCAGAGTTCCCCTGAAAACTTGAAGAGAGTTTTGCGTATGTCATTAAAACTCCACAACAACAGGGGGGAAGCCTCATTTCATTTCCCTCCACTCATAATGTGGATTTTTTTTCCTTTTGGCATTTGCTTATCCAAACCTCGTACAAATAATTAATCTCTAATGCAACTGAAAAGTCACTACAAATAGCACCAGCAAGTATTTCATGTTTTCAAAATAACTCTGTAGCACCTAAGTCACCCACATTATGTGTTTCCTAGGAGTGCTGCTGCTATGCAAACTTTTCAGTGCCACCATTTACTCCAAGCTACCTGAAAGCAGTACTACTAGGATATGACCAATGCAGACTTTTTTCCCCAGGAACTGACAGATTTTACATTTGCTTTATTATTCAGTTGTAATTGTGAGAAAAATTAATGGTTAAACAAGATTAATACAGGTCCTTAACCTCTCAAACATCATCTTCCTCAAAATAATAAAGAGAAATGTGGCATTTATTCCAAACTAAAGAAGAATTCGGGGTGGAAGGCTGTTGTCAAAATATAGGCAGCATCTGACTGAATATAGTTTGTCTCTTAAACTGCAGCTAAAATCACAGAATCACAGAATAGGTGAGGTTGGAAGGGACCACAGTGGGTCATCTGGGTCCAACCTCCCTGCTCAGGCAAGGTCCCCTAGAGCACATTACTTAGGATTGTGTTTAGACAGCTTTTGAAAATCCCCAGAGACGGAAGCTTCACAGCCTCTCTGGACAATCTGTTCCAGTGCACAGTCACCCACACAGTAATGAAGTTCTTCCTTATATTCAGGTGGAACATCCCGTGCATCAGTTTCTGCCCACTGCCTCTCATCCTATTGCTTGGCACCACCAAGAAGAACTTGGCTCCATCCTCTTGACACCCTCCCTTTGGATACTTGTTGACATGGATAAGATCCCCTCTCGGTTGTCTCTTCTCCAGGCTAAAAACCACAGGATTTGAAATGTAAAACATAAAGCATCAGAGGATTTAGAAAATCAGGCAAACATTGGTTAGATAAGCTTTCTTACTAGCAACACAGTATCTTTTCCCCAATGTGATTAATCTCTGACACTCATATTTAAAAGAAGTCCTTTTGCAGCCCTCTTGGGCCTAACAATTAATGTTACTTGACTAGCAATGACAGCTCAAACTTTAAAGGGCCGTAGGCTCAGATGTCAGAACCAAATGATGCTTTTTTAGTTGCAGAAATGTTCCTGGAGGAGGAAAATACCTAGCTGGTAGCCACTGGAACTTAATCTTCCATTGCTTTAGGAACAGGCAGTTGTGCTCAGAAATTATCATGCACCATTTTCAAAATTAGCCTGCAACATATTTGAAACTGTTACCAGGTATCAACATAAAACCTGTTTTCCTAAATGCCCATCTGTGAATGTGTGTTAATTAATCACAGACTAAAAACTGATACTTCCTAACAGCAAGATTTAATGACGGCATTTTCTTAAAGACACTTAAACTAGCTAATCGCAATACCTTTGCTGTGGCAGTGTCAACTAACAGAACCATCTAGTAGGCACACAAATGCAAGTTAATTGTTGTTACCTGGACACAGAGTGTGGCATATTATACATTATGCAACAACATTGCAAAAATGCACATTTTAGCTGAAAGGAAAGCTTAAAAAATATTCTGCAAAGCAGATATTGTTTTTATTTTCTCTGCACTTTGCAACTTACAAAAATGGGGAACTTACCTGCGCAGTGACAGAGAGAGACAGCATCAAAACTCTTTCCAAGTCAGCTTTTTCCCCTCAGTCTCTGGGCCACTAGACCATGTCATGTCAGCTTACTGTCATCTGTAGGGAAGAGAAGTTTAATGTTTGATGTATTCTCTCCTGCTAACAACATTTACCTGACGACCAACATTTACCATAAATTACAAGTGAAAGCATTTTGTTCACACACACACATACAGAACCAGCCCAAATTGTTAAGGTGCTATAGTGCACCTTAGAAAAACAAGCACACATCAGTCACTGCAGAAGCTTCAGCTTGTCTGCACAAGCTTGACTGTGGTCTTTAGCCTATACAGCAGGTGCTACCTGCACTACAGATGGATGACAACTCATGAAATGTTAGCTTCATAGAGCCTTAGATATATCTTTTTAACAGATGAAACTAGGACACTGGGATATCATTACAGCTTCTCAACCCAAAAAACAAAACTTTCATAGACTTGTGCCCTAGTTTAGTTGTTTCTTTGGGCATGGGTTCTTTGATAGCATTTTAATTTGAAATCTCTCTTTTCCCATGTACATATAGCTGATCACATGAAGAATAATGGGAGAAAAGAAAGACACTCAAGTAGTTCAAGTGGCCAAGACAGCAACCAAAGTAACAGCTCAAGCCAGATGGTTTCTCAGCCCCTTGTGCACCCTTTGCTGGCTGTTGTGTGAGGCAGTCAGAGCTGCCATCACTATTTCTGCAGAGGTACTCCCCACTCTGCAAACTGGTCTCCTCTGCCTTGTGCAGGGTCTTACATGGCTGGAAAGAGGTCACTGTGAGGATATTGCTGGATGAGTAACAACAGGTGTTGGAAAACAGAGGGGCTTGCAAATTGTGCTGTGCCTACATATAGGCTACATGCCCAAGGCTCAACCAAAAAGAAAGGCACTGCTAGTTTAGCAGACCTGGGCTCACCACAGGAGCTCCATAAATACCAAAACAGCATGGACCAGAAGGAAGCTTTGGCTCTGGGCTGCTTGGGAGTTTTTTACATAAGGCAGTAAAGGTAATTTCGGTAAGGTAGTAAATCATCTATTTGGGGTTTGAGGTGCCCAAACTTGATGTCATTTGGGGGATCTCTGCCAGTGCTCGTCTATCATGTTTCATACCCAAACATGACTGTGGGGCAGTAGAGGTTGAGCATGGTGGTGTGCTATTTGTTTGACGTATTAGAGGCAAGAACAGAACTGCCTATGAAATTAATTCAGCTTATCGGCAGGGCAGCAGCATCTTGAGTAGTACCTGGGAGCATGAGCATGAGAACCTGCTTAGAGTAGGCAGGTAACACTGGTGGCATGCATTGGCCTTCTCTGAGGAGGTCCAGGTGAGCAGGGGAACTGCACGGTGCAGGGTGAGTGGCTGCTGTGCTGGAGCAGCATGGTTTGTAGTCGGTGCTGTGCCAGTGTTTGTGCTGTCGCTCAGATACGCACTGGGCTCTCCTGTGTTTGGTGCTAAACTTTTGTGTGGTGCAAGTGCGTGTGGCAAAGCAGTTTGTCACAGTTTGTCAGTTCCATCTGACTTCTTGCTACATCCCGGAGCAGGGAAGGAAGGAAAGCCTTTTCAGGCACGGTTAAGTGCTCCACCTGGCGAGTGCCTCCCCGTCTGAGTGTGCCTAGGTTGGACATCAGGAAGAATTTCTTCACAGAAAGGGTTGTCAGGCATTGGAATGGGCTTGCCCAGGGAGGTGGTGTGTAGTCACTGTCTCTGGAGGTGTTTAAGCAGAGACTGGACGTGGCACTTAGTGCCATAGTCTGGTTGACATGGTGGTGTTTAGTCAAAGGTTGGGCTCGATGATCTCAGAGGTCTTTTACAGCCTAATTGACTCTCTGATTCTGTGCTCCAGGAGGTACCCGAAGCCTAGCAGATTTGAGCTAGCAGGGGGCTGCGGGACCGCGTGTCCTGCCCACCGCTGCCAGGAAGCAGACTTGTGTGCCCACGCGTGCTTTGTTCTCCCTGCGCAGGGCTGTGCTGCGCCGCGCCGGAAAGGTACCACGCAGCCGTGGGAGCTGTCCCGGGGGATCGGTCCGGCAAAAGGGGATGACCTGAGAGTGAGCCCCGTTCTGTTGGCGCGCGTGCCGCGCGCTACCTGCGTGTCTGTGGCCGTGACGAGAGCCCGCCCCGCGCGCATCCGCTCGGCCCGGGGGCGTCTCGGCGGCGTTTGTCGTGGGGCGGGGCGGGCGGGGGCGCGGCAGCGCCCGGCACTCTCTGCCGGCGGTCCGGGGACTTTCCCCTAGGCGGGCGCGGGGCCCGTGAGGAACGGGCGTCCTCCGTGCGTGGCCTAGCGAGCAGGTCTTCAGAACATCCCGGCATCCCCTCCCCGCTAACACAACATTATAAAGGTCGGCAGCTGGCTCAACCTACAGGGCAGGGCGAGGAGTGCGTAACACTTTAGTTGTCTGCATGCTACTCTCCACAGGCTAAGCACAGCAGACAGAGCGCTCGGCCGCCCCCGAGGGGCGCCACGACCCCGGGCGGCCGCGAAACCATCCCCATGGAGGGACAGAGCGGCGCCGGGAACACATTATGCAAATAGCGCCCCGAGGCCCCGCCCCGAGGCGGGCGGGCGCTCTGGCCCCGCCTTGTGGCCGCCGCTGGGACCGCCCCGCGCCACTCCAGGGACCGCCCCGCGCCACTCGTGCCCCCCGGGCGCGAACTGGGAACTTGGGGCGACAGCCCCCGAACCGGTGCGTGCCTTGGAGACTGGAAACAGCAACCAGCGGGGCGGCTGTCCACAAGGAGCCAGCGGTAGTACTTGGATGTTCTACTACACTCCAGAAGAAACGGGAGTCACTTCTGATGGCTGCGATTTCCTGTACTTCTGCAGACGAAACAGGCTCAGTTTTTCTTTCGGTTGGTTCGTTTCCTTTGTCCTCCTGAGGCAACTCTGCACACCTACAGTGTTAGTGCAATTGTTTTCGCCGGTCCTTGTCAGCAGGGTCTGACAGTTAAAGACCAACATCCCCATCCCTAGAGACCAGGACAGTACCTGGAGGGGAGACTGAAAGGTTTTAGAACTGACAGGACCTGCACAAACACTGCTTGCCAAGCCAGTTCTTTGAAACGCTTTCTTTCTTCCTTTGGGCTTAATGAAATGCTAAAAAATTCTCATTCAAATACTCGAATAATGCTTATTCAGTTGTATGTTAGAATGTGCGTTTTGAGTTGCTTTCCATGCAAAACGTGAAATAAAAGTAACACACTTCAACTTTCAGTTTCTATTAAGAGTAGCTACAGACTCATTCTTTAATGATTCACAACCAAACATCAAAGAGGAATAACATTCAAAATTTTTTAAAAGTAAGCCTAAGTCAGGTCTTTAAAAAATGCATCTAGCACCTCAGCCTTTTAACACAGTTGCCCTAACAGCCCTTGAGGTCAGTGAATGCTGTGAGCTTTGCTTTCCAGACGAGAAACACAGGTTTTCACACTGCAACACGCGCTGCAACTCTGACCAGAGATCTGGAGATGCCCCAAACCAACAGCAGCAAAAGCTGTACTCCAGAGGACACAGGATGCAACTCCTGCCCTGCAAACCCCGTCATTCTGTATCTCTACCTGAACAGGGTGGGGACTGAAATAAGATCTCCACTTCCCATGATGAATACCACAGCTCCTAAGCACAGCGTGAAGCTTGCCCTGAGCTTTAAGCGTGGTACCAGCTGTTGCGCTAAGATGCAACTGAGAGCATTCCGTTCTGAACATCAGGTTGTGCTCCAGGAGTACCGAGGGGGAACTCCTGAGAAACCTAACCAGGGCAAAGGGTGACCGAGGACACAGAAGCACAGGGGTCAGGTGGAGGAAGTTCTCAACCAGCCATTGGGAAGCATGAGTGCCTTGCAGGCTTCTGGTGCCACGGACAGCCACTGCTGTTTAAAATCACGTAGGGCAGAGCGTAACAACACAACTGTGGTTTAGTCCCAAAAATCACCAAAGAACTTGAAGTGGACATATGTACTGCTGGGATCCCAGAACTTCCTATTCACTCCTGTAGTACTTGATCAATGGATCTGTCAGTGAAGCATAAGGTCGCCACTAAATGATGCTAACTACTGTAATCAGACAAGATTAATTCAAAATAGCACTGAGGACATTATGTTTTTACAATTACATGTCATTATCCAATATACCAAAACATGCAGTTTGTGCAGGTATTTCAGTAACATTGAAAATAAAAGGTAATCTACTTTCCTTGCTTCAAATCATTCTGTACAGGGTATAAAAATGTAGCAAAGGAAGGGCTCAATTAGCATGAACGCTTTACAATACACTCACTGTCTCCAGCAGACAGCAGCATCTTGATTTTGATTATCTTGGTGTTACAAAAGTAGAAATTGATATTCTATAGGTCGACTCTATCAGTTTTACAGTATTTCAGCTACACATCTAAAGAAACCAACATCCTTGTGGGATTACACCTTGAAGCAGAAGTAAAGCTTTTCGGAAGGTGTTGCAAAGTTATTGAAATGGCTGGAATATTTAGTAGCCAAAACCAAAGTACTATAAAAGCTTATCCCAGAGGTTTTATTGTTTTGAGTAGCAGTCAAAATATACGTAGTGTAGAAATCCATGTTTATTTGAAAAAAACCCCCAGAACTGTAAATGATACTTCACAATATAAATTAAATCTGCTTAGTTTTGGTGGCTGAAATAGCTGTGACTTGACTAATTGCTAAGTCACCAGTGTGATGCTATGGCTCTAACCTGCTAGTATAATGTTAAATGGGATCAGGGTGTCACTTATATTGCAAGTGTTATGAAAACATCCCATAAAAATAGTCAACCAACTACTTTCTCTCCTAGTATGATCAACAGTGAACATTATGAGGAACAAGCCTGAAACAGACAATCCAACTTTTTGATTGAAATTTTTAAATAACCTTCAATCATTCAAGTATTATGGTCCCTACGTACACACTTCTATGTGGCTAGAAAAGACACGGTAGACAATTGAGCACACTGCCATCAAATTGTAAGAATTACAAAAATGTCAGGTTTTACAGCAAATTGTACCTTAATACTTTCATTAAAAATAGAAGAGTTAGGTAGACTATTTTGCAAATACAACAGCACACTAGTGTGCTGTATATTAAGGCAATACCTTTAAATGCACACTTGTCATCTCTAACAGTTTTATTACAATTGCTACTGAGTGAAAGAACTATCATTGTCTTGCAAAACTGAGAAAGAAATACAAAATATCTGGAAGCCTACATTTTCAAAGTACAAAATTAACCTTCAGTCCTTGTATTGAAATACTATACACAGTAGAAACAGTGATTCTCCCCTACAAGATCTCACGAGGATTTCTTAAAGCTGGAGGCAAATTTGAAGGCTTTGACTCTTCATCCAGTAGCACTAAATCTTCAATTTCGCTACCTTTGTATTTTCTTTTACATATCTTCACAATAACTTTCTTCTTGAGGAATAATTTCAAAGCTTCTCTCGAAGCCACTGCTTTGGCATTTTCCATACTTTTACCACAGCCAGTACCCAAGTAGACAGACTTGCACCTCAGTTCACAAACTATATTTTCTAGAGAGCTTTTATTTTGAGGCAGGTCTGCAAGTTCCTTCAGGGGAACAAAAGCAACATCTAATGTAGCTTTTACGGACTGAATAGATGAGTTTAGAAGTTCTGCATGATTTACATTAGGACTGAAGCCTCCAACAGCAACCAGTTTCCAGGCTACAGCTTTGTAGAGTCTGTTAAAAAAAGGCTGTCTTTCCTTTGCATCTTCACTGGTTAATGGTTTGCACAAAGCCTTAGCAGGGCTTTCACCTGCCTGTGAGCCACTCTTGGAAGCCAGCAGGGAAGCACCTGCCTGAGCTCCGCCCCGGGAAGAGGGACCTTGCTGAGCTCCACTCCGGGCAGCCAGCAGCGAGGCAGCCACCTGAGCGCTGCTCTTGGAAGCGAGCAGTGAGGATCCCGCTGTGCGCCACTCTCCGAGCGGCCAGCAACGAGGCGGCCACCTCGGCACTGCTCTTGGAGGGCCAGAAGTGAGGAGCCCACCTTAGCAGGCCCTTGGGGGACAGCAGCAGCGAGGGTGCCCACCTGAGTGCCGCTCTTGGGGGCCAGAGCAGTGAATCTGCCCACTTGAGCAGCACTCTTGGACACTGCTGCTGGGGTACTCGCTTGGTTTTTGGAAGACAGCAGTGCAGCATTTGTGGAGGGGGTGCTTTTGGTGGTTGGTGGCACCGCTGCCACCTGTGGGGTGCTCTTGGTGGTCAGTGGCATGGCTGCTGCCACCACCGCTGCCTGTGGGGTGCTCTTGGAAGCTGGTGACACTGTTGCTGCCACCACTGCTGCCTGTGGGGTACTCTTAGAAGCTGGTGGCACTGCTGCTGCCACCACTGCTACCTGTGGGGTGTTCTTGGTGGTTGGTGGCACTGCTGCTGCCACTGCTACAGCCTGTGGGGTGCCCTTGGCAATCAGTGGTACTGCTGCTGCCTGTGGGGTGCTCTTGGAGGTTGATGGCACTGCCACTGCCACCACTGCTGCCTGTGGGGTGGTCTTGGCAGCTGGTGGCACTGCTGCCGCCACTGCCTCTGGCTGCAGGGTGCTTTTGGCAGCCAGCGGCGCTACACTTACTGTAGTTTTCTTTTCAGGTGATGGCACATTTTCACACTTGCTTTCTTCAGATGGGCTTGAGCAAGGCTTCTTTCCTGGCTCTTTTTCAGATGAGGATGACTTTTGCTCAGCAGTATTTTCAGCATTAGCAGGTTTCCCTTCTGTTTCTATGTCTGATGCTACAACCATTTCTTGATCTGAGCTGCAAGTTGACTGGGAACTTTCTGGATCTTTGCTAGTAACTTTTTCCTGCTTTTTTGGCAATGTGCTCTCTGTTTCCTTCAGGGCTTCTGCCTTGATTATTTTCACATCCTTTCCAGCATCCTTAGAGTCTTTGCTTTTCTCAACAGCTTGTCTCTTGGAGGGGTGCTCTAGCCCTTCTGCAAAACAAGTAAAATATGTTATCCTCTTTCATTTCTGAACTATGAAATATCCATGTAGAGAGAAATCATCTACAACATTCTAGCAATAATTTCTGTGAATTTAAAAGGTATATATTAGGAATACACCTTGAACTGTAATTTCAAGTATTAACATACTATTTCAGAATATTTTAGTACTTTCTTGACAAAAACCTGAAAATACTCAGGTGTAAGATTTCAGGTGTTGGTTTGGGACCCATAGGCAACTATGTATTTCTATTCTTGAAGTCCAAACCAAAAGTAACTAACATACATTAAATGGACTATCTGACCTAAAAAAAAAAAGAAGTGTATTTTGTCTACTAATACAATAAAAGTTTCTTTAAGAAACTCAGTTTCTTACACAGCAGCGGTGTCTGACTAGCAGGAAAGGCAAAGCAACAAGAACGCATTTAAGCTGGAGTACAGCAGTCCATTGCAACGCACAAGTAATCAGCTTAAAAGTGCACCAGTTGTAGAAGTGCAAAACGACAGCACTACATTACCAAAGGAGTACGTGTGCACTACATCCATTTTAGAGATAGATACTATATTAGGAAAAAAATAGCACAGAGAGAGAAAACAAAAACCAGGAGTGTTTAAGGTAAATTATTTTGACTACTTTCTAAGCCCGAGGCAAGCCGAGAACATTTAGAAACAAGCATTTTCTAGACTCCTATGTATTGTCACAGCTATGATCTGCTAACCATTGCTACTTGATATGCCTCTTTTCTTCACCTTGGCAACCAGTTCGTCTCTCGTGGTGCGGACAGGCGCGCCGGTCACTTGGATGCCTTCAGCCATTTCCAGCGCCTTCTCCATGACCTGCGGAGGGTACCTGGAGGGGCGACAAGGGGAAAAGAGGGAAGGGGCGTCGTCAGGCGGCCGCGCCGCGCCGCGCCGCCCCCGGCGCCCCGGTGGGTCCCGCAGAACTCACCGGCATCCCAAGAAGACGTGGTTGGCCCACACCATGGAGAGGGACACCAGGCGCTGCAGCTGAGCGCTGCCCGCCGCCGGCGGCTCGCCCACGTTGCGCAGCAGAAACTCCCGGCGGTACCGCCAGTGGTGCTCGGGCTCGCAAGCCCCGCGCAGCGTCTCCGCCCAAGCCGCCTCCTCCGCCGTCCGCCCCAGGGGCTCGGCCGCCGCCGCCGCCTTCCCCGCCATCGCCGCCGCCGCGGAAACACCCGCCCCGCTCCTTCCGGAGGGCGCGGCCTGAGCTCATATCCGCCGGAGCCGGCGGGCGGGGCGGGCACCGCGGGCTGAGCGCCTCAGCCTTTGGGGCGGGGCAGAACCGTCTGAGTCACGCTGTCTCCGCGAGTGCCGGGGGAAAGGGGGGGTCTGGGCACTGTTACGTGCGCTGCATTGTGCCTGGGGAAAGCGTGAATAAAATTTCTGCTTTATGGCTTGATTTTTCTGGGCTTGCTGAGGTCGGAGTTCATGAAGATCAACTGGTGTTTTACCTCAGAATAACAGTGAGTTAGGTTAGAAAAGACGTCTGAGATCATCGAGTCTAACCTGTGACCGAACAGCACCTTGTCACCATGGCTTTAAGTGCCTCGTCCAGTTTTTAAGCACCTTCAGGGACAGTGACTCCACCAACGCGGGCAGCCCATTCCAATGTCTTATCGCCCTTTTTTTGAAGAAACTCCTCCCACTGTCCAGCCCGACCTTCCGCTGGTGCAGCTTGAGGCTGTTTCCTCTCTCAGCCTGTCGTTGGTTGCCTGGGAGAAGAGGCCGATTCCCACCTGGCTACAACCTCCTTTCAGGTAGTTGTAGAGAGCCTCCAGGCTGAACAACCCCAGCTCCCTCAACTAGAGGGAGTCCTTCTCATAAGACTTACTCTCTAGACCCATCACAAACTTCATTGCCCTTCTCTGGAGATGCTCCGACATCTCAATGTCCTTCCTGAATTGAGGGGCCCAAAACTGGACACAATACTCGAGGTGTGGCCTCACCAGTGCCGAGTACAGAGGGCTGATTATTACTGCAGTCCTGCTGGCCACACTATTTCTAGTACATGCCACTGGATGCCATTGGCCTTCTTGGCCCCCTGGGCACACTGCTGGCTCATGTTTGACCAGCTGTTGACCAGCACCCCTGGGTCCTTTTCTGCTGGTGAAAGGAAAAGGAATCCTAAGGTCCTTTTCTCCTTTCCTCCTTGGTGTTGTCCACAAAATTGGATTTGTTACCTGGTGTGCAATAAGCCAAAAATTGTACACTTGAGAGATAGAGAGTTGATATTTATTTCAGAGTTGCACAAGCCTGGGTGCTTGGTGGTATTCCACAAATCAAGCACGCCTCTCCATACTTTTTGTGCCATTATTTATACACAGAAGTTCACAGTTAGTAACCTTCCAAGCACAGCCCCTCTATTATGATTAATTAGTAATTTCCATACAAGCTATGTAACCTCAGTTAGCTTCTACACATGCTCAGGGGAAGGGTCTTTACCTGGGCAGGAATCTTTTTGACCCGTAGGCATGATTTTTAGTATTATAATATGGTGGGGTTCTGCAGGAGTTCATCTTAGGTTCTGTGTTCTTCAACATCTTCATAAATGACTTAGATGCATGACTGGAAGAGATACTAAGCAGATTTGCAGATGACACAAAACTGGAAGGAGCTGTTGACTCCCTCGAAGGCAGGGAGGCCCTGCAGAGAGACCTTGACAAATCAGAGGACTGGGCAATCACCAACCATATGAATTTCAACACGGGAAAATGGTGGATTCTGCACCTGAGATGGGACAACCCTGGATGTACATACAGACTGGGGCATGAGATGCTAGAAAGCAGTGCCATGGAAAGGGACCTGGGGGTCCTGGTCGATGGCAAGTTGAATATGAGTCAGTGGTACCCTGACAGCCAGGAGGGCCAACCGTGTCCTGGGGGGCATCAGGCAAAGCATCGCCAGCCAATCGAGGGAGGGGATTGTCCCATTCTGCTCTGCACTGATGCGGCCTCACCTTGAATATTGTGTGCAGTTTTGGGCACCACAATATAAGAAAGATATTAAGCTATTAGAGAGCATCCAAAGGAGGGCAACAGAGATGGTGAAGGGCCTTGAGGGAAAACTGTACAAGGTGTGGCTGAGGTCACTTGGTCTGTTCAGCCTGGAGAAGAGAAGACTGAGGGGAGGCCTCATTGCAGTCTACAACTTCCTTGTGAGGAGAAGAGGAGGGGCAGGCACTGATCTCTGGTCTGTGGTGACCAGTGACAGGACCTGAGGAATGGCCTGAAGTTGTGATAGTGGAGGTTTAGTTTAGGTTGAGTATTAGAAAAAGGTTCTTTACCCAGAGGGTGGTTGGGTACTGGAACAGGCTCCCCAGGGAAGTGGCCACAGCACCAAGCCTGACAGAGCTCAAGAAGCATTTTGATGATACTCTCAGGCTCATGGTGTGACTCTTGGGGTGGTCCTGTGCAGGGCTAAGAGTTGGACTCCATGATCCTTGTGGGTCCTTTCTAACTCAGCATATTCTGTGATTCTGCAATAGTTCACCTGCAGGATATATGAACCTTGAGTATTTTGCCAAGTTAACAATGTATATACATAGATATACATTGACATCTTGATTTACTATATCCTTTAAGCTTGTTAGTTCCCGGTTGTCCTTGACAAAGGGATGCTAGCTGCTGCCTGTTCCACTGATTAGGTCTCCTTACTTGCTGATTAGGCTTGCATCAGAGACCATCCTGACTTAAAATAATCTTGACCTATTCCACATTTTGCAGCATCGGCGTGTGACAGGAAAGTGGTGCCAAGGACATGGGTTGTTGTAGCCTTTTGGAGGAAGCATTAAGTGAGGACTGCTGTCTACAAAAGGTTCTTCTAATTGCTCTTGCAGCTCTGTAGGCTGCATTTAATTTGCAAAAGATTACCCCAGAATTCAATTCAAAACCATTTCGAGAACTCTGTGTAAAAAAGTAATAGGCACACTGTGAAAATATCACAAGCTTTGGTCTGCCAAGATGGTGCGTGCTGAATCAGTGCAACAGAGGAATGAATTTTGATTTCTAAAGGGCTGTCCCTGGAGAGCTGTATTGATTTTTCTCTCTGAATTAAAAGTCTGGGTTTGCTTAAGTTTTCAGTTTTTAATACCTACGTGTCATCATGAAGTGAACTACAAGACAGATTGCATTTAAGGAAGGAGTGTTTCTCCTTAAGGGACTTAAATGTCTTATTTTGTGGAAATTGTTGTGTAGTGGCTTAAATTAGAACACCTCTGTGGAGCAAAAACTAAGTGATTAAGGAAACTAAGAAAAATATAGTCCAATGCACTTTCGCTCTTTATCCATTGTTAGAGTGGAAGTACTTTTCCTTCACTTTCCTGATTAGCCCACACAGTGTTATGTTGTACATTGGCAAGAATAATTCAGTGACAGAGAGCAAGTAAACAGTAATGAGTGGGATGGAGCTGAGAGGCTCTCTATTGTTTTATATGTGCATGTAGAGGAAGAAAAGGGCAGAAAGTTTGTACCCTCTCTAGTGTGGGTGTCTTGGAGCAATGGGTTTGTTAAGAAACAATTTCAGAAGGTTTAGAAACAGCACTGTGGTTTCCATATTTGTTTCCAGTCATTAGTTGTATCAGCGTGGTTATCTGGTAATATAGGCTCAAATATATGAAGGACATGATTTGTCACGTTAGGGTTTTCATTGGGTGAGGTAGGCCTGTCTCCTAGACCCCTGAGTCTGTGATACCACAGTTCTTGACTTCATGGTCCATACAGGCCCTAGAATGGAAGGGTGAATGGAATCCCTGCAAACATAGGTTTGAGTTTGCACTTCAGACAAGATTGTCTGTGCTGCCAGCCTGTTTGTTCACACTCTTCAATGAACCAGTTTATTTTTAATGAAGCTGGTTGGGACTTGGTCCAGGCTTGAGATCTGACCCTCGGAGATAGCAGGAATTCAACAAGGCCTGCTCGATGTTATGTGCTCTTAATACCAGAGCTGGAATTCAACAGACAATTCAGCTGCAGCAGGACTGTCTGTACTCTTGCAGAAGTAGCAGAGCAAATAGCACAGGTGAGAATGCCCTGTCCTCCTCCACAAGCATCTGAGTTACCAAGTGAAGTGACTAAGGACCAGTCCACGATGAGCTGCTCATGTACCAGTCAAGAGTGGGAGCTGGGGAGGGTTAGGAGGGTGATAGGGGCATTTGTACACTCAGAGGGATCCCCAGAAGTCGTATTCTAGTGTTGCTGGGTTAATGACAGCCAAACATCAGAGGTTAGACTCCACACCTCAGAGCTTTGTGTCTGCTCCTGGTCACCCCATGTGGATCAGATTATATGGTCTCACCTCTGAGTCCCAGGCTCCTACAAAAGCATTGTTCTAGGGAATGTTGGAGACTCAGCACAGCTACAGAGCTTAGTACATTATCTGGTCCTAGAGTGGCTCAAGGACTGATAAAACCAACTTTTTCTTGCCCAGTTTTAGAGGACAAATGAACTGAGAGCTGTTCCACCTCTTTGCCCACTGACCAAATGTGTGAACACAAACATAGGTGACAGCTAGAGAAAAGTCAAAGGACGGTCCTGAACACATCTGGAACAGCTGTTGTAGTGAACAACTTCTATGGTCTGGTACCTTATGTTTTAATTTTCTCTTCTTAAATTTTCTCTGATGCTCCTGCTGCATTAATGTATTGGTGTTGTTGGTACAAAGACGACTAAAACAAGAATAGAACCTTTTGTCTTCCCCTCTACCTGTTTTTCCAGTCATAGTCTTTCTACTTGAATGTTGTGTGCTTGAATCATACTGGAAATGGGATAAATCCTAGCCCTGGAGCATGGGATGTCGTGCACAATCAAACATAGGTGTATACCTGGAGTGCTCTCTGAGCACTAGAGACATAGTATGTCTTAGGTTGATTAAACAAGTGTGTGTATTAGAAAAGAGAGAAAAACACTGCTGTTAATTTTTAAAAAAATGAAACAAGTAGTGTTTTCATTCTCACCAGGAAAGGCAATTTTGAAGTTAAACATCTTGCTGATCGTGCTATTGCTGTGCATTTAATTTTCAACATTGGAAGAAAAGATATGGTTTTGTTCCCACTAGGGAAACAAAAGGGAAGGAACTTCTAAATATTACACCAATAGTAGTGTTGTTTGAGTCATTTGGATCTTGATAATACCTGCTTTTGGCAAGATATAACTAAAATCTCAAGGTGAATCATACCAGTGTCTACAATCACAGTATTACACCTGCACTTTCTGTATAAGTTTATTTCTGCCTTTATAAACCAATGAATTATTATTTCTTCAAAGTCAAGTCCCACTGAAACACAAAGGGCAGCAGCTGCCATTGAGTTCAATTATATTCTGTGCAGTTAAGGTTAATATATAGTGACATTCTTTATTCAGCTTCATATGAGAAGTGTGCCCTTAACATCAGGACAATGCAAAGAGAGCTGTTGCAAGTTATTGCCACAGAAAGCCAATAACAGTGGGATCTTACTGGCCTGCCACAATAATCCCCTGAGCACCATCTGTAGGTTGGTCCCTGCTATACGTTATAAGTAAACGCTGGAGAGCTCTGGCTTGTGTTCGTTAGAAATGCATCTGGAAGAAGGATGGGGAAGAGACGTTTTGCTGTTACCCAAGATAATGTTATGCGTTCTGCTGGAGCAGATCGCTGAAGGTCTCCTAGCCAGGCAAGGGACAACACTGCTAGGGAGACATGTCTGCACATGCCAAGGTAGCCAGTTATTACTGTTCAGCAAACTAACCTTCGGAATAAAAGAGATAACTTGCGAGAAGAGTATTAATTACTGTATAGGCTTGTCAATGGAAGTGAGGTTACAGTAAATCTGTGTTTTCATTTCACCACAGTTACGCAACTGTTGTTATGCTACCATAAACAGATCTAGATTACAAAATCATCCACTCTTCTGAGATTACTCATCTGAGGAAAATGCATTGAGTAATTACAGACTATAAAACAAAATGTAAAAATGAAGAGGTAAATTTCTGATAATTTTCCTTTACACATACGTGTTCTTATTACTAGTTTAAATACTATTTTGCATTTAGTAATATGTTATACTTTAAATATATATAACAATGCCTAGGATAGGGTTGTTGTCTTTTAAATGAGTTTGTTAAACT
The DNA here is from genome assembly GCF_009829145.1 of Chiroxiphia lanceolata. Taxonomy (NCBI): domain Eukaryota; kingdom Metazoa; phylum Chordata; class Aves; order Passeriformes; family Pipridae; genus Chiroxiphia; species Chiroxiphia lanceolata. Next base: position 34,373,430 of record NC_045640.1, read on the forward strand.
TTAACTACAGCTAAAGGTAGCATATCACTTGTAGATTTTGCTTGCTAAATTATGCTTTAGGTAACATATCACTTGCTAAACGTCCATGGCTTGGCATGAAATTTTCCATACTGAGGATAGAAGTGTACTTCACTGCTGCCAAGCATGATCTAAGAAAAAAGGGCTTTTAGAGTAAATTATTGTGGAAATCTTATATTTGAGGTTCTTAAATGCCTTTATGCTTTAGAGCAAACTTGGAATTTGTCAGGAAAAACTGAACCAGGAGGGGGATGTATTGTCTTCTGACTACACATATCATAATTTATGAGCTTTGAAGAAATTAATTTTCCACATTCCTGAATTAGCATGTGTCCCTACCATCCTTGTAAGTACTGCAGTCAAGTGTCCCCTAGTTGTGAGCCCAAAAGAGACCACTGTTTGCCACTATGGACTGGGATGGGTCTGTGGACTGAGAGTGTGGCTAACCATGCATGTCCTGTGCTCTCAATAAGTTGCTGTCTTCTCTTCTTCATGGGTGTTTGAGTGTGTCTTTTTGGAATGGAGAGGGAACAAGGACTAGACTGAAGGGAAGGAAACATTAAATGTGGAGGCAGGGGATATGGCAAGACTGAAACTACTGGGCTTGGAAAACCTTAACATTAGAGCAATAGGGATAGCAATAGAGCAGTAGGATACTGGGATTAGGTGAGGAAGAAAATTAAATTCTCAAGGAGAAATGAAGGAGAATGAGTTCAAGGCAAGGGAGCAAGTTAATATAGATGAGGAATCGGTAGGGGACTGTATGCCAGGAGCTGAGGACTAAGAGACATGAGAGAGGATAGCCAGTGAGGAAACCAGAAGAATGAGAGCACGTTGGTAGAGCAGATAAAATCAAACAGAATCAAGTCTTGACTCTGAGAAAAGGAACAAGCCGTGATGGGAAGTGGAGCATTGACAGAGAAACCACTGGGATTTGAACAGGCTTAGAGAAAGGAAAGTTAAAACTCAGAAGCACAGAGACATTAGCATTTCAATAGGTTTGGTTTTTTCCATTGCAGTAGACATCTGCTAGGGTAAGTAAGACCAAGAAAATATTCTGACTTTTTAATATAGTAAAAGATATTTTCTTGTCTTTTCTGTATGCTATAAAGGAACAAAAGAGGTAGAAATCCATTTGTTTGCAGAAATCCATCTTGCATGCCACCTGTAAAGAGTTTTTAGGTAGGAAGCCTTAGGCCTTTAGCAGACAGCTCTATCCTGGAGTTAGAAAAAGCAAGAAAACGGCCTTAGGAATGTTAATGCAAATATTGGCATGAGTTCATAGTAATTTGAGAGGATTGAGGAAAGTACTAAAAGGGAAAGGAGGTTTTATATGAAAAAAGAATCTATTGTGAGGCTATAACTTATCTACATTTTATTTGTATACAGCACTTACGCATGTGTGCATACACACATATGTAATGCAATATAGATGTGTGTGAATATGTTTTTAAAATACTTGTATTATTGATCATGTAAGCACCTACAAATCTAGATATCCCTGCTCAAGCTATTTGTGCCTCAGAGGAGAAGCAGAATTACAACTAATATTTTATTGGCTTGAGTTGTGGATAGGTGCATTACATAAATGGATGCTGTTAAATCTTTATACTGTGCTGTACCAGTATGAATTTTGTATGTCCTACATATTTTGCAGACACAAATAACTATTTTAGAAATTATATAAGTAGCTTTCCTGAAACTACAAGCAACAATGTCAGATCTAATTTGAATTATAGCTTTTGGAAATTGTGGTTCTGTTTTTCATTACTGTTATACCAATATCCCTGACAACCTGCAATTTACCTGGTATGAACAGCACCTCCTGAAAATATAAAGCTGTTTTGTGTGCTGTTGTATTTTTGTATAAACTCCCTGTGCAAAAGAGTGATATTTCACATTAGTTCCACTGGGTGGCACCGAAGGAGACAAGATTGCGTGGAAATATCTCCTGAAGTTGAATATAACTCCGAAAGTCGAGAGTGGCTTACTTTTTCATTCCATTACTGAAAAAGACAAATGTGGACTCATTTTCCATCCTGATGTAACAATTTGTCATCAGAATCAGCTCTTAAACACTCGCAGCTGTAGTTCTAGGTTTTGACAGTAGCAAAATTACAGTGGAGGTAGAGTCAAGGCTTCTGAATCTGAATATCCCTTTTCCCCCCACAAAGATGAAGGCTAAGAGAAGTGGCTTTGGAAGGTTTACGAAGCATCTGAAAAATTTTTGACCCCTGTCCTCTGTGGCAATGATGTTGATCCTGGCCACTTCTACCATTATGAGCAAGTGCAAGTGTGTTAGCTTTTAAGCTCATTTGAAAAACCTACATAGGAAGGCATTCAGGATTAAAGGCTTCCACCTGTAGAGGAAATGTGGTATAGTGTTTCAGAGAACCTCCTGACTTGAAACTCCATCTGCAGTCTCTACACAAGGACCCCTGTTTTTTCCCAGGTAGGGACTTTGCAATCCTGCCTAGAAGACACACAATTACTCTCTGTCAATCAGACCTGTAGGAGTCATGGGAGTCATCTTTGACTCCATTCTTTTTTTGGCCTGTTTATCTTGATGTATATGAATTTTATTTCCTTTTCTTCTCTAAAGCCTCTTCTTATCCTTGTCCACATCACAGATATGCTTTTTTAGACTTTTGTTATCTCTCATCCTGCTTATGACAGCTTTTTTCCCTATGCCTGACCTGACATGTCAAAAAGGTCCCTTGAAACACTATTCTTGCACTTATCTCCCTGGCCTATTTCTGTGGTTCCTTTTTGTACTTACCTCTTTAGTGTATCTCCATAGATTTCCCTGTCTCTGCAAGCCCTCTAGCCCTCTGAGAGTGCAGTCTGACAATTTTTTTGGCAGCTGTGCTGGCCTAAGACAGTTTTTGCTCCCAGCCATCCGCGCCTGTCTCTTTGATATGCCTGCTGTTTTGCTGGCACAGTTGTTTTGCTCAGCTGTGTGGTAAACCAGATTAGGAACCCGATTTGGCTGAAAAATAGCATTGGAGAGGGAGGAGAGGAGCCATTTTCAACCAGTTTAGTTCTCCGATGGAGTCTGTCAGGCAGTTGGGTGTGGGGTAGAGTCAAGTGGTTAGAGACACGGGCTTGCAGAGCGGTGACGGCTGACGCTGGTTTATGTAGCACCGTTGGTAGGTATTAAGCTGCGACATGGTTTTGATGATAGAGCTAAGCCAAGCTAACAGGCAGCTGCTGCCAAAAGAGTAGTACTGTGCCTCCTTCCTCACCCTTCATCATAGGTTGGTTCCTGGCCCTTCCCTTGTGCCAACACAGGCGCTTATCTCACCCAAGGGAGTCAGCTGTGGGAGCTAACCCAGTACAGAAGCATTCACTTCTTGTCCTGAGGGCTCACCTGGCTGTTCTGTTCTGTTGAGAGCCCCTGGAGCCCACCCACTCAGCAGCAGCTGGGTGCTCTGTCAGCTTAGCTGTGTCCTCAGTTGCACCACAGCACTTCACAACTTTGCCTTTTCCTGTCATTCCCTGTCCTCTTCTCTCTCAGCCTTCGTATCTACTCCATCTGCTTTTCTCGTAGATGTGTTAATGAGGTCCTTTTGGTCACCCTCAACATACGGAATACCCTTCCTGGAGCAATTGCTTCATCCTTCAAATCTCTCAAGGTTTCCTCTACCATGACACATATGGTAAACTGCCAGCTGATAATGCCCAGTTTAGTTGCTTATAGGAATTTTGGATTTCATTACTACAGTTAATGTGTCCATGTGTTAGCTTGAAACGGGCATACTCTGTCAGTTTATTTGAGAAGTTAAAATGGATTAAACTGTCACAGAATATATATTTTTCAAAAAAACCATAAAAAATTCCCAAAGCTATACCCTGAAGGAGATGTACTTCCCTAAGCTCATATATAAATACGAGAGGCTTATTTTCTTGTGCTTCACACCTTGGATCATCATTCATGCTTGTGCAAATGGACATAGCATTGCTACTAAGCAGTTTACAGGAACATCTTACAGAATTGTAGATTAGTGCCCCAGAGACATGAGAGAAGAGAGTCAGCACTTACATGAGCAGCTGAGCGTAGAGACTTAGGGATTTCTTTTCACCTAGCCTTTTTCACTGTTTGGGTTCTTTTTAGACACATGTGGAAGCATATCCTAAACATATCCTAATATCTTGGTATGCTAAACTTTTTTTTCCTATTCAGTTAAATAGAAACTGTGTAGAGAAACAGCAGTAAGTGAAGCTACATGTTGCCTTGAAAGCAATAAAATAAAATCATCTGTGTTTGCTATTTAAAAAAAAACCAACACAAACATGACAGAGGCATCTCTACACCATGCAACAGAGCACAGGACTTAACATACCACATTCATTGAATTACTTGTGGAATAGGAGGCAGCAGCTGTAGACTTGCATATTAGTACCGTTGCACCCCAAGTACTTAACCCTGTGGTAGGTGGTGCTAATTAGGTTGGACATGGTGCTAATTAGGTTAGATACAACACTGTGGTCACGCAAATACACAGTGCCCGTGACTCCGGCTCAGACCTGGCTGGAGGATTCTGCACATACTGCTGCATCAAGCCATATGTGCACATCCAGAGAGAGAAATCATGTGCCCGTGGCCTCTTGTTCATTACCCCTGTAGGCTTTAGCTGCAGTAACAGATGTATTGCCACATACAGGTGTCAGATGTGGCTTTGTGCCAGGGATTACCTCCTTTTCTGTTAAAACCAAAGATACTCTTTTAGTTGTGTATTTCGGGCTCTGAGTTGTTGCTGTGGTACAGTAATAGGCATCCAACATAGCTGCTTCTTAAAACTGTTCTGTTTTACTTCTTAATTAAGACCGTAAGTACTGAGAGGAGCAGGAAAGAAGGGAATGGTAATTTTTTCAGTCACCATAACTTTATAGAAATTGTGAATCTGCTGCAAGGTCATGGAGGCAGACAGCAGTATGGCAAAGAGAAAAGCACATTCTCCTCCAGTACATTTAGCAGGACACCTGCCTTCCCCCTTCAGTGAGACAAAGCAATGTTTCACGTTAGAGACATGACATGACTACAACATAAATTCTGTGTCTGTGTAACTGAATGGCAAGTATATCCCTAAAGCACTGACTGCAGAATTGCTGTATTTTTAAATAACTGATTAATATATTTGTAAGCACAGCATTCTTTCAAAAATAATTTCAACATTCAAGTTGATGTTTGTAAAAAGGCTGGTGATTATTAGTAAGAACAAGGTAAAATGAAGAAGCAAAACAAAAACATTGTTCAAGAGGCAGTGTTCAGAATGACCTCTGGGGTAGAGGGTACTAGAACATCTTTCTCCTTTTTTTTTATTTCTTAAAGGATCTCAAGTGGTCATTCTGGCAACTTCTCTGTGGTATTTCATTTCCATTTGACAGACAGATGAGAGAGAAGTTTTATTAGAATGTAGTGAGCCACCGATAATAATTAGAGAAGACTAGGGAAAATGTGGGCCCTCTCTGGAAGGAAATGAGGGACCTGGTTACTCAGGATATGGAGAAGGCTGAGGTACTCAACACGTTTTTTGCCACTGTCTTCACTGGCAAGTGCTCCAGCCACAGCTCCCAAGCTGTAGAAGGGACTGGGAGAGTGAAGAACCACCCACTGTAGGAGAAGAGCAGGTTCTGAGAACCTGGATGTGCACAAGTTCATGGGACCTGATTAAATACATCCACAGGTCCTGAGGGACCAGAGAAAGTGGACACTATTCACTGTATTTGAGAAGTCATGGCACTTCGAAATTTCCTCTGACTGGAAAAGGAGAAATGTAACCCCCATTTTTAAGAAGGGGAAAAAGGAAGACATGGAGAACTACAGGCCAGTCAGTCTCACCTTTCTATCTGGTAGGATCATGAAGCAGATCCTCCTGGAAACTGTGCTATGACACCTGAAAATAAGGAAGTGATTGGTGACAGCCAGCATGACTTCACTAAGGGCACATCATGCCTGACAAATTTATTGACCTTCTACAATGGGGTTACAGTGTTGATGGATAAGGAAAAAGCAACTGACATTATCTACCTGGATTTGTGCAAAGCATTTGACACTGTCCTGCATACCATCCTTGTTTGCAAACTAGAGAGACGTGGATTTGATGGATGGACCACTCGGCAGATAAGGAATTGGCTGGATAGTCACACTCAAAAGAGTTGCGGTCATTGCCCAATGTCCAAATGGAAGAATGACAAGTGGCATTCCTCAGGAGTTGCTATTGAGACTGGTGCTGTTTCACACCTTTGCAGGTGACGTGGACAGTGGGATTGAGTGCACCCTCAGCAAGTTTGCCAACAATAAAAAGCTGTGTGGTTTGGCCAACACACTGGAGGGAAGGTGTGCCATCAGAGAGACCTGGACAGACTTGAGAGGTGGATCTGTGTGAACCTCATGAAGTTCAACAAAGCCGAGTGCAAGGTCCTACAGCTAGGTTGGGGCAATCCCAAGCATGAATACAGGCTGGACAGAAATGGACTGTACCCCTCTACTCCGTGCTCATGAGACCCTACCTGGAACACTGCATCCAGCTCTCTGGGATCTCCAGCACAGGAAGGACATTGACCTGTGAGTCCAGAGGAGGACCACAAAGATGATCAGGAGCCACCTCTCCTATGAAGACAGGGTGAGAGAGTTGGGATTGTTCAGCCTGGAGAAGAGAGGTCTCTCTGAGGAGACCTGATTGTGGCCTTTCACTACTCAGAAAGGACCTGCAAGAGAGCTGGAGAGAGACTTTTCACAGGGGCATGTAGTGGTAGCACAAGGGAGAAAGGCTTTAAATGGAATGAGGTTAGGTTTAGATTAGATATTAGGAAGAAATTCTTTACTGTAAGGGTAGTGAAGCACTGGCACAGGTTGCCCAGAGCAGCTGTGCATGCCCCATCCATGGAAGTGTTCAAGGCCAGGTTGGACGGGGCTTTGAGCAACCTGGTCTAGTGGAAAGTGTCCCTGCCCATGGCAGGGAGGTTGGAACTAGATGATCTTCAAGGTCCCTTCCAACCCAAACAGTGCTATGATCTGTGATGACTGACCCGTGGAAAGTCACCAAGGAACTATGCAGCATAATACACTTGGACATAATGGATTAAGATATTACATCTATGAAATTATTAATATTATGAGAATAAATAGCTTCTTGATATTGGTGTGGTTGTTCCTCTTGTTTTGTAAATTGTTTAATGTCACAGGGAGAGATCCAGTTCCCTGAAGATTTGAGAAATCATTGTAAACTTTATAATGCCATCAACCTATTTTTTTTTTTTGTCCAAGGTATAGCAGTGATACTGAGCGCTCAATAGTAGGAACATAGATTTTAAGAAATAATATTGCTTAGCAAAGACACACACAGAGTAAGGAATCAAGAAAACAAAGTTGTGTATTTTTCAGGTTTTTTTAATTCTTTTTGGTGCTATCTTCAATTAGGTTTTTTCTCACTGTGTCTGCCAGGAAAATTTATGCATACACAGCATAAAGGCATGGCATTTAGCAAAAGACTTTTTAAGAGAGTCACACAAAAGCCAACATTATCCATGAAAACTATGTAAATATTTATAGGCAGTATATGTTTGATTTCTGTTCTTTAAAAAAATTATTTATTTATTTTTAAAATCCATCTGCTGCTAGCAGATGATAAATATTTAAATCAAATTTGTGCCTCGGATACAAGGGCACTATTTCTTCCAGAAGGGACATCATAAATTTGATACTGTAGGCTCAGCCTCAGTTCCCCAGCTGAAACAGCATAGCAGACACTCTCTTGGGGTGCATTCATAGACTTGTATGAAAAAGCTTCCTCTCTGGAAGGCTACAAACAAGTGATCATTTTGACTAATCTCCTTCAGGAGTTTTGCTAGAGGCTGGACTGGAATATGACTTCTGGAAAAATACCTGATTTTTGCCTTAAAGACTCCAAGCAATGGTGACTCTACCACCTTCTCAGGTAAGTTGTTCCAATGTCTACTTATCCCCCTGCTAAGAAATTGCATCATTTCAATCTTGAATTTGTCTCCAGTTTCCAGTCATTAGATCCTGTTATGTTTCTGTCTGCAAGACTAAAAAGCTTCCCCTACGATCAAGTGCTCTTTCTGTATGTGTATATCTGTGTACAGTGATCCAGTTACCATTCTTCTCTAACAGATTTAATAGATTTCTTAAATCTTATACCCTAGATGTTATTTTTCAACCTCTGGATAACTTTTTTCTGCCATCTATCTGATTTTTTTTCTAGGGCTTATATATTCTTCTTGAATCATGGGCACTCGTTTTTCTGGTCCTGTGTGTAGAGCAAGGTCACATCCTAATAGTTCTTTTTTCATACAGCCAATAACCAGTTATTATATATTACAGCTGACATTTGCTGGATACATTGCATATATCAATAGATTGGTAGATGAAGTCCCTAAAACTTTTAGGAACACTTACATTCTAAATATGTGTTTGCATTATCTAATGTGTGCTGTAAATTGAAGGAACAATGTCTACCAGATCTTCTGTCGTACAATGTCCCTTTTTGCCACTTAGATGATCCATAAATACTACTAATACATATAAATTTTAATTACCCATTTTCTAAACAAAGAGGGAAAGGCTATGTTGTAAAGAGTGAATTTTGTTCTTCCTGTAGGAGAAGTCCTACATTAGGAAGAGAACTATTCTATTGCTGTGCTCAAAGTAGAAGAGGAATAGAGGGAGGAATAGGGGCAAAGAAGCACTGAGAGAGCACGGCGCCAGTCTTCTGAGAAAACTCTGAGTGACTGCTTTCCTGGGTAGCAGGAGAGCAGAAACAGCACCCAGTTAGGAGTTTTACCCAGGAAGAGTTGAAATTTAGCAGAGCTGGCTGGCTTAAGTGTGGCCACATGAAAAACTGGTAAGAGAAACATTATCACTTAATAGCTTGTGCAGGTTTGAAATACACTTATTAGTATAGCTCATTCAACACATACAGAATCTGTTCTGATTATTGGTGTATGACTTCTAATTCCTGTGGTAGAGAATTATAAAATCACAAAAATCTTATTTGGGAAGGATGTCTGCAAGCTGTGTAGTCCAGCTCTGTGTTTGACACAGGCTGTTGCAAACAATCACTCAGGAAGGGACCTCCTTGGAAAATCTGAAAATTTTGTCCACATTTCATCCAACTACTTATCTACTACACCTATCCACGTTTTCTTGTTCTGCTATTATGCAGGCAAATCTTGTTCAGCTCTAACATGCACTCAATCAGGGAACACTTCTGTCAGGAAAAAAAAAAGATGCTTTTTCTTCTCCAGACTTCTTGAATTTAATTAATCATTGATCCTGTCTAACACAGGCTGTATGATTATGGATGCTGGCACATGAACGGTACAGGAGCAGGTAGGAGCATTCAAAGGGAACCACTTATGCACCACAGCTTTGTGGTGTAACCACACAACTCTAGCAGTTTGCCAGTGCAAAAAAAGCGAGGTCATTCTGCTTCTCCCCCTCCTCCTTGGCCGCACATTTCCACTTTTCTGGTGGTCGTGGTGAGCTGAACTAGAGGGAAACAAATCTCACCATAAAAAGTAAGTAATTATTAAACGGTTTCTTGAATAGCAGTGCCATTTGGGGCAGACTAACTGCTCCTTCCAGTGGCAGATAGCCATTTGGTTGAGAAATTTCATCCCCGAAGTACAGCTCCATAGCAGTTTATCCTTATCGAAGAGCTATCATGGTCTGTCCTGGTATTTTTGCAGCTGAACAGTGGGTTGGTTCAGGGAGCTTTGCAGCCAAGAACTAAGCTTGTCAAAAAAAAAAAAAAAATCTGCTCATTCTCCACTGATTTCAGGGAGTTGTTGTGGCTGAAAATTAATCACTATTTTATACAGTGAGTTTTCAGCTAAACTTGCAACCTGACTTGATGCAGTGTGCTGGTACATGTGGTGAGAAGGGGAAAGGATAACGGCTGGAACGTGAATCTGTGTCCTCAGACACGAACAATGTCCATGATTTCACTTGTTCTTTTCCTGAAGCACATTATTGATGTGACTTTTTCTGTTCTCAGTAGGTCTTAAGATTATTGTAAGATGTTGAAAGAGGCCTGTTGTGTATGGAGACATGCAGCGTCAATATTCTGTGTATCATTCTGGACTCGCTGATTATTGAATGACAACTTATGTTTGCAGGGACTGGCTCAGTGACCCAGATGGTCTCTTCCAGTCTTATGTTTTCAGCAGTATCCTTCCTAAGAGTGCCCTACTCTTAAAACTCTTGAGAATTAATTTTTCTTTATTGTGATGTTATTTTAGCCTTTTTCTAATTTGTTGCATTTAATACTATTCAATTCTTCACTGCTGTATTATTTTAACAGCAGAGAGAAACAGAGAGAGTGCTTTTGCTCTTAACTGTGCTAAAGATTTTCCCCAAATGCAGCCATTAGAGACCAGCTCCAGACAAAAAGCACAGGCATTTGATTTTTCAGCAATGTTAGATTTTGAGCTCCTGTCTGCAGTAATTAATTAGCATCATTGCTGAGCCGACTCCCTGCGGGACTGCATGATCATTAGTGCCAAAGCCAGGAAGAGAGCACGAACTCCTAAATCCCTGAGAAGGCTACTGCAGTAACTGTTGTCATCTATAGAGCATTTCAAGAACATTTCAAGTGACACTAGTAGAAAAGATTCACTTTCTTTTCTGTATGAGGGGCTTGCCCAGATTCAGTTAGTCTGCTGGCTGGGATTGGGCAAATCTACTTCCTGGGCAAGATTTTCTCAAAGGCTATCTAAAACCCAAAGGGTTGCTTTCAGCTACTTCATCTTAATTTTGCTGATATGCAGAGAGAACTATAGAAGACTTGAGAGACATCAGGGTACAAATCAATGATGATGTACAGTACTGGGGCTGCTGTGCCAAAAGCTAGCCCAAACCCAAATATCTGTCAGCTAAAAATCAAACTTAAGCCAGCAGAGACACAAATTAATCTAAACATGCCAAAATGAAGGTGCTGGCATGAAATTACACAACTTCCTTCAGGTGCAGAAAAACAGCAGACATTAGGAGTATTTATAAGTTGCTTTTATGAAATACTTTTTGTAGGCTTGGGATGCAGTGTAATATGGTTTAATCTCTTCTCTCATCCCCCATGCTTGTTTCAGAAGAGAACAAGAAATTTAATCCAAACAAAGGATTAAGAAATTTCAATAACTGGACTACTGCCATTATCCAAACAATGTGCCAGCTCTTTAAATGCTTGTTCTTGATTGAATTGAAGTCAATGACTACATCAGAGGGAGCAGAATTGGAATGTAGTAAAGAGGAAATGAAAAGTCTAGAAGAGCTACACAATTATTTTACCTATTACGTGCTTCTAGCAATGCATCCCATAAACAAAGCAGCTCTGAGAAAGGATCTCTCCTCACTGGAGAATAACTTTTGAGAGATGGACAGAAGAAAGAGAAATGAGATTTAATATAGATAAATGTAAAATAATATACCTGGGAAGGAATAACAGTCATCACATATACAAAATCAGGAGCTGCTGTTTAAAAACCAGTAATAGAGAGGAAGGCCTGGGAGGGATGGTTTGTAATTAATTACTGCAGACAGGAACTCAAAATCTAACACTGGGGCAAAAATCAAATACTTTCTTATTCTGGGCCAGCGCTTGAGGTTTGTTTCTATAGTGAGTGCATGGAGATCATTTATAAAAACAAGAGGGAGCTGGCAACAACACAAGCAAAATGTTAAACCTGTAGTTACCATGTTATTAATTTTATTTATAAGCTAGAGCCTTGAGAGCTGATACCATGAGCACAAGCTTGTGGTTTTCTATTTGGTGAATACAGTAAAACAATAAAATATCTCCAAGATGCAAGCTCCTGCTTAGTTTGTAAAAGGGTACTTTTTCTTTTCTTGCCCTCATATTTAAATGCAGAACAGTGGCTTAAAAGTGATCAGATATAACCTAGCCAAGACTGACCAAATAAACCTCCTTTAAGAAAAACATTACAGATGAAAACAGCATAGAGAGAATTAAGACAACAACTATTTCATAACTCAGTAAGAGGGAATCTGCTGGTAAGAAATGAAGGCCAAATGCTTTTATTTAGGTATGAAGTGTTGCTCAATAAATGCATTTAGCAGATAGTGAATCAAGATATCACAACTATCTGTGTTCCAGCAAAGACCAGATGAAACATTACTATGCTGAGAAGACAGTGTCATGTGAAAGCCTGCCAGACAACCCAGACGGAGTGCCATAAAGAACTGTCTGATTGCAAGACCTGATGGCTGTGTATTTAGAAGTTCATAGACTTGTAGATCAGAACGAAACAGAAATTGATTCTAGTCCTAGAAAAGGAAAGGAGGAAAACCCTAACAAGGTACAGTACGCAAAATATTAAAGATTTACAGGACTATTTCCTCTTGCTAGTGCTGTGAGCTAGTATCACAGGGTATTCCTGTCTTTAGTTCCTTACAGGCCATGCCAGAAAGGTGTCACATCTCCCCACTATAAGGCAGCCTTGAGGTGGCTGTCATTTCTTCCCAGGCTGGATATAGCTTGTGCTCAAACCACCAGGCTGTATGCAAGCACAGAAAGAGGCATTGACTATCCCAAGGACAACCTTTTCTCCTTCTGGGAAAAGGATGATGGATCATTTCTTAAAACCCTATATGTCAAAAAGCATTTGTTTTGATAAGTGCAAAACTAAGTATTTTTTAAAAGCTGCAAAAAATATGGCAATATAAAATTGAAATTTCATCTTCCATCTGAGAAGGCAGATAAAGCTATGTAATTAGTCGGGAAAGGGTCGCTATCTTTCTCCCCACAGCCTCCAGAGAATAAACTCCAGATAAGCTTTTCAGAGACTACAGAGATTCAACTGTAGAGGGTTTTAGTCTGTGAAAGAGGTTTGGAGCACACAATAATTAGCAGCTCGCAGCTGAATTTTGCTAGCTGTCACAGTATTTGTTGCTATCACTGCATGAAAGTCCCACTGTAGGTCTCCTGAGTCTTCCTAAATGTGTGCTGTAGTCTGATTTGTCCACATGGAACTTTTTAATAAAAAATTTTGTCAGTTTACAACACTTAAAGGCTTACAGCAAATCCCTTTTCTGTGGCAGAACACCACCTGGACAGAATGAGAAAATAAAGGCTTTTTTCAGGGACAAAGCAGGAACTGCTTTACTCTTTATACCATACCCGGGCCCTTACAATCCAGGGGAATTCAGTATGCTGGGAGAATCGATGGGTAACCTGCTAATCCAAATCCACATCTTCTTTGTGTCCTCCAGTCAGAGTCCCCCAAGAGTTCTTGTGTCCCCAAGAGTTCTGGCAGAAGACAGACCTTTTTTTAAGACTCGTCCTTCATCTCTGCTTGCTCACAGTTTTAGGTCTCGGTGAGAAAACTATAGAGACACTGGGAAAAAGACAGTAAATATAGTGCAATTGCTTTAAACTTAATTGAGATTCACCTATATTTTAAGAAAGCAAACATCAAGAACTGTCCAGGTTACCTGAAATTCAGTATGTGCTTGAGGACTGACACTGTTTCTGAGGTAGACTTCATTACTGCTGCTTTCCCAACTGCAGTCTCAGATTTGTATGAATTTCTTACAAATACTTCCAGCCTGTAATTATAGGATACTTGCTAGGATGCCCATGCACTGACTCTTTTCTCATCTAAGTCGGCTGTTCAAGTTGTTGGTCTGTGGGCTCTGATTTGTTTTCAACAGTTGATGTCTGTCCTGTTACTGCTTTTTATCTTTTTCAGGTGTGCTTTGCTTACCTTCTCAGCTCCCATGGCCTCCTGCCTCCCTACCTGCCTAGAACAACCTGCTGCTGGGAGCTATGTGCATAACATATATGCACTTAACAACATTTTCATTGTCTTTCAATCCAATTGCAAAGGTCATTTTCTTGGCTCATTGTCCCAGTCCTGTCCCTCCTCATTTCTTGCACAACGCTATTGGCTCCCTTTTCTTCACTGTGTGAAATACAAATGACTTCTCTTTACTTTCCAAGCCGTGTTTAATCTACATCACCAAGAAGTATCTCTCACTGCCATTTTATAAACAATCCCCATATTTTAAAGTTCTCTTGTACATTCACTTTCATGCTTTCATCCATGCTGCTCATTATGCATAGCACAAAATCTGTGTAAATACTCCTAAGCCCTTATTCCTCTGCTTTTCCAAGCCTCCCATCTCTGCCTCAAGGTTTGTCAAAGTCTAAGCATAGCTACATAACTGTTTTGCTAGATACACTTTCTTATGTGAACTAGTATCACCTCTTCTTCCTGCTCATCTTCTCTCTATAAGCTTAGTAATAAAAAGTAGTCACTTCAAAGTCAAAACAGCCTGTTGTTTTTATCTATACAATGCAAGCTACAATGAGAGTGGGTTTACATGTAATTTTAAAAGCAGTATTAATGAAAAAAACACAGCAAACCAGACTTTTTGTCTTGTTTGTAAGTATATCATATACTTCCAGAAGTAGTTCTAGCATAGGCTATTTAATTTGCCATACCAAAGTTGCTTAAATCTGTGGATTCCAGGAACAAATTTGCCACAGGAACTAAGAGAGAAAGAGGGGAACTGGAACTGTGCCTTTTCTGACAGATGACTGTTACTGGCTTAGTAGTATTAGCAGACTGCACTCTGAGGGGCTGTAGTCACTCTGATTCAGTCAGTGAGAACCATGCTCAACATGGTGTGATGGGGGCATGGTAGTGTTTTCTACAGGTCCCTTACCAGTATCACAGTCAAATTCACCCCCAGTGCTGACTGGACAAACATGTGGCCACGTGTCTTTTAGAATGAAGCTACATGTGGTTCTACACAATTCTGTTTTATTGGGAGCTAATATAGAATGGCATTTTTTCCCTGATTCTGTTCCTTTTGGAAATTCTGTTATTTTGTCATCTCGTGTAGGTAGAGTGAAGTGAATATTCTGTTCTAAGTTATACCTTCCAAAACCAATTGAAAGGATTGAGGCTGGAGCAGAATTTAGGCTAGTAGCCAGGGTATGCAATTTAAGATTCTTAGAGACTTAAGACATCACTGAGAGGTGGACAGAAAGCTAGAGAACTAAGATCTACATGCTTTCAATATTTAGCAGCTAGAAGATCACATTTTTATTCATGACCACAGAGCGTCTGTTTTATTCAGGAAAAATGGGTCTTGTCAAATAGCTTTGATATCGTTCTCTGGGAAGATTACAAGTACATTTGATAAAGATGACTATTGACATAATACACTAGAGTGTATGTAGGGCATTTATGTTATTCTATATGGCAGCTTACATAAAAGAGATGTATGGGAAGCAAACAAATCTCTTTTTCTGTATGGTTGTTTGCTATGTCACAGCTACCTGCAATATGCCTGCCTTCTTTTTATGTTTTCCGTTACTTTATCACCTTATAATGCCTCTAGTTTAAAGATGTCCAGTCTTTGCATAACTTCTACCATCTTGAAGTATTCAGAATACAAATAACGGGCACAGGAACCAAAGCAGTTTGTTAAAGATCTGTCCTTTTCTAGTTACACCTCAAAATGCCAAGGTAAATATGTCTTCTCTGTTTTAGAAAATAAGTATTATCAGTTTCCTAATTGAATGAATCAGTGATGCAACCATGGAACAAAGCTCATGAACTCTGAAAAAATGTCCAGCTATTATTTGCATGCTGTTGGACTAATCTCAAGGGAATCTATGGGTTGGATAGTGAAAGGGTGAAAACTAGTCTCAAAGTGCCCAGTAAGACTGCAGCCCCAGCAGTTATGAACACACGTGCCAGTTGATAGGAGAGAGCTTCAGTCCCTGTGTGATTATAATGAATCCCTCATGCCATTCACTGATAATAAGTTATACAAAGTTTTATCTCAGTGATTTCAGTACAATTCTCAGTAGATTTCTTAGAATTTCTCCATGTAGGCAATGAAAGACAAAACTGGGGTGCTTTTTTTAGCAGTCAGGAACAAAAAGCACTGATAATAAAATGTCTCTTTAATTGTCTAGTAGTTTGGCTAATTAAGGTGACAGGCAATGAAAGTTTCAGAATACTTACGCTTTTAAAAGGTGGAGTATACACCAAATAAACAGTGCTAGGTAGCTGACTCTAGTATTCAGAAAGACTTGATTCCCAAGCTGCAAACCCTATTAATTGTCTGGATGTTAAGTATTGATTTTAGTAGGTACATCATAGAAAGGCCTTTGACTTCAGTCACTCATAATATACACACTCTCTGAGTAAATCATACACAGATGAAATTTCTGACTACAGGTGAGGAAGGCTCCCTCCTTCTTTATCTGAAAAAGTCTCAGAGGCTACACATTATTGTCTTTTTACTCATGAATGTGTAGGGAGCTGGGGCTCTGAGTATTCATTTGGTGAGTGTGGGAAACAAGGCACTAGAGAAATTACTTTTAAAAAATCTGTTCAATTGACAGCACTCAAAACCTTTCATTTTCTTCAAAAGTATATTTTGATTGAGACAATATTACAAGAAAATAGGCATTGTGTATTTAACTTTATTTGCTTTGAGGGAGAAAAAATTAAATATAATTTTTAGTGGCTTAGTATTCACCTGATATCTCCTAAAGTAAAAAAGTGCAACCTGTATCATTTTTAAGAAAGTTTCTCAGGATTATGTACATGTCTGTAACAAGTGACTAGTGTTATCAACAGAGCTTTTAAGTGAAGGCTTTACTGTTATAGACTTGTCTGACTTGGATAACAAACTCTTTTAGTATTTCAGCTCATAAATCCGGAAGAGAAAGATACTGTTCTCTTGGGTCACTGACAGACTAAAAGAGAATCTTTGTTTGCAGAGCTCCCCAGAGTTAATACAGTAACTAGTTAATGATTTCACCATGGTAATTACTTTCTATGGTCTGTCAGTCAGGCAGTTTTAATGTATGCAGGATGGGCTGCATCAATTTTGTGCAATAGTACTATTTTGCCTACGTTCATGCTCTTTGTCTATCTGCCTGTCCATGACAAGTTTTGAATGTGTGGACCAATTTTTCTCAGTATCATAGAATCATAGAATGGTTTGGGTTGGAAGAGACCTTAAAGATCATCTAGTTCCAACCTCCCTGCCATGGGCAGGGACACCTTCCACCAGACAAGGTTGCTCACAGTAAAGAATTTCTTCCTAATATCTGGTCTAAACCTAACTTCATTCAGTTTAAAGCCATTCCCCCTTGTGCTATCACTACATGCCCTTGTGAAAAGTCTCTGGCTTTATTGTAGGCCCCCTTCAGGTACTGGAAGGCTGAAATCAGGTGTCCTCAGAGTCTTCTCTTCTCCAGGCTGAAAAATCCCAATTCTCTTAGCCTTTTCTCATAGGAGAGGTGCTCCATCCCTCTAATCATCTTGGTGGCCCTCCTCTGGACTTGCTCCAATAGGTTTATGTCCTTCCTGTGCTGGGAAAGAGCTACAGATGGGGTCTCACCAGAGCAGAGTAGAGGGGCAGAATCATCTCTCTTCCTGCTGGCCATGCTGCTTTTGATGCAGCCCAGGAAATGGGCTGCATCCAGTGCACATTGCTGGGTCGTGTTCAGCCTCTTGTCCACCAGCACCCCCAAGTCCTTCTCGGCAGGGCTGCTCTTGATCCGTGGGCCCACTTCTCAAGCTAGTCCAGGTCCCTCTGGATGGCATCCCATCCTTCAGGTGTGTCAACAGCACCAGTCAACTTGGTATCATCTGCAAATTTGCTGAGGGTACACTTGATCCCTTTATCTATGTCATTAGTGAAGATATTAAATAGCACTAGTCTCACTGTGGACCCCTGAGGGACACCGCTTGTCACTATGTCCATTGGGACTGAGTCGTTGGCCAGTGCCCTCTGGATGCAACTGATCGTCCAGCAGTTTCTTATCCACCTGACAGTCCAGCCATCAAATCCCTCTCTTTCCAATTTAGAGAGAAGGATGTTATGAGGGACTATGTCAAAGGCTTTACAGAATTCCAGATAAATGACATCTGTAGCCCACCTTGTCCACTGATGTAGTCACTCCATCATAGAAGGCCACTGCATTGGTCAGGCAGGACTTGCCCTTGGAGAAGCCGTGCTGGCTGTCTCAAACCACCTCCCTGTCCTCCTTGTGCCTTTAGCACAGCTTCTAGGAGATCTGTTCCATGACCTTTCTAGGCAGAGAGGTGAGGCTGACAGGTCTGTAGCTCCAAGGGTCCTCCTTTCTACCCTTTTTAAAGATGGGCACTATGTTTCCCTTCTTCTCCAGTCACCTGGGACTTCACCTGACTGCCATGACTTTTCAAATATCATGGAGAGTGGCTTGGCAGCTATATCAGCCAGTTTCCTCAGGACTCTGGGATGTATCTCATCGTGTCATAGACTTATGTACATTCAGATTCCTCAGGTGGTCATGAACCTAATCTTTACTTACAGTGGGAGGGAATTTGCACCCCCAGTCCCCATGCTGCTGTCCATGCAATCATAAGGTGTATGAAGAGAGGCTGCCATTGCAAATTGAGGCAAAAAAGTTGTTGAATACCTCAGCCTTTTCCTCATCCATTGTTACCAGTTTTATATGCCAAGTTTGAGAAGAAAACAGTTTTTAAATATTAAAACCAGTTGGAATCATGCAAGTTTTGTCAATATGGAGAGGTGGGTAGAGAGAAACTCATGTGAGGGCTCCCATGGTGCAAAGGTTTGGGACAGGGCTCAGCTATCACCATTTCCCTAAGGTACACTAATTGCTATATGTCTAATTCAGAAATTGCACATCATGTGCTATGTCTTGTCAAGCTCACAGGTAGGGGACAAGGTGGACTAAAATGTACATGCAAATGATAGCTGTGTATTTTTTAAAGGTGCATTTATTCACCATGAACTCACCAGAATCATGATTTAGTCCTACCCTGCACTAAATTCCAAATTCATGAGCTTTATACTACAGTTGCATCACAGATTCATATGTGCTTTATTCAAACAAAGGCATCTAATTATACCTCTTTTATAAAACTAGGAGAAGGCAGGTATAATCTTACATTTTGAGGTGTAATTAGAAAGGGACAGATCCTTGATAAAATTCTTTTGTTCCCATACCTATTGTTTTGGTATTCTGAATACCACAAGACATTAGAAATTATGCAAATATTGGACTTTTTTTGAACATGAGTTCATTGAGTATGTTTGCCAGTGTTTGTAAAGGACTCTGGCACTCAGTTGGAGTGCTGACATTGGTTTCAATTAGTGTGTGATGAGTTCCTTTGTCGTTGAAAGCATCATGTTTAAAGGTATAAATAGGCAAAGTAACTGGCTAATAAAATGTAAAGTGAAAAAAAATCAGTTTTAATATGTTTGTAGGAGCTAGGTCATGACTTTTTTCAGCACAACAGTTGGAGTCACAGCTTGGAGAAACTTGAGAACATCTGTTATTTCTGTTGAAAAATACAAGTACATTGAGTAACTCACACCTTTGAAATTCCTTTATGGGGGTGGAAGACAACTCCTCTCTGAGACAAAGCTGATTTACTCAGGATTTGGAGAACATTTGACTGGTTCATCCTTTAGGTCTCTCATAATTCAGGCACAAATGTTCTTTGGAAGGAAGCTTGGAAAAGGTTTTTTTTCCTCTAGGGTTAGTTAATTCCAGAAGGAAAGGCTAAAATGTCTTACAAATTTGCAATATGTAGCACTTAATTTTGCATATAAGCTTATTTAGTTTGTAAAATACATGAAGTTGCTGTCTTAAAAAAAAAATCAAAACAACAAAAAACCAGAAGAAATCTACTTACAACTGATCTGTGATCCAATACTAATTTTCTTTTGTACATCTTAAATGCAACTATCTTACTGTATATTTTTGTAATAGATTTTGGTAAATCTATTTTCTTTTGTAGTAAGTCCTAGGAAAAAATCAGCAGGAGCTGAAAACATTTCTTATAATCAACACACCTATCATATATGCATACATGTTACACCCCTGGGCATATACATCACAACACATAATTCAAAGATGTTCTTTTTTTTTTTTTTTTAAACCTATGAATATATGTCCTTTGTGTCATCACACACCAAGGACTCTGTGTTTTACAAACACACTCACATATTCCATCGACCCTTTAACTAGCATCAGCTAAGAGGCTTTTGTTTTGTGGGCTCATGAAAAGGGTCTGAGTGACAGCCATTTGAGAATGAAGATTCCTGGACAGGCCAATGTGCCCGAAATACCAAGGAGAGCATATTACCTTTCATAGCAGACATACTGGCCTTCCTAGCAGACAGTAAAGGAGGGGGCAGAGAGAAGGTGACAGAAATGTGGAAAGAGATGTAGTAGTGGTAGGAGCATGGATTGTAGAAGAAATATTTTTGGGTGTGAAAGGTGGTGAGTGTAGGAAGCAAATAATCAGTATGACTGGGAAGGGGGATTTCTATGAAAGAAACTGTTCTGTGCCTTATTCCCTTTTTATCTCTAGACTAGGTGTCTGTTTAGGTGATGCCTCCTGTGACATAGTGGTTTTGCTGCAAGTAGTGTATAATGTAACAATTTTGGCAAATGGGAAGCTGCAATCCTCCTTGGGAAAGTTAATCCATTGAACAGAATGTGGTAGCTGAACAGTAACTCCCCAGAAACCCTACAACAATTTACACAGGAAAAGTTTAGTTATAGATTAACCCCAGATGAGGGGGTTTGATTGCTTAGGCAAACTTAATATCAATTCAGTATAACTGAGAATAACATATTTTGTTCTACTTTTCCTAATAGAATAGAAATATTTCAGGAAAACTGTGATTTGGACACTTCATTTTCCAGGGGAAAAAAAGGCAAAACATTTTGTAGAACTTTCCTGACTTTCTCTAAATCAAACAATATTGTGTATAATTTAGATTAGGTTTAGGACAAATGAGAAAATGACAGATAACTTAGAATGTTCTTTATTTTTCATGTTGGTTTTAGCTCCTGTTCTAGCTCCTGTTTCTTTAGTGTAGCTTAGTGAGTTTTTGTGGTGATTTTAATTTCTTCTGCATGTGCAACATCTTGTTATCTGTCTCACGCAACAACCCATATTTCTCTCTCACATCGTCTTGATGTCTCTTCCTATCAGTCTCCCTCATTTCTATATATTTTTTTTATTCTCTGCATTCATTTTTACTCTTTCTTTCTCACCAAATTGACCAAAAGCTCTATCTCATGTGGTTTTCTAGTGCTATTTTAAACTGCAATTCCAGCCTGCCATTAACTTCTCATTCTCTCCCTCAGAATCACATACTGACTTTTCTCTCACATTTTTAGAAAGCAGGTCCTTCAGTTTCCTTCCCTCTTCACTCAGCCATGATTTTATTTTTCTAGATCAAGACTTCTGTGGTTTTTTCCCTCAGTTATTTTTCTTCCAACTTCAACTTTTCCCCTAGGAGGTAGAACAAGATAGTAAGTTTTGCCCCTTGGATGGCATTCCTCTCTAAATGAGGAAGGTTATTTCTGTTCTCGATGGTGTTTAGTCATTAACAGAGACAGTTTGCTTTGCAAATATTTGTCAATAATTTAGTTAAATAGTAACAAAAAGTAAACTGTTTGATTGCAAATCCAAAATTCCTTCTCCTATAGTGGTTCAAGTGGTTTAGGTCATACATAAAAGGGAATTTCAGGTTACAGAGTAAAATATTTTAAAAAGTGCTTTTTAGTATGAACTTGTGTATAGGCTGCAAGAACAATTACAAAAATATTCCTATTAGAAAGTGCATTAACAACCAGAAAATAAAAGTTACAAGTTACCTTATTAATACTTTAAAATATATTTAACTGAAAGAATACACATATTAGACTTTAGGTAATACAAAGCTTATTTTTCCCCAGAGAAAAAGAAATCATGGCCAGAGTACATTAGTAGAGATAATTAGAGATTTGTTTCTTTTCTACCTCCCAAGGTAAGGCTTAATCCTCTCTTTATTGAGAGCCAAGTGTTAGTCAAGGAGCCTGCTGCACAGATTTGGCACTGGGATTTAGCTCATATTTTCAGTATTCTGGGAAGCAGCTATCCTATGATTTTATAGTCTGCATTGCTTTTTATTTTATTCTGCACTGTAATGCCCTGGCATGGATTCATGATACATTTGCTAGCTTATATCATGATATAGTGTGAGGCTTTTCGTTCATGACCAGTAAACCTCCAGAGCTCTTCTGTCCTTTAGCACAGAAGGGGGTTTGTATTGGGGACACAATGAATGGCACAGTCTGTGAATGAGAATAAACCGATTATCCCAGAACAATTCTACCTTTGAGCATTTCAGCATCATGTTGCCCCATTGTCAAGTGTGCTTTAAGGATAAATGCCAAACAAATTTGGGGTTCATTTGAGTGGGGCAGATATTAAGCAAATTGGTCTTCTGTCTTTCTTATTTCCAAACTGTGGTTTGCAGCCTTGTTGTAAACTGGTTGGCTCTTTTAATTTCCAGGTTAGATGAGAAAGAGAAATGTAGCAAAGAGAGAAAAGTACATACTGAGGTTAAGTTTGGGTTTTTTTTTTTTAAAGGCCTAAAGGTTAGATCTACAAATGTATTAAAATGATATTTATGTGTGTGATGTTAAAATTTGCTCTCAAGTGAAATTTTGCACTGAAGGATCTGTAACCCGCAGGTGCCAGCTTCTCTGATAGTAAAGTTCCCACATAGCATGTGCCCAGGGGTGCCTCAGACTTGCTGGTGCTGGAGAGCTCTGGGTCTCTCTCATCTGTGTAGGTCTCAGTGAGGTTCATACATGAGGTAACTCCTTCATAACTGGAAATTCCTCCAGTCACCCTCCTGGGCTTAATGAACACAGGGTTCATGCGAAATACAGCTAGCTCAGAAACAGGTAGTGGTACTTTTCAGGAGAAGAAATATGGAGCAAGGGACACTCTGTAGACCTGGGAGAACAGCTTAATAATAATACTTAATAAACCAACCTGTGGATGCCTGATTCATACTTAACTGTGTCATTTGGATACCAGTCCAGAAAGAGAAGTGGATGATCTAAAGATGAGCATGTCTGGAAGGGATGGATATTCGGTGGATATGGGTGTCCAGGTGACCCCATGTGACAGAGGCCTGTTCCTACATGGTGGTTTGAAGGATCGTGTAGAGAAAGGGTAGAGAAAATGTTTTGCTGCTTGCTGGGTTGACTTGCTATGGATATTTTTTTTTGTGTTTAAAATGAAGTTGACATAGAAAAGTTTTATTTATTATGTTATGCTGGTAAAAAGGCAAGAATGGCCTGTAATCTCTCTTTGTTTGTCCAACAGCTTAATAATTAGAGCATTAATGCAGACAGCAGGTACACAAAGTCCATTTAATTTACTGCTTGCAGGAATCCGAAATGCAATGCCCTTATTGCCAGTCTATAAAATGTTCTAGTGTTCTGCTTACTGAATTCCCTATAGTGAAGTTTTGCATTAAATGATTAAATATGCTTTGGACCGGGAAGAGTGAGTGTTTCACTTGCTAGTGAGAGTACTCCCAAAGAAAAGGGAAGGTAGGGGAGCCTGGTTCTTATGAATAGTTAATGTAGGATAGTTGCCAGAAGAAGGACTGAAATCCATGTGTCCTCCCTTGTGCAGATCTAACCACCAGGTTGTAGAGGTTACTCTCTTTACATGCAAAAATTAAAAATTGGGTCATTCAATTCCATATTTTCACACTGGGTAGAGGAACAGCTCCTCACTGCTACTCCTGAACTTGGTGATGTGTGGTGGTGAGAGTATTTTTTGTGGAGTTTTGCAGCATTTAAAGCAAAAATCTCCATGTTTGGTTGGGAAGTGGTTTTGTTTGTTTATAGGAAGTGCTACTATGGTAACTCAGCAGTTTCCACAAGAACATACCTGTTCACCAAAAGCTTCTCCAGTGTAAATGGCATTCCTAGTCAAAAGCAAGTACATGTCACGTGTGTAAGTGTACCCAACAACTGGGACACTCATTCAAAATCCAGCAGACAGAGGTCAAAATCAGCTTGAATAGAGTCTCTTTGATCTCAGCCGAACAACCAAAACTGTTTGCTCTTCTGGAATGAGCAAGTCTATATCATTTTATTCCTGTAGGTTTTTTTAAAGCATACGGGTCCATCTCAAAGCAAAACAAACTATTTTTCTGAAACCACCACAAATCTTTGTAATAGCAGAAAGCAGTCTGTTTCCTACCTTCTGATTAAAAAGCACTGAATGTCTTTTGTACACATCAGGAGAGTACAGGCCCTCTTTTCACCATAGGGATAGGAAACTGTTGCGGGATTGGCTCGCTGCAGAGGTATAACCCTGAATTAGCAGGAAGGAGGCTTAATGAAACCTGAGTACCTAATTACCCCTCAGCTGTGCCTGGAAGTATGAGGAACCTGTGGTGGCGGCTGGGAAGGTGGGTAGGAAAGACCTGTGAGAGGAGGAAAAACTCACTATAGTGACAGGGAGCTGCAGGAACCTAACTGGGGGCAGGAGTTTTACCATTTGTGCTTTGAGTGAGAGAAGGCTGGGATCAATTAGGAGTTCTGCAGAGAACTGTGGTATGAGAGGGGCAGACGTATTTGATTTGCAGTGATGTTTAACAAGACATATGAAAGTTGAGAGGGCTGTGCTCCTCTGTGAGAAGTGTTGCAACAAGGCCTTGGTGACCACTCTGAAGGAGGCTCACTCTTTTTTTGTGGTGCTTGCACTTAAATCTTGATGGGGGTTCCAGTTTGCACAGGATTTGCAGGATTTGTATGGCAGCACTGGTGTGGAAAGTTGTTGTTTGCACATAGAGATCAGCTTGAACAAAGGGATAAGTTGAGTGGTTTCTTGGAAAGAGGCTGATACTTTTGATGACTTGCACCACAGATTAACCTTTTTTCCCTTCCTCAAAAAAGATGTAGCAAGGTCTATGCATGTCTTTGGCAGGGCAGTGGGTGCTACATAACTTTTGTACTCGTGTTTCTGAGACAGTGCTTTTTCCAGTTTTCTGACATTCATAAACAGTGTCTTCTCTGTCCCTGCCCAAGTATACTGAGTGAGTGCTTATGGATTTCTTTCTAATGCCTGAGAAGGAGGCTTTTGAAACTTTGCTTTCCAGAAGAGATACAGGCAGCATGGCTGACAGACTGGTCATTACCACTGGGAATTTTTGACTGTAGGACTTGTTTGCTCCAGAGGCCTACCTGAACCTGGAACTTGTGACTTAAAAGGGTTGTTGGTATATCCCTCATATACCCCATCAGTCAGTGTGAGCAAGGGAGCTTGTTTTTTTGTCTCTATAGTTCTGAGTAGTTCAACTCTGAGAAAGACACAAAAATGATGCAAGATTTTCTATTCTAAGCTAATTAATAGTATCTATAATAGCATTGTGAGCAAGTCTGTTGGTTACCTGAGGCCTTTTTATAGCCAAAGAGTTAATTGCTGATAACACAGAGCACATCTTCATCATGTTGGTGTGGTGTAAAACCTGAATCTTGTCACAAAACTCTTGCACAGGACAAGTCTAAATTCAGGAAATCTAGGTAATCTCAGTGGCTACTGTTTGAGTTTGCACATTATCAGCTAGCTAGCTTTGCTAGATTGTTCTGGTTCAATTTAGAAGTAAACTAAAAATGAAGCATTTAATTTATTTAGAGAAGATCTATTCTACTTTTGTCTAGAACAATTTTCTCTTTTGCAAAAACAAAATGGTCTCCCTGTAGCTAGGATACATATTTTACCTTACCATATAAAGGTTCTCAGCTGCTTTTCCCCTTCTAACTTTTAAATGGGAATTTTCTTTCTTCACCCTCAATGATTAAAGGAGCATATATTAGAAATTGTGTTTGATTTCTCTCACAAACCAGGGCTGAACAAAGAATCATTGCTGTTTATCTTCTAATCATTCAGAACTTTTGTCTTCTACTGTGGTAGTGTACGATATTGAAATGTTAGCTTCTACGAATTGGCAGAACTGAGGTATTCTAATAAGAAATCCAACTAAAACTGGTTCATTAAAACTGGTTCTATTCTTGTTAAATATTAACTTTAAATTTAAATTACATGCTGGAAACAATCATATTAGAAGCACTTCTATGATTAAGAAGTTATTAAGAGTCACTAAAATCCTCCTTATGCATACTTATGTCTTATACTTTTATCTGTGTGTCTTAAAGCTCTAATGGCACTAGAAATAATTTCTCACAATGCAGCTCTCCATAATTCCCACTGGTATGCTGAAAGATAGCATTAAGAACATCATTAAGAGCATAGTCTCTCTACGTTCCCATAACCTCTCTGGTAATTTGCATGTAGCTGTCTAAACTACAGCAAAGTTAATATTTACAGCAAGTTAATACATTGCTAATAGAAATGTGAAGGACACTTACTCCTCCTGGTTATTAATATTATTGGCTGGGCACAGACGTGTTTTCATAGGATTTGTTTGCTTGCTAGGTATGTGCTAATGACAAGTGCACTCAGACTCTTGCTGGACACATTCAATTTGTAAGAGCACTCTGTCCTAAAAGCTCGATTATATATCAAGATGGGAAACCCTTTCATGTTTCCAAATGTCCCTGTAGAGTGGTGTTGGGAGCAATAACAGGCAGGCTTTACTCTAGATAAACATAATGTATGGATCGTAGACCAACAGCGTTGGCTGAGCCCATGGGGTATGTACAGCTCCTTCGGGAGACATGCGTGTTCTGTGGGTCTAGGAGTGGGCCATGAGGGTACAACCCACACACAGTGAAGAAGTGATTTCTGTTTGGCAGAGCAGTTGAATTAGCCTTTCTGTACATTCAGGCATGCACTGCTTTGTTTGATGATCAAAAACTGGAAGATAGGTTTAGATGAAATTACAGGACTTGATAAGCTGGTACTCAAGGCATGAATCTATTCTGCCTGTCCTACCAGGCTGCTGCTTTTATTTGCTGGTAAGGTAAGGAACTATGCTATAGTCTTTCCAGATGTGATGAAACAAATATTTTGTTAGAATAGAACACATTTGCATGTATTTGCTACAGTCTTGAAGAGACATGTTAGCTTCCATCAGATGGCAAGGTGGTAAATTTCATTGATTTAACTTGCTTCTCACTGCTGGCAGCCTTCTGTGCCTTACAGATCTGTTTTTACTGAGACCATTTCTAATGCTTAAAAGTTGGAAGCGGTTTTAAGTTGTTTATTTAAAAGCTGTCAGAGAGCTAAGGAGAATGAATGTTTTCTTAAAGTAGCCTCAGGCTTCCCATCTGATCCTGGGCTGTGCTACTGCTAAGAATGGGGACACAACTTAAGAGCAGAGAAAGAGTGTGTTGTTACTTAGCACAGCATCTAGTTTTCCTGTACACTGGTTGGAGCCTGAATGAACTTTTGCAATAATATTAAATGAGGCTTTTTCATCAGCCCCTCAGGGAAACTGTTACGGAAGGTTTTAATCTTTTCTTTTTGACTTAAAGTCCTTCAGGATCAGGCACTAACACTTTGTGTGCTGTCTTAGCATGTCTTGAAGCACTGCTCCATTTGTGCCTGGGATCACTGAGTAGTTGTATAATGAAAGGGAAAACAAATGGTAAATGACTCCCAGTTGCTTTGGTTGTGCTAACTGCACTTAGGTATTTGCTTAAGTGAAAGCTTTTAGCAGGAATAGCTATGCATACAGAAACAAATTCAAGTTTTGAGAGTTCTACCTAAAATTTCTGTTTGCTTCCACAACAGCTGTAAGGATGAAATAAACAGAATAGTCTGACAGGAACCATATGCCCTTTCTCATGTTAGAGCTATAACGATCAACTTGTTGTACATTATTGCACTCACAATAAAATGTTTGTAAGCTACGTAATAAAGGCATTTAGCAGTTAGTCTCTCAGATACTGAAGAACTCAAGATGCATTTAATAGGAAATCTTTCAAACAGTCAGCTTGGGTCATAAGGAAAATTGTAATATAAGAAAGGTAAGCATAATGTTAATCGATACTCTATTGTAACTTCCTCTGCGGTATGTAACCAGTTGGTTTGGTTTATGAATACACATAAACTGTGTCTGGAAATAACCCCCTGAATGTCTCTTATTTAAATGGAGAGGAAACTTATTTGTGGGGAAACTGCCTGGAATGGTTGTTCATTGCTTCTCTAGTATTTGATCATGGTTTTGCAGAAATACACTTTTACACTTTGCTTTTTTAAATACATGGCAACAGAAAATATTATGTATGTGAATGACTTTTTATATGATTTCTTTGAAAGAACAAGTCCTACTTGAAAAGAAGTAAATCTGGCAAGTAAGGGCTAAGTTGTGGTACAATAAATGATTCTAGCTTTTTGAAAAGGAATACCTAGAGACATAGCAGCATTAGAATAAGCCCCCTATTCTACAGTTATAATAAGCTTAAAAATGCTACCACAGCCCTTTATAACACACACCTTCTTAGTGTTGAGCTTCTAATGTAATTTAGATGACTGTCAGATCTGACTTTTAAGAAATTAAGTAGTGGCAAGTATAGCAAATTCTGACTTCATTGCCATATATATAAGCCCATTCCTCAGCTTGATGACCTGTTACAAAATCTGAGAAATTTTATATTTGAGTACTTACAGGATATCAGTAAAGGAGCAGAGTTCTACTACAGCTTTCCAAAAACTGAGAGAGAGAGAGAGAGAGAGAAATACAATAGAGACTTAAGGGGAGGTGGTTTAATTCTGCTTCACTTGCATTTAGTTCTTGAGGGTTATGTTTCCTATTTCTTTTGGCTTTCCAGTTGTGCCTGACATTGTAGCATAAGGAGGGTTTATACAACTCTCAGAGCTTGTTCCTAAGTAATCTTTTAGAGACATGGATTTTTTAATTGATTTTTTTTTTTCACAACCCTGTTAGAATAATAAAATGAAGGCAGCTATTCTTTACCTGAAGACATATCAACCTAGTGGCATTTGCCTTCAGATTAGGAATATAAAGCAGCAGGAGACTGATTAAAGCAAAATCTTGTTTCCTTGCAAATGTTACCACTGTCATGTCATTCTAAGTTCTGGTTTGTGTTGTTATTGACCTTGGGCGCTTCAGTGGTGCCTGAGTTAGAAAGAAAGATGGCTATTATTATTATTATTAATCAATACCTACAGAGGACATCTGGGACAAATTCTGATATATTCTGAAGGGACAATCAGGACTATTTGGAACAGAATGGATATTGGCAATATTACTTCCTGGGAAGGAAGGAAGGAAGCAAAGAGTGCCTAGCCTTCTATATCTAAGTGTGATGTTGGTGCTGCAATAAGAGATCCTGAAGTCAAGATTTTTTTTCCCTTTTTTTTTCCCACCTGGATGTCTTGTTTAGAGAAAATGATGTTATGTGACAGGGTTACAGCTGAAGTTGATAAAAGGTATCATTCAGTTCAGAATTGCTTATTTTGGCACAAAAATAAAATAAAAATAGCTAATGCAATTTTAAAAAATCTTTTGAATTCAAAGCTAGGGGATAGGTAGCAATGACTGTGATTATGGGTTTTGAGATTTATAGCTCACTAGTTATTTACTCTCTAGGATGCTAGTGGGATCCCAGAGCTACGTATTATTGGAATTTATGGGCAAATGGCAATGTAGCAACATACTGAGTTGTTGGAAATTTCCATATTTGCTGTATTTTGACGGAAGACTCTGTGGAAAAGCATTTCCTAATTTGGTTTGGCTTCCTTGATGCTAGCAGATTCCTTGTAAGTTTATGGAAAATAATTTTGTAGTTCCTGCTAGAATATGCAGAATGGCATGATGTGAGAATGTAAGAAGTTAGTATTTTTCATCTTCTGTAAGTGAGACTAAATATAGGCAGCTGGGGGGGAAATTAGGTGTCTGTGGAGGTGTGTTCACCAGAGATTCCAGAAATCCAATCCTGTTGTGCCACATGTTCTTTTTGAGACCTAGGAGCACTAAGGCAATGTATGTTTCTATGAAGTAAATACCCTTTTTGGAATGAATCCTGTTGAATCCTGTTCTTGAAATGAGTGCACAGCAGAGTTTTGATTCATAAGCATTGGAGTACCTATCTGACCTAACAGTGCTTGGTCAGGGATGAGAGGGAAGGGTATAAGCAACAAAACACATACATATTGCTTCTCCTTTTTATATTTGCCTCACCTTGAATCCTGAAAAAAATCAGGCATGTATAGGTGATCAAAAAGCTAGACCATTGTTAATGAAAATATTGGAGCTGCTGTGTACTTTATCCATTCTCACAGGATGAGGGAGTTACAGTAAGGTCACTGTTTAGATCCAGGACTCCATGCTGGTTTATACCCCAGATAACTTAATTTGGTAGAGTTAAGTAGGGAATTATATGCTGCCTAAATTACAGATACTTGCTATCCTTGTATAGACTTGGTTTTTATTCATTACTGGATTCTACTCATGGCATGTTCTTACTCTTTCCTGATTTATAATGGATCCCTTTATTGAATTATTGAGCAAAACTTTTAAATAAAACATCAAAGAATTTTTGTCTACTATCAATTCTCCTATAGTCATAAGATATATCAACCCTTAGGACCACTTTCCTCATCAGAATACTGACACTGCTAGACTTATTCCTAAATGTGCTGTGCTCTAAAACATTCATCCAATATAGACTTTTTTCTTCTGAAAGTGAAATGATTTGCCTTATAAAATGCAGAATTAGATTGCTTCTTGTACAAATATCTTCCACAGTAACTGTTTTGTTCTTTCTGGCCACCTTAGATGTGCAATAGTTTTATAGGTGAAGAAAAACAAGGTACTAGCAAAAAATACAGTTAAATTGCTTCTTAAAAGTACATTCATTACCAGAGTTGAGAAAAAGACTGGTGCTTGACTTGTAGCCCTTGGTCATCTTCATTTTTCTACCTGTTACATACTGTTTTGCTTGGTCTAGAGAGCCACTAAATCCAGACTATGGAACTATGAATTGTGATTTTTTTTTTTTTCTCAGCAATCCAGTTTGTGCGGAAATCAAAACTTGAGCTCAAGTCTTCTCATGGCCACTTGTGTAAACTCTGTGTTAATGTGTTTTTTGGTTTGTTTGTTTAATTTGTCTGCTTATTTGAATGCATTAAAACTGACTTTATGGTTCTGATTTCTGTTATACAATAACTTTATGCTACCTTTGAGCTTCTTGACACATCCATAGAACCAGTAAGTCTGGTTTTTTGCCTGGAGGGGACTGGCATTTAGTTTGCACATACCAAAACAAAGAGAAGGCATAAAGCACTGTTCAGTTATTCCAGAACCCTAGAAATATTTTGTAGTATAAGTATTGTGCTTCAAGGAGAGATGATATGAGGCTAGTGGGAACAGCATTCAATTTCTGAAAGTAAAATATATGATTCACAGAAAATGAAATTTCAAACAGCTTGGCTTTTTTTTTTTTTTTTTTAATAAGCGAAATACCAAAAGGAATATGCATATTTATATTTGATTGTTTAATTTCTGTGGGCACTATTTAAATATATGTTTTTGTCATCTGGCTACTTTCTTAAAGTCTGGAATAGTCTTGCTAGGATATCTGAACTAGAAACCCCTTTTATTATCTCTTCTTGTCTAATATTTTACTCCTTCAAAAGGAAATCAGCTGTACAAGCAGAAAAACTTATTAGGTGCTGATTTTAAAAAAGGGGGAAGGGACAAATTTTCACCACAAGCTAACACTTTTACTGGCAAGAGTTTTTTGTAGGCTTGGCCTGAGATGAGGAGGTTTTTTGTAGCTAAACATGATTTCAGTAAGTGCTTGGACAAAATTTAGAACAAGTGTAGGTCTGCTGAAGGCAAAACCACCACCTCTAGAAGCCCCTAACCTGCATTCAGGTGGAAGCTGGAAATATGTTGAGGATATGATATAGCATTATCTCCTTGCCCTGTTCTTCTGCTCTTCCCTAGAATCTCCTACCAGTCCCTGACAGAAATAGGATACTGGCTAAGCAGTGCTTTGGTGTATGGCTTTAATCTGCTCCTAGTGCACGTTCTTGGAGTTGGCCCCACCTGTGTGTGTCTGGGCAACAGAAGATTTTTCTTACTGCTTGGGCTTGTCAGTATGTTTTCAGCTGAAACTTTGAACTCTTGTAAATAACTGATTTTCCAACACCCTGCCCCCACCCTCACTCCCATTTAATACAAACATAAAGCAAGGGAGTCAAAGGCGGTTCAAGATGTATTTACATACAAACTTAATTTGAATCCTGTGACAACCTACTTCCCTGACTGCTTCTCATACCAAATTCTAACAATAGGGTTTCTTTGCTTTATGATCTAAATTGTTTTACTTTTTGCCTTCAGGGACCTAGCTATGTCTTTATAAATTAGGTTTTTATCTGTATCAGATGCTCCTGGCATTGCAGAGTCTCAAGTTTTCTATATTAATTATCTAATATTTCACATATGTAACATTTCAAAGATCTTTTTTATGCTTTAGTTTGCAGTGTTTCTGTGAGGCACACTCCCAAAGACAGCTTCTTCTCCCAGTTTGCCCAGCTGACTGTAAATCTTTCCTTTGTTGATGAAATGTTAGTAAGCTGCTCTCAGGCACTTCTTAGCTTCCTATCAGTTACTGCTTCTTCCCTGAGCTGTTGAAAACTCCCAAATTATGCATCCATAGCTCCTGCTTAATTTGCAAGAACCATTAATTTCTGCCTTTAATTCCTATTCCTACTGGCAGTGGGGATTGTGGCAGTCCCAAGCTGTGCTGCAGTACTTGACACTTCAGATCCTTCTACTGAAACTTGAACGTCTTCAGTCGCCGTCAAAGATCTTTTCATCTGTTATTGGTTGTTTAGGTCACTTACTAGGCTCCATCAGCATGCTGTTCTCTGGTACAGAGCTAAATCATACAAAAGACAAATGAGAGAGGGGTTTTGTTATCTTTTTGCCGTGAGATCGTCCAAACTTTGCCCAGGCCCACTTCTCCTGGTCTTGCACAAATAATGTATAGCTCTGTAGTTAACAGTGGGTCAGAAGATTCTGTTACATTGTGGTTCAATGCTGTGATGCAACACTATTGTTATATGCTGATAAAAGCTGTTCCCCACTCTGACTGTTTCATCACAGCTGGGC
The DNA here is from genome assembly GCF_009829145.1 of Chiroxiphia lanceolata. Taxonomy (NCBI): domain Eukaryota; kingdom Metazoa; phylum Chordata; class Aves; order Passeriformes; family Pipridae; genus Chiroxiphia; species Chiroxiphia lanceolata. Next base: position 34,406,395 of record NC_045640.1, read on the forward strand.
TTCTCAGCCCCATGAGGATTGCCAGCTTTGCAGCTTGGGCTACCCCAGATCAGCTGGAGGTAGAACCATGTTTTCCTGTATAAGTCTGAGGAGCCAGTTTATTTGCTACATTTTGCTACACTGTCTGACCACAAGAAAGGTAATGTTCTGTGTGGTAGTTGTGAGATGATTTGAGCACACTAATGTTTTCTGTACCCTAGAAAATAATCCAAGAGATGTGACTGCTCTGTAATTAAGCAGGAGAAAATGTCACAGCTACATACTGACTCACTTTTTCTTCTCATATGCACTGTGCCCCATGCGGGCACAGTATTTAGGAACTGAGCATCAGATCTTTAATAAGATCTTCCAAAGCTATATCCTTTCCCTACACTTTCCTCAAGCCACCTCATTTCCACCCATTCACAATCTGGACGCAGTTTGATTCTGATTCAGAGATCAGTAAAAGACTGCCTCTCTCTTGTATTTGTGGAGATGAAATAAGAGTTCAGCAGGGAGCTCAGTGATCAAACATTTCTAAAAGCAAACCACTTGCAGAGGTGAGAGACAAAGGTGCTTCTGTCAGGGCTACAGGGAGGGACACCAGCAGGGAGAAGAGGAAGGGGAATGCTTGTCAGCCCCTATCTTCTTCCATACATGTGCTAGGAGATGAGAAAGCTCCTTGTCTTGTCAACATCATCAGAAGTCAGAAAGTGTCTGTGTGTGTGCACGTGTGTGTGCACTGCAAGGAATGCAAATATGATAGCAGAATTAAAAATTACAGCAAATCATAAACTGAATGTGATTTAACGATGATAACAACAAAAAGCTACGTCCTTTTAGGGGCTGCAACAAGAGGAAAGTTGTTAAGAGAGCAGACAGTGCCCATTTCTGTGACGCATGATGTTATTCTTGGGGTTGTCCTGTGCAGAGCCAGGAGCTGGAATTAATGATCCTTGTAGGTCCTTTCCAACTCAGGATTTTCTAGGATATTTACCACTAGGTGCTATTGCTTAAGAAAGGAGAACAAAAGGGGAGAACATGAACATGGCCTTAGGAAATATGATCTGTACTCCAGTGCTTCATTAGAACAGGTTGCATAGGAATGCTATGTTTATTCTGTCAGCAGAGATTGTTTTTTTAAAGAAAACTGTGTATTAGTTGTGATTTGCTTTATTTTGTCTTGTAAGAGATGGATACAAAAGACTTTTAATGATTCATCAAATTTACATGGAAACTAGATGTGATTTTATTTCACCTTTGTTCAGAAACTCCCCAGGTTAAAAATATTTCTGCATCCTGCTGTCAGTGGTGTTCCTGTGGATTGTGGTCTGTGTAACTGGACATGTAGGTCAGATAGAGAATTTCACTTGCACTCTTAGAGGGATATAATGCCCCATTTTTCCCTCTACCACAATAGCAGAGAATTCATTGTCCAGCAGAGAAGTGATAATTAGGCAAAAAGAACCGTGATAATGTGTTGTAGCACAAAGGGTTTTTACATGAGTACAGATGTTTTGCTCCTGACCACTGAACCTATACTTTACGAAAATTATCATGCACTTGGGGCGAGGAGCACCTTCCTCATCTTATGCCATCTGTGCATGTGGACAAATATTACAGGAAACTCACTTGTACATCCACTTGTGAGTGTACCCTTCCTATTAAAAAAAAAAAGCCATTTTTAGATCGTATCTTGCAGTAGAAGATATTAGATTACAAGCAGACTACTGCTGAGATAATTCACTGTTTTCCATTGTATTTCTTGGGCTAGAGTTCTTGTTCTGCCAAAATGCAGACACCAAAATACCAATATACTAACAAGATGGTATTCACAATATTTTCAATTTCAGGAAAGATTTTAACAAGTCTTTTTGTCTTAAAGTGCATGGTGAACATGAACATAACTATGAAAATCATACTGGTAGTGGTATGAAAGAAGAGAGGTTTATTTTCCCACATCAGTTGTCTTATGGATGATAGTGTGCACACTGTATTGATCCCTGACAGTGGGAAGGTAGAATAACCACAAGAGAGATCACCACTCTTTCATCTGCTCAGAGGTAATTGTATATATAATAAGCTAGGATCTTTTAGCATAAACAAGACCTCTGCATAAGGATATTAAAGAGGTATATACCAAAAAGTATGCTGATTTTGGCTGCAATAGACTTAATTTTGTTCACAGTAGCTGGTATGGGGCTGTGATTTAGATTTGTGCTGAAAACAGTGTTGATAACAGAGGGATGTTTTGTCACTGAGCAGCACTTACACAAGGTCAAGGCCTTTTCTGGTCCACATCCCACCCCTCCAGTGAGGAGGCTGGGGGTGCACAGAGGGTTGGGAGGGGACACAACTGGGATAGCTGACTCCAGCTGACCAAAGGGATATTCCATACCATATGATGTCATGCTCCACATATACAGTAGGGGAAGAAGGAAGGGGCAGATGTTCAGAGTTTTGGCATTTGTCTTCCCCGGTCACTGTTATGTGTGATGGAGCCCTACTATCCTGGGGACGGCTGAACACCTGCCAGCCCATGGGAAGGGCTGAATTAATTCCTTCTTTTGCCTTCCTTTTGTGTGTGGCTTTTGTTTTCCATATGAAAATGTCTTTATCTCAAACCACAACTTTTCTCACTTTTACCCTTCCAATTCTCTCCCCAATCCTGAGGGTGGGGAGTGAGCAAGTGCCTGTGTGGGGCTTGGTTACTGGCTGGGGTTAAACCATGACAGAAGAATAATGAACATCACGTAAGAACTAGGGACTAGTAGGTAAAATGGTCTAGCAGTGAGTTTATAATTACGGGGGATGCAAGGCAAAATTAAACTGTGGAAGTCACTGTAAGGTGCTTTGGGTGCAGCAAATGTGTGCTTCAGGGGAAAATTCATAGGGGAAGGGGGTCCATCAAAGGCTACTAAACAAGATGATGTAGATTTAAAGTTCAGGCTCAGAGATTTTAACACTGTAGCATGGAGACAGTAGCAATCTATCCTTACCATGTTGTTATATTCTTTTCCTGCTGGGCTAGATGAACTTCTGGCTTGTCCTGGCATAGTACTACCATTCTTGTATTAGTGAATGTGGCTTTGCAAATATATGCCAAACTCACTAACGTATGTGTCTGTATACATTTCCCTAAATAATGTAGTTGTTACCTTTTGTCTTCATGGAGTTTCGTACAAAATAATGCAAACACTTGAGTATATTGCAGAATACTCACTTTCTCAGTATCTCTTCCTGGATACTATGTAAATTAAAAGTAGGCTCTTGTGACAGATCAAAGAATTAAAAGCAAATGTCTGGTCAAGTGAACATAGGTTATCTTCGTATTGGGGAATAACCATTTTAATCATTTTCACGATTGTTTTCTTGCACTCAGAGCCTAAGATTCTTCACTGTCTTTGATTTAGGATGAAGGATTCTCTGTTTAAATATTTGAATCCCTGGCACGGAGGTAACCTTCACCTCTATGCAAGTGTGTTTGGAAAATGTGCAATGCTTTGCAGAAGACTTAGTACTTTTCCAATATATGGTCATCATTGATTAGTTAAACCACTATCACATAACTATTGCAGAGGCATGATATTAGAAGTCTCCAGCAGTGACCTCTCTCTGGGTTGATATTGAACATGGGCAGGCATCGTCTCAATCTACTGACGCAGTATTAACTGAAACTCCTGCAGTCTCACTTCTCTTATCTATACCGTGTTTTGCACTACATGAGGCATTCCTGTGATAATGTATTCTACACATCATCCCTTTCACCTCTGCAGGCAGTATTTGACATCTGAGGGTGCTGCTAGGTGGCTGCAGTTGGTGGGAGGGCAGAGGAAATGAAGGGAGGAAACTGCTGTCCCTCTTTGCATCCATTCCCTCCTCTGGAGTAGCCATGGGCATCTTTACTTGATTCCCTCCTCGCTGTCCCCCTGAAGGAACCTGATTGGACCGAGGCCTTTTAGCTTTTCTTGATGTAAAGTAGGGGAGGTGAGAGGGAGCAGAGAGAAGGGGTGAAGATGAATATGGCAGAAGACAACAGTAAAGTGTATACTGAAAATGTAATGCTTTAATTTGTTAATGACAGGATCTCGTGAACTCTTTAAATAGGTTTTGCTGTTTATAGGTTTGCTGAGATTTCATTGAGGGGGGGATACTTAAATCCTGATTAAATCCTGTAATACTGTGAGGGAAGAAAAGCTTTCTTTTTTCAGCCAGAAAGATATGCAATCTGAGAGAGAACAATTGCTTGCTTTCTTGCTAGGAAAGGTCTTCACTTTCTGCATTTCCTAACTCTCTGTACCTTAAAAGGTAAAGAACAAAATCAGTTTAACCCACTAGAATCTTAGGAACAATCATATTTCAATTACCATACATTTGTTAAGCTTCTTTCCTCCCTTCCCCCAAATCTCAATATGACAGATGACCAAAATGCCACAGGTACTCACACTTCCTTCACTTGTCAAAAATTCTTGTGACTCATTTCCCATTCTGGCTAGATTGCTGTTAGAAGGTGTGTGCAGTCTTCTAATTTATGGTTAACAAGTCTGTATTATCTTTCTAATCCCAATTGTCACGCAATAACATTCCTCATGTGGGTTCAGCTGGGTACCACAAATAATTTCTCATAAGTTTGCCAACATTAAGAAATGTATCTTAAGGAATGAGAGAAAGCTTATTATAATAATTGTTTGCAGGTGTTAAATGAAAAGCATTATAGAAATATATATAACACTATATTAAACCAGAGTCTCATAATAAGGGATGCATAGTGATAAAGAAGCCTACATATTACACAACTCAGAAATTAATTTCTTAGTCTTCCATCATTCAAGGAAATCACATTCCAATCACTCAAGTGACATGAATTTTCGTACTTACAGTAATCTCCTGTATGGACAGTATATCAAAAATAGTTCCCTGAAGAATAAGGCTAATTTTCTAACCCAGTCAACCCTCACTTTGAAGTCTGGATTGGGATGGTGAGGGAAAATTTTCTGCAAAGGTTGAAGTAGTGAGCCTTAAAGCATTCTTTATTCTTCCAGTATAATGATGGCAAATCTACCCTCTCTCATTTCAACCTTTGAATAAGTCCCTAAAGCAGAAATCAACAGTTTCACCTTGCTGTGCTTGACTCTTTCAGTGCCTTTCTCTTCTAGATCTTGTGCAACTGCCATTAATTCTACATGACATCCTATTTCAAGCTTTTGATTAATCTTACAGAAGTGAAACTGTTAGCAAGGTCTTTCAATCACAGAAGTACCTTTCTTTTGCATACAAAACAGGCTCTTGTAAAGTTGCTTAATGAATTATATCCAAGGTTTGTAAAGGAGAGGTATGCTGGCTTGGGCAGTCCCTGCAATACTGACAAGCTGGGAATATTCCCTTTTGTGGAAGGAGGTCCTATTCAGAAGGCTGGAGATGGCTATGCCTTTTTCCCTTGTGAGAGGGCTCTGCAGCCCCTTCCTGGCTCTTCTGAAGGTGCTGATTGCTCACCTCCTACTGCCGTGCTGAACCCAGCTTTGCCTTGCTGTGCCAACCCTGGTGCACCAGTGCTGTGAAACCATCTGCAGTGGCTGCACTGCTGGGGTGTCCCCACTGCCCACGCTGGGGAGGGGGGATCAGAAGAGGTGATATGGCCTTTTGTGTGAAACCTTAGACTCTACCAATACAAATAATATTTTTGGTCAAAGTACACTTAAATGTAGACTAGAGTAAGTCAGTATGGACTGTGGTTTTTTCTTGGTGTTTCAATGGTTTCACTGAAGAGCACGTTGGATATGCAAACCCCAAAGAAGCTCCAGCACACAGACAAATGTGTTCTTAGATGGGTAAGAAAACACTAACACTTATAACTTCCAGTTCAAGCAATAATGTGGAAAGCAAAGGATTGAATGAATTAACTCACTTGTATTAAGATGCTAAAGACACTACCTTGCCAGCTTCTGACAGTAGCTATGTTTCACTGGCTGTAACTAAGATTGTCATAGAAAATCTGTACACTAGCTCTTATTTCCATCTTTTTCATATGTATCTATAAAATTGGAATCTAAAATTGAGAGACCTGTGAATGACTCATGACAGTACTTGACATTTAAATGAGCAACAAGAAATATTTAGGGAACTCCATGACTATCTTCAGATTAGAGAAAATAATGGTAGTATCTGGGGAATGCTATTGGAGATGATTGTACTTCACAGATGAGCACACTTTTGGAGCATTGAAGGAGAATAAACAAGCCACAAAATGAACATGATTATGCTTTATGAAGGAACTGAAAGTATAGGAAAGTGCCAGTCTCATAATACTGCTTTTGTGGTATTAAATTACCTAATCAGATTCCAAAGTCCTGCACCTGATATTTTTTCCTCTTATGCTGACCACAAAACATTGGGATAATTGTGTGGGCTGCCGATCTGTGTAAAGACAATTCCCTACTACTCTTTCCAGCTGGTAAAGTATTAGTGTATCCATCTCTCACCACGGAGGTTCCCAGAAGAGTTAGTGTAGCTTTTGAGGGACTATGTAATACTTGTAATGAGATTCACAATCCTTGTATTCAACCTGAAATGGTTTTATGGGGAGTAAAAATTTAATGCACTTAACTGCATAAAATGTTATGCATGCTGACCACTCCAATTCCCCTTCCGTGTAGTGAAAATCAATTTGCAAAATGATGCTTGGAGCTAGTTTGAATGAATTACGTGATCTCCAGTGCTTTAAAAAATATTCCTGAGCCTGTAGGAACCTGATCGTGACCTGTGCTGTATTTTTCACAGGCATTGTCTGTAACGTGAGGTACAAAAACTCAATGTCTCACAGAACTGGCTGCTGAAACAGTCATATGGCAACAGGAGCAAGCGCAAAGATGTACCACTCTTGTGTCTGTGACAAGTGCCTGGCTTCAGGGGGGCTGATGCTCTGGAGAGTCTCTGCTGGCCTGCATGAGTGACCAGAAGACTCTCTTCTCTGCACCTCAGTTCCTACAGGTTCAGATTGTTTTAGGTGCATAAGCCTCTGTAGGGCGGTATTGCTGTATGTTACATACATAAGGCTTTAAAATCTATAGGAAAAAAGAATGCGAAAATACTTGCTCTAAACCCACTCAAAGCCCCCTCTAAATTGATTCTCACCTTCCTTACTTGAAAGCACACTGGTCAGTGATAGCTGTACCTGCTCTTCCTTTTCTTCTTGACAAGCTTGTGTTGGACAAGCACAGTCCTTGCTGCAGAGGCTGGCAAGGCGAGCAGGGAGACGAGAAGGGGCAGCTCGCCTGTGCGTGGGCCCCAGCTCTGGCTCCAGAGGTCCCTGGTAGGCAGCTTCCCTGTCCCACCAGCCTGGGGGCATCTTTCAGTGGCCATCTCCACTGAAACCCCTTGAGATGATCTGTTGATTCAGGCTGTGCAGATGTCGGCAGATGTTTCTTCTCATGGCAATATAACAGTGAACCTTGGGCTTGTGTTTCAAATTACCCTGAGCCATAGGGCAGAAACTGATGGGAGCCCAGTTCTAGCCCCTGGGTTTCATAGAAACTCTGACATCTCACCATCTGTGTAGGCACAAGTCTACCAAAATAAAATTATTCTGAGAATGAGATATTTTTAGATGAGAGAGAAAAGAAAAAATAATAGCAGGTAGGAAAAATGTGAAAAAAGGACAAGGGAGTTTGGACTCAGGCAGTGACTGACTCGAGAATGTACATATCCCAGTTCAGCTGAGATTGTGATAAGATCAGTAAGTTTCAAGCAAAGGCATTTCAGACCCTTACTGCTGTCCTGGTGACAAGGGAAGTGTTACCTTACAGCCCCCCCCATATAATATATATATCATATAATATATATTGTATTATATATAATCACACAAGGATTATATATAATCTTATCCAGGATAGTGTAAGGAAGCTTTCCTTGCCCTAAGTTAAAAGTAAGCATGGTTAAAAGTAAGTTGCAGAACTTAATTGGCAGATCTTACTCATGCAGCAGTCCCAGTGCTTCTGATGGCTAAAATTTGAAGGCTGGCACACTGTTCCAGCTGTAATCAACATTTGAAAAATGAATGGACTTCACATGCCTGATCCTGTGCTGTCACACTACATGGACTGTTGGAATTGAGAGCAGAGAAGAAAATATTAAATGTTCACAGTCAAGAGAAAGGCAACAGGCTTCCAGTCTGTCGGTAACTGTGATTTTTAAAGTGAGATAAACATGTAGCCCCTGAAGGAGCAGAGTCACTCCTGGAGTGTGGTTGTTTATCTGAAAAATTATTCAAATGGCATTATGGAGATTCTCATTGAAAGTCATGATGATTTCCAGAACTAGCACTCTAGCAGAGAAGCGGGAGAGAAACAACACTGCCAAATCTGAAAGTACAATCTGGAGTCCAAATGAAAGAATGAATGTGGGATTGGTCTGTCTTCTTTTGCCTGGTGGATGGCTTGCGTCAGTTTGTTCCCAGTGTTGTCAGTTATATCCTTAAGGATTCCTGCTCTTGTGTATAGTAATTTTTTTACCAAGTAAAAGCCATTGGACTGGGCTGGTACACAAGATAAAGGGAAATAGATCATCTTTCCTTGTGTTGGTTCTTCACAGCTTGTGACAGGAAAAAAAAAGGGTTAGAAATTACAACTCCATACAGAAAAGGGGAAGAAGAGATTTTCTCACAGTGATATTTCTTGATGATACCCTTCAGGATTTTGGAAATCTTCAAAAGCAGTGTTATGTTTTCCCATCACATAATTCATTTTATGCAACTGAGAATTAAAAATATACAGATATATGTACATTATCACATCTAGGAAATGAAGTCAAGAAAGACTGGAAAACATCTCTGGGTCATACACATGTGCATGTGTTCACACTGCTCAGCTCCTGCTCCCTCCCATAAAGGCTGTGCTGTTACATGTGGGGAGGCGAACAGTAAACAGATGACCTTGCTGACCCTGTAGACATGCACAAGTGTAGCTGACATGAGAGGAGGAAAAAAGCTGAGTTTCCTATTGGGGTAATGGCATAATGGTATCTTGCTTTGATCAGAAAGGTGTACTAGGCATTCCTGGCCCTGGGACCATTGAGTGCCAAATGTTGTTGATATAGATACTAAGTGTATACACTGTGTGCCATCTGGGACATTGGCTTTAGGAAAGGGGACACCAAGCTGTTGTAAGTTGCTACCATGTTGTTGCTGAAGTCCTGGGGCAGGTAAAGTTTACACTGGCTGATGATCTGCCTGGGTTCATTATGGTGGAGGGATGTCTAGGATTTCATTTGCTATGGTACTTTCACCATACCCGTCTCCTTTTCCCCTTAAAAGTCTGTCAAAACAAAGCCCATTTTAAAAGAAATGAATGTAGAAAATGTGAAACATAAGGATCTTTTACAAAGCGTCTTTTACAGTGCCGGGGACATAGAACAGGGCAGTGGAAGATAAGCCATTATGTATGTTGAGGAAGTCTAAGAATAAAGATTATAGGCAAACAGTCTACCTTTCTTTACAAGGCCTTGATTTACATCCCTGAAATCTCAAATTTAGCTATTACAATGAAGTCCTGTTGCACACAGAGCTGCCTTTTTATCACCACTTAAAATCTAATTAATCCGTATTGAAGCACAAAGATTTCTGTTGTGTTTTAGGGTGAGGGGTCATAGAGCCCTCTTTGTTCATCCTCAGGCTTGTAATCATCAGGCATTGGGATATAATTTTACCAAGCAAATTGGAAGGTAACAGATCAAATCCTTATCGGAAAGCCTAACTCATGGTTTAGTGAAGCCCTTCGTCCTTTATGTGAAACTTTATATTCATGAAGAACAAAAAAGTGTTTCAGAGCTTGCAAAGGGTTAATAGCAAGGGCTTATATTTGGGGAAGCAGAAAACTAAAACCATCATAGCTTCCACCATCACTCAAGGTAGCAGCTGGTACAGAACTGCTGGGGAGACCTTCCTTCCTCCTCAAGCTTTCAGGACTCTGCTCTTATAATGGCCTTGGTCTATCAACCAGTGATGCAATTAAGTGGCATACTGTTCTCTCTGTTGGGATGGGTCCTGTCCTGTCTCACGACCTATCTACCCCAGTGGAAAAATCTTAACTTGGAACTGAATGAGTTGGAGATCTGGACCATGGGACTCTGGCAAGCTTGTGTTGTACAAGAAGAAGGGGGAATGCAATGCAAGGACTTTGATTCTTTCCTAGCTTTGCCTCCAGAGCTCAGGATTTCTAGGATTCTGATGTTTTTTTCCAATGGATCAGGGCTTCTGGGCCTCTTGCTCTCGGGATTTGGGTTGGACTGTTTGAAAATTGGTGAAAGACAACAGGAACAAAAGAAGAGGTTGTTGCTGTTTGGAGGAATGCTCGTCTGGATATCAGGGATTACAGCTATTGTCCCAGTTTCTTGGGTTGCCCATTCCACAGTCCAGGAGTTTTGGGATGAGAATATACCAGACATTGTTCCCAGGTGGGATTTTGGGGAAGCATTGTTTGTTGGCTGGCTTGCTGGATTTTGTCTAATATTAGGAGGATCCCTACTTAATTGCACAATCTGTTCCACTGAAGTCCATCCGTCTTCAGTCCATTACACAGTAGCAGAACAGCAGGATCAGTGTCAACGCTTGGAAACTGAAACTAGGCCTTAAAATGGAAGGTTTTAAGCAGTACGGAAATACTGTCCTATCTTTTCCAAACCCTAGTGCAAGCCAGAAGCTTGTTCCAGTAGTAATTCAAAGGACTCTTTGTTACCTAGCTGATTTCCTAAATTTATGTCTGTTTTCTCCATAAACTGGTATTGGAAGGTGGTGTGTTTTCGCACCTGGGGAACTGCTTAAAACTGTGTTTCAGAGAAGAATGCTGAAATTTTTGTAAACTCTGCAGGAGAGGTGCTTTTGCTTCTCAACTGCACTGTAAAATCCTGAAAATGAATATGCATGTTCTCTTACAGCTTGGGTTTTAACAAACATATGCTTCCTTTTTTATGTAACCAATGAAATGAGCCTCAAAGCTTGACTCGCTGTTTCAATTTTCCACTTGCCTAACGCAGTGATGTACAAACTAGAGGAGATTTCCTATCCTAAACAGTCTATAAATACCTGCATTGCATCAAATGGTTTTTCTGTGTATTTGGAAACAGTAGTTTTCTGAAATTGTAGCAAGCTTAGCAGATATCTTTTTGTGCATGAGGTGTGATGGTGTGGGTGCCTTATACCTAGCAAGTCGTGTTTTCCCAGTCTACCACATTAAACTGCCTATACAAGTTATTCTAGGCATTTCTGGCACCTGCATACTTTATGCACAAAAATAGCCTGAGAAATGCTAATTTAAAGAATAGTTACACTATCTTCTTCAGATACAGTCTTGAGGCATTATGCATCCTATCCACAGCTCCTTAAGCTCCATTCACTCATGTTTGGAATATGTTGCTGTGCAATCTTTTACTTTAAACATACAACACTTAACTTGCCACAGAGCAGACAGAATCGTTTTCTCTAAGTGGAAGTGCATCAATGTAGTACTAGAATTTAATATGAAAACAAACTGTGAGATGCCAAAACTAGCAGAACTGCTGTGATGTTTTAGCAGATTGATGGAAAGCCAAGTATATGCTTTTCTTAAAAAAAAAAACCCAAACAAACACAAAATTAACAAAAGGTGAGCCAGCTGTGGCCACACACTTCTGCTACTCGTTTACCACACCACCTCCCAGCACATGGAACCAGACTAACAAAGCAGGAGGGAGGGGGAGAAGTATTTCATGCTTCATAAAGCATTATTTTAACTTTTGCTTATGTACAGTATGACAAAGAATTGATTGGAACAATGCCTGCAAAAGCCAGCAGTTTGGTGCTTCTGTGACTGCAAAAAATGACCTTGGCATCCAGACACAGGCTACAGTTTGCTGGATTTCTGTTGTCTGTGCTAGGATGGATTTTAACTAGTACCTGTAACTATTTATCAGGCTGGAAAAAACTCAGCTTAGACCTAAATATACGGGAGCTCGGACCGTGGGACTCTGGCAAACCTGTGTAGTCCAAGGTGTAGGAGGAACACAGCTTAAGGATTTTGATTTTTTCCTAGTTTTACCTCTGGAATTCAAAATTTCCAGGATTTTAGTGTCTACATCAAATCGACTAGGACTTCTGAATGTTGTGATCTCTGGTCTTGGTTTGGACTGCCTAAAGATGGAGGATACAGAGCAGAAGCTAAAGAAACAGCTGTTACTACTTGGAGGAACACTCCTGTGTTCCTAAGATGCAGTCCCTGTGTCTTAGGTTGCCTATACTATAATCCAGGATTTTTGGAGATTGTGCCCAGATGGGAAATTGGGGATGCACTGTTCAGTGGCTGGTTTGGTGGATTTTTTATAATTCTAGGAGGATCTCTACTCCTCTCCACAATCTGCTTATCATCTGACTGTCAATTACCAGAGCAGTACACCCCATCTACAATGCTGCTGATGCCTTTGAGAAAGCACGCAGGATCACTCTCGAGGAGAAAAGACAATGCAGAAAGAATCGTGCCTTGCAGAATATACCACCTAAGGAGTCTTTCTGCTGTGCCTTCTGCAACCGGATGTGTCTGTCTTGTATTGGCCTTTTTAGCCACCAACGTACTTGCAACAAACGCGGGTAGAGCCTTTCCCAAATCTTTGTTTGCGAAGCCTAGCCATGATGGTGCAATGGCAGATATACAAGATGCCCAACAACATCTGGAAACTGGAAATAGAAGACTTTAAAAAAGGCAGATATCAGGTTTTCCGATTTCTTACTCTTGCATTACAGCAAGAAAGATCTGCTGAACAGGCAGGTCACTGTTTACAAAATCAGGGGAGGGGTTCTTTCTTACTAAGTAGTATCCACTGCTGTATTTCTCCAAATGTGATCAACTGCAGATTTTGTTTTCATAGTATGGCTTGGGTGTTTTTTTAGAATAAGTGAGTATAAAATTTTTAATCTCTAGGCCTGCATGGAGACTTGACCTTATCTTAAATAGCAGAACTCCTACTGAGGCTGCTTTAAACAAAGTATTTTTTACAAAAATAATATTAGTTTAATTCTGAAACAGTTTGTAGTGCCAGTTCAACATGCATAACAAAAACCTAATGCAGTACAACCTTGAATGAAGTTCGCTGGGCAGTATCATTTACAGTAAACTAAATGTTCTCAGACATAATGTCATGTAATACAAGATTCTCCATCATGACTCTGTGAGAGCGAGAGAGATAATATGACCACCTGTATCCCTGCCCAATCTCTTTCTCTCCCTCTCTAAGGAAAGCCAGTATTTCTGAATAATCATGAGATGTCCAGTGGAGTCGACTATGTTCATTGCTATTGCAGGTTTTACTTCATAAATGTAAAGAACTAACTTCAAGTATATGAATCAGTTCCTATATAACTTACCCTAAGAGCTGTCAGTGATTGATGTGAACTTTCTATAAATTGCCATGATTTTACATTGACAAAGCTGTAGCAGCCATCTGTTTCTGCAAAGAGCATATAAAGATATAGAACAGCAATAAAAGAATTAAATAAAACACTGGTCTGGAAAAGAGCTTTGTTAAAAAAATGTATTTTCCAATCACTGAAACACATGAAAAGTGCAGAGACAAGTTAATCTATGTGATGTACTTGCATACTCTTACAGACAAAATTAGAACAGAAACACATTCAGAATATAACCTGATTAAATATTTAGTTCAGTCCTGAGCATTTTATATTTAATACAGTATAAACATAGCAATAGTAAAAAGGAAAATAATCTTAAAATTATTTGATTTGTGTTCTATTACAATTTCTCCTAAACTTTGCTCATTTGGATAAATATTCTTGTACCAGTAATATTTAACTTTCATATATATGCAACTGCAGTGACATTGGTACCTGGCCATAGAACTAATTACATTCGTTGTACCCTAATGTGCGGAGTAAATTCCACTTTAACAGTAATATTTATAACTTTAAACTGATGGGAGCTTATTTGTATGTAGTATTTTAGCTTATTCGATTGAGTTTTTCAAGTGTGAATAAGCTGAATTAATAAAAAAAATCCCAAAAAGCCAGAATTTTTAAAAGCTGCCTATAAATATGTACAACTTTACAAATCTGGAAAATTAAGAGCATGAATATGTATAAGTCTATCATTTTCAAATGAGTTTTGCAAGCTGAAGCCAGCAATACTTAAGTTTTGACCTCATCTCATGCTTACAAATCACACAATAATACTTTTTTTTTTGAAATTATTCAACATGTGAGGAAAACCAGCTAATCTGGCAAGAATTTAGACAGCTCTAAGTATTTTTCACAATAGAATCCTTAATGTCAAATATTTTTATGACCAGAACTGAACTACATTAAACAGAACATAAATAAGACTGTAAATAAATAAAAGAAAAATCATAAAGTACACCTCTAAATATCATTCTACAAACAACTTATATAATCAAGTTGAGAAGTTGAAACTGACAACCATCATTTCACCTCTACATTAAATAATTCCAGATTTTTTTCTAAAATTGACCTTTCAAACATGAATGTTATCTCAAACCCAAGACACAAAAAACAAATGGGGCATTCATAAAGGATGTTCAATCAGTCATCTTGCCCAAAATAGCATGTTTGGCTATACTTTTCAGTGAACTGATGTATTTGTGCATAACAAAACCCTTGGGTGTTACACAGACCTCTCATCACAGAATTGTCACTTTGAATTTAAGACAGCTGCTACCATATAGTGGTTATATTTGTTTCCATTTTCTCATCAAGTAATTATAGCATATCTGAAAGATGAAGTCCATGCAATGTGGCTTGTTGCTTGGGGAAGAAAACTAGCGAGTGAATGAAATACATCTGAATGCAATATATTAAGTAGAAAATGAAATAATTCTGTTCTCTGCAATGTCCACCTACTTACACAGTACCCACAGAAGATAAGAACCCAATTGCTTTACCAAAACAGGACTGCTTAAAAACCTACCTACATCTAATGTTCTGGACTTCTAAGAGAAGGCATCCAAGTTGCCTTCTGATGAAGCAGCCTGCTAGGAGGAAGCATGTAAGACAAATTTGAAACAAGCCATTCACATCTATTCATTAAACCTGTGCACCCTCAACTGAATACAGGGTCAACTGTGTATTAAAAAAAATGGTTTTTATTGTACCGAAATATGTGCAGACTTGGAGTTTGGAGCTTTTCTTTTTCAGAAAGGGTTTACCTTACCAACAGGACTTCTGATAATTGAGTTAGCATGTGACAGATTTTTCTCCTGGTACAAATACTTTAAATGAAACATCTTCATATTTGTAAACCTAACACACACCTTTATGTATTCCTAGTTAGCAATCAGACAGCCCCCTAGGACAAAAGGTTAACAGAGAGAAACTCTCATTTTTAACTGTACACTGGATATAACTATTTCGATATCAATGTTGGAATTATGAATTTGATTCATCCCATTCAGAAAGCAGCTGCCCCTTTTGGTAGTCTCATAATAAGTTTTTAGGGTTACTTGTCTGCCTTGCCTTTGTTGCTCTCCTGCAGATGCAAGAAACCTTTTAGTGCAGGTTAAAGTACTGTACATTCACAAAACTAAACTCTGAACTCCATCTCTTCCTACAAAGTACTAAAAAACAAAAACAGAAGAAATTTGTTTTCAGAAACAAAATTCCAATGTGAGTGATGAATGCAATTAGCAGCTGTTGTGAGGCAGCCTGGATGTTTTGGAAAGGAGCTTACGCTTGTGGCTAACTTTAAACTATAAAAGTCACACTTGTACAAAAATATTGTATGGCAAAACAGCCATCTTCACAGTCTCCTCACATGAAAATAGTGAAAAGATAAACAATTGTCTGTTGAACACCATTTTTCTTAACACAGTGCAGTTCAACAGGATACTTGCTTAGTACTGCCTTAGTTCGTTTGTTCCATCTTTACAAAATAAAAACACATGTGACACATACAAACTGTACAAAATCAGCATCAGTATACCAAAATTAATCTACTTTGGTTTTCTGGTTGTTGGGTTTTTTTGCCATTTTTTAAGATTACAACTATTCAATTCACTATATTTTACAAATAAACATATCAATAGTGAATGTAAAATAGAAGATCTTTGAAAGCACATCACTGAAACTACAAAGCTCATCTGAAAAGAGATGAACAAATGGAAAAACACTTCAATGAAAAAGCATAATTATACATCATCAGCTGGAAGGGCTGGTATACTGATCTTTGCTCTTGTAAAGTATGCTATCTTCTCCCTGAAATTAGAAAAGAAAACAAGGGATTATTTTCCGTTTATGGCACAACTCCAATGTCATCCCCTGTAGAGCTGCTAATGTTACAACATAGTTCTGTAAAGTAGAGGTTTAGAAAATACACAATTTACGTACAAAAAATGTGTCACATTCATGTGACATAATTCCCTTCTTAGGCAGATTTATGTAAAAAGGAGCTCCAATTTTGAAAGAGAAAAAGATCAATATTTCATTAATAACTGCAATGGTAAGACTGAAATATTGAGTCAGTCACTGAATGTCCTATGATGATATTTTCAGCAGGGGGATGAAAAGGCAAAAGAAATCGTTTTATTCTGACATGGGAAAAGGGAAGGGTGGGAATTGTTGTGTCTAGGCAAGAGTTAGAGAAGCAGAATTGTCAACCCATTCTCCAGTTGTTTCCCCTGTGCTGTTACCATTTCTGTCTCCTATGAACTAAGAAATTACTGAAGCATAACAAGTTTACACAGGCTTGCCTAGCAGCAGGCTAGAAAGCAGAAGATAAGTATTAGGGGCTTAAAAATTAAAGCTCAGAAGAGTCAGTCTTCTTGAGAGCTTCAAAAATGCCTGTCTGTGATTAGTCTGAGGCCACAGCACTGTAACAAGCCTAATTAGCAGGGCATGTACAATTCAGCCTCAGGAGGTATCTGTCCAGAAGACAAACCATGTTTTCCACTGGTGAGGCTTAAATTTCCATTAAAAATAGTAGCTCAGAACAAATTCAACTCCCTAAACTGGATTCCTCCTCCTAGTTGTGTGGTGACTAGAAGATAAAGGACAATGGAGTGTTTTGATACCCTTCTTGCAGGGGAATGTCTTGAGCACTATCATATGTTCCTGTAGATTTAGGCAGCAGTCTGTCTGTGATGACTGTCATAAGACCAGCACTGACCAAAACTCTTTCTTAAGACTTGCAATAAGGTGAAAACTGTTTGAAGATGCTCTGAGTTTCACACTAAAGATAAATAACTCAGTTGTTCTTCGCTGAGGAACCCCTTTCTCTCTTGTTTCGATTCTGCGTCACTTACAGCTGTGATTTGCAATACATGTCACTTCACAGGCCCTTACTTGTTTATGTATTTCTCCAACTGCTCACAAAAGACGGTTAGAAAAGGAAGAATATCTCACATTCATTAGTAGCTGACTTAAATTTCCTATAAAGGAATCAAAGATTCAAACTTTAAAAACGTGTTACTGACAAAACAGATCAAATTAACTTGCAGTATTATTTCTATGTTCAAGAGCAAGCACTGTATTTTTCAATCAAAAGATTAATATTTATTTTTATATATAAGTGTGGCCTTCAGGCCGCTTATTGGCCAGCCTTTTAGGAATTTAGACCAGTTAAAATTAAGGTTTGAGATAGAAAGTATTCATGCTGGTTTATGCTAAGAAAAAATACTTCATTAATTGCTTCAAGTAATTGGTTGCTGTTCCCACAACCAAAAGGAGAAGGGAAAGAAAAAGGAGGAGGGATTCAAGATCTTTCTTTACTAGTAAGTCTTGAGCAAGGCAAAAGGAGTGGTTAATCAGTTTCCTGATGAGATGTATCCTGTTCTACCTCTCCTTGAGGAGTGCTTTGCTTCAGGCAGCTGCCATCACTAGAAGAGATCTCAAGACTTAAAGCCCACTGTCAACCTGCTGTGGGTGAGGTGAGCCATGACAACAGTCACACACAGGCCTGCCTACAGCAGATGACACACAGAGGTCTGAAATTTCCCCCTCGGCTTCCGCACCACCACAGCTCAGCTGACACACTGCCACCTCTGACATGAGCAAGTTACCAAGGCCTGGCCCTTCGAAACTCCAACTTAGAGCTGTGTTAGAAATGTGCGATGCTTCTGGCAATTCAAAAGCGCGTGGACTTTTGACTAATGTTACAGGGCACATCTGATTATATCTGTAAATAATTCGGGTTACTACATTAAAAAAGGCATGAAAAGCAGAACAGGCCATACCTGAATGACTGCACCTGCAGTGGCACTTTCTGGCTCTGCTCTCGTAGCCGGCACACATCCTTAGAAGCTTTCTTCATCAATTTCTCAGCACTTAAACCTTGTTTCTGCTCTTCTTTTGACTGTTCAGTCTGTAACAAGAAAAATAACTGTATTTTGCTGATAATGAAAAATTACTCATTTCAAAGAAATGAGAGATTCTTCTGTGTCAAGCAAAACACTTGGCAGTGTTAGGCTTACCGTTCGAGTCAATGATATTATAGGTCTTTTCTAACCTAAATTAATCTATGATAATTTCTATATAAAGGGTCTGCAAGACAAAAGACTGACATCACAAGCCTTGGCCATGGGCACAAAATAAGAATCAGGTTTTTTCCTAAGAAAGTAAATAGAACAAATCCCATGCCATCACAGGTGGCTACTAGGTTTTATAAATTTTGATATTTTTTAAGGCAATGCCTAAATTTGCATGAACATGTGTTGTCTATCCAAGTATCTTTTTAGAACTGGGAGCCACTGATTCTCTTTCCATGTAAGATACTTTTATTTCCTAATGAAACTCTCAGTAAAGTTACTTATAACTACTCTAAAATGACTGACAGAAAACCAAGGAAGGTGTGCTCTCAAAATATGCTTTCAAGTTTTGTTGACCTTGTTAGCAAGGAACTTTTGTGCTTTTATTGAGGACATGGCACCTATTTTGCACAAGACTTTTTTCATTTGCATTGTAGAGGTGTAAAAGCCAAGGCAATTGAACAGAACATCAGTGGTAACAACACATCAAAGGTCACTTGTGAACATTTTTGAGCAGCTACATACTCCCCAGGAAGTTACTGTATTTCTGTACCTTAGGATTCCTGGCTCTATGTCTTTACCAAGCAGTGCTGCATCACCAGGACAACCACAGCTGTGCCATCCACCTTTTCGGCAAGACTGCTATTAACAGTTGCACTTGGGTTTTTAAAAAGCTTAATCAAGGGTTTCTGAACACTCAATAATTTGAACAGCAGCACTTTTTAGGTCACCTGGACTTCTTAGACAAATAGCCACTGTCCACATGTGGGCGAATCCCCTAACACATGCATTATCACCCCAATAATGTGTAGGGTATGTGGCATGGGCAGTGCCACCTTAAGTGTACACTTAGTTTTCATTCCTAGACTGCAGGCACTGCCAGACAAATGTTATTTATTGTAGTTTGAATTTTGTCAACCATCAAAATTCAATAGAAGCAGTTCACATTCTTAAACAACTATAAAGTTCTAAAGAGGTTAATTTCTGATTCTTAACTTTAGATACTCAAAAATGCTGTTTTGTTACCTCAAATTAAAACACACATGCAAGCCAGAAACGGCAATCTTCAAGGTGGTTTGTAACTTAGGAGTTCACATCCCCAGTTCTGAATTCAGCCCAGTAGACTCCTAAACAACAAAACCAACTCATTCAAAAGAGTTAATCCATACTATCAGTTTCATACTGGGTAGTTATAAGAAAGCTGTTCACAGCAGGATAGTGGTACCCTCTGTCTGTTGAAATGCACTCTGGTGTTTTATATGAAAGTGTTTTACATGAAAGAGCATCACACTTTCAAAAACTTGCACAAAATCCTGTCCCCTTGTACTGCTATTAACTTCTTCACTCCCCAGCTCCAAAATAGCTATGATTTTAAAATGAAATTAACCTATAAATATAGTTTTCTTCATTAGATAGTGAGCATAAATTTGCAATCTACAACTGGTAATGTCTTAATTAATTTTATGTATGTCACTGGACATGTTTTACCAGCTCCCCTAGTTAATATTTATCATCAAAGCAGTAAACATACAATATTTCAAAATTTTCTAATTTTATCCTTTCCCTAACTATACATGAGATTCTTGTGACTACTGCATTTTAGGTTAACAGCATAGATGACTTCTTTGTTTTCATACTCTCTATTAGCATGTATTCTTTTTTCATTTTTGAATCCATTTATTTTTTCAGGATGCTCTCAGAGAAACTTGGATTTCAGCCCAATGTCTCTGGGAGTATGCATATCAGAAGGTAAGTACATGACTATGCTTGCATTTGCATCATGTTTCTCGAGTGATCTATATAAAATATGGAAAAGTACACTAATAAAATGGCCATGCATTCAATATGTCCCAAAAATCTGGCACTTATCTACCAAAAATAAGTGCCAGACTGGAATCCTCTATCTGGGCTTAGTTTAAGCTTAAATTATTTTAAGATGACAAAGAAGAAACACTATAAAAATTAAAGCTAAAACCCTATTTCCTGTCTCGTTCTTCCATGTTTTTTGTATAGAAGAAACTGAATCTAAGGAAAAATTATAACTGTGCTAAACACCAAAACACTGGAACAAGAATATACTTGTGGTATTAATGACAACTACAGGTTACCTCTACACAGAAGATGTACTGAAAAGAAATAAAGAAGATACGTACAGATCTTTACAGGAATCTCTTTGGATATAAACAAAGAAGTCCTTCAGAGGACAGCAGGTGTCTGAAAACTTACTTGTATGAGGAGTTAAGACTCAAACTTCACAACACTGCATGATTTCTCACAAAAATCCAATCTAAACAAGACAAAATGCTTCTGGTGCACAGAATTACCTACTGTTTTCTGATCTGCAGGTATTAGTGGGCTTTACATACTTGCTGTACTTAGGAAGGTGTGGTAGGAAGGAGAGGGAAGGTATGGAGTCTCTGTATTTGGCTTCAAGCAGAGTAACTGAGTGCTAGCAAGCAGCCACTGATTTTCAACATCCCCCACATCTGCGGTTTCATTTTCCACTCGAGACTCTCTCAATTTCTCTGGCGTTTCCAGCTGCTGCATTAGTTTGTGCCATTATAATGCCTGCAGGATCTAAAAAATAATCTATGACAATGTTCTCGAGGCTGCTGTGTTTTGCTAACCCAAGAGGAAACACTGACAGCAGAGTACAGCATTCTCAGGCTTGTTTCGCTCCACAGGGGAAGGCAACAATTTTAAGGGTAGAAATATTTCTAGAAACTTTGTAAGCACTCTTCAAAGAGGTGGAGTGACTGTGATCATTGTTCTGACTTCTACCTTTGAAAAGAGGACTTTGATGCTGCGCTACTGCCTCTATATATTTTAGGAATGTATATTATTGCCCTTATTCCTCATGGCAGTGTGTGTA